>NC_081415.1:492442235-493642235 GCF_030272615.1 Cryptomeria japonica | reverse complement strand
GATGAGGATGAGAAGCATACTGTTGAAAAGATGTTTTCTAGATGATCTTGTGCATACTACAAGTTGTTGTAGTATCACTTTTATTGCTACTAAGTGAGAAAATGATGTTAAGGTATCTTGGTCTTCGAAAATTATTGAATTGTGTGAATGCAGAAAAGTATGTCGAAGATAGTCTTGAAGATGTTGGTAATTGTATTGCTAGTGTTCACACATAATTAGCATTATTAATATGGTTAATAATATAGAGTTATGCACATTAATATTAAGTTGTTGAGAAACAACTTAATATTAAATTGTAATAAGTGTTTTTTTGTGAATTGTTAAAACAACTCACAAATATAGGGGAGTGGTTATGGGAGGTAGAACAACCTTCCTATTATATAGGATATGAAAAATCCTATATATGTATTATAATTAATATTAAATGGAGTGTGAAGAAATATTATATTATTGTGAGCATAAAAATGTAAGTAAGGTTTTAATACAAGTCACATAAAGATTTAGGTGTGAGAATAGGAGGGAGATAATAAAGGTGGTTGAACAACCCACCTAGATTTAGTGTGAGATGTTAGTGGAGTTGTTATAGGAGTTATATAATATATTATATATTTGCAATTCATAACATTGAAAAGGGTATGTAATAGAAGAATAATATTATTATGTGTGCCAAAAAATTTAGTTTCAACAATTTTTGCTCATTTTCTCTTAGAAGAATCCTCCATATTGGAAGAAATGGTCTTGCCGTTTTAAATTTAATGTGTATGCTCTGTGAATGTTGGACTACTATCTTTTTAGGTCCTTGTTGTTGCAGTTGAAGTTTTTGGTTAAGGCAGTATGTTGGTAGTTTGATGACTAGGTAGGTCCGGTTTGAAGAATGCTTTGCATTGATGTTTCTATTATTGTAGTTTGAAGGAAATGTTCATAATATTTGTGTAGTGGCTCAATTTAGTTTTAGGTAATTTAGTGCACCACAAGTTTGTTTTCTATGTTTTTTTTCATGATTGTGTTGTCTGGGCATCCAGGTATGAAGAATTCTATAAAATGTTTGGGTTGTGCCAACTTGCTTTGGTTTGTCAAAATGGAAGAAGTATTTAGAAGTCTTGTTGGAAGAATAAGGATTGTCTCTATATGGTTTGCATGATGTTGGTTGATCTCTTTGGTGCAGATACTATATATAGAAGATAAAATCAATATGGATTAGTGTGGATGGTGAAATATGCTAAATTGAGGTAGCAAATATGAGTAGTGAAAGTATTGAAGTTGAGTAGTCAAATGGTTGCTTGAGGTAGTGAGTCAAGAGAAGCTATATTCAAGGGATATTGTTGAAAGGTATGACGTCGAAGGCCCATACTTTGTAATTGAAATCATCTTTGTATCTTGACTTGAGATAGTGAGTCTCAACTTTCAAGTCCTTTTTTATCTTTCCCTGATGAAGTGATCCTTAGCCTACAAGTCCTTTCAGGAGCAATGAGCTTCCATGGGTAGTGAGCCCTAAAATAAATATTGTATTAGTTATTTATATTGTGTGAGTTGACTCTCACCGTGATTTTTTGAGTTTTTGGGTTTTCCACATAAATCTGGTGCTCTCTTGTGCATACATGTTCATTTCTTTATCTTACATTGTCGCTGATCAGATTGAGGGTTTAAGCTAGAATTGAATTGTGCTATAAAGTTTTAAGTTTTGTTAAAGGCTGATTCACTGCACCCCACCCTCTTAGTCTTGAGGTGTGTTCAATAGATATAAGATGAATAATTACAAATAGAATATCAAAATTTATATTACATCTTTAATTAGATAATAGATTTAATTTAATATAATAACAAATAAAACTATTATTAAGTTAATTAATAATTACAAATATAAATAAAATGTCCAAGGGGTTGAGCTTAGTTGGTTAAAGTATTGAGTTCTTAATGTGGAGACCCAAGTTCAACTCCCATGAGGGACACCTTTGTGTAGAATTCTAAGTTGTGACTCTTGGTCTTCCATTGGTGTTTAAAGTGGATTTCTAAGTTGTGCCCTCTGGTCTTCCAATTGTTGTTTCTAGTTTGGTGCTCGAAAGGAGCTATTTGTAATAAGTTTGTAATGTGGATGCTCGAATGAGCAAAAAATGAGCTTTGTGATTCTATGATACTTAATACAAAAAAAATATAAATAAAATAAATGCTAATTTATAGTTTAAATAAAAGAATTTGGAGTTGTTGTACACATGGATACAATGCTTTATAAGCGTATGCATCATACTTTGTAACTCACCAAAAATCATTATTTGAAAATAGTGATATTATTTTATTTGTCGAGGTGTGATGCCAATCATAGAAATGTGAGGCAAATTTGTGAGGAATATATTGCATGTGACACAATGATATAATAGGGAAAGGGGCCTAGTTACCATCCATGTTCTAGTAATTGTTCACTCCTTGCTCACCCAAACCACAAATTATTAACTTTAAAGAAACAAAAAAAATGATAATCAAAAGCTCATTAAGATATTTCACATGTACCAATAGCTGCCCACTTGTACCTCCAGTAGTTAAAATTGGTGCATAAGTATTATACCCATAACACATGATTATTGGGGCATTTGTGCATAAGTATTGATAAAAAAAATATTAGAGAAAATGTATTCTCTTAAATGAATATGCATGGGATTAGTTGTGCAGATTTTTGAGGTGGTTGTAGTGCATGATTATTGAGACATGTTTAAGTAGGTTTCAAGTGATACCTCTACATGACACCAATTTTTGACCTTTGTGCACATATCAAATCATCCAACATTCTTTGTAATTTCCAAAAAGCCAACACAATATCTACAAGTAACTTTAAGTCACATATGAAGACAACAAAAAAAATGTTGAAATTTGATGTACCATTTAAGATCTGTGGGTGTGCAAAGTTAGCTATAATGGTTATTGGTACCCTTCTCCTAGGCAGTCATAAATCATGAAAAAAATGATGTTGCGCTTTTCTTTTAAAGAAAAAAAAAAGAGGAAGAAAAGGAAAAGAAGAAAGAGAAAGTTATGGAACCCTAAATCACAGGTTTAGAAACCCACTAGTCTTAAGAAATTATGAATTGATAGTAGAAAAAGAATCATGGCTTTGTGCAATTCCTTTTTCCCTCAATATTGTATGAAGTTGAAAAAAATTATTTGGCATCAGTCAATATAAATAAAAAAATGGAGCATTCACATCTTTGTGCCAATGCAGATGAGGAGTGAGCATTGCAATTAATTGAAAGGTCATGGTATTATGGAATGCTATTACATTATCATTTTGTTTTAACTAGGTAACACCTTCATTTACATATGATTATTTTTTTATCGTAGAAATCAAGTGTTTTGATTTGTAGTGGTGATTAAAGTCATTTGGCTTTGTTTTGGAGGTGTATTTTGAACATTTAAGGTGCATAAAGAGTTATACCATTTTATTTGTTTATAGTATATTATTTGATTGTATTTTATGTGATGCTAAGTGTTGCATAGTTATGAAAAACAAAAACTTAAAAATGGTTATGAAGTAGTAATCAAAGATAATGAAAAAGAAAGAAAGTGAATAATTTATCAAATCTAAAGATTAGGTACAACCTTCTTATTCAAAAGTTGGAAGTAAGAGGTACATAATTATTTCGAGCTAGTCTCTTGCTTAGAGATGATACTTCACATGAGAAGCACTAGTTTTATTTTGAATCCTTTCATGGAACAAAGGGGGCATGCCAATTATTTTTGGTTTGTGGATAATTGGATTAACCTTTATCAACAAAATAAGGTATGTTATAGTGGATAGTTGTGTAAGTCTCAATTAATAATTGTTTAGTGTTTTTCTTGTCGATAATTGAGTTTGTATTCATTCACATGAGGAGTGGTGCACTTGTGAATAATTGAGTATGTCTCAATTCATGGGTATTTTATAGGTTTGACAAATAGGACATCTGGTGACGGGTTTGATTTGGTCTGTCTTGGGTAAGCAAGAAGAATTGATGGAGGTGCTTCATCAAAATTTTTAGATGGGTTGCTATGTTCAATTCATGCATTGTTTTTTAGTTTGAATTGATGTATAAGAAGTAATGTTGAAATTTGTATTGCCTCTTTTGTTAGATAAAAGGTTAAATTAAAATAATAGTGAATAAAACTAATGTTAGTTAATAATTATAAATATAAATAAGTGTTGATTTATAGTTTAAATAAGTTAGTTGCGAGTTATTCTTGCAAAGGAGTTTGGTGTGATGGTCCATGAGAATACAATGCTTTATAAGCATATGCATCATATATTGTAAGTCACCAAAAATAATAATCTTAAAATCATAATACTATTTTTGTATTATTTATTTTTAACAATGATGTGATTTACAATATTATTTTTGTACTCACAATTTCAATAAAATAACCTTTATATGGGGAGTATATCAATATGGCTACATTGTTCCTTAGTTTGCTAGAGGATAGAGATTAGGAAAAGAAGTAATTAGAGGGGATTATCTTTTAAAATGCACTATTGCACAAACAAAATTAGAGATAGAAATCAATAACATGAAGAGAACTTATAATAATGTTTACACATTATATTATTTTTTAGGTTGGTTTGCCTCCACTAAAGCATTGGAACTTTAATTAGAAATCATGCAAGCTTCAACCTCCACTAATGTAATAAATGATTTGGATGGTGACATCATAGTACATATAAAAAGCTTGTAGAATCAATTTATCAAAAAATACATTAATAATAAAAGAGTTTAAAAGTTTAAATGAAACAACTAATATAATTGATTAGTTTATGACAACAAATTAAGAAGAGTTTTATTTGATGCAAGGAAAATAGTAGATTTCTTGAAATCTATCATGTGGATAAAAATAGTTAAAATCAATGGGCATATCCATTTATTGAAACAAGCTTTTTGAATAACTCATTCACTAATATAAGATGATTTACATGAACATTGTACCATAGAAATAAGTGATTTGGTCGATTTTTTACATTGATGGTACACAAATTTTGGGGAATTTGATAGTCTTGATAATTTTGTAATATAGGTGAACAAAGTTAGCATGTCTTAAGGATAAAATATGGGTTTGGTGGTGAGATGGTGTTGGTAGGATATGGTTGTACCACTCTTATTAGGTTGAAAATATAAAAGGGTAGTCTAATGGAGGCAAACCATGAAAACTTGGAAGGGTGCCAAAGGCTATTAACACAAAGAACACATCCCAAGTAGGATAAAAAAAATAAAGTCACCAAAACCCAAATATGACACATTTGGTCAACCTACACCAATACAAAGAGGCAAACCAATGAAGAGGGACACATGCATATACTCAAGCTTGCCCATACATGTACCATGCATATGAACATAAAATATAAGGTAATAAATGCAACACAAGAGTACATTAATATGGAATATAGATTAGAAAGACAAAATATATGTGAGAGAAAGAGAGATGATACTAGAATATGAGATATGAGAGGAATATTGTGCAAGATGTGAACATATATTGAGATACCAATGATTCTATGACATAGTTGATACGATGAATATATAATGGTTCATGCTACATTGCTATGTGTATGAGATAAATGCATAAGTGTTTATATTTTGATTTGGTTGTTTTATATCTTTACATAAGTTCTCATTCTTCCTTTATCTCTATGTCGGGATATATATACAACTATAAAGTGTATAAACTCTAGAATTTGATCTGTGTCCTCTCTTTCTCAAAAAGAGAGATATTTTGGATGATATATTTATGCATGAAAATTTTATGGTTTAAAGGAATGTATTTAGATGATAAATTTCTATAACAAAATTTATAATTAACTATATAAAAATGAAAATACCTATATCTATATATTCCAATTATTTTCATTAAAACAACAAGCAAGAGACAATTATTTAGGGTTTGGGTGGTATAACATGGAAAGTTCAAAAGCTTAGAAAATAACGTTTACTTTGGAAATTACCTGCAACTCCTAAAGAGCACGATAATCTCGTGTACAAATTTTGTTTGACAAAATTACAGACTCGTGTTTAAAATTCCAGAAGAGGCTCTGAGGAATGTTCCATCCAGTCAGAAGTATACATTGAACCAAGACAAAGCTGGAAACTCCCTATCAAATAAGGAAAGGCGTCTCAGCGGCTGCTAAATATCAGGCATCAAATTTGCCTTCATTCAATGTTTTTGCTACTTTTTTCTTGGTACATTGAAATGGTGTGAATGCAGGTGAAGACTTGGAACATCAAACAGTTGACAGATTGTGAAGCCTTAAATGGAACGACAACCAAATTCTCACTAAAAGAACATGCCTGCTGTTTCTTTCTAGGAATTGAGTAGTTGAATCTGTCACATTTGCCTGTAGATGATGTAAAATTGCTAATGATGAATGCTGCTTAGGTTAAGATTAATTCATTGTTTAGTTTTAATGGCGGCTGTTTTGTTTGATATTATTTGATATTTAAGTAGAGTGCCATTCTGTCAGGAAAAGGCATCTTGTAGGCCATCTCTCCCTCCTATTGCATTTGGACTACCTACTCTCTGTAAACAATTTCATAAAATTAGTGGCAAAATGATCTGCACTCAGGTCCAAGGCTCTGCCAAGCGCCTTCGTTACAGGGGCGTACGGCAACGGCCATGGGGTAGATTTGCAGCAGAAATTAGGGATCCGACAAAGAAACGCCGCGTATGGCTTGGAACCTTCGATACAGAGGTGGATGCGGCCCTTGCTTATGACAGGGCCGCTACATTTCTCAGAGGCGCCAAGGCTAAAACAAATTTCCCCTCTCTATGCCATGGAAGAGAAAGCCTAGGCTCAAACTTGTTTCCCAGATCAGTTACCCGTGCTTGTCAGAGCAACAGAGCAAAGCTTCAGCCGAAACCGCCGCAATCGGCCGTTGCCGCAGTGAATGGCAGCTGTAATGAAGTTGAAACCCTAAAAACCCTAGCTAGTGATTGCGGTTCATCTTTGACAGCCGTGCCTGGTAAGGTCGGCCTGGACCTGAACCTTCCGCCGCCAGATGATGAAGAAGAAAATTGTCATCTTGAGGCTCATCGCTCTCGCTGTACGCTCTGGCTTCTCCACTCCATTTGATCGCACGGCCCTCTGAATTTTCGTTATTTTTCATTTTAGCTTTCATGTCGCGCCTTCTTCCGTCGAGTCAAAATTAATTTTGGTTTTAGGTTCAGATTAATTGATTGTATGCTGTGAAGTGCAGACTGCAAATCTTTTTTCCCGACTGATACGACTGATCAACTGGCTTTGATTCGAACGCTAAACTGTGACATTTTCAGATTTTAATGGAGCAAATCCGCGTTAAATTTCGCCAATGCTATGAATTTTAAGTTTCTACAATCATGTTTTTCTATTTGTGTTTTGTGAGCCTAGTTTTAAATGATTGTTTGCTTTACATGCCTTTCCGTTTAACACTTTTTATTTTGTTATATTACATTGGGTGAGATTTGAACTTGTCACTCTTGCTTTTATTTATATTTATATTAGGGAAAGAATATCAATTATAGTCTATATTTTAATAAATAAATTTCACATGTATCAATAGTCGTTTATTTTGGATCATAATTCGTTCATTTGTGTATCTTTATTGGTACCCATAGTACCTATAGTGCACTACTATTGAGACATTTGTGCATAAATAACCCTTATAATAAATAAAAGGAGAATAGCTCTTAATTCAACTTCATGATATTTTTTAGACTTTCATAGGTTTCAATAACTTTCTTGTATGAGATAGTGTTTTGGGACATTGCTTTTCTAGACTTGCATTCATCATTACAAGTTGGTTTTCGTAGCTTAGGAGAGTTACCCTATATGAGATAATGTTTTATGACATTGCTCCAAGCTTGTTCCTTATCAAATCTCATATTTTAAATGGGTCTTTTGTGATTAGCTTCTCACTGTTCGTAATCTTTGTGAGGATATTTTTTTTTAATGACCAATGATAAGGTCCTTGATTGTGATGACTTCCCTTGTGAATTTTACAAAGCACTTTGGGAATTAGTTAGATAGGACCTTAATGAAGTTTAGTAGGAAGGGCTTTATTTTAATTCTTTAGGAAAATCAAGTAATAAAGAAAGTATTAAATTCATACATATGGATGTGTTAAAAAAGATTAGGGACTAAAAAATAGTCACAACCATTTTTTGGTCCATCAAAGGTAAATCACATTATAACATGCTCGTGTCATGGATCGATAATGATTAAGCCTAGGCAAATCACTGTCAAGCTAAAAATACACTTGTGTTTTGTCTATGTTAAAATAAAAAATAAAGATTGAGCTTGACTCTGTTTTTTCCAATTGTCTAATGAGAGTGAGAAAAAGCATGAGTGCATTTGCAAACTATTTTTTCTATTTGTTTTGATTCATTTTTTAAAATTTCAAGAATTAAAAACCCTTAACTCCTTTAAACATTAATTCACCAAATTGCATGGAGGGAATGCATGATGAAGAGTAAGCATCACTTAACCCTCTTGATACTCTTCTAGCGCCTCCCTTGTGACAAAAACAAATGTTTTAGGTCAAATTGAAACCAACAAAAAAAACTTCAAATGTTAATTGATATATTGAAAAATTATAATACAAGCAGTTCACATCGAAGAGCCCTTGCAAAATCATTGGAATATTATTTCTCATATAGATTATCCTAGCAATTGCACCTTGGTGTGCAATAGGTACACCGAACAAGTGTGGAAAGCCAATTAAGGAAAAATGGTCTATTTATTGTATACATTTATGCAATACATGACATTAATTGGTAGACCATTTAACAAATGATGTTTTGCAAAAAAATGTATCAGTGGAGAAGTGGTAGTTTGAAATCAACTATGTATCCTTTGATAGGGTTTTGAAAAGTGAGAAAGATAATAAAACTCCATTACCAACAGGCTCATGGTATGTTTGAAATAGAGAGAGAATAGAATATATGGAAGGATTTTTAGGACCAATTTTATACATGTTAAATGTTTCATTTGGCTGAGAGTTTCCAACGACTTTTACAAGTCCATTTTGTGCATATTTTACGGCCATAAAAAGTCATTTCAAGACATCTATAGGAAATTCTACTAAACAATTTTCTCCTACACACTTTGCTTTAACTAAAATAAAAATTATTTATCTATTTACAAAATAATATTAAAATAATCTATAAATTATGATATAATATAAAATAAAACATCAATGATATGTTTTATCAATGCATAGGCCTCCATATTATCAAAATATTTAATTGCATAATTACAACAATTTTACACATAATTAAGAATTCACTTTATTGAATAGTCCATTATGCTCAATATACCAAAAAGTAGTTACATAATGTTACAACTCAACACAATGTTTTATTACATAGGCCAAGAGATTGGCTAAACATAATGAAAATTACCTATGCTACAAAAGACCATAGAGTCAAATATAATGAATTATATAAAACAAAGTTGAATATAATCCTGATAGGGACTCCCAACATCTATCTCCCACACTCATCACGGGTGAGAACACTACCAGAGCACTTTATTGCCCAACTGCAAAGCATTTACGCTTCCCCAAAGTTCTTCCCGACACAAAGAACCGCCGACCTTGCACAAAGAAGTCTAGCGACTCGAAACTGGCAAGGGGTGGAATCTGGTGCAGCTTAGTGTATCTAGTATCAACACTAAGATATGGAAGAGAGTGAAAATATAGTGATTCTCTTATCAAGCATATACTAAAAAATCAATAGAAATTTGGCCAATGATCTTTCAAGGCCGACTATCGACAGATGAGTTAAAGTGGAGACTTAAACCTCTCTGGAAACTCACTGTTCTCTTTTAACCCATATTTTGAACCCATCCAATACACACATAATACACATTGAAGACACACAATGAATATAAAAGATCAAAAAATTATACATGAGCATACAACAAAATACAAGAGTATATAAATGCATATAGGTGCAATATTTTTGAACGTGTCCACAAGTCAACAAAAGAATTCATTGAACTACTAAAACATCTCTTTCTGTGTAATCATATCACATGAGAGATAAATCTACTTGGTGGTAATGTGCAAACATGAAATCAACAATCAAATGAGCATTCACATATAGTTATGTCTTTCATATACCCAAAATTTGATTTGCACATCATGAACAATGCTTCCATATATGCAAATCAATGGTATCGAAGTTCACACGTATCATACGAAGAATCTTTACAATTGTAGACACTAATTCTTTTGTAGTTATTTTGATCATAAACATTGAGGTAACTTATCATGTTTTTCTGATGAACATTGGACATTATCATATTTTCATTAGTGACAAGAATCTCAATAACGTTAAGGTGGAAGCATGGTTCCTTAGAGTTGACGTTATGTAAGACATTGATATCTAGATATTCTTCTATAATCCATAGTTCCTTGCCTAATGATTCTAGACTTACTCTAGAGTAAGGTGAACGTTATGTAAATTTCCTAGGTCTAAAGATTAGTAATCAACCATAACTAGGACAAGATAAACGTAACATGATTTCCAATAGGAACACATCGGATAGTATTTTCATAATTATCATATTCTTAAGTTTCTAAAGATCAATATAATGAAGGCATAAATTTAAGGAGATCACAATGCATAACCCAATACTATTCTTATATGTTCTAGAAGAAACAATTGAGCACTCTTTCTCTACCATTCCTTTAATAATGATAGTGTCTTTTAAGAACTTAGGATGTGCCTAAACTTATTTCCCTATTTCTAATATTCGTATACTATGAAGGCCATGAAGATAATGTTTATAGAAGACTAGTTATCATAGTTTAAGGAAGGTCATGGTATACCTTTTATGGCCCTAAACACATTTAAATTGAAACACTCTTTTGTCATGTTGTAATATAATATCAATTTAATTTTAAGGAGGATTTTTAAATCTCTTATTGTCAACATTTAGATGTTAATACTCAAAATATTCCCTCTTAATATATAAAAATAAATAGAACAAAATTTGCACAATCTTTTCTTATACTATTTTTTTTTTATAAAATCCTTGCTCAATAATGATTTATCTGCTTCTACATGTCAAGGGAGCTCATACCAACTTATGTTCTATGCATATAAATATACGTATAATTCCCCAAACTTCCAACTGAAATAAAATTTGTCTTCATATTTCTTATTTATACTTCTTCAAGGTTAATCATTATCACATATTTTTCCAATAATAGGTAATGTTTTATTTTGTCTATGACTTCTCTTTTATTAGCGCAAGCAACCAAGTTTTCAAGAAAAAGAAATCGGCTTCCCCAACCTTTGTCAGCGAGCAGAATGGGAGCTAAGGAACATGGTATCGACATTTATGAAAACATAATGAAGGTGGCACCATCGTTTGGAAAGTAAAAATGTTTGCAAAACTTGAAGGCACAAACATAGAACATAATTGTGGACAAAAATGCTTTTCGATTGCAAGATCTGTAGAAACACATTTGATGGAAAGACTTTGAAGCAAAAGTAATTGGCAGGTTTAAAGTCGAATTCTTTGCCAGCATCCGTTGCTTGCAACAAAATTGGGAGCCTTGTTATAGCGTATCGATATGTTCCAAAGCATGTTGGCAGATGAATTTGTTAAATACTAAGGTTGCAATTTACACTCTGATAGGCGTACCTCTGCGTGTTTATGTGAAAAATTTGTTCCAAAGCAATATATCGATATGTTCCAAAGCAGAGGGAGAATGCATAATAATTTTATTATACAAAATTATCATATAAACAAGTAAAATAATATTTTGGAGGGGAAACCCGCCCATCATGGGTTAGGCTTGCCACGTAGTTTCATAGGGCCTTGTCATCAGCTACAAGGGGGGTTTGATAATAATGATATTTATCGATGCAGCACCGATATCGGAAAAGACAATTTTCTAATTATCATCCGGACGAATATCATTGGCAATAAAGACAACAGCTGGCCTCAGCCAAATCACATTGGTTGGATTGATGGTTCACACAAGTGTAATAGATTTCGTGATGGTGAAACCTGTTTAGACACTACTTGCAATAATCACAACATTTATTGTATGATTTTATCTCAGAGCTGGCTAAGTTTTTTTCTCGACTCCGCCTCTGCTCTGGCTCGGCCTTGTTTCTTTGTTGCCCTGTTTCCCATTTGCTCTGCTAAACTGGAAGAAATGACCATGGGGGGTGATAGACTAAGACTGGAACCCGACAAAATAGATGATTTTAAAGCCAGGTCAATGGTGTGGTTTATCTGCACGGAAGGAGGGATTGATAAATTTATGGAAAACATGAAAGGAAACGATGAGAGACTGTTTAAGCAGTTTGTCGCCTCGTGGGAGGATAGAAGGGTCACCATGGGTGGTATTCCCTTTGAAATCAATGAAGAGGTGATCGCTCAAGCGACGAGTCTATCCATGAAGGGGAGGAAATGGAAAAAACAAAGCCGCATTTCGGATACCACCAGCCTAAACCAGTTTTTTCGTGAGGGGGAGAACCCTGTGAAGAGGGCAGATGACTTCAACTAGGAGGAGATTCCGCTGCCTTGGGACGAGGTCTACTATATCATAATGAAGCATTTCACCCTTGAAGGATGGTATGGGGTCTTCTACTATTATCACCTTTCTTTCCTTAACCATCTTAGGAATAAAGACCTTATCTCCATTCCTTTTTTTTTGCTGCACTCTTTGGACTCTAATGTTAAAGATATTGCGGAGGCTAAGAAAAAAGGCAAGGACTTTCCTATTTTGCACCAAGGCCTTATCCTCCGCCTCTACAATTTCTACCTGGCCCTTTGCCCCCCCTCCCGCATGATTTCTGTCCAGAATGTGACTGAAAAACAACCCCTAGCCATTGCTGCTGATTAACCTGACATAAGCCCTCCTCGACTGCCTGAAATTGGCTCATGCAGTAAGAAGAATAAAAAGCGCCATTCAAAGGATGCTAAAACCCCTAAGAAAGTTAGAATTCAGGAAATTGACTCTGATGTGGAGATTACAGATGAGGCTAACACTCCCCATCACTCTGTGAGATTGGCCTCCAAACCCCTTGAGAAATCCTGAAGGGACCCCTCCTCATCCCATGAAACCGAGAATTCCATCCCTTTTGACAATGTGGCCCCGTTTCAATCTACCTCGACCCCTCACTCTGTCAGTTCCACCCGCGCTTCTGAGAGTCCAAACAATTCCATGAGTCCGGAGGTCAACCCCGATTCCCAGACCAACTCTCCGTCCCCTACTCTCAGGTTCGATAAGATGATGGTGGTGGAGGAAGTGAGCATCATAAAAGAGGAAGAGGACAAAAATATGGCGAAATTGGGTAAGAAAGTGGAGGGTATGTTTGAAAACTTGCAGGAAATCACAAGCAGAATGGAGGCCATCGAGAACAAGTTGTTGAACGTCTCCAGGTTTGCTCTGAATGTTATGCACTTCTCGGCGACCACTCCGTGTCTTCTGCAGGAAAGAACAATCAAAGGAAAAGGAAAGGAGGACAAAGACTATAGGGACCTCTTCAAATTCCTCATGAAGGAATGGGCTAGGAAACTCCTCCCCAAGAGGAGCCATGGGAAAAAGAAATAGCCGTCTTCTATGGTCTGGATCTCTGGTTTTTTGTTCGTCCCTAGTGGCATATTGGCTTATAGTTTTAGTTTCTGGTTATGCTTGAACTTAACTATCTTTTGCCCTGCGTGGCATGCTTTTATTAAGACTTTTATTTACTTGGATAATATGCATAGAATGATTAAAGTTTTTGATAGAGGAAAAGTTTAGGGGGCTATGATTTTGCTGTTGTTCTGCTGATAGTTGGCTTGCCACTGTTTTTCTTGTTATGTACCTGGGTCAGCCTGACTGCTTTTAATATAAAAAACAAGTAAAATAATATTTATTTGAAACTTGATCAATGTGTATTATTTGTTGATATGATAACTAATGTGCCTTTACATAAAAAATTGTAAGAGATTCCATATTTATTAACACCAACACCAAGGAATACGATAATTTCGTTTGATTAAGTGGTGGATGGTTTTTGATCATCCTCTAAGCAACAACAACGAGGTCCCACAATATTTATTAAGGAATCTATTGTGAGCTTGTCCTCAATGAGAATCCAAATAATTTTTACATGAAATATCTTTAGGGCATAGACAAAGGCTCATAGGACAAAGAGGGGTTACATCATGTTCCAAGACTATTTAGACCTCAAAGCTAGACCAAAATTTTAGCATGCGATGACTCTTTTTACTATAAAGGAGAGTGTTGAGGTGGAGACTTTATAGTCAATTAGTTTCCTCACACAAACCTTAATATAGCATAGTAGGTCATTTTCATATTTTTTGAGGGTGGGGCATGTGTATAAAGATGGGGGACCAAAAAGTGGCTACAACCAGTTTTGGACCATCTAGGATATAATGTGAGCGCAACATAATATGCTTGCATTATGGCTTGATAGTGCTTGAGCATAAATCAACCACTACTAAGCCATAACACACTTACATGTTGTCTAGCATAAAATTTGAATTTCAACAAGGTCAAGCTCATTTTAACTCAACCTCTTACCTCTACAACAACAAACCTTGAGTGATAAAAAGAATGCACACATCCCCAAGTTGATCAAGCTACCATCAAAATGCCAAAATGCTTTTCACAAGGTCGAGGAGGCAGGATTTTTTGTTTTTTAAGTGTAAAAATTGAATTAAATAAAAATTTATCAATTGTATTGATTTAATGTTCTTTAATTTTCAAGAATTGTAAATCTTTAACCAATTCATGAAAACCTTGGTGAAGAACATGGACGATCAAACCCTTGGAAAACTCACCATCATTTACTTAATTGAGACACAAGAAAACATAATAGGTCAAATTGAAAAATAAAAGAGAGCTTCAAACATTGAAAGATAGGTTGAGAAATCCAAGTGAGATTAGTTCCCATCAATCAAGCCTTGCCACTTCATTAGAATCTATCATCTCATATAGATTATGTGAGTGGCCAAATCAACATGTGCTCAAAAAAGTGGGAGGAAGAAAAATAATTTTGTGCCTCCAAATTGTCCTACGAACAATTAAAAGAAAAGAAAATATTGAAATTTAATTAGCATTGTTCATTGATCATTGAAATGCAACCCTACATGATAGTTGCAAGAGGCTCCCTATCCATTGGTGCCAACACCAAGGAATAAGAGTAGAATTTTGAGAGAGGTGTTGGATTTTTTTTTCATCCTCCATACAAGAACAATGAGGTCCCACAATATTTTTTGAGGAAAATCTATTGCAAGTTTTCCCTCAATGAGATCTTAAACTAATTCGACATGCATGAGTTTTGGGGTAGTGGTGGGGGTTTTGTATAAGATACAAATGGCATGCCATACCTAAGACTAGGCAAAAGACCCCTTGTTAGGCGAATCATTGATCATGTCACGATCTATTATATTATGAAGGAGATTTTTGAGATGAAGACTCTAAAGTCCACCGGCTCCTTCACATAGAGCTTGTTACAACACACTAAGCCTTTGGCCTAGGGTAACAAGGGTGAGGATACTAGGTCTTAATGATCAACTCACTTTTTCCAAAACTACATAGTTTATAATTATGCGTTTGAGGATGCTAGAGATGCATGTGATCAACAACAAGACACATCCATATTATATTATATGGTGTTCGCAAATGACATTACTTAATTGACATTCATGTAATTTTGAATAAGTTTAAATGTAATTTATTATATTTATTTTAAAATTGAAGATTTACTATAGTCATCTATTAAGGTAAATTGATTGTTATAAAATTTTAGGTTTAGAATGTTCATCCTACATCTATCAATAATTTAACTCTTGATTATTTATATGGTCATGTCGAGTCCACACATATGTAATCAATAAAGAAATAGTCAATATACATGTAAATACTTTCTCCTTATATGAAGTTCATATTCGATGGTGAATAGGTGGATGTTGGATCTTCCACATCAGGTTCTATTGGTGAGTGGTCATACAACTTTCACTTGGCTTTTAAATTTTTTATATTATGTAAATAATGTTAGGTAGTTTCTGGTAAATTAACAATTTATTTTTAGTTGACAACATCAATTTAGACTCCCTTGATATTCATGGCAAATAGAGGTGGGAGTTGTTGTGATGATTTTTTCTTCAATGCCTTTGAGAAAGGTATGAGCCAAGTCAATAAATTTTATATTCCATTTCTTATTTTATCCCATGTATATTAATATAAATTTAAATGATATTCATCTATATTTTAATTTATTTCTTGATGCTTGTCACAAGGATTCATGACTCTAGATCATGCACTTGCCCTTGAAATAGATGAAGAGAGGCAAACAATTCTTGAGACTAATTATTCCCTTATATGTCATTGTATAAATCATTTTTTATATGTTAATGCGATTTTTTTTTTAATTATATTAGGTGGATCTCCAAAAAAATTTAGGGAGGAGGTCAAGTTAGTAAGTTCAAGAGCAACCATAATCGCTTTTCTCTCCATCTAGTAGACAATCAAAGGGTTGTCAAATCTTTCATCCCAGTGGAGAAGATCAAGATTATATTATGACTCTTTCTATACATATATATCTTTCTTGTACATACATTTTTTTTTATTAAATTGACATTTGACATTGTACATTAATATGAATTTGTTGTAAGCCTATATGACTTTATTGTACACATATTATAGTTGTACCAACATATAGCATTGTGTGCCTATATGATTTTTTGGTTAATACAAATTTATTTTTACCAATGTTGTCTATATTTACTATAAATGATTATTGGATGATACACATTTGATTCCTTATGATTTTAATTATTTTCTATAAATATATCATCTTAGTGTCTAATTTTATAATTATAACATGAATGTTAAATAAATCCAACATTTGTTTTAAGAATTCACAATCCAACCCTTGTTCAATTAAGCTTTCAATTTCTCTTATTTTGAATCTTGAGTGGCTTGGTAGTCTATTAGAGTAGTCCTAGTTCTAGACATGGTCACACCCCTTCATTTTATGTGATTATGTATTAGAGTTACAAAAAGTGTGTCTAATTTATGTTTGGTATTTTCATGATCATGGTATCTCAATATAGTTTGATATTTTGCCTACATTATAACTATCTTAGATGAGTTGTCTTGGGTTTTGTATCCTTTGGTCTTCATTATTTTATAGTAAAGAGGGTCTAAGATACATTAATAAAGGTTTGGTTTGATATTTGTATTCTGATTTTTCCTTCAAAATTCCTTTGGAGTGGTGTTAGAGTTATCAAAGGTGATTAAGTAAGAGACCTTGAATAGAGTATCTTTGTCAATTTAAGTAAGCATATATAACCCCCTTTAATGTTATCAACCCTCTACATTTTCCATAGCACTCAAAATCCTTTCAAACCCTCATAAAACTCTTAAATAGTTCAAAAAGGTTATTTAGGCATCTAAAATTTAGTCCACCATAGGATGTGAATTTACCCTTAGCCTTAAATTTGGCGGTTCACTCTTCATACGAAATCCTAATTTGTATTTCAATTGTTTCCAACTATCTTTTATGATTTAAGACTCTTAAACTAGTTGTAGCTATAAAATTTTAATGTGATTCCTCTTTAATGTTAGGGCCACATATTTGGTGTATAGCCTAGAATGTCTTAGCAACTGTATTAAGAATTTAAATTTTAAATTTTCTACCATAGTGCTAACAATGATTAAGGGAGACATTTGACTTTAAGAGTCGATTCCTACATTTTGGATGTTTTATTTATTTTTTTGCCTTATTTTGGGCCTATATGCCATGTCATCCCTACAATTAGACATGTTTTTAATGTTTATATGCCATTTATGATACATTTCAACTAGTATTTTTTGTAACATTAGGATTAAAATGGGATCTCTAATTTTTTCCTTCCAATCATATGAAAAAAATGTTTTTGTTTGTATTTGTATGAGATTGATGATTGGAGTTGTCAAATCTAAATTCTATTTTATCTCTTATTGTTTTAGGTTGATTGATACTGAATAGGAGGAATTTTGTAGTTGTAGATTGCATTAGTATAAGTAAATTGAAGAAGTATGAGTGATTGATTATGAAGCAAAAATGATGCGCTTACAAACTAGGGTCTTAGTTAGTTGTAAATTAGATATTATCAAATGATTGAGGATAATTTCATGGATAAGACAATGTTCCTATTAAGGAAATAGTGAATACCAAGCTTCAAGTGATAGTTATTGATTCTAGAGTGTTTCTAAGATAGTAACTGTAGACACCTAAAATTGTCATGTCTAATTAAATAAATATCTTAAATAAATAAATGTCTAATTGTCATGTCTAATTAAATAAATATATTATCTTAGCCTAATTCTTCTATTAATTAAATAAATATTTATTTAATTAATTAATTAATTTATACTCTTCTAGTCTTATTTCTCATTTAAATAAATATATTTATTTATTTAAATTATCATTTTCCTAAATTAAATAAATATCATATTTATTTAATTGATCCCACTTCCTCTATTAATTAAATGAATCTTTATTTATTTAATTAATTCATTAACCTTTTCTACCTATGACACATGTCATTCATCTCTTAATTCATACACTACCTACCCTCTTATTATTTTATTATTTTCTTTATCTACTCTCTAATCATAGCTGACCTCTTTTACATCTCTCAATCTTATCCCTCCATTTCATATAGTGTCTTCTATATAAAGAGATGCTTCCTTCATTATCAAACCTTCACTCACTATGCATTTAGCCCCAACTACGCTTTCGAACTTGGATATGCAATCAAGCCTACTTGCAACCACATTTCCGTTCTTTGTTGAGCTCTTGTGCACATAAAATTTGAGAGCAAATATATCAAGCAAGATCAATGGAGATAGGACGAATGAAGATCCAAACCCTATTGGACATGTGATGGTATAATATTTGTGATTTCATTTGATTTGCATTGTCTTAGGTAATCTTCATATGTTATGGTGGATTTGTGTTGTTGTTAGACTAGGATTTTGTGGTTGAATCTATTTAGTCTTTCAACATTGTTGTTATCCATTTTCACCATATAAATTTTGGCACATCCGGTGGGACATGGATTTTTGTTAGATCTGTGTTTTTTGCAGCTTTTTCTAACCCTATATTGCTGTTTTGTAAAACAATTTGGAGAATAACCTTGTGCAGCTAGGGTTTTGGACACAAAATCAAGATCTTAGAGATATTTGATCCGATCTCACAAACGACTTGGAATTTTTGTACAAAATGTTGTTTGCAGGTTGAAGACAGTATCAAGAGCTCTTAATCCAAAATTCAAAATTTTTGGAGCACATTTTCATTTTCTATGAATTTTTTATGATTTTTCATAAAAAATTAATTTTGAGAGCAAATGAGAGAATTTTTTGGATTTTCTTACATTTTTGGAAATCTCTCATAATTATACATATGATTTGTTTTTTGTGATTTTAATTTTGATGCAAAATATTTCCCTAAAAATCAAATCTTTAAAAATTAGGGTTTTTCTTTATTTTGATCAGATCTCACAAACGACTATGAATTTTGGCATCAAATTTTTTTCACAGGTCAGGAAAATTATCAGAAGTTTTTAGTAAAAATTTCAGATTTTTTGGATTAAAGTTCATTTTATATGATTAATTTTGAGAGCAATTAGCGAATTTTTTTGGATTTTCTTACATTTTTGGAAATCTCTCAGAATTATACATAGGAGCTGTTCTTTGTGATTTTAAATTTGATGCAAAATATTTCCCTAAAAATTGGATCTTTGAAAATTAGGGTTTTGCATTATTTTACTCATATCTCACAAACTGCTTGGATTTGTTGCAGAAATTTTTTTATGCAGGTTTGGAAGACCATCAGAACTCTCCAGTAAAAATTTTAGATTTTTTGGATCGATTTTGCATTCATAAAAAAATATTTTTTTTATGATTTTTGATAAAAAATTAATTTTTGGAGCAAATTAGCAAAGTTTTTGGATTTTCTTACATTTCTGGAAATCTCTTGAAATTTTACAGGTGTTATTTTTTTTATGATGAATCAGATCTTTGAATTGGTCAACAAAACAAATAGTTGAAAGCCCCTATTTCACAAAGTCTTTTGGATCTAAAATTTACCTAACTTGTGTGCTTGCAGGAAGGGGTGATCATTTGAAACAATCTAAACTACTAACAAATATTTGCTGCAGGACCTTGACAAGGATTTTCTTTTGATCTTTATTGTGTGTCTTGTTTTCATAGATTATAAAACACTTCAATTGGTGCACTAAAATTGAACCAGTGTCCTTTGTGTCTTGGGCAATAGGCTCTTTTTGTTTAATCTTTAGAGGGCCCGTCTCCCTGTGTGGTCATTAGGACTACTAGTGAGGAGAGAACGACCCAAGTGATAGCAAAAGAAAAACCATCTTCTTCCAAACCACTATAAATAATTGTATCCATGGTGAAAACTATGGATAACATGTGCTGATTAGTTTATACCGACACTATGTTTCCCTATAAACACGTTTGATCAAATTTATTTGATCATTTGTAGGGCGTAACCCCTACTGGCTGGGAGTCTTCTGTATTTATAGAGCTGAAGTACCGCATGTATGGCCACACGAGCGGATGCCCTTACTAACACCTTTTTGTTTTAGAAGCCAAAATCCTTCTAGTTGTTGGGGCAGGAGGTCGGACCTTTGGTAGCAGCCCACACACATACGGTTCTTAGTAGAGATACAAAGTTCGCCACGAGGAGTTTTCATGAGGACTGATACTTGGCTGCCCCGAGAAGTGAGTGCCGAGGGTGGAGCCAGTGGGGTCAAGCATCTAAGTATCTGCTTTGAATAGCGTAGCCTTGGGGGAAACTCTATGTGGGATCAACAACTATTGTCCTGGCCAACCATAAGAATTGTGCTTGTCTTATTTTGAACAATCAAACATTCAAAACCAAACAACAAAACATTGTATCTTTTGTGTCTTCAAGTGTATGCAAAACAATTTTACATCAAACAACACACTTTTTTTTGAGTCATTTTGAGTCTAAACACTTGAAAACATTGAGTCCTCATCAACACCATGTCCTCTTGTCACGAAAAATAGTCAAACATTCAGATTTGGTCACAACAAAACAACTTCACAAATTGGAAAAATTTACAGTCCAACAAACAAGAGCAATCAGTTTTAGAATTCTTGAGCTTCCTAAGTTATCTCTTCAAGTTTTCATCTAGCATTCAACCTATCTTTGAGTCTCACAAAGTCCATCATTGCTTTACACCTTACATTACATTCACATTTGTGTAAACTTGAGTCAAATGGTCACTTGCTTGTCCTCATCATACTTTGTCAACACACTATATACAACAACATTTTGCTAAGTGGTCCCTCATCAAGGTCTATCACCTTTGGGTCTCATTTGGTCTTACTTAGAGTCAAGGTCAACTTACCTCATCAAGAGAAACTATCATTTCTTTGGAAGCCACACCTACTTTACTATATACATACTTGGTCTTACACTTTGGACATTGCAAGTAAACCTCAGATCCATTTACATTCCATTCAACTCTTAGTCTTCCATACTCTTTCCATTTTCATCTAGTCTCAAACATCTTGGTCAAGACCTAGTTCATGGTTGAAACTTGTTCCCAAAAATCTAGGAGAGAAGCTAAAGAGGCTCAAGAGTCCACAAACATGAGTGCCTATGAGTATGACAATGATGTCTTTTTCAATTTTGATCATACAAAATTACCTGACATGGGTGCTTATAGAAACATTCCAAATGTTGAGCACATGGACACTACAAACAACAATGATACACACAATGACAATATGGACAACATTTTAATACATTCAGCAGAAGTGGAAGACACCATTATGAATCCGCATTTCAATCGATTGGTTGAGGAAATAACGAGGAGAGATAGACAATACTTTCTACAAGTGATGGCACAAAGTGGAACCAAGATCCCTCATGATTTTGATATGTCTCAAATAATGGAAAATCAACCTTTGCAACAATCTCACTCCAACATGGATCAAAGGAGGCCTAATAGTGGAGGCAATAGAGGACCACATATGGTGCCTGAATCACCATCATCTTTGTTTCAAAAACCAGATGTCCCACATATACATGGTCAAGCATATGATACTCACCTCCGCAAACCATTATGGAAGTCTTATGCAGAAAAATATGCTCAATCACATACCAATGCTAAGGATCAACCACCAAAGCAATTGGATATTCAAAGGCATGCTCAAAGTTTGGACACAAGGAAACCCCACGTCAAATTTGGGGGCAACACACTAGAACAAACTCATGACATGCCTGTAGAGTATGGTATACATGGACAAAGTAGATATTCTATTCCCCACCATGACTCTATACCAAGTGGTCCATATACGCAACATCATTATAGACCTCCTCCATATGAACATTTGTATGATCAATATCATCCATATATGCAACATGCTCCTCCACTTGGTCCTTTAGGCATGGGGTATGGTCCAAGAAGTTGGTCTCCACCTAAAAATAATTTGGAACAACAAATCAAGGACTTACAAAAGAAAATGGAGGACATAAATACATCGAAGCCAACATACACAATGAGAGACATATGTCCTTATCCATTTGACAAAAGAATTCCAATGCCTCCTTTTCCTACACACTTGGTGACACCTAAGTTTGATAAGTATAGAGGAAAAGGGGATCCTAAGGCACACATAAGACAGTTTTTCATAGCTTGCATTGAGGTAGCAGCAGAAGAGAAATATTTGATGAAATTATTCCCACAGAGCTTATGTGATCAAGCTATGAAATGGTTCTCCCAACTTCCACCTGGTATTAAGTCATGGGGTGACTTAGCAGAGACATTTATCCAACATTTCTCATACAACATAGAGACAGACATATCAATCACTACTTTGTGCAACACCAAGCAAAAGGATGGAGAGTCTTTTTCATCATTTTTACAAAGATGGAGGAATCTAGCCAGTAGATGCTCTTGTGAAATTCCACAAAAACAAATGGTAGAGATGTTCATCCAAAATGTTAGCAAAGACATTGGTTATGATCTAAGAAAAGCTTGTTTGTCCACCTTCAAATACGTCATTGAAAAAGGCTTAGCGATAGAGAAAGTCCTAATTGAGCAAGGCATTGTAAAAATATTCAAAGAAAACAAAGAGGACTATAAAGGAAAAGACAAGCCAAGATTTTGGAATAAAAACAAGAACACAGTCAATGATGGTGTTGTGGATGCCAATACAATACGACCCAAAATCGTTTTTTCTGGATCAAGCTCTACAAATAATCAAGTGAATACTCAAACAACTTCCAAATCACGAAGGAAGTACACCCCATTGGGAGAACCACTTGAGTCTGTTTTAAAAAAGCTAGTGGCAAACAAGATAATCACAATTCCAGATTTTCCTCCATATGAGCCAAAGGTTAAACCAAATTGGTGGAATAATGATGAGTACTGTGGATTTCATAAGAGGAAGGGTCATAAAACAGGAAATTGTCATCGACTGAAGAACATCATACAAGATCTCATTGATAGAGGTGACGTTAAGATTGAAGGACACTCATCCAATCAAGAACATGAGATGTTTAAGGAACCATTCCCAAAATATGACAAGGGAAAAGCTACAACCACAGATGACCAAACCAACTACACCAGAGCATCCTATAACTATGATTCAACTATCAATCACATTTCAATGGATAATTATGTCTCTACCATTATCATCAAGGACAAAACGCCTGAGAATTCTACCCAGAGACCCAAGATCGTCCTGAAAGGAATTGGATCTTCTTCCAAACCTACCTCTGAATGTTATATCACAACTCGTCAAGGTAAATTTACTTTGCAGGGTGCTCCAGCTAAAAACACTGTTTCTTCATCAACCAAACCTGAGTATGACCTTGTAGAACAGTTAGGGAAGACACCCACACTTATCTCAATCCTTGAGCTCTTACGCATATCCCCCGCACATAAAGCTATTCTTAACAAAATCTTGAGAGACATTGCTGTTCCCACTAATCTGAACGTGGACCAGTTTCAAGCCATGGTGGGATACCTTTCCATTCCACACTCCCTCATATTTATAGAAGCTGATGACGCCTTTGTGAGCCAGCCACATAATGCACCTTTACACATTGAAGCCTTCCTACATAAACACCGAATAAAACGAGTCCCGATAGATGGAGGAGCAGGTCTAAACATTTGTACATTGAGCACTATTAAACAATTGGGATATTCTGATAAAACTGTGAATTCTAGAAACAAAATTACCATCAAGGCATATGATGACGAAGAGCATTCATCCAAAGGTATAGTCACCTTGCCTCTCAGAGTTGGACCAGTTACAAAGGATGTGGTTTGTCAAGTCCTAGACCTAGATCTCACATACAATATATTACTAGGACGTCCTTGGATTCATGAGATGAGGGCAGTCCCATCTACATATCATCGATGTATCAAGTTTCCTCACAATGGAGTTGAAGTGATTGTCAAAGATGACCCAAATCCATTCATATATTGCAACAATCTGCGACCTAGATCAGAAATAACAATTCCAGCCAATCGAGAGGCTATTCCTTCATCGACATATGTGGATCCTGAATCCTTTAAAGCTTCTACATCAAAACAAGCAGGGATCAAAGAAAATTTCAAGTTTAAAGACATAGGATGTGGTGAGTATATCTTTCATGTTGATCAACTCCCACTATCTCCTAAGGTATTCAGTCGATGGGAACAATCTATAATCAATTTACAAAATCAATTAATTGGGTGTGAACCACCTAGCGTTGTGGCTACTAAGTCTGAATGCAAATCTCCTCTAGTGGTGCAAGCAACCCTTGATATCAATAGTCCTAAGAGTGGTTCCAACAAAAAAGTTATTGAATATATCGCTAACCCTCTTGAGAACTCACATAGCCTTAACGTTTCATCCACTCATTCCATTTTCACTCCACTTCCAGACTTGGATCAACAAGAATCACAAAAGCCCTCACTTATTGGGGATCAAAAATCAAGATTTGAATTGAAAAATCTAAAAGTCAAAACTAAAGAAAAGTCCTTTAGTCCAAATAAAAATCAAAAGCTATTGGACTCTGCAAAAATCAAAGTCAAGGATAAAAATCCTATGAAGATAAAAGAGAAAGAGATGATCTCCCCTAATATCAAAATAACTGGGGGCAAAAGTTCTAAATTTTCAAGCCAAAAATCATACTTGTTGATCCTAAGTTTCCATCATGCTATCCTACTTTCACTTCTTTTCACAATCATAAGCCTTCATCACTCATCTACGTGTTCCACGCATCCTTTCCCTTCTGACGATACATCATGGACCTTTAATGGAGCTTCCTCCAGGGACTTTGTTGTCAGGGATGCCCAAACTTCTTTAGGTGACATGCATATGGGCTTGTGTAGTCCACACACTAGTAATTCTATCTCAGTTCCTTTATCAAGGAAGATAGTCACTCGAGCAACATATCATTTAGTCAAGGAACAATGCAGCGACAATCATAAAGTCAAGCCTCACACATTTGAGGTAGGGGACTTAATTCTCAGAGAAAATCCTTAAAATCAGCAAGACAAAGAGAAGAAGGGCAAGTTCGAATCAAACTGGCTTGGTCCTTACATCATCACAACAACATATTGATCTAGTGCATATTAGCTCTCAACCACAGAGGGTGAACTTTTGGAGGATCCTATCAACAACATGCACCTTTGCAGGTTTTACACATAGCTCTTCAGAATATCCTAATTTAAAAAAAATAAAAAAATTCAAAAATACAAAAAAAAATAAAAATAAAAAAAATTGAAAAATAGAAAAACAGAAAAATATTTCGTCTAATGGTGAAAAACCACTTTGGTGGCGCCCTGGGCAAGTACCATGGTGAAAACCGGGTCACCGACGCCATGCGTAGAGACATTGCTCCTCCCTCCTTCAGGATTTCATTTCATCCTTTCACTTTGCACACACTCACAACCTATCCATTCATAAAAAACTTACCCATTCCCATCATGGCTTGTTATTGATCTACCAAAGATTGGTTAGCCATCCATAATAACCCCCTTTTCACCCCTTTTTCCATCCATAATAAATCAGCTCCTATCTGTGGCTAAGGCAAATCCTACGTCTAGTAATGGGTGTGGAACTAAGAACATCACATGTTTTGAGGAATACAACTTCTTCTAGTCTTCTTCAGTCTATCCGCGCACAATCCACAATAAGGCAACATTTTCATCGCCAATCCGCAATAAAGTCTCGTCTTCTCCACAATAGAGTATCAATTTCATGTATTCAATCAGTTTCAGATGAGACATAGCAACAACAATGAGTTTCAACAAATCAAATCTTTCAACAGACTCAGACAACATTATGGTTCAGTGCTATCTATCCTTTTTGTGAAAGTAAACATTGTGACCATAATCAAATAGACTTATACAAGTGACAAGAGACACTAAACTTGAGGACTACAATGAATTTTGGTGTCGAGTCTTGGTTTTCTCTTGATTTTTATCTTTTGGTGACATGTCTTTTAGCTTTTCTAGGATGTCTCTGACTAGAGATTCTATCTCCAGGATGTCTTTGACTAGAAAGGCGAGGATGGGGTATCGTCACCTATTTTTCTTTGCTGTCTGTGGATTGTCTCTTAGTAATGCTATGACTTGTCCAATGATATGAGGACACTGTGAGTCTAGTGTGAACTGGGGCATTCCTTGTTTGAGACTGTCTTATCTCCATGCAAACAGGTACAATGACTTTCTGGGTCGAACATATGCCTCGATTGTCATAACCTACTTGCCATAATAAATCTCAATGATGATAACGCACAAGAAGCTCTTTCACTTTCATATCTTCTATCTTACATCCCCGTTTCTTGATTGACTTCCATCGTCCTTCTTGAATCCGCGTAACCTGCTATCACACGACTGAGTATAATGACACGCCAAAAACATTTACATTTCATGTAGTTGCACCTGCATTACCACATATTAAACATTTCATACATACATATAGATATCACAATCACATCACATCCTGCACACAACACATATTAGCACATTTTATATTCTCATCATGTAAATAGTTATTTGCATCATCATATCCATCTGCATTTCATACATTTACATTCACATATGCATAACATATGAAACATAAAAGAACAAAAATATGGCATTTCATCATGTACATATTTGTATCCATATCATAACCATCACATAGAAACATACATCATGAAACATCTCATCACATAGGTACACATGCATATAGCTGCCGCAATGATGAATTATCTCATATATATAATCATAAGTGTCATGATACAATGATGTCAAAATCATATGGCTACAATCACCCAAAGGTGTCTACATCATAATACAAAATGATACAAAAATTGATACATAGGGAGCCCTCTACGGCTATGATGAACTCCCTCCCTCGAAGCTAACTGGCCTCGACGGAGTCTGAGCCTTGGAAGGACCTGCCCCAAGATTATCTCTCCTGGCCCCTGTGTCCTCTGCAGCCACCCCTCGTGTCGCCCTATGTGGACAGAGGAACCCACTGATCACTCCTACCAGCACCGCTGCTAGCGCCAATTCAGTCTGTATCATTATGTCCCATGCCACATGTCCAACCCTCATCTCCAGTCCTGGATCCTGAAACACTCGTCTTAGTGCATCCCTATCTCCGTCTCGATCGTAAGGTACTAACTCCCCATCGATCGATATCCTCAAAATCCTGTAAACATCCTCCAAGGTGACTGTCATCTCACCCATCGGCAAATGGAACGTACATGTCTCTGAGTGCCATCTCTCAGCCAGCGCAGTTAGCAAACCCATGTTCGCCCGAAACTCAGGCACATACAAAATGAATCTCAGACCCATAACCTCAATAGCTGCTCTGTCCTCAAATGTCAACTCTGGTCGTAATCTCTACATCGACAAGAATCTCTCTCGTGACTCCAGCATAGGCAAGTACTCCTACAGTCAAGCAAAGCAATCATTTTAGTCAAAGTGACACTCACTATTCATCACAAAGTGTTGCTTCTATCCCAGTGGTACTCCCTGTTTATCACAAAGTGCTGCTTCTAGTGACACTCACTTTTCATCACAAAGTGTTGCTATCTATCCCAGTGACACTCACTGTTCATCACAAAGTACTACGAGTTTTGCACTCCCTGTTCATCACAAAGTGTTGCTCCTATTTGCACTCACTGTTCATCACAAAGTACTATGTCTTGGTACTCATTGTTCATCACAAAGTACCTTGATCTATCTTATCCTAGGGCCTCTGCTTGAGTGTATCCTCTTGAGTAGTTTCCTAATTGGCAACTTATGTTCTATCACAGAATTGTCAATCCTAACCCTATATGCTATCTTAGTCTTTCTTAGAGGACCTGCTTGAGTGTATCCTCTCAGCAGCTTATCCAATCGACAACATATGTTCATCACAGAACTGTCGATTTGCCCTAGAAGACATAAATGCACATTTTTGACACAGACGTGCCTAAGCATTTTTTGACCTTGTTTGACATACCTAAACGCGCATTTATTGCACTACCTAACATGCATTAATGACAACAATTAATGTGACAAAGTACAAGGAGGTTTTATGGTACTTACCGGCTCTCTTGCATCGGCTGGTCTTTGAAATCGGCGAACGCGATCGAATCTGTGAACCAAAGCCATCGCTGGTGACTGCTGCTGCTCAATTCTCTCTCTACACTCTGATCTCTTGGATGTGTGGATGACAATGAGGATGTTTTCCCCTCGTGGTCTATTTTATAGACTACCCTAGCCCTAGCCCTAGCCCTTGTTTCTCGAGTCAGTTTTCTTTATCCCATGACTCTGTCACTCTATCCTATCCGGTCAGTCCATTCTAGCCTTTATTTCTTATCGAGAGATTGTCTGCGATCTTTTCAGACATTTTCATCCAATATCTTGAGGGGGCATATCATTCCCATCTTGAGGCAGCTTTGTATCAGTTCATATTATCTTCTTTGAAACAACGTGACACGCTGCATTATCTCAAAGAGGGGCAAAATGTAGACACCTAAAATTGTCATGTCTAATTAAATAAATATCTTTATTTATTTAATTATCTTAGCCTAATTCTTCTATTAATAAATAAATCTTTATTTATTTAATTAATTCATTTATCCTCTTCTAGCCTTATTTCTCATTTAAATAAATACATTTATTTATTTAAATTATCCTTTTCCTAAATTATATAAATATCTTATTTATTTAATTGATCCCACTTCCTCTATTAATTAAATGAATCTTTATTTATTTAATTAATTCATTAACCTTTTCTACCTATGACACATGTCATTCATCTCTTAATTCATACACTACCTACCCTCTTATTATTTTATTATTTTCTTTACCTACCCTCTAATCATAGCCGACCTCTTTTACACCTCTCAATCTTATCCCTCCATTTCATATAGTGTCTTCTATATAAGGAGATGCTTCCTTCATTATCAAACCCTCACTCACTATGCATTTAGCCCCAACTACGCTTTCAAACTTGCATATGCAATCAAGCCTACTTGCAACCACATTTCCGTTCTTTGTTGAGCTTTTGTGCACATAAAATCTGAGAGCAAATATATCAAGCAAGATCAATGGAGATAGGAAGAATGGAGATCCAAACCCTATTGGACATGTGATGGTATAATCTTTGTGATTTCATTTGATTTGCATTGTCTTAGGTAATCTTCATATGTTATGGTGGATCTTTGTTGTTGTTAGGCTAGGGTTTTGTGGTTGAATTTATTTAGTCTTTCAACATTGTTGTTATCCATTTTCACCATATACAGTAACAAATAATTATCAAACATCACAAGGCTATTATGAGGAGAAAACATATTATTCTTAGAACCATGTTATGTCAATGAAATTGATAGCTAAAACAATAAGTATACAACCATGGGGATATAATGAAAGTCATGTCAAACACCTACAGATAATCATAAGCATTCTAGGATAGTCATAAACAAAAGGTGAGTAGTGGTGTCATGCAAACAAGGTGGTGGTTCATCGTAATAGTGTTACCAAAACACACCTAAATTATTGTCATGTGAACAACCTTTCATCAAGAAGATATTAAGAGAGGAAAGTGTGCCTAGCATGAATAAAATTATAAATTATATTTGTTATTATGAATTTCATGGAAGATAAACAAATAATTATGGAGGGAAAGGTGGATATTCATTGTGAATAAAAGGTGTGTTTGTGTATTTAAATTCTCTTGTAACCCTCTCAAGAATATTCCCAACTAGGAAGATTTTATGTAATAGATATTATCTTAACATAGCCTAATAGGATTGTCATGGTCATGAATGACTTTCTTTAAGTAGAAAAAATATTTCTATGTCCTAAATATTTTAAAACTATCATAAAGTTTCTAGTGCCTTTTAGAACATAAATGACCACTCGAGAGGAAAATAATTTTTAAATTAAAGATATTCAATCACAATTTTAATGCATTCCATGCAAGAAAACAAATAAACCCACTATTATCCTAAAACACCATTAGTTAGTCATGAAGTCACAAAAGGCAATCATGCCATAATTTTGCATTAGTAGGTCATGAAATTGAAATAGGATGGTCATATTCTACATTCAAAAGGAATATTGCAATGAACAATACTAATAGTTACAAGGTTTCCATTGGGATTTGAGAGAGCATACTACATAGGGACTCAATGTTCACTTGTAGGTCTAGATTGAACATTCATAGCTTTCAAAAACTTTGAAAACTACTATGCATAGTTTGACATTATTTTGTTCTTAGTTCTTTCAAGAGATTACCTGAAAATATTGTTTGCATGGAACAAGAGACCTAGGGAATGAATCAAAGTATCCAATAAAATTCATCTACCCACCTTAATGTGTTGGTATAGTTGGTTCAACCCCATGATGCATGCATATAAAATATTACTATTAGTTTGTATACATTGGTCCCAAATGATGCATTATGAAGAATGTATTGACAATTGGCGTGGTCAAATGATTTTGATTTGAAAAAAATGAGACAAGGTATTATAGAGTGAATCAACAAACACTTGTAGGTATAGAAAAATCATTTGTAGGCCCCAAAAACTTTAAGAATTACTCCATCATAGTTTGACATTTTTTTGCTCTTAGAGCTCTTAAGAAACTTTATCAGAATAATGTAGTCTACAAGGATCAAGAAAATTGGGGAGCAAAACAAAGACTCTAATAGAATTAATCCACCTAATTTGATGGGTCGACATAGTTAGTTTAGCTCCACAATCCATGAAACACAAAATATGCCTATTGGCATGGTTACATTGTTGTCAAATGAGACTTTTTGTGGGAGTGCATTTACTGTTGGTATGGTCAAATAGTGTTGAGTTGACCAAAATAAAGATAGTCTACTATAGATCGGTAGTAAACATATACTTGTAGGTTCAAAAGAAAATTGTAGGTGCCACAAACTTTAAGAACTACTTCATCATAGCTTGATAAGTTTTTACTCTTGAGGATCTTAAGAGACTACATTGAGATAACATAGTTTGAAAGGATTGATAGATCTAGGGAATGAACCAAGCCCTTTGTGTCATTCACCCACCAACTTCTATGTGTTGACATAGTCGATTCAAATCTACAATACATAAAATGCAAAATATGCTTGTTACCATTGTTATTCTACTCTCAAATGATGCTTTTTGCAAGAATACATTTATCCTTGGCATGGTCAAATAGTGTTGAGTTGAATAAATTTGAGAGAGGATACTATGGAAGGACCTTGTATCCACCTGTATGTTTAGATGAAACATGTGTTGGTTCTATGAACTTTGAGAACTACTCTTTCATAGTTTGAAATGTTTTTCCTCTCAACTCTCTTAAGAGACAACATTAGAATAATGTATCATTGAAGGATGAAAAGGATTGGAAATGAACCAAGTCCTTTGATAGTATTCACCTACCCAACTTAATATGTTGGCACATTTGGTTTTTCTCTACAACATATGGAACAAAAAATATGCTCATTTCCACAATTACATTTCTCTCAAATGACACTTTTTGTTGGAAGATTGCATTTATTCTTGGCATGGTCAAATAGTGTCAAGTTGACCAAAACGAAGAGAGGTTAATTGGGAGGGAATCCATATCAACCCACAGGTCCAAACAATATATTTTTAAGTGTTATCAACTTTGAGAACTACTTCTTCATAGTTTGGTAGTTTTTTTTCTTAGCGCTCATAAGAGATTGTACTAGAATATTGTAGCTTGGAAGGATTGGAAGAATAAATGAATGAACAAAGGTATTTATTATAATTCATCCACCCACCCCAATGTGTTGGCATGGTCGATTTGGCTGGATGATGTATAAAACAAAAAATGTGCTTGTTGCTGTGGTTACTTTACTCTCAAATGACACTTTTTACAAGAATTCATTCTTAGCATGGTCAAATGATGCTAAATTGAAAAATTATGCGAGAGGTTAACATGAAGGGACCCATATCAAGAATAGAGTTTAAATGAAATTGATGTATGTTTTGCTTTGTTTGGACCACTTATACTTGGATGTTAGAAAAACTACCAAACCACAGTAAGAAAGTAGTTTTGATGAATGATTTTAGTGTTGGGTTGATGAGAAATAGAGTTTACAACATTGATTCATATTCCCATAGGGAAACATATGAGATCATTCAAACATGCAATTAAATTAAATCCCAAAGGGAAATTCTAAAGAAGGTTCTATCAAAGATTGTGTTTCCTTGAATGCATGAGTAAACTAGGTTCTACACACACATTCAATGAAATAACTAATTTCATTATATATTAGGAGTTTTTTTTACTAATCCATAGACAAACCTATATATTTATTTTATTTCTTGTGAAGAGACACCATGCAAAATATTTGTAGGTTTTTATAGTCATCTAGTTGGATAACTGATCATAGAGAAATCAAGAAAAAAACACAATACTAATTGAGTCACTCAAAAAAGTTTGATTTTACACTTTGAACACTTTAAAATGAGTCAATTAAGAGGCTGTGTACTTGGAGCACATAGTTTCACACAAAGGAGTAAAGGTTGATCCTAACAAAATTAAACCTATCATAGAATGACTTGTTCCCAAAACCATTAAGAAATGAAGGGTTTCTTGGGATTGATTGGATACTATAGAATATTCATGAAGAATTATGGCCACATAATACCACCCCTTAAAACTCTATTGAATAAGGACCCCTTTTTTCGGAATTATTTAGATAATACATCATTTGAGAGATTAAAGGAGGCCATATATATTATTCTAGATCTTGCTACTCTAGACTTCACTAAGGATTTTATTTGTGGAGTACGATGCTTTAGGAAATGGTAGAGTGATTCTCATGGAAGAGAGTTGGCCTATTCCTTTTGAGTGTCATTAATGAAAGGGTGATAATTAACACAAACCCATCAATGAGAATGAAATGCTAGCTATTCTTCATATTATAAAATAATGAAGGCCATATCTAATGGATAGAATCTTAAAAATTAAGATAAATCATGGTAGCTTGATATTTTTATTATAACAAAGATTATCTTTTGAAGAGCAAGGAAAATGGGTTGCTAAGATATTATGGTATGAATTTGAGATTGTATATAAGAAAGATTTAAGGAAAATATTATAGTAAATCGTTTTCTAAGAAGGATGAAGCATTACTATATGCCATTTCAATATTACAAGTAGATTAGGTACTAGAAGCCAAAGTAGAGTAGAAAAATGATGCTACTACAAGTAGTGCCATTCAATAGTTATAGAGTGATCCCAATAGTTCAAATAATTTTGGAAGACATGGTTTTTTGTGGGGTAGAGATCAATTTTACCCATGTAAGAATTCCACTTTTTAAATAAAATATTCTTGCAAAAAATTTAGGATTCTCTAGTTGATAGTCATTCGAGACTTTTGAAGACATATCATTGAATCAAGCAAGAATTCTTTTGGGAAGGGATAAAAGGGTATGTTGAAATATTTGTGGTAGAATGTTTGGTTTATTGCAGAAATAAATAGGAGATAGTTAAGACACTTGGTGTTTTGCAACCCTTGGTTATTCTTAGCTAATGTTGGGAAGAGGTATCCATGGCTTTTATCACAAGGCTTCCAAGATCTAAAGGTAAGAATTACATCATGAAAATGATGGATCACTTCTCCAAATATGCCCATTTTATTACATCATCTTGTTGGGTGAAAATTTTGTAAACTCGGGGAGGTTTATAAAATGTGGGTTCTCATTGTAGTATGTAAGACAATATCTCTCAAAAAGAAATATACAATATCTCCTATTTATAAGGGAAGACTCCCCCTCTCTACTACAATCTATATCTAATATTATTCCACCTGCTAACTTTACACTAATCCAAGATGATACAATTACTTTCACTCTCTTTTTTTAGAGTAAGTATTTTTCCAATTCTCTATCTAGAATGGATTTCCTTTCTTGATACTAAAAACAGTTCTCACTTGCAATAATTCAAATATCTATAGATGAAAAGTGTCTATAAGGGTACAAAGCCTTCTATTGCTTCCTTTTTTGAAAATTACTTATGGGACGAGAAAGTAACAATGAAGCTTAAACTCTCACCTAATTACCACTATCCTATAACCTCTTTACAAATAATCCTTTTAACCAATATTTTTCCAAACAACAAATAAAGCACAAAGTCTTTATGTTTCTACTTAAATACAATTAACGAACTTTTTGAAAAGATAATTAAGTAAAGCTCAAAGTCTCTAACTTATTATCCACACACGATTCTACTTCCAAATTCCCAAAGTAACACAAAGTCTACTTAGCAAATTCAAATTACTCTTCAATATGTCACACAACTCACACTGCTCAACTCAAACTCTCAAGAATATATAACATAAATGACAAAAGAACATCTATATCATAAACACAAATGATTCCAACACAAAGTTTAAAAGACAAATTTTGTTTTCTTCTTGTTTTGATTGAGCTTGCAAAATAACAATTTGAAAACAAAGTCTCATTTTTCTTTTCACTTTGGTAGAGTTTTGTTAAATAAAATAAAGGATAGATAATTATAATAAGAACCCTCATATATATAGAGGAGGGGCAATGAGCAAAAATAGGAAAAACTCAACTAACTATGACTGACTCAAAAGTAGAGTTCGATTTGACTTAGGACTTGTGCACTCCTATATGCAAAACTGTGTATACAAAATGACACTTGAAGTGTTGATTGAAATTACAAAATGCCACTACACTAAAGATGCATAAAAATGACCAACTATCTAGAGACACATATTTATAATGACCATCCTTCTTCAAAAAATATTCCTATTGCTATTAGGTAGCCTGTATTTTAGAATCATTTGGTGTTCACAATGTTTGATGCCACTGAGGATGGTCAGAAGACCGGATAGGAGTCTTGCTTCTTGAACTTCATCTTTTTCTTTGGAGATGGTTCTGATATTTGCAAATAGCTTGAATTGCATCAGAGTTCAAAAAGGTCCTCTAGAATTAGATGAAATCATCATCATAGAAAAACATCTTCAATACTTGAACATCATTGGAACAAGAAGGCTGAGAAGGCCTTGTATAGGACGTCTTCAAAGGTCATCCAAGAGTAAAAATTTCCTTTTCATACTTAGATTTAAATTCTAAGTAAAAAATTGTGTCTTACATTTTTTATACAGAAATTTTTTTCTAAGTGCAGGTGTCAATCGGGTCCGTAGGCCCGATTTGCACCTAGGGTAGTGCATAGGAATGTGAGATGCAAATCAGGTGTACAAACTTGATTTACACCTAAAAGGGGTAAACCAACATCGTGCAAGTTGGGTTCATAGGCTCGACTTACACCACAAAAGATAATAGTGGCGGTGTAGGTCGGGTCTATGAACCCAACTTACACCATGTGAAAGTCATGGTGGTGGTGTTGTTCGGGTTCGTAGACCTGAACGACACCCTTTTCTTGGTGTAGTTTGGATCTATGGATCTGGACAACATTGTTTGGGCATTGTTTCATGAGATACGTTTCGACATGCTAGGGTTGTAGTGTCATTCGGTTTAACAGGCCTGACCTACACCAAGTCATATGCTTAATGTGTATTTCGGGTTCATGGGCTTCAAATACACTTAAAATTGATTTCTAGGTGTACAGTTGGGTTTTAAACCCAATAATACACCAAAACCAAAAAATAAACTAACTCCTAAAAGGCATTTTGTTCAATCTTTCAAATTGACAACTTGAGAGTTCAAATTGAGATGATTTCGCGAAGGCCAAGTCATGAATGAAGACAACAAAATTTTACCTCAATCAACATGCTTAGAACACATGGACTACAAATTGGAGAAAATTTGTAGAGGTTTTCCCATAATTTGAGCAGGCCAAAAGTGAGGATAACACATCTCATCTTTTTACATCAAGTACAATGAAAAAAATATTTTTTCGAGAATATACAAAAGCTACATGGTACAACCAAGTTTATTGTTAGTGATTATGATCTTATCTTTAGTAAAAATTTTTGGATAGATTTATTCTCTTGTTTGGGTATTCAATTGGCTCGTCTATCTTCATACTATCCTCAATCTGATGGGAAAGCCGAGGTAGTTAATTTGGAAGGGTATTTATGTTGTTTCATTTTAGATAAGCAGTTTCAATGGGTAGATTGGCTACCACTAATAGAACTGTGATACAACGCTTCCCTCCATATATCTTAAAAATCATCTCTATTTATTGAACTATATAGATCCCATACTCCATCCATAAAATCATCATTGAGGGTGACACCAAGAGTTTTGATTGTGGAGGGTCACATGTATCATCAACAATGGGTACCTTTAGGAAGAAAGGATAATCTAGCGATGGTACAAAATTAAATAAGGCAACAAGTTGACCAACACCATAGTGAAAGGAGTTTCAAAATGGAGAACTATTTTTTTTTGAGATTATAGCCTGATATACAAATGCACCTAAAACAATATATAAGAAAAAGAAGCTATCCCCAAAATATTATGGCTTATACCAAATCATGCAAAATATAGGTGGTGTCACTTAAGAGCTTGAGTTACCTCCAACAACAAAGATACATCCAATTTTTTGTGTTTCATGTTTGAAGAAAGTGATTGGGCATAATACCCCTACACAAAAATATTACTAGAGTTAGATGAAGAAGGAAGAATCATATTGGAAATAGAGCTCATCCTTTAGACACAAACAATGAAGCTAATGACTAGAACACTCATCGAGCATATCATTTAGTGGAATAATTTATTAGTTGAAGATGCCATGTGGGAGTATGGAGAATTCATTCAAAAGCACCCATACTTGATTAGCATTGAAGATAATGTTTCTTTGAAGAGGGGACATGCTACACCCTTAATTTTAGAGTATGAATAGGGTTATGAGCAGTCATTTTGTGGCCACATTAACTCTTATTCAAGTCATATAATCATCATTATATTCTTATTAAGTTATTTAGGTCAACCTAAGGCTTATATGTTGTTATATAAGTCATCCTGAGTGATATCCTTGTCACATGTAGGGTATATATAAGAGGCAATGATTTATTTGATCATTAGAGTGAATCTTGTTCTCATTGAAGATATTTGGAGGGTTTACCCCTTGAAGTGTTTTGCTATTCTCAATTATTATCAGGTAAATTGAGCATATTTTATATTACATTCTTCTCTTGTGCTATTTATTTCATTACATTTATATTCTCCATGTTTGGCATTAAATTGGTGTGATTGTTTAAAAGTGTTCACTCAAATTATGAATTTCACTATCTATTTAAGCATTATTAAAATAAGCAAATATTGCAATGTTTAACATGCAATAATACTATTATACAAGTAAAATGGAACTTTAGTATTTGTCTTGGTTTACTATATTTCCTATGCATTTTTGTAAATATTTTCGAATTAGATGAAAATTTTTAATGTGAATATAAATTCATGTTCTCATGTTTTTAATTAAAAATAAGAAGCCAATCCTGACCATTAAGTTTGATAATTTTCAACATGGAAAGAATGGAATTCATACTATACCATATTTTCTAAATTTGTCTAGTGATAATAATGTTTAAACATAGTTTCTAGCTTTATGTTTAACAAGATTTAAAAGGTCCAATATTTATGTTGGTAATGTTTATTAATGATTATTTGATTATATGATACTACAGTGTAATCATAGAGATGCAACAAAATGCAACTAGACCTTAGAAGTATAATAAATAAATCATCCATGTAGAATTACAAAAGGAGTGAATTTCAAAATATATCAAACCAAATTTGAGATTTAAAATGGTAATACACATATGTTCTTTCATTAATCATTTATAACCCAACATAACATCAAGACATAATTAAACTATATCATAAACTCCCATAAGATAATATATGTTAGATATCATTCAACATGCTCTATTCATTGGTTGTAGACATGATATATGATATGTGGAATAATCTTTGGGAGATGAATGAAATTCATATTAGTTAAAAATGACAACTTATAATTTAAGTTTGCCCTTGCATACAAATAGAAAATGATTTAGAAGGTTAATTTCATTAAACAAGCTTATCAATATATACATGTGATATATGATGTTAGTTCTATTTTATAGATAATGTTGATATTCAAATGATAATTTTTACAACATGCTTATTTATACTTTCAAGAATGAGATGGGAGTAACAATTCTCAAAAAATAACTAGAAATGTACTTTTTAAAGTTTAATTTTTGGGGATCTATTATGGGGGCCAACCTAAAAAAAGGACATAAAAAAACTATACATAGGACAAATAAGAGACTCACATAAAATTGAAACAAGGGTGCAGCAAGACAAACACCAAAAGATCTAGTGTGCAATATTATGGAATCTCAATACCAACTAAAAAAATTCCTTCTTTATAGATTTTTTATGAAATATTTGTGTCTAGATATCTTGATTCGAATCAAACAAGGCATCAAAAATTTGTTTATAAGGGTCCAATCCAAAAGAAGAATCTAAATTTGAAGGTTGCTCATGGAGGATAACTAAATAAGAGCGCAATAAGAGGATCCACATAAGGGAGTTCAAGAAGAGAAGCAATATCTATGTTGCCAAAGTCAACTTTGAGAAGTGCAAGAGAGGATGCTCAAGGGACAGAGCCAACAAAAAGGTACATGATCTATAAAAGGAACCTCAAATCTCATCGTAATAGAAGAAGCCTCTAAAGTAACCTCATCAAAACCCTTAAGAGGAGCCCTTTTGAGTATCCATTTTGACAATCCTAGGATAAATTAGGGTTGAAGACACGGGTGTAAACTCAATAGGAGGGACCATAATCATAAGAGAAGATGACAAGAGCATCCTAAATTCCTTATTATGAACTAGTAAATAAGAAAGGTAGCATCATTTCACCATGTAGTGTGAAATTGATGTTTCTTATGTACCTAAGGACAACCATTTATGATACAAGCCAATCCAAAATATTTATGACACCAAAATTTGAAATTATCATAATTTGTCAATGGGCCCTTGGTCTATTGGTGAAGTTGAATGATTCTTAATGAGTCCACTAGGGATTAAGTCTTACTGAGTGCAAGACTCTGACAGCATAAGGGATGAGGTTAGGATTGTGCCTGAGGCGAATTTGGTGGAATGGATGCCCCTCAATCCTTGGGTCTTAGCCAAAGATGTATTAGCCTAAGTCTCGTACTCCCATATAAGATAGTTAATGTGACTTTGTGTATGAAGATCTCTCCATCAACTAGAAATCCCTTTGAAACATCATTTTCAACTCAAATGTTCACAAAAAGGTAGGATGTGCCAAACCATTTGTTTGAGAAGAGATAACTAGAAAAGAAACAAGAGTATTACTAATAGATTCCATAATGTATCAACCTAAAACTATAGAAAGAAGATGAGATGCTCTTCACATAAATAAACATAACCATTCACATTGAAGTAGTCATGCTTTAAAAAATCTTTTTAGTTCCATTATTTAGATATGGGAAGAGCACTAGTAGCCGTTATAGGTCACACCCTAGGCTCCTAAACAATACATCGAGCTTGGATTTTGACATTTTGTTTTGGTTGTCTTTGTATGCAACTTAATTGCTTAGAGCTATTGTTCTAGTTTTTGGGTAGTAAAGACGAACATTGTGGGATCTCTTATGCATGCAAAGGACAAAAAATGGTCATTTCAAAGTGTTGTCTTAAATATATTCCCTATTGCCCCATTACTCATTTGCTTTGATGACCAAAAAAATTGTACAATTGGTCTAATACTTATGCACAAATACACCAATAATTGTGCATTATTGGTGCCAATAAAGTTGCACAATTGATCTAATCATTAACTTCTCTTTCCAAGAAATGGACCTCTTTTGGTCCACTAAATGATTTTTAAGCTTTTAATAATCGAAACATGAATGGTGCTCTCCCCTAGCAATTTGTTTGGAAAAATTTTAAAAATGTAGTGAAGGTGTCCCGTGGGCGTTCCATGTTACATTACCATTCTTGGCGCCAAACCCACATTTACTTAAGCCCATCAATTTGTAGAAGAATGAAGAAAGTAGCAGAAGGAAAACAGGGAATGGAGAGCAGGAAAACAGAGGAGGAGGGCGCCCAAGATTACATGCAGGGGGAATACTACCCTATTGATACTTTTGAATGTTTTAAAAGAAAGCGTTATATGGTGCTTTCCAAGCTGGGTCAGGGCTTTTACTCCACTGTTTGGCGTGCTGCGGACACCCAACTCAAGAAATATGTGGCGCTCAAGGTACAGAAGAGTGGACATTATTTTACAAGAATAGGCTTCCATGAGATTGACATCCTCGAAGAATTACAACAAGATGATTCGGGTCACAAAAATAATGTGGTTAAATTGCTTGATGATTTCAGCCACACTGGACCTAATGGGCAGCATGTTTGTATGGTTTTTGAGCTTTTAGGAGATAATTTATCAAAATTTCTCAGGAATAATATCCAGAAGCGCATTCCATTACCCATTGTCAAGGAAATTTGTGTTAATGTCTTGAAAGCACTTGACTATTTGCATGAGAAGTGTAAAATCATTCACACAGATCTCAAACCAGAAAACATTCTTTTGCTGCGCTGTGAAGATTCCATGAAGTCTATTGCTACTGCTCCATCCCTGCTTCCTTCTGCATCAGATCTTGGTAGGACTGCAACTGAAGGGTTTGAAGAAAACAAGGGGGAAAGATTTGAGCAAGAGGCCAGATTAGGAGTGCAAGATTGTGGAGGTGCAGTTCTGACAGATTTTTTTCCCAAATCAATTTCTGCAGTCGAGGGGTTTAGAGGAAATCGAAAGACAAATCTGAAAAAAATGGCTAGATTGGGAGGGCAACAACGTGGGGATGCTGTTCGTTCAGGTTATTCTTCTGAATTAAATCTTGGCAAGACAGGAATTGAGGGTTTAAGAGGAACTCAGAAGGAAAGAGTAAAGCAACTCACCACATTAGTAGGGCAAGGTAGGGCGGAAGCACCTCTTAAAAATCCTTCTCTTTCACTAAATGTTGTTACCACTGTGAATGAGGGCTCAGGGTTATCACCAAATATGAATCCGAGATTAATACAAGATTCCACATTAAGAGCACAAGATTTTGAGAATAAAGATTTTGCTTGGTTATCAGGTCATGGTGAGACTACAATTCAGGGGAAGATAATACAAAATTCCAAATTAAGAGCACGAGATTGTGAGAATAAAGATTTAGCTCGAGTATTAGGTCTTGGTGAGACTGCAATTCAGGGGAAGTTAAAAGCAGAGCAACAGGCCAGAGTAGGAGTTCAACATATTGGGGATGTACTTGTAGCAAAGTGTGAAGAGATAAAATCGGATGTGAATGCCCAAGCAGAGCAAACACATATATATGGCAGTCAAAAGATCCTGGATTATGCAATGGCCGCACACCCATTACAGCACAAGAGAAAACCCAGAAACAGCATCCCTTCAGAGATTCAACAGAAAGTGATGGGCTCCCTTGGGCTTCAGTGCAAGATAGCCGATTTGGGCAATGCTTGTAGGAAGGGACAGAGCCACAAACACATAACCAAAAACATTCGATCAAGGAATTACATGAGTCCAGAGACTCTTCTGCAATCTAAAATATCTACTTCAGCTGACATATGGTCATTTGCCTGCATTGCTTTTGAACTTGCCACAGGTGATTTCTTGTTTAATCCTAGAAGTAGCTGCAACTATGACATGGTTGAAGATCACTTGGCCTTAATGACAGAGCTTCTTGGTGAGATGCCGAAGACAGTTGCTCTGGATGGCAAGCTTTCTCCCAAATATTTTGACAAGGATGGTCATCTAAAAGGCCACAGGAACTTGCAGCCATTGTCATTGGTTGATGTGCTTAGAAATAAATATGGGTTTGCTGAAATAGATGCTAATGATTTTAGTGATTTCCTTGTTCCCCTGTTACACTTTGAACCAGAAAAACGATCCAGTGCAAGCCAAGCCCTCGTTCACCCCTGGCTTAATACTGCACCTCATCTTCAACTATCATCATCTGGACAAACCCAGAAAAATTATAAGTTAAAGCAGTAAAGGAGATAACATTTTGAATTGGAAAACATGGTTAGTCTGCTGGGAAAATGTTGTAATTCAATGTCAGGCCGTTAAAGTGACATGTGAAGTCATATCAATCTAGACAAACCAGAAAAGTGATGAGATTGTTTAAAAAAATAGGGCAAACAGCAACTTATGGGAGCATGCTGCCAATTGAATTTTGTTTAAGAATATTATTTAATCATTAGAGACATTAATAGAGTTCTTTTAAGTTGTTAATTATTTATTTATCTTATTTATTTAAAAGTTTTCTTGAATAAATTTTGTGATAAAAGGTTTTTTCTTATAGAGTGTAATCATATTAAATATATCTTTATATCTTTTATGTGTTGTTCTACATTTTATTCTAAAATTTTGTTGTTAAGGGTATATTACAATGGTTATGAGTGGTATTGTTGTTGTGTCCATTCAAATTGAATATGCATTCAATTGTCATGTTTTAGGCTTAAGTTTTTCTTATTTGATTACTTTAGTTAAGATGAAGATGTAAGTATAGAATAATCATAAATAGTTGTTAACATTTGGTATCATCTTTAAGAGCACTGATTTGAATATAATTTTACATTGTAATTTGCCATTGCCCACTCATAGAATGTACATATATAGAAGCTTAGACATCCCAATATCTGTATTGTTGACAAAAATTTCATATGTAAGAAAGATTCATCAACTAGTCATAAAGATTCTTTATGATGGCATACACGATGAATGTTTGACTGTAAACATTAACTAATAGAATTTTAAAATTTATATTCACTTTCAATCAATTGATGTTTATGGTCAATGTATATTAAGTTTGAATTTTAATTAATATTATGTTTAAATATGCATTTAATATGTTGGACAAATAATATATTTTATAGTTATATAGTATGTTGATTATATTTATAAATGAGAGAGTTAATAATTGATAAATCAAAAGGTCGTTTTAGGATGTTAAATGTGAATATAAGACACTTATCTTAGGGAACAACAATGAAAAACAATGTTGAAGCAACATAGCATTTAGTTAGCAAAAGTTTATAAATGGATACACTTAGTGTGCTAACTATCTCAAACTATACAAAGATCCAAGATCTTGTCCAAATCAAATGTGAACCCTTCATAGTTAAATCCTAGTTCTATGGAAATAAAATGATGCATGGACTTTTGTCATAACTTGTGGAATTGATTTGACATAATGCAACTTTCAAAAATTGTCCGCCTCCTTAAGCAACCCCTTAATGGCCTTGGGTGTGTTCATAGACAATATTCTCAAGCACACAAATGGACTATATAAATTTTTTGATGCAATGGGTTTCTTTTGGTGCTCCAAATTGACATGTTTGTAGAATAATTTTTTCTTATACTTTCTCTTTTTTCATATCGTTATTGAATGGGCTTATAAGAACAAATGAATTTGTTTACATATCAAGATCATGAACTACAAAATTGGATCTCATGATGAAATATATGTATGTTTTTAAAGGTGGGTGCAATAAATAGCTAATAATGATACATATACTAGAATGAATGTAACTAGAGATGCAACAAATTCACATGAATTAGAATAAGAGTAGATGGATATAAAATAAAATTCGATAAGAATCAAGGAATGCATCCAACTTCACACAAGATTATGCCACTTGTTGATATATAACTATAGTAAGTCATTATATCAAAATGAGCCTAAAACTAAGTAAAAATTTGTATGACTGTTATCAATTTGACCATTATAAGAATGCACATGTTTTAAGTATACAAGTGTTAAAAGTGAATTGTCCTAGCTACCCGTCTAATTTAAGGTGCAACAAAACCAATAAGGTTAGTTTATAATTTAGTCATACTTTTATAAAAGAATGGTCAACACAACTATACTTTATCAACTTGGACCACCTCAACCATATGCCAAAACCTAGTGCATGGAAGCATTAAATGACTCAAGAAACTAACGAGGTGTAATGATGATGTCATAAACAACTTCAAACAATCAACCAAAATTAAAATAGATTTGAAACATAGACCAATGAAGGAAAATAAATGAAACAAATGATGAGATAAAACAAAATAAAACAAAGGAAAAGACCACATGAAATTTAAAAGCAAATAAATCTTCGAAGACATGAAAGCAACCCAAAGTAGGAAACACAAAATAAAATACAAGGAAGGAAACAAACATGATGAGATGCCAAAAAAATCAAGAAAGGTTACAAACCTATTTGAAATACAAAGGTGAGGAATACAAGTAAGGTCTAGGTGATGATGCACCAAAATGAAGAAACATGACCCCAATACACAAGACACAACAAAAAAGCATCAAACATTTTGTAATATCGAGATAAGGTAGCGATTTAAAAAAAAAACTAGGGAAGATGGCAAGTATCATCAAGAGCTAAGAAACACATTAGAAGAATCCTTTGTTGCCACTAATCCCTTTGATGGATCCTACTCTTCTCACCCTACCATTGACAAAGAGAATAGGCCTAGATTCCCTAAAGACCTCAAACCTAAAGACCATTACTTTAAACCCGATTGGGAATTTCCAGATGATATTTTGGCAATTGCCATAAATGGTGCTATTGATTTCTTTAGGGTTTTTAAATGGGTTTTTCATGAAATAAAAGCCATTAACTTAAAGAACAGGGCGGTGTCTCGCAAACTGGATGAAATGATAGAAAAATGACAACCTCAGAATATTGCAGGGGTAGTATGGATTGAAGAAGAGAAGCTGTCGATGGCATAATGCCTCCAAAGAACCGTGGAACTAATGGATAAAATGAAAAAGGAAAATGAGAAAAAGACCAAGAAACTTGAAGGGGAAATTGGTAAAATCAGGGAAACAATGAACACCGTTATGAAGCAAAGCCATAAAATTGTGAATAATTCTGCTGTCTCTATGAGTACATTGATGGAGAAGTTGGATAAAACCCAATAGGGTACCCTGATCGTGGACCTGGATGCTGACAAAGAAAAAAGCCAAAAAGAGGATTCCTATCCCTCGAAGAGAACCAGAGCCAACCTCAAGAGAAAGGCAAAGTCTTCCACTCAAGAGATCCAACTTCTGAAGAAGGCAACTCAAGAGATGAATATCTTGGAAGCGGAGATTGCAGAGACTTTAAAGTCTTTAGGTTAGTGTTTGTTTGGTTTCAGCTTTTTGTTGTCTTTTGGTTCAGATTGCTGCCCTTTTTGTCTGTTTGACAACTTATCTGTTTTTGTGGACTTTGGATGTTTATTTTCATGTAGTCTTTAACTGTGTGGCTTTAGGTCCCTGTAAAACTAGCTTTTTCCTTAATCAAAAACATGAAAACCAAAGCAAAAAACTAATAAAACCCTCAAATGTGTGTAGAAAATCACCGTTAATGGGTGCAGAGAATTAAATATAATGGTTATAGTGAGTGGATGATAGGTCATATCTCATGTTGGAGGTTTACCTCCAAGCATACCATCATGTAGAACCACAATAATTTGAAGCAATAACCCATCAACCACTTATAACATTGGAGGATTAGGGAATTGGAGAAAGTGTTATCCTCAAACCAGGATGAACTAATATGAAATCCTAATAACTCTATGCATAAGAAAGAGAATGAAAGGAAGCATGAAAGAGTTGGGGGTGGTTCTACTATCATGCTAAGATATAAAACCCAAATGTTTGATTAAAAAATGACAAAGAAAATAAAGGACCAAGGAAACATAAGGGGACAAGGAAGAAAAGAAAAACAAGAAAACAAGATAAGGGTCACTCCATTTGGAAAGGAAAAATAGGGGATGGGTATAAGGCACAAAAGAAATATCATTATTTTTAGATATTAAAACCTTGAATATGATGCTTAAACTAGTTCATAAATACAATTTCATATTGAAGAGTTTTACAATTTCATATTGAAGAGTTTTACAGTTGTCTAGTTAAATGAAGAGTTTTTACAATTGTCTAGTTAAATGTTTGCCAGGAAAATAAAAATATAAAATACTCTATTGACAATATAAGAATTCAATTCTTTCAACAAGTTCATACCTAATGTATTAATTTGCTTACAAAATAAATGCCCCTCTTTCACTTCAAACCTTTCTATGCAATATATTTATTGCTCTCTAGCTTCAATTTCCTTTGCTTGACTATGATGCAGTTGTTCTTGTTTAAAAACTTATCTTTTTCTTGAGATATACCTTGATCCATTGCCTACAAAAGGTTCCTCTACTCTCACACAACAAGAAATGTTGTTCTTTATCTTGGGCGTACTATCCTATTTTAATTTCCACGCCCCATTCTTCTCTTTTTCCTATGTTGCCAACTTATCTTCCCTTTTTCAATTTCTATGTTGTTGTTTTCTCATTTTTGGCTCTGATTTTGTATGACCGCCCCTTCCAATTCTACACCCCTTCACTTTCGCAGTAAACTGTGCCCCTCCATAAGGTTTTTGGCACTCTTTTCTACTCACGAACAGTAGATAAAATTAAAAAAAAAACATTTATTTTATTTATAATCTTCCAACTATGTCTTATATTTTCCCCATAGCCTTTGCAATTCTAATTTTGAAATAAACTGAATAGTTTATACGATTATGTCAATTGATGGAGTTGAGTGCCAACATGAAAAAAATTGAAAGTTCTTCATTTTGCATGAAAATTGGCTAGTATGCTTGGAATTTCGAAATATTAATTTTTTTTTTTAAATTATCAATATTTAAAAAAAAACTTACGACATTAAAATTTCTCAAAGTAGAAAATATATGATTTTGATTCTTTTTGCACTTTTTACATTGTACTTTCAAGAATGCCCCTGCAAAAGGATTTTACTTGAGTCCTTACAAATTTTCCTTAAATAATTTGTCAAAACTACTGACAAAGCCTTAAAATGACAATTTGATAGAAACATCAAATTGGCAAATTTGATTGCACAAATGAGCTCCAAGGTTATCTTAAGAGATTCCCAAGACCACGAAAAAGGCACAAATAAACACCAAAATAGAGTACAAAATTTGAAAATACTTTGTTGGTTGATGGTGATTGCCATTTTGCCTAGATGCTCCAACATCAGACACGATAGGTAAGTGAAATGTTCCATGACTTGCAAAACTCATGAACAATTGGAGTTTCATGGGACAGGCAATCCCATGCTTCTTTTTTATCCAAGTTTTCTCCTTGCCAATGGTAACCTTCCCTCCTCTTCACCTCTACTCATCTTCCTTTTCAGCATTCCATTTAGCTTGATTAGTTCTGTACTAGAACACTAAATCAAAATTCCCACGAGAAATTTTACAACTTCCCATCACATCTCCACCTCTTTGTCCACAAAAATTCTTTTGGGTTGCCATTTTATTTTCCTTGATTGCATTACTTGTACAATAAATCTGAATTCAATCTCCCATTTTCTCTTGAAATCTTCTCTTTGAATGTTTTCAAATCCTCGTGTTCAACCTCTTCCTTCCCTCTATACACTATTTTCCAACACTACAACAAATAATGGGGCTAGCTTCTTTCGTTTGCTCGTCCTTATCCTTTAGAGAATTCAAACGCATACTTTTGACCATCTTTCTAAATAGTTTACACATGCTTTGTAATGCCCTGCCAAGGAACCCCAGAGGACTAACAACTAATAAACCAAACCACATAGCAAATATTTTTTTTTAAAAGGAAATATAATAAAACAACCTTCTTATAACTCAATACAATGCTAAGTGAATTTATTACATAACATAGATAAACCATAACAATGTTTAATAGAAGACTTAATCACATCTCATAACAATCTTAGACTATGAATTCCCTAACATCACTACTAAGCAACACTCACTAACATTTATTAATCATCACTAAGTTAACCACACGAAGATAACTTTAAATTCCATTGCATTATTCCAAAGCACAACAACATATTTAATAGGATACATTGACTTTAACTTAATAAAAAAACTCATAATCAATAATCATTCAACTCATCATATAAAGGCATATGCTAAGTTCATTTTAAAGCACCAAATGAAAGAATCCTATGATAAACTTCATTAAGAATAAGAACATACATATAATCCACATGAGTACATTAACTTACAAGTTATCCTTTAATACAAATGCATTTATCATAATAGTCCTATTACAATCTTTCCCACGTGAAGTATCCTATTACACATATCCTTTCAACTACAAGTACAAATATACAATTACATATTCTTTTACATCACTTTTGGAAGGTACATAACAAATACATTACAATGGTAGAAAAATCAACATCTGAATGTGAAAACACCAGAATACGAGGTAAGATCCATCTAGATGCACACGAACAAGAATTCCAAAACTCTAATGGATGGTAAACACTGCCACCCAGCCATGTGGAACCCAAAGGTCCACCCCCCATACTGGAGATAGACACAAGGCCCCAAACAACAAGCAAGAAGGCTAGGGATAAAAGAACTGAACATACACCATAACCAAGATACACAAGACACCATTGCACAAGATAAGAAAGTAAAGATAACAATTAAAAGACTTCCAAAGACTTCCACATAAAAGCTAACATGATAGGATACTAGGATACATGAAGGAGAGGGTGTCATCGCATAGCCTCAACATGGGTTATCCTAGCGGCCTCTCCAAACCCCAATCCCCATTTGATAACTCATGCAGAATTGTATACTCCTTTCATGAAGACAAGGTATTGCACAATCATGCTAGATCAAATGTCTTTCTAGACGGATAGGCCTTCCCAATATCATCCTCTATCTATATGAGAAAATGAGGTCATAAGTAGGGCCCAAAACATTATCTTATTAATGTGTAAATTCAAGCCAAAGTTTTATTAATGTTATCACTTATTAATCTACTTTCCTATGGGTTATCCTAGTGGTCACTTAGGGGGCTCGACCCCATAGAGAGCTACTCCCTGTCAAAGCACCTCATTAAACTATCCTCTATGGATCAAAATAAGCATCATAAAACATATGACATACAAATAGGAACATCAAGGATCCATATGCATGAATAAATTGCACAATTTGCAAATAAGACTTCCAAACGAAGACCAATCACAAGATAAAGTCTTGAAACTGAATCATAACCTCAAATCTCTGTTTTTCACAAGCTAATTCAGGAAAGGGCATATGAACACTAATCCAGCCAAATTAATTCCAATTAGACATGGAAATCCAAAATTGACAGGGTATACAATCACCTATAGCCTCTGGAAGTAATCGAGAGTCAAAATTGAGCCAAAATTGCAAACTAGAATAAACCCAAAAGACTTGCACAATTTATCTTTGAACTTGTGCAATTGGGCTTAGAAGTTTCACAATTGAGTCTAAAAGCTATGCAATTGAGCTCTACAGTTGTGTAGTTGAGCTCTGTCGCTGCGCAATTGCTCATAAATGTAGAAAAATAAAGATAAACATAACATAAAATTTCCAAACTGAAATCCAACAAAAACACATTTGAACATAGCTTGATTGCATACAAAAAAAAAAGAAAAACTAGACATAGGGATTCATACAAGGTTTTCAAGCAAGCATAAAGCAAAATGGATCAATTCAAACAATCAATCCCCATACTCGATTTACACATATTGCAATCTATTCAAAACATGAATAAATAACCAATTTCATACAATAGATATAATAAAAACAAAATTCATAAAACCCCGTTATAATAAATTTTAATCAAAACCAAAAATAAAACTAAAATTGAAACCGAGAGATAGAAACCTATCTGGAACTTGTGAAGAAAGATGAGAGAAAAAAGAGAATTTTTTTAGATGTATCTTTGAATGTGAATCCTCTTCAAATCAACAACAAAATTCCAACAAACAAGCCCAAATAAATCCAATCCAAGGTCCAAGCGAACTCAGAAAACAATCCTTCAATCAATACAAAAAAACTACAAACCCTTCTCCAAAATTCAGAATCCAAAATTCTCCTTCAAAATTCTCCACAATGTGCATTAATAATTCTTCTCTCTAAACTTCACGAAAAGAATTATCAAAATTAAAACTCTCATGGAGAATTATAAATAAAACTCAATTAAAACCCATATAAAGCTTCACAGAATCATGCACAAAAGAAAAGACAAAACCCTAATTAGAAAATCATAAAAATATCACTTATAAAACATTAAATCAATAATATTAAATTAATTTCTACATAAAATCCTCATAAAATAATTAAACATTAATATTTAAATATTAAAACACCAATTAAAATTCCCCTAAAAAAATTAATTCTCACTCAAAAAGCATGCAAAGAATAAATAATTATTTTCAACTAAGAATATAATTATCCACCAAAATAAAATTAAAATAGAACAATTAGTTCCACAATAAAATATATTTTCCACTATAAAATAATTCTCACAAGAAAAATATTAACATGCACAATAATAGATCACTTAATAAATAATATCCAATAATAGGAATATATTCATTAAATTGAAAATACAATTAAAGCAACAATAAACAATAATTAATTTTTAATTAATTTATAATACTTAAGCTATGATTGATATCAATAATTAAGATAACATAAAATCCCACACACTCAAGTAAATCATAAAATAATATCGATATCAAAACAAGACTTATCACTGGCAACATGGTGATAAGATATTTGTCTATATGACAAACCTGATGGGATAAAAATAAAGACTAGATAATTGTCCCTAGGTTAGGACAATGGATAGGGCTAGTTACATTCTCAGCCTTGTACTATCTCCTCTACCACCATTGAGATTTAAAGGCAAGCTCAGACTTGTGGGACCAAGTGGAGTCGATGCTTGAAACCTACAACCTACGCAAAACATTTTGCATACAAACATCTCCCTCTCTCTCTCTCTCTCTATATATATATATATATATATATATATATATATATATATATATATATATAGAGAGAGAGAGAGAGAGAGAGAGAGAGAGAGAGAGAGAGAGAGAGAGAGTCCCATCTAATGAAAGGAAATCATGATGTTGTATGAAGCTCACATATGAGTAATACGAAATCATTCCTTTCATCCTAATCCCTAAGCAAACAATACAATAAAGATCTATTCTACACGTAAAATCCATAAGCATCAATAGTCAATCATCAAATACAAATAATAACATCCGATCATAGACTAACATCTCATAAAGCATCATAATAAATCACTAATATATAATTCAAGTCATAAGTATATCATCAATAACATCAATATGTCCATCTCAAATAAAGTATAAAAGTAATCATGCCCCGAAACATATAAATATCATAAAATAGTCTAATGACATGGATCACATGAATGTATCCACACACACACACACACCCCAACGAAATAAACCACACATAATGAGTCAAACATGGTCTAAAAATAATAAGCATCTAAAGAAAAGCATGGAGGGATACTACATTATTCCTACCATCATAAATGGCCTCCCTGTCAAATTGCCATGATCTTCCCAACAACACATGATAAGCACTCATAGGTATTACATCACATGACACTTCATCCTTATAGGAGCCAATCTGAAAATTAATCATACATTGCTAATTCACTATTATCTCACGTTCTTTTTCTAGCCAAGAAAATTTGTATGGACTAAGGTGTTTACACCTTTTCAAACCTAGGTTTTCTATCACCTCATTCGAAAATAGGTTATTAGTACTACCACTATCTACTATAACCTTGCAACACTTACCTCTAACCTTGCACATAGATAAAAAAAAACTCCTTTGAGATGATTCCTCCTCGACCACCTTTGGATTCAACAACACTCTCCCCATCATGAGAGATTTAGCTTCTTTGGCGTCTTCACCTTTTGGTGATGCATCACCCCGCTCATCCTCTTGTGCCAAGTGGTTTATTGTTGCCTTCTTGCATTTGAGGATACTCTTAAGAATGATGGCCAAATGCTCCACACTAGAAACACTTATCAAGGAACCCTCTATTGCTGCTAACTTGTCCTCTTTTTGAAAAATCTTTTTATTTTGTACTTTGGCCCACTTCCTTACTCGATTTGGGCTTGTATTCTTCTTAAATCTTTTTTCCCTTGTTGTTGCTTGCTTGCCCTTTCTTTGTTGTAAGTCTTCTACAAATTTTGGAATTATTTATTTGTCTCCTCATCAATTTCTCCTTATCTTTCAATGTGTATTGATATGCCTCTTCCATCGAGGTAATCTTCAACATGTTCATATGATTTGGAATATTATATAGTAAAGCATTTACATACCTAGTTGTCTTTTCCCTATTAATTTCATGCCTCCCAGATCAAATGACCATTTTTTAGAACTCCTTCATGTAATCTTTTACATTCATGTGTTTCTATTTTAGATTTTGAAACCTCTTGAATGATTCCATTTCATAATATTTGGGAATGAATTTGTTCTTCAACTTGGTCATCATTTGATTCCACCTCATAATTCTAGGGTCTCCGTTCACTACTTGCTCTCTTTGCAATTATTTTAACCATAACACAATATGCCCTTTCAATTTTGTCTGGGATAACTTTACCCTCTGTGGGTCTTTGATTTCTTCCATTTCAAAATACTCTTCCATCTCTCCTATCCAATCAGTCAACTCTTCCAGATTGAACATTCCAAAAAAATTTGGTACATTGATCTTGCTGCTCTCTGTGATTATCAAGAAAGCCCTAAAAATATATTCTTCTCTAATATCCTTTGGCTATTCATCTTCTCTTTCTTTCTCTTCTTTATCACTTTCCTCATCACTCATGAGATCTTCAACAATTAAAATATTTCTTCTCAACCCAACAACTAAATTCCTCATTTTATTTCTCCTCTCCACTCTAAATTGACCAAACCTTTCTTTCAATATGGGGTTTCTTCTCCTTGGAGCAATCTTAAAAGAAATTCTAAGTGATACTAATGAAGTTTTTTAGCAATTGGCTTGTACAATCCTCTTGTTCCTCTTTGCTCTCTGCACCTATAAGACTCCTCCACACCTACAACAATCTCACAAATCTCTAGAATGTTGTGAATCTTGCTCAACAATCCAATCACACTTCTCAATAAATCTCCTAGTAATTTTCCTTACTCTGATACCAGTTAGGGCAAGTCAATTTTTCCAAGTCTTATTAGCAACGAGCTTGTATAATCCTCTTGTTCCTCTTCACTCTTTGTACCTATAGGAAGCTTTACACTTGCAATAGTCCCATGAACCTTTGGAATGTTATGACTCTTGCTCAACAATCCAATCACACTTCTCAATCACTCTCCTAGTAATTTTCCTTGCTTTGATACCAATTATTGCAGGCCAATTTTACCAAGTCTTATTAGATTGGGAAAAAATGCAACAAAATGAGAATCTAAGTTCAATTCAATCTTAGTCACATAAACACAATTTTATATTGAACAATTTTACAAGTGCTCAGTTAAATTTTTTGTAACAAATAAAAATACACATACTCTATCAATAATATAAAATATCAATTCTTTCGACATGGTCATACTTATGTATTCATCTTCTTACAAATTAAACGCCCCTCATTCACTTCTAGTCTTCCTCCGATCATTTCCTATGCAATACATTTATTGCTCTCTATCCTCAAATTCCCTTTACTTCACTATGGCACAACTGCACATAATTAAAAATTATCTTTTTCTTGAGATACACCCTATTCCAATGCCTACACAATGCTCTTCTAGTCTCATGCAGTCACAAATGTTGTTCTTTATCTTGGGCATACTATTTTGTTTTAATTTCCACACCTCATTCTCCTCTTTTTCCTACACTTCCAACTTATCTTCCCTTTTTCAATCTCTACATTATTGTTCTCTCATTTTTGGCATTGATTTTGTTTGACATACCCTTCCAATTCTATGCCCCATCACTTTCCCTAAAAACTATGCATCTCCACAAGGTTTTTGCGCTCTTTTCCACTCATACATAGTAAATAAACTTAGAAATTTATTAATTTTATTTATAATCTTCCAATTGCTCCTCATATTTTCCTCATAGCCTTTGCAAACCTAATTTTGAAATAAATTAAATAATATTCCATTTGTGTGATTATGTCAATTGATAGAGTTTTGCGTTCAACAGGTGAAAATTTTAAAGTTGTCCATTTCACACAAAAATTGGTGCTTTGCCCTTAATCCTAGAAAATACATATGGTTATGAGTAGTTGGCTTGTTGCTACCCTAACCCCTAATTAAGTCATATTATCATTGTTACATTTATATTTAGTTGGTTAGGTCAGCCTCAGGTCTATAAAGTCATATTTAGGTCGTTCAAGGTGATATACTAGGCATAAATAGGGTATATATAGGAGGTAGTGAGTCTTATTTTATCATCATATTGTGAAGTGTGTTCTCATTAGAGATATTTGGATGCTTGCCCCCTTGATGTGGCTTATTATTTTTTGATATTATATATCATTATTAGCATAATTCCTATTTTATTCCTCATTTTTGCAAGTTATTTCATTACAAGTAGTATTAGAGCATGATCTTGACACCATGAAGGCAATGCACTCTTCTTCAAAATTGGAGGTCATGTTGGAAATCAAATATCTTTAAAATTTGTGTGAATTATTTTATGATTTTTAAGGGTTTTTGAAGAATGTATTGAAGCATATTCAATCCAAATTTTAGACAAATTGAAGTATAATTAAGCGAGTTATTGCCAAATTAGGGTTTTTGCCTAATATTTTGTAAACACCATATCTCATAGATTAGAGAAAATTCATTCCTAAATTTTAAAGTGTTTTTGAGGAGGTTATTGAAGATTATACACTCCAAGTTTCAGAGACATTGGGGTAGAAATAAGGGGTTTATTATAAAATTAGTGTTTCTAATAATTTTACTCTCAAGGCTACAAATCTAGATATTTTTATAAAGATTTTTCTTATTAAGTGTTACTGTGACCCTTGGAAGGTTACAATAAAAGTTTCAAATAATTTAAATTTCATTTGTGTGATTTATTGTAAAATTATTATTTTCTACCATGATAGGGCCTTCTATAAGGGGCAAAAAGATTTTTTCCACTTCAGGAAAAACTTCTAATAAGGATGAGGGAACAACTAAGGATATCATCCCTAATGAATAAATAATAAAGGTTAAGGATTAAATATCATCAATGAAGGTGAATATATATCGACTACAAGGAGATATGTAGAATTTGGGAGCACATTTATCTAGCATAAAGAGCATGTTAACTTCCTATATGAATGGGTCAAGAAAGAATGCCTCAAACAACCAATGTGAATCATGCAAGTCAGTGAATTTGATTCAAATTCTAATACTTATTTGAGAACTAGGAACTAGATACCAAAAGTAGATATGCACAAGTTATAGGAGTTGAGTAAATACAACACCATAGGAGCCTGAAGATCTTCTGGAAGCCGAATAACCTATTACAAGGAGAAGCAATGAAGCAAAATTTGAAGAACATACAAAACATAGAGATTATGCTCAAAAAGAGAGAGCTCAATATTCACAAAAATATGTAATGTGATTCTTACAATGAAAAGAAAGAACTCAACCTTTAATAGGTCAAGAAAACCTAAAAAGGGAAAACCTAGGTTTGCACACAATAATTAATTAAAACAATTAATTATATGCACGTAAAGTTAGCTTAAGTGTAAAAGAGATAAAGGGAACTTAAATAATTAAACAAAGAATGTTTAATTAATCAAGTAAATACCCGAATACTCTAACACCCCCCCTTAAGCTAGACTTAGGGAGAAGCTAAAACCTAGAACAACTACTGAAAGCAATAAAGATGGGTCCCGGCAACAAGGCCTGATCAGGTACCCAAATACAATGAAATCTCTATGAACTGGAGAAATAGAGAAAACCACGTGGGAACAAAACTCTACTCCAAAAAGAGATGGAAAAAGAATATCACTGAAGCATGAAGAACATGCAAACTCTGTCGAAGAATAACTGCTGATCTGAAGAACATCCACTGAACTAGAACATGACCAGGTAGAGAAGACTGTAATCTGCATGAGTGCCCTCAAATGACACTACTCGAATCAAGAGGCAAACAAGGCAAAACAACTGAAATCAAAGATACAGATGGCATAAAAAACCAAAGCCTGAAGAGTTGATCAATCGAACCATGGAAGCATTAGAACCAACAGGATAAACCTCCCCATAATGCGGAAGTGGGAGAGGGACAGGAACACTGAAAAGGACAGCCAAAAACAACTGCATGACGAAGAACCAAGAACATCAAAGGTGCTGAGACACATCATCATGAGGCGAATGTCATGGAAGGAACACTCACTTGACAAAGGAAGATGGCAAACAAAGGCAAACATCAACCCCCTCATGGCACTTGATCAACAGTGCATGTACAACAAGACACAAAATATGCAGGATTCCAAGTAAACAATGCATGATGGCACTTTATCTCAGTGCGTTTGCATAATTACAAGCCACAATGATAAGAAGACTGGAAATAGAAACGAGAATCAACACAGAGATACCCTACTCAGAAAAGAGATCCCAGGACCTGAAACAACCACGATATCCACCAGAGTGCTGAAAACCAAAAAACTGAATAAAATATGCATGGAGCAGAAGCTAGAAAAAAAACTCATATTTCTGGAAAGTACACAGAACACGCTTTCCGAAAATATAAATTTTTCGAAAAACGGAGGTCGGATGCTCATTCTACGTCTCCCGGAGTGCAAAAAAGAGACCTCACTTTGACTGTAAAAAAACATAGTCAAACAGAAAAATTGAATAAATTACCAACACCATGAGGTCGGCGTTGGAACCAGCTTTTTGACGCCTATTCGTTCGCCAAAATCCGACTCCGTATGCCCAAGATAGGGCCAAAAAACCAAACCCCCCCTTAAAAGGCCCAAAAAAGGGGTCTGGTGGCACTGTTGGTGGTCCGGTGGCTAGGGAGCGGAGCTCCGGTGGCCTACCGGTGGCGGTCGGCGGCGGGCGCAGGGTTGAGCGCGGGCGGGGAGACCGGCGGCGGTGACCAAAAGGGAAGCGGAGCTCCGGTGGCCTACCGGTGGCGGCCGGTGGCGGGCGCACAGGGAGGCGGCGGCCGGAAGGAAAGCGACGGCCAGTGGGCGCAGGGTTGAGCGCGGGCAGGGAGACTGGCGGCGGCGACCAGAAGGGAAGCGGCGGCCGGCAGCAGGCGCACAGAGAGTTGGCGACTGGAAGGGAAGCGACGACCGAGCAGCGCGGCCGGGACGATTCCAGCGGCGGGAAGACCAACGGCAGTGGGAGTGGAAGCTGAGGCCGGCAGGGGCTGGGGTCCGGTGACTGGCAGGCGCGGGGCCCAAGGAGTCGTACTGACACCTGCAGGGGTCCCACGGTACCCTGCGTATCGTAGGAACCCCCAAAATTGTATTTTTTTTTTTGCCAAATTTTTTTTTTTCTTAAAAAGAAACAAACGCCCCCCCTTTTTTTTCACTTTTTTTTTTTGAAATTTGTTTTCTCGATCTGTGTGCCAGGGCCGTACGCCCTGGATCAGAGAAAAAAATTGCTCCCAGAGACTCAGGAACCAAAATAGGTCAAATTTTATATGACCATAGGGGTTTTCGGGCCTTCTGAGCACGATGGTGAGGTCCGTTTAGGCCCAAAGTGCTCAGAAAAAGGCTCAAACCTTAGGTATATAAAAAATTCCTGAAACCCCAGATCTGCTTCCAAAGCCAAAAATCTCAAAACAAGAACAGGTAGCTGCAGATCTGATGCTATGATACCATATAGGAGTTGAGTAAATACAACAGCACAGGAGCCTGAAGATATTCTGCAAGCCGAATAACCTGTTACAAGGAGAAGCAATGAAGCAAAATCTGAAGAACATACAAAACACAGAGAATATGCTCAAAAAGAGAGAGCTCAATATTCACAAAAATATGTAATGTGATTCTTACAATGAAAAGAAAGAACTCAACCTTTAATAGGTCAAGAAACCCTAAAAAGGGAAAACCTAGGTTTGCACATAATAATTAATTAAAACAATTAATTATATGCACCTAAAGTTAGCTTAAGTGTAAAAGAGATAAAGGGAACTTAAATAATTAAACAAAGAATGTTTAATTAATCAAGTAAATACCCGAATACTCTAACACAAGTTTGATGTCAATGATCTACTAACATGGATAAATCAAATTGAGATTTTTTTGGATGTGCATGAAATATCAAGTTGACAAAAGGTGACTATGGCATCCTTATGTCTAGGTCTAGATAAATTCATTTGGTATCAATGGCTATGTACTCAATGATAGAAAAAAGGTATCATAGTCTCATGGTCAATTTTTACATAGGAGCTACAAGCATAGTATAGCAATAGTATGACCAACAAATTCTTCAACCAACTAGCTAGCCTTCAACAATTGGGATAGAAATGATTACATTAAAAAAATTTAGAATCTATCTAGGAGAGCGAATACAATTATAGAGAACTTGAATGACTTATTTTTGGGAGGTTTTAAAGACCACATTCAACATGAGGTACACATGTTTAATCCTACCTCTACAAATGAGTCTTTTGTCTTTGCACACGGGTTGGAATAAAATATTTAATTTATAGAAAGAAAAGGGTTAGTGGGATAAGAGATAAAGGGCTATCGACTCCTCATCATCATTCCACTAGATTAACACCACAAAAAAATGAGGAGAAGAGAGAAAAAGGTTTATGTTTTAATTATGGTAGAAAATACAGTTGAGGACATAAATGCAATGAAAAGAAGTTGTTCTACATTGAAGGTCCAAGTAAGGAAGAAGAGGAAGAACCAATGTTAGAAAGTGACAAGGAATTAGATGAATAATCACATGATTTTCAAGTAATCATTTCTTGTCATGCAATGACTATTTTTTCTACCCCACAAACACTCAAAATAATGGGTTTCTTAAAGAAGTAGAAAGTAATAGTGTTGATAGATTCCGGTAGTACTCATAATTTTATTAACAAAAAGTTGGACACGTGTAAGAATCGTTATATATATCTAGTTTTAGAGTTTCAAGTTTTGATTGTAGATGGTGGTATAGTTGTTCTAGAAAATTCTACAATGTTAAGTTATCCATGGGAGATTACCATCTTGATTGCCTAATGTATGCTATCTCCATGGGTGTAACATATATTATTTTGGTCCAGTACAATGTTTTATTACCTTGGGAATAATTGAGATGAAATTTCAAGAACTATTCATGAGATTTCAATCAAAAGGAAAGAAAGTGGACCTGAGAGGGTTGCATGCAAAATCTGCACAAATGGTGAGCTCTCATCAAATGTAAAAGTTTCTTAAGAAAGGAGCTAATGGATTGGTGGTCCAATTATGTTCATTGGAAGCCTATCAACTAAATTCCCCCATCATTCTAGATTTACAAGAAATTATTGATTGTCACTTAGGAGTTTTTGGAGAGATGACTAAAGGACTTCCCCCTAAGAGGAATCATGATCATGTCATACAACTAGTGCTAGGAATCTAACTACCCAACATCAAGTCCTATCAATATCCATATATACGAAAAAGTGAAATTGAAAAGATTGTTCGAGAGATGTTAGAAGAAATAATTATAAAGCATAGCCAAAGTGTTTACTCCCCCTAGTTGTAATGGTACATAAGTGTAGTGTTGTAAATTGTAATCGATACAATTTACACCTCATATTTATGCTCCCACTTTAGTGTGTCTTATCTTCATTCCCCCTAGGCCCATTTTGGCTCTTTTTACTTTGAATTTAATGCCACTAGTTTGCATCATTGAGTGGGCCCCATCTTAGAGCTGTCTTTGCCCATTTGCTAATTTGTTGGTGCTATTTTTGGAGGTCTATGGCGCGGTGGTGCCGTGGTTTGGTCTAGGACACCCCACTGCCTCAGTCCCCCTTAAACACGACCCAATTGTACGCTCTCCCCCTCACTGATGCATTTTGGTCCCTATGCCTCAATTTGATCATTCGAGGTAAGCCTAATTAGTAATTTACCAAGGGAACCCTATATAAGGACATCCTATAAATTTATTTTAGATATAAGACTTTAAGACTCCATCCATAACATTCACACATTCATAATCATACATTCTCAATCCTTCAAGAGAACATTTCATCCCACCATATCCTTCAAGCATCATGGAGAAAAATCATATCTTTATGAAAGCATGTGTGTTTGATTAGGTCATTCATGTTGATGTGTTTTTCATGCTATTGCATTTAACAGCCATGATCACATCTAAATAACATTGCATCATCAATATTATATCTACCATTTCAGATCTAAGGTATATCTTACAACATTTACTTCAGTATTTACATTTCATACTTCAATTCAATTCAAGGTTAATTCCTAAAGTGGGGTTTGACCTAAGGAAAACCCCTATTCTCAAACCTTTTTTATGTCCTTTTATGTGTGGGAGCAGATTCATGAGCTTTAGTTAAATATTTCAACAAAGTGGATGCTAATGAACATGTTTAGATTTTGGAGGAGTGAAAAAGTGGAGGACTAGGATGACCTACCAGCATGGCCCCATGCATTTTTCTTGAGCTTTCAATAGTGAATCTTCTGCATCTCCCTAATCCAGAAAAGATCCCATTTTCCTATCCAAGAGTTATAGACTAGGACAACCTATCACCATGGTCCCAACAATTCATTCCGAATTTCCAATAATAGGTTTTGATCCTCTTCTTTTGCTCAGATCCTTGCATATGGCTTTTCCTAATGTTTGTAACTCTCCATTGCTTCTGATTTTCTTCATTGATCCATTGTTTCACCATAAACCTTACAAGTCACATCCAATTTAAACTCAAAAAGGGGAGACAACCTATAGGTAAATTTAATTGACATCTCAACCCTTTTCCTATTTGAATTGTGGCTATATCTATTGAATTTCCTCCCCCTTTCAATGTATAGTTGATTTGATGAGATTAATGGTTTTATTATCTTAATTGGTGAAACCCCAAATTTTAAATCACACCATATACATTTTGGTGAACCTAATGTATCTTATACTTCCATCTTCTGTAGTTATGATTTGGAGTGTTTCGTAATGGAATTCACTAAATCTGATTGGTTTTCTATTTCACATCTGATTACATTGTTTCTTAGTTACATTTATCAAAATCACGTGTTAGATAATGGTTTCTTTCCCTTTACATTACTTCTTTTCATTCATAGTACTCTTGCATATGACATTTTTAGAATTTCAAAGATATTTCCTATATGTAAATCATCTCTTAAATATTTTATCCATGTTGTATGTTATTTCATGATGATATTTTTAAGGAAATGCATTGAATATGTAGGTCACATAAAAGCTTTTGTAGAAACGATAATCCTAGAGATGACATTGAAAAGCCTAACACTTGTACCTCTCCTAGGGTATCTCATGAGAATGAGGAAAGAGTCAATACTCCTATGAATGTTCTCTCTAAAGGAGCAAGTATTGAAGATAAACATGACACCATATTCCTCTCATATACATACTCTAGTGCAGGGGGACAAGATAAAATGCTGGTGTGCCAATCTCTTTAGATCCTCTTTATTCTCCTAGAGCTTATCTCAACCATCAACATATTTGTAGGAAAGATGATGATATACATTTTATTCATGATATATCTCCTCACATAACATTAATAAGGATCCTTCTTCTCAACCTACCAAAGAGGACATGAATAATGATGATAGAAAGGAGATTCTCCCTACAAGGGATACTCCTTCTTCATATTATCATCCCTTTGACCCCTCTATGTGTTCTTACACTATTGTTTTTGAATAAATTCATAATGAAAGTCTTTATCCTTCATAATTGAGAAAATATTACATAAATTTGAATAGGATATGATTTCAAAACAAGGCTATAGAGGACAAGGATTCGGAAAACATGAACAAGGAATGAAGACCCCTATAGACCCACCCACACAATTTACTAAAGAATTCGTAGGATATCTCAATTTTCAAACATCTATGGAGGATTCTCATAAGTTTCAAATTCTTAAAATGTATTTTCCAAGAAATAGAAACTACCACCCACCAAAATATGCTTCTACATCAAGTAATCCTCCTCCTTCTTTACCAATTCTTTTGCCTCAAGAAAACAATCCTTCTTCTTCCACTAGCACACCTTGTCCTACATCTCAAGAGACAAGACCTATCCATATTGACAATCAAGAAAAAATAGCTACAAGAATCTTTTGGAGATTGAAGTATGATAAGCATGTGATATTTCTTTTCATAAAATATAATAATAGGAAAAAAGAAGGTGACAAGTATTGTGTTTTTTACCATTATTATTCTCATTCTCTTGGAAATTGTAAATATTTCAGAGAGTTTGTCCAAGACCAATATGATCAAGCTCGCATAGCTCTTACACTTGATCTTGCAATTTTTCTTGGTGAAGAGATAGTGCCTTAGCACCCCATTCACCTTATTATGTTGCTTCTCACCTTATGACATTAGTAGTTAACTTTATTAAGAGATCTTTGTCATGCATGGTGATGCATCTTCAATTCCAATCATACTTGGATAGCAACATAATTATTCCTTGTCTCCTTGCTTGGGGGGAAAGGACAATATATTCAATTCTCTCTCTTTCGCAAAAATGATCTCTTCTTTTGATTTGTATATTTTATTACTTGATGTATTTTTTGGCATTAATTTGTCCTTCATGCGAGTACATATGTGTTCCTTGATTATGACGTATTATTTTCTTGAAGCGGTACACCTTTTACGTATAATATCTCTTTAGAAGAAATGTAATCTTTCACTTTGTCCCTATGATTGGTGGGAATTGATTCTATCTTCTATTTCCTATCCTTTCTAAGGATACACTTTTCCTAGGATGAGCGGTGTTTTCTATGATACAATGTTATTCCTTGTGTGAAGTTTTTTTTTCTCAAGGATTCTATCTTATGCAAGAGGTGTGTATCCTTGAGTACAACCTCTTCTTCACTTGAAAATTTATGGCTTATTATAAATAAACCCATCACTTAGGGTCAAAGGTGTGTAATCCTTCATGAAGGATCCATTTACCTAGCAATAGGAGGAAGGTATGAAGTCTTGTCCTCCTTCCTTCCTTTTAGTCAATGATGTTATTTTTGTTCACAATATCCTCTTGGAGGTAGATGTCTTTGAGAAAAGGTCTCTTCCTCCTTCTTGTCCGATGGATTCTCTTTACACTTGTTGCAAGATATCTCTTTTACAACTATATTTTCCTTTCCTATAAAGAGTCATGCCTCTTTGACTTGAATTTCTGTACATTGTTGCCTAGAGGATATCTCCTTTGTGATGAAGGTGTGTATACTTGTTCCTAGCTTCCTTAGGATATCAACATATCACTATGTTGACATCTTAAGGGGGGGGGGGGAATACATCACACCCTCCTTGTACCATATTTTATTTTGATTTTGTATTTCTTATTCGGATTGTTCAATGCTTGAAACCAGACCTAACTCTTAGACAAGATGTTTCATTCTCGAATCCAAATGCAGTCCTTTTATATGTCTTATATGAGGTGTAAAAGCTTAAAAATAGACTTAACTCTTAGACGAGATGTTTCTAAAACTAGAAATATTATTTTTCAATTGGAGGTCTTATACATGTTGTTGCATGCTTGAAAACAAACCTAAAGTCTTATAGGAGATGTTTAACTCCTGAAACTAGATGTCAACATGTGCAGTTGGGTGAGTTGACTAGCATAACAAAACTTGCTAGAACTTTCAACTCTTCCTTTTTTAACTTCTTTAAGGTAGGTTGACTAGAATAACACATCTTGATAGACCTATTCAACTTTCCTTGTGCAATATTTTTGAGATGAGTGGAACTAGCAATAACACAACTTGCTAGACTATTCCAACTCTCTTTCTCTACATGAATCACACAGCATAACACAATTTGTTGTCCAATGAATATTCATGTTCTCATGGATCACCTAACATAACATAGCTTTCTATCATGTGGGTTCCATGGTCTCTCTTGATTTTCTTCTCATGTATCATCTAGCATAGCACAACTTGCTAGTTTCTGACATCAATGTTCTCTTCATTATCCATCCCATGAGCTCATCAATTTTCTATTTGTTGGATCATGGTTCATAACTTGATGCATGCTCTTGCTCTTTTCATGTGACCACTTGTGTTATTGTAATAGAATTACAAGAATGGGATTAGTCATTGATAAGTTTTGACTATCAAGGTCTCTTAAACTAGTTTACTTGGAGCTTTTTATTTTTAGTACTAATCCCTTGTGTTGTGTGTATTTTGTCTTTGTTTGTCTTTGTCTTATTTTTGTGTCCTTGCATGTGAGTGTGTGAGTTAAGATCCTAAGATTGGGGGCTTGGTTCCTTGAAATTAGAGATGTCTTATCTCCTTGTGATATCGCTCTTAATTTCTCCTTCGATCCCCCCATCTCTCTCTCTTCCTCATCTTTCTACTTTACCACAAGTATTTTCATAGGCTCATACTCGCTTTAAAGTGGGGTCTAAATGTAGCATCACAAATTGTAAGTGGTACAATTTACACTTACTTCATATTTGTGCTCCCGTTTTAGCATGTCCTATCCTCATTCCTCATAGGACCGATTTGGCCCTTTATACTCTGAATTTGATGTCACTTACAATTTTTACCATTGTGTGGGCCTCATTGTGGTGCTGTCTTCTCCCAATTGTTGATTTATTGCTCCTATTTTTGGAGGGTCTTCCTTAAATGAGAACCAATTCAAATTTTGGTGGGGTCTCCCCCTCATTGATGGATCTTGGTCCTTGTGCCTCAATGTGACCATTAGAGGTCAGCCTAATCGGTAATTTACCTAGGGAAACCTATATAAGGACATCCTATCAATTCAATTTAGATCTAAGACTCTAAGAATCCATCCATAGAATTAATGAATTTATCATCAATAATTCTCAAGCATTTAAATCAACATTTCATCCCACCATATCCTTCAAGCATCATGAAGACAAGTCATATCTTCATGCAGGCATGTGTGTTTGATTAGGTCATTCATGTTCATGTGTTTGTCTTATTATTGTATTCAACATTTGTGATCACATGTAAAGAGAATTGGATCTTCAATCTTCTATCTACCATTGTAGATTCGAGGTATATTTTTTTTTGTATTAAGTATCATAGAATCACAAAGCTCATGTTTTGCTCATTCGAGCATCCACGTAACAAACTTATTACAAATAACGACTCCTTTCGAGAAGACTTATTACAAATACTAGCTCCTTTCGAGCACCAAACTAGAAACAACAATTGGAAGACCAAGGGTCACAACTTAGAAATCCACTTTAAACAATGAGACAAATACAACCAATGGAAGACCAAGAGTCACAACTTAGAATCCTACACAAAGGTGTCCCTCATGGGAGTTGAACTTGGGTCTCCATATTGAGAACTCAATGCTTTAACCAACTAAGCTCAACCCCTTGGACATTAGAGGTATATATTACAATATTTACTTCAGTATTTATATTTCATACTTCAATTCAATTGAAGGTTAATTCCTAAACTGAGGTTTGAACTAAGGAAAACCCCTATCCACAACCATTTTCCTTTTATTTCTATGTGTTGGGAGTTGATTCAGGAGTTGTGGTTAAAGATTTCAAAAGAGCTGACAACAACAAATAGGTTTAGATTTTGGAGTGAAAAGCGGAGGACTAGGGTGACCTACCACCATGGTCCTGAGAATTTTTCTTGAGCTTTTGATAGTGGATCTTGTACATCTCCCTGATCTAGAAAAGATCCTATTTTACTATCCAAGAGTTACATAACAAGGCAATGTACCACCACGGTGTCGACAATTCAACCCAAATTTCCAACAATAGGTTTTGATCTTCTTCTTCTGCTTAAATCCCTGCTTGTGGCTTTGCCTGATGTTTGAAACTTTTTTTTTCTTCCAATTTGCTTCTATGATCCATTGTTTCACCCTAAATCTTACAATTTACATCCAATTTGAACTCAAAAAGGGGAGATAGCCTATAGGGAAATTTAATTGACAACTTGATCCTTTTCCTAATTGAATTATGCATAGATCTATTGAATTTCCTCCCCCTTTTAATGTATGGTTGATTTGATGAGATAAGTAGTTTTATTATTTTAATTGGTGAAACCTTAATTTTCAAATTAGACAAGTATAGTAAGAAGGATGAAACACAATTCATGTGCCCCAACTATAGAGTTCTCAACATGTACACCATCAAAGATAAGTTTCCTATGCTAGTCATTGATGATATAGTAGATGAATTGAATGGAGCTATGTTTTTTACAAAGATAGATCTTATATTAGGTTATCACCAAATTTGAATTAAAGAAGAAGACATTCCCAAGATAACATTTAGGACTCATGAGGATCATTATGAGTTTTTGGTGATGCCTTTTGGTCTTACTAATGTACCATCTACATTTCAAAATTTGACGAACTCCATCTTTTTAATTTTTTTAAGGAAGTTTGTAGTAGTGTTTTTTGGTGATGTATTAATTCATAGCAGGACCTTAGATGAATATTCACACGATTGTGTTGATATAGTACTACAAGTTCTTCAAGATCACTAGATATATGCTAAGCTTTCCAAGTGTGATTTTAGTATCAAGGAGGTGGAGTCACATGAAAGATAAAGGTGGATCTTAACAACATCAAGGATATTATGGAATGGCTTGTTCCAAAAACCATCAAGAAACTAAGTTTTTTTTTGGGTTGACTAGATACTATAGAAGATTTGTGAAGTACTATAGTCGTATAGCAGCACCACTCAAAACTCTATTGAAGTAGGATTCACTTCAATGGAATGAAGTCCATATCTAATGGGAAGACACTTCAATGTTAGGTTATATCATGATAACATAAAATATTTTTTGGAACATAGATTATCTTCTGAAGAGAAATAAAAATGGGCAATTAAGATGTTGGGGTATAACTTTGAGATCAAACACAAGAAACTAAAGAAAAACATTATGGTAAATGCATTATCTAGGAAGGATGAAAAATATGAAGCTCTATTGTGTGTTATTTCATTATTACAAGCAAATTGGGTAGAAGAAGATAAAGAAGAGTGAAAAAATGATATTTCTACAAGTAATATCATTCAACAATTACATAGTGATCCAAGTAGTTTAGATAAGTTTTGTTGGAAGGGAGATGATTTGTAGTATAAAAATTGATTATAACTATGCATGAATTGCACTCTCAAATCAAAGATTCTCACAAAACTTGTTGAGTCTCCAATGCGTGGTCATTCAATATTTTTAAAGACGTATCATCAAGTCAAGAAATAATTCTTTTGGGAAGGACTAAAAGGAGATGTTCAAAAATTTATGGTTGAATATTTGGTTTGTCAAAGAAATAAAGAGGATACACTTAATACACTAGGTCTTTTGTAGCCTTTATTTATTTCTAACCAATTTTGGGAAGAGGTCTCCATGGATTTCATTATGTCTCCCAAGATCTAAAGGTAAAAATGTCATAATGATCATGGTGGATTGCTTCACTAAATATGCACACTCTATTACATTATTACATCCTTTGACAATGAGTACAATGGAAAAAACATTTTTGGAGAATATAAAAAAGCTACATAGTACACCTAAATTTATTTTTAGTGATAACTATTCTATCTTTTTTAGTAACTTTTGGATGAATTTATTCTCATGTTTTAGAGCTCAATTGGCTCATAGTTATTTATATCATCCTCAACTTGATGAATAAATTGAGGTTGTTAACAATTTTTTATGTTATTTCACTCAAGAACAGATAAGAAATCACAATGGGTAGACTGGGCATCACTAGCAAAATGGCGGTACAACACTTCCTTCCATAGTTGATAAAAAATTTCTCCTTTTATAGAACTATATAGATATCGAGCTCCTTCCATCACATCATCATTGAAGGTGTCACCAAAATTTCAAGCTATGGAGGACCACATGTTTCATCAACAACAAGTACTTTTAGGACTTAAAGAGAATTTGTCCATGACACAAAATTGAATAAAGCAACAATAAGATCAACATTGCAGTGAAAGAAGATTTGAAGTGGGGGATTGGGTGTTCTTAAGGTTGAAACCTTATAAGAAATTATTATTGTTGAAGAACAAGAAAATAATAATAAGTTGTTACCAAAATATTATGGCCTATACCAAATCATGTAAAAGATAGGTAGTGTTGCCTACAAGCTTGAGTTGCTACCAAAAACCAAGATACACCCAGTTTTTCATGTTTCTTATTTGAAGAAAGTAATAGGGAATATAATACCTATATATACAATATTACTATATCTTGATGAAGAAGGAAGAATCATATTAGAACCATAGTTTATTCTCCAAACACGTACAAAGAAGCTGAGGACTGGAACACTCAATGGATATCTCATTCAATGGAAGAATCTACTAGTTGAAGATTCCATATGGGAAGATGAACAATTCATTTAGAAGAATCTACACTTAATTAACATTAAGGATAATGCTTCTTGGAAGAGGGGGGAATTCTACACCCTTAATCCTAGAGTATACATATGGTTATGAGTAGTCAGCTTGTGGCTACCCTAACCTCTAATTACGTCATATTATCATTATTACATTTTTATTTAGTTTGTCAAGTCAAAATTAGGCCTATATAGTCATATTTAGGTTGGCCAAGGTGATATAGTAGGCATAATGATTCTTATTTTATCATCATATTGTGAAGTGTGTTCTCATTAGAGATATTTGGAGGTTTTCTCCCTCAAAGTGGCTTATTATTTTTTGATATTGTATATCATTCTCAACATATTCCATATTTTATTCCCCATTTGTGCAAGTTATTTCATTACAATTGGTGATTTTTCCTATAATGACATGGCAAGATCCCCTACAAAAGGATTTCAATTTAAAATTGTAGTATTTTGAAATACAAAACTTTTCATAAACTGTCATCATTTTTCAATAAACTTCTGTTATTAAAATATGCCAAACTAGAAAAGACATGATTTTGATTATTTTTGCATGTTATACATAGTACCTCCAATAATTCCCATGTGAAAGGAGATTACTCGAGTCCCTATAGGTTTTTTAGAAATAATTTTTGAAAACTGCTTGTGGAGTGTTGAAATGATGATTTGGAAAAAAACATCAAGTTGGCAAATTTGACTGCACAATTAAGTTTCTTATGTTGAGAGATGCCCATGATTGCCAAGCAAACACCAAAAAAGAGTACAAAACTTGAAAATATTATTTTGGTTGATGTTGATTGCCAATTTGCCCAGATGCTCTTGCATCATAAACAAATTATGACCCAAAATTTAAAACCATTTATTGACAACTATAAAATGAAAGAGTTAGGATTGAATTATATTAGTCTTAGTGTGACATTATCTTAAATACACAACTATTTTTTAGGTTATTATTCATCTTTCATGGTGTTGAAATATAGTTGAAGATATCATTTATGTATTATGCTTGATAAGAAACCATTTGGTCATTTTAACATTAATTTTTAATTTTTATGAAATTCACTATTAATTTGAGGAATTCTGCACTATTATCACCCATTATGGAATGATATTTTTACTTTTAAAATGGGTGATTATAAGATAGACAGGGAAAGTTTGACTATCACTATAAAAAAATTAACTACAAAAGTGGACATCTTTAAATATGGAGTAGTTGCCAATATATTTTTCAAATATTTTTCTCTTTGATACTTGTACCTTAATGTCTAGTGTTCTTTCCCATTTTATTGGATTAGGATGTTTACATTTTCTTTTTCTAGTATTCATGATAAAATCAAGGTGTTCTTGTGCTCTTGAGCATGCTCGGTTAGTCTCTAATGAGACCTAAGTAAAATTTCATGTCTCCCTTGTGAATAATCACTCATGAATTTTTTAATAAGATGTTTTGAATCCATTCCTTGAGGTTTTCTTGGCGTATTAGATATGAGAAATGTGTATTATATGTTTGATGCTTGAAATCATCATGCTGAATAGGAAATAAGGACAATCACAAAATTCTTAACTATTAAAGCATTCCTAAACATAAATCAATAAAAAGAGTGCATAAACGAAATGAAGTAAATAAAAACTCCCTCATTATGCATTTTAGCTTCCATTGTTCTTCTCATTTCTGGGGTATGGTGGCTCTCAGATATGTTGATAACCTGCAAGTGACACACAGATTTTGAAGTTCGTGATTCCATTGACATGAATAAATGAGGTTGAATTTATAGATTTTCGAGTGAGATTGATTGGGTGAGAAATAGAACTGAAGTGCTCATTGAGAGTTGAACTACTTTGATTGACTAGTCAACTCATTTTGATTGATTTGTTAACTTATTTGATTGATTTGTTAAATGGATTGATTGAAGAGATAACTCAATTGATTGACTAGATGACTCAATTGATTAGCCAATTGACTGAATAGATTGGGAAGAAGACTGAATAGATGAGCTAGTCAGAAAAGGTGATTTGGAGTGAAAAGGAGAGATTGAAGAGTTAACTGATTTGATTAATCAGTCCTAATTTTCAACATGTGCTGTTTTTGAATTGAAATTCAATTTCATTCTTATTTGGATTTGAATTTTGATTTTTGAATGTTGAAATGCACATGAAATTTATTGAAATGGGATGAAATTCGAATGTGGGGAATTGGAGGAATAAGTTAATTAATTAAATAATTTAAATGAATCATTAGAAATGAGAGTAATTAAATAGTAAAGATTATTTAATTAAGAAAATTAATCATAATTAATTAAATAATTAATATTTAATTAATATTTGAGGAAGCGTTAAATGATGAATTGATAAAGAGATGGAAATTGAATAATTAGTAAGATAGATAATGATGATTAAATTAGTTCAGAAGAATACGAATAATTAGATTAATTAAATAAGTAAATAATTATTTAACTAATAGGATGAATAATTAGTACACGATGAATGAGACATTTTTAGGTGTCTACATTTGCCCCTCTTTGAGACAATGTCAAAATGATGTTGTTTCAAAGAAAACAAAAAATTTCTGCCCCAGTATGCCCTGGTGAAGCTTAGGGTATAATGGCCCCTTGAGAGATTGTTTGTGCATTAAAGACATGAATGATCTCTCGGAATAAGAAGAATGTTATATGAAAGATGAAAGAATGGTTAACTTGATGACACAAATGAGTTTGATTGGATAGAAGAGATGATTGGAGAGATTTGTAGATTGATTGATCAATAAGATTGATAGGATAAAGATCAACTTTGGTTTCAGAAAGGACATCCTATATAAGACAAAGATGATCAACATGTCTAGTTTCAGGAAGGATACATCATGTATAAGACAAAGATAGATGATCACATCTGGTTTCAGGAAGGACACATCCTGTATAAGATAAATGATTAAATATGATGACAACTGGATGAAAGTGAAGAATAATTGATTGATAGATAGAATAGTTGATGTGAGGAAATGAAAGAATTATAGATGAAAATATTGAAATTAAGTGATGAGAGACCATGTTAGATGAATGAAATGATCGGAAAGAATAATTAGGTTGATCCACGAAAAGATACTTGATAAAAGAATGATCTTGATTGATACAATCAGTATGATGAGATTAATGATTGATACACGAACTTTTGTGCCTTTATTCATAGCACAATATATATTCATCACCGAGCCTTATTATGTAACAATCAAGCTGCATACATCAGGGTATAAGGAACCAAGATGTAAAGATATCTCATTGCAGAAACAAACACACAGTAGACAAGAATTGAAACCTCCATTCTGGGAATAGTGCCAGGGGTCGAGGTATGTACGGTAGTCACAAGCAAAGATATCCTTGACTTTTATTTTTGCATAGGATACTTGCCGAATGAACGCACCAATCACAAACACCTACTAGAACTATTTCCCTAGAGCTTCATTGGTTCACACCACACATAAAAAATAAAGGGAAAAAAAGATCATGCTCGTCATGGCTCCTTTAGTCACTTGTGGACATCCTTGAGTAGCATAATAACATGATTGATCACCAATTGATAAAAAAATAAAGACCAACTAGGACAAACATCCGATAGCCTTGTTGAGCCGTGTCTTTGTTTTGATTGCTTGATGTGATGGTTGATAATGTCTAGTTTCAGAAATCTTGGACCCTGTTTAAGAATGACTAGTCAGGTTTGGAGTGTATCTATCTCTGTTTAAGACAAGATAATGATCACTTGATATGGATAGTTGATATGATTGATAAGATAGTTTGATCATTTTGGTTGCAGATTTTGGTTAGATAGTTTTATCCTTTACGAACTTCGTGCAAAGTGTTTGTTGGATATCTACTAGGGTGTTTGATTCTTGCGAGACATTTTATTGCAAGTTTTTGATACTTTTTGATTTTTAGTTCTTTTTCAAGAGCTTTTTCGATGTTTTTGGTTGATTTTTGGATGTTTTTCAAATGTTTTTGATATTTTTTTCTTTCTCAATGTTTTTGAATTTTTTTTCAAGATTGTTTTACGAATGTCTTAGGATTTTTTTCAGGACTTTTTCTGATTTTTCTGATTTTTTCAGGACTTTTTCTAATATTTAAGGTTTTCTTCTGCTATGCCCTAGTATGCAGACCTATTATGACATGATGATCTACAAAATGCACATGGAGACAATGAAATTTTGGCATGACGTATGCATGATGAAGATGCATTTCCTATTCAAACAAGGATGATTGTATGTGTCTTTCATTCTAAAATGCACTAATTGAATTAAAGGTGTGAAACGTTTTAGAGATAGGAGTTCAATCCATTCTCAGAAGACCTAAGACCATCCAACTTAACACACTATGCAACCAAGATTTATGAATGGAGGTGCGAAAAAATTCTCCATCAATTCTTGAAACTTTGATCTTCTTTTGCCCATGTGTGTGCAATTGAATTTATTCTCTCTTATAACCATTAGAGACCCTTAGGATCCTATGTGACTAGCTATGTGACTAGTTATTTCCCTCCTTATTCTTTTTTATGTCAATGATGAGAGCACTTTATTGTTAGTCATGAGGTGACCTTATCGATCTTTTATCTTTCAGTGTGTTGATGTTATCCCATCATGGTTGTGTAAGCTTTCTTCTCATGCAATTCTAAATAATTTTGTTAACCTTTTGCTACCATTCTCTTGGTAGTGTCACCATCTTCTTTATTTAGAATGTTGTTTAGATTCAACATCATACGTGTGAGCATGAGTTATGACATGTGTATATCATGATTGTATTTCAAAAAAAATGGTGGCCTATTTTTTGTTCTTTAATATCCTAATGTAAACATTGAGGTATTACAAAATCACTTGGAAAATTTCACACAGGAAGGTTTTAATAAAGAATTTGCACATTATAACTACTTTGGGAAGACATTTAGAGAAATTCTATCAAAAGTAAATATATAAAATGAAGAAATCTTTCATCTTCAAGATGATTTGCTATATAAAGTAGGAAAATTGAGGGTGCCAAGGGTATCTAAGTTTCTACTAATGATGGAGGCACATGAATTAAAAGTGACATGTCACTTTAGAACATATAAAATTGTAGCACATTATTAAGCAGTATTTGTTCAAATTTTTAAACTAATTCATGTAAGTTAGCAAATCTAAAACAAGGAATGAAGGAATGTAAATACATTTTCCTATCTCCACAAAACCATGAGAAAGTGTGCTTTGTGAATTTCATAAGATATTTTAAGTGTTGGCATTTGGCATTATAATAGACAATGGGAGATTTTTGGCATTTCAATAAGAATATTGAGAAGGCTGTTGATGATTATGGATATAATTGATTAAGGATGATTTACTGTCTTAATATTATTATTTTGTCATTGATGTCAAGAAATCAATTTCCTAATTCAGTATGATGTTGCCATATCTTGAGAAGTATGATTTGATGAGTATAAAGATGTCGGTAAAAGACACAAAAAGAATATGATGAATAAGGGGATGAATAAGGTATTCAATGGGCAACTATTATCGAGCCAAACAATGATGAGATCATGATGTTTAGATTGTTTTAACATCATACATATGTTGTAAATTGTAAGGTTAATACTATACTATGTTACCGAGCAAAGAACCTAGTCTGTAAACCCTAAGGAACCTAGTCGGTAAACCCTAAGGTTATCGCTATTGGTTAATGAAGGCAGAATGTCTATCGAGTGAAGTTTAGTATTTACCGAGTTGTTACCGAGTTGTAACTGAGTTGTAATAGAATACATTAAATGGTTACATGCGTTATTTAATGAAGGAAGCTGATGAGCTGGAACTGATTAAATGATTGGTATGCTGTGCATGAAGTTTGTTAAAGAATCTATGGCAAAGGAAAATCAATAGGAAGATCTACAGCTTAGATTGAACCGCATTACCCTAGCACAAGTTCCAAGAAATGTATGCAAGTTCCTAGGTGGGGTAAAACATTTTCAGATCGAAGGATACATTGAACCTGGTCAAAGTTTGAAGATCTAATGGCTATGATTGATCATGGGAAATGTGATCAAAGAGATTAAGCAGTTAGCTAATTGTTTATAAATAGGGAACTATTGATAAACAATGTATGCGGGCAAATGTATGCACAGGGATGCTACATAGTGATTACCGAGCACATAAGCTTGAAGACCTGTTTGAATAACAGAGTATAGAAGCCTAGCAGATGGACTAGATTAGTTCTATGTCTAGATTGTATTGAGAAAATAAGAATCTTCTTTAGCATTTTAGATGTGAAGTTGCAGATAGATTTTTATTACTGTTATTTTGTGAAAGTGACAGAAAATCTCTTAACCGAGTGGACTTAACAGTCTTATTTGTAAAACCCTCTAGCAAGGTGACATTCTGATTGAGTGTTTGAAATCCTTTAAAAAGGTCACTTCTAACAAGGTGAAGATCCTAACAGATCTGAGGGAAATCCCTTAACCGAGTCACATCTAGAAATGTGTTTTGTAATGCCCCGCCAGGAAACCCCGAAGGGATAAGCTAAAATAACAAGAATAGAGTGCAATTTTTTTTTTTTTTAAAGTTACAACACATATGATGCAACAAGATATTAAAGATTCAGATTACAAAGCGGAAGACTTCAACTAACACCTAAAGAGTTTCCCAACGAGATTACTTAAATTTCACAATTCATTTTACTCACACAATTAATCCAATAAGCTAATTACCTTAACAACGAGATAATTCTTAATCAGGATAATTTCTTTCAAAGGACGGAAATATAAATCACAACAAAGATCCATCCATTAAGATCCATTCATAATTCTCATTCAAGCTTTTAATTTAAAATTACCAACCATACATCTAACATTCTAATACACTAGGATTTCATCATAACAAAAGAGATCTTTCCAAGCATATTTAAATTCCTTAACAACAACTGAGTATAATTCACTACTCTAAGTTACATTCATTCATATTCCAACTTATTGCATTTAAAGGACGATTACACACATGCATTTGCGATAAATCGCATCTCAACTAATTATGCATTCAATCAATATGGCATTCAAGGAAGAACTGAATATAAGCATTTATAGTTAATTCCAATTATCCACTTAACCATTCTAACATAAGTTAGACATACATGATAAAGCTGAATAAAGGAAACATAAGAGAATACATCACATAACACCATAATGATCTCGGAGTTCACCCCTAATGGGCTACATCTCCGGGTCTGCTCAACTGCAAGACCCCCTCTGATAAATAATAAAGTTAAGAGTACAAGAGGTTACACCAAGTACTATCCAGCCATCAAGGCGATACATAAGCAATATACAATGACCACAACGGTCAATAATACATAAACGATCCTTACAAAGAACAGGATCCAGCTGAACATAATCAAGCTAATACAAAGGTCCAGAAGAGCATCCATAAGACTGAGCCATCACCACCCAGGGTTAAACACGAAACCGATACTCACAAGGGCAGAGACAAAAGGACGACCCACAAAAGTACTCAAACAGGACAAACAACAATACACTAGCGAACGTAGGGACAAGTGTCATCACACGACCTGGTATGGATACCATGGCAAGTCTTCATAGGTCCCGGTCCATACACTGGTAACCCTGGCAACCTAATTCGAACTTCCGGCCCATCCAAGCCTCGTGTGGACCCACGCATCCTCTCGTGAAAACAAGGATGGTAGTTTGCCATTTCAGGCCTTCTCACAGCATGTCGAATCTATGATAGCACTCGTCTCATGTGTGAGGCACATTATCTTATTTAGAGATTGTTTTCTAATCCACTTAGGTTATCACTTATTAGACTCACTTTCGACGGGTTACCCAGCAGCCATTTTGGGCGCGGCCCCCAATCGAAAGCCACTTTCCCATATGACACTAGACTAAACTCATACGAACTCAAAACCAAGGAATACACATGGTCAGACGAACGGAGTTCAAGAAGAGAGAACAATCATCTGGTCAAACACGACTCAAGGGTAATCGCTTGCTGACGGTACTCTAACTAGAGACCTGACAACTAAGGTTAACCACGAATCATCATTCGACTCACACAAAGAGGATAATGATCGAAACGACACTACCACCATACAATTGTCAACTCGGTACAGAGGACTAAATCAGGAACACCAAATCATCCATACGACAGGGTCCTACGAGACAAAGCAAAACATGCCATTTCATAATTAAAGGCGAATACAGAAATTAAACTCGCAAGGGCGATAATCAGAAAAGACTATATTTTCTCAAATTGATTTAAACATTAAAATCGATCAAGTTTTCTACATGATCTAAAAACAGGTTACAGTTATCTACCTCATCAAGGGATAAGTGGTTCTTGGTTTTCTAACTCCTAAGTTTCAAGCATTGAACAGGCAAAATAAGCCATAATGAGTTTTAACCAATTCATATTAATAAAATTCAGACAACCATTAATCGACTAAAATAAGATATTTAATCTCCAATCCAAAACGTCATTAACATACTGGTCTAAGATCAAACTCTACAGATTCATAATTTCAATTCCAGATGCAATATACGGATTACGGAAATAAAAATATAAAAAGAGAATCTAAATAATCTAATCATTTCCAAAAGCACATCGTTTCAATTCAAACACCCAACGATAAATACTTCACTACTTCTCAATTAGCCGAATGCTCTAATCAGCTAGAGGGTGAGATCTAGATTCACTAATCCCAGATCAATCAGAATATAAACAACAATATTCAATTGCAAAAGTTCACAGTTTCAGAACTTAATCAGGAAGAGAGCAAAAATCATGAAATGAAATTGAATAGCTAATTCACCTATAAACTTCGTTATAGCACTAATCAATATCCAAATATCATTTTCCAAGATTAATGCCACCATATTCCTAATTTAAGAAACTAACTAAAACTTAACATTAAGATAACTTACATTAAAAAGATACTAATATCCTATGCATTTTCTTTCCTTCCCTTTTTTTTTTAAATGATAAAAAAAATACATTAAAAATAAACCATGAATCAACAACTATGATTTCATTTAACAAATAAACGCATTTTTAAAAAGGTTAGGGTGAAGCGAGCTGGGAAGGGCCGTGCCCTAACCCTAGCCACAGGGGAAGCATGCGGCGGCGCTCACGGTGGTGCCCGCAGGCCCGCGGCGCCCTGCGGCCACCGCGGCCCCTGCGGCCACCGCCGTGAGCCGTAGGCGGCGTTGGACGCAGACCACCACGGACGGGAGCAGGGGAGAAGGGGGAGGAACGCGCGGGGGAGAGGGGAGGGGGAGCGGGTGGAGCTCCGCTCCCCGCCTCCAAACCCCAACCCGCGGCTTAAACAACAAACAAATTACGCCCAGTCCGAAATAAGTTAAAATGCCCAGTTCGGTGATGACGCGTTTAACACAGCGCTAAGCAAAATAAAACACAGCTTGGTCTATTTAATAAATTTGCTATAAAAAAATGCACAGTTCGATTTCAATAAACCCAAACGCCCATCACAAAGATTTATAATGAAATTTTGATTTACTATACATTCGGTTTAAACAAATTGAGATTGATATCACGATTTCATGTTGGGTTTTCTCATTCTATACAACACCCAAGGGTTTCAAACGTCCAAAAACATGAGGAATTAACAGCACCTCTAAATCACTTCCAGCCAAGCTGGTAATTTACCAAATCGATCCATAAACATGGCATTCGAAGGAGAATTTAAAACCAAGATAAAACCCCCATTTTCATTTCAAACAAAAACCAAAATTGAGAGAGTTGGATCCTACCTTAACACGCAATCCTGGCAAGATCGGCTGAAGAATCCCAATCTCCAGCTGCCCAAATCCTTCCTTCTCCATCCAAAAATCCTCCAATTTCATCTCCCAAAATCTTTTTCAACCAAAATCCTCCAAAAAATCCATTCCCCCTCTTTTCCCCAAATTTGGGTTATATGGAAGAGTTGACCCAAAAATTCCATTTTTGGAATAAAAATCTTTATTTTCAAATAATACTCAAAATTTAATCCTTTTCAACAATATCAACAATATAACTTGCTTTGCAAACCAAAAATCGATTTTCTCATTTAAACAAATTTAACCTTTCTAATATAATAATCCAACAGATTTCAATTAAATTCTATTGCGATAAAATACATAACTTTCCTTTCAACAGCATATTCAAAATGCATTAAATATTCAAGATCTGGCATTTGATCGAATTTACTTTCAAATTTAACATAGGCAATTCATTAACAACGAAAATCGCATAAATAATTAAAATAATTACTAAAGACTAGTTAATCAAAGTAACCATGCACACCAAGCACGCAAACCGAGAAGGTCAACCAAACAGACGACTCGCAAACCCAAGCAAGAAGGGATTACCGACGACGACTGGCGATGCTCACTAGAGCACGACTAAGGTCAACTAGGGTCTTACGACCACCTAATCCGACTCTAAGGATTAAAAAGGGTACACTCAAACCTGCACATCCAGGTGAAGACGAACCTCGCACTCATGCGGCATTGTACCTGAAAAATCCCGCAACCAAGAGTCATACATGCATACATATATAAAATTTACTGAAAGCGTTAGCTCGATGTTAATACCACGAAATAGGTACACTAACAACTTGCATACAACTAGTGAGAAACCACATCAATAGCTATGCGTTAATTCAAACATCTGACTGTAACATAATATTACGATAAACTAATCAAGATTAAACCAAAGTTAGAAATAGATTAGGGTAGGGGTACTACATGTTTGTAATCTTTAACAGGATTTTCTTTTAACCGAGCATACTCTAGAAGAGTATATTTCTTAGTGGGTCCGAAATCCCACAGTGGTTTTTCCCTATTTGGGTTTCCACGTTAAATCTGGTGTTATGAAGTTTATAATGTTTATATGCTTTTGAGTTTGCATGTTTAGCAGTTTTGGTTATATTACTGAAGTATATGTTACCGAGGTTGAATCTGATGTTTTTATGGAAGATTAAGTTTGTATGATTCACCCCCCCCCTCTCATCTTATTGGCTATTGGATCTGTACTTACATTACGTATCAGAACTATCAATTGGTATCAGAGCTTTGGACTCCGGAAGAAAAAGTTTAAAGGTACTTGAGGCAAAGATCCAAAGATGTATAAGAGGGATGCACTGAAGCTGAACAAGTCAAGTTTCTCTACATGGCAGAAAAGGATGAAGCTGCACCTATCAGGAATTGGAGAATATGCTGTATATTATTTGGAGAATGATTTCATCACACCGAGCACCTATCCATTGACTATGGAAGAAATAAAGGCAAAGCAAGAACATATCCAAGCAATGATTGAAATAACATCTGCATTGACCGACTCAGAGTTTAATGATCTAGAAGGCTACAATGATGCAAAGGCAATGTGGGACAAGCTCATATCTGTATATGGCGGTGATGAACATGTTCAAAGAGCAAAAACAAATAGTCTAAGAGGACAACTTGAATCTACAAGGATGAATGAAGGTGAGAACATAACCCAGTGCAATAGAAGACTAAAGGAGATCGTCAATCAAATCAAAGGAGCAGGTGGAACTATTGAAGAAAAGGATATAACAAGTAAGTTGTTAAGAACCCTTCTATCGGCTTATGCAATCCAAGTCTCTGCAATCAATGAATTGAGGTCTGTACCTAATATGCCAGTTTCTTTAGATGCTACTATTGGTAAGCTACATGCATTTGAGTTAAGTAACTTTGATAACAGTGGATATTCAGTAAATAAAGTTGAATCTGCATTTAGTTCTTTTCATCTTGATGAATCTAATGATTACAATGAAAGAAAGTATAAGTACTCTAAAGGAGATCACAATGGAGCAAGTGAAAGATTTCATAAGAACATGGAAGAAGTACACAAACTGTATGAGGAAATCAGAAAGCAGGAAGAGTTTGAAGCACTATTAGCTAGAAGGTTACCGAGAGGCAAAGGTAAGTATAAAGGAAAACTACCTTTGAAATGTTTCAATTGTGATAAGATAGGACATATGGCTTCTAACTGTCCTGAAAAAGATTCTACTGAAAAGAGAGATTACCGAGATGACAGACAGAAAGATAATCATTACAGAGGACACCGAGACTTCAGAAGAAGAGATAGAAAGACATGCTTAATAGCTGATGAGGAATCCAATGATGATAAATCAGATGAAACTGATTCAGAGGAAGTAGTTAACATGGCTATCAAAGATGGATCAGATGAAGAAAGGTATGAAGAAAAAGCCCTAATATCTCACATAAATACTAATGATTCTTGGATTATAGATAGTGGATGCTCACATCAAATGACAAGTGATAAACACAAGTTTGTTATGTTAGAAGATTATGATGGAGGCTATGTAAGATTTGGTAATGATGCATCATGTCCAATAAGAGGTAAAGGATCTATAACACTTCTTGACAATGCAAGATGCAATGATATTTATTGGGTTGAAGGTTTGAAATGCAATTTGTTGAGTGTAGCACAACTAAACAATACAGGTTACTGAATAGAATTTCAGAAAGGAATTGTCAAAGTTCATGACAAGCATGGAAAGTTAGCTGCTACCGGGACACAAACAAAAGGTAATACATTTCACCTTGACTCAACTCGGAACAAGTGTCTGTATGCAAAGATAGATGATACCTGGTTATGGCATAAAAGGTTTTGTCATGTAAATTTTGATAATCTGATCAAAATAAGCAAGAAACACTGAGTAAGAGGTCTACCGAGTCTTGAAAAACTTGAGAATGCTATGTGCCGAGGATGCCAGATGGGTAAAATGACAAGATCAAGCTTTACAAGTAAGTCTTACACCTCTAAGGGAATTTTAGATCTTGTGCACACTGATCTTTGTGGTCCTATGAAAGTTCAAAGTTATTATGGTGACAAATATTTCATATTATTTGTGGATGATTACTCAAGGATGATGTCAATAATGTTTTTAAAAGAAAAATCAGAAGCTTTTCAAATGTTTAAATGGTACAAGGCAATAGTTGAAAATGAAACAAGAAGACAACTGAAATGTCTTAGATCAGATAGAGGAGGAGAGTTCACATCTGATGAGTTCAACTTATTCTGCAATGATCATGGTATTAAAAGACAAGTCTCTGCATCAAGAACTCCACAGCAAAATGGAATAGCTGAGAGAAGAAACAGATCTATTGTGGATTGTGCCAGAACCCTGATGATTGAAAAGAAAGTGCCACAAACATTTTGGAGGGAAGCAATAAGCACAATAGTTTACACCCTGAACCGAGTACAACTGAAGAAAGGTACTTTGAAGACACCATATGAAATCTGGTATGACAAGAAACCTAATGTAAGTTATTTTAAAATCTTTGGAAGTAGATGCTATGTACACAAAGATGATAGAAATGGCAAGTTTGATCAGAAAAGTGGAGAAGGAACATTTCTAGGTTATTCTTCTAGAATCAAAGAATTTAAATGTCTGATCAAATCATCTAACAAAATAGTAGAAAGTGCAAATGTGAAAATTGATGAATTTGAAGAAAGAAATGATGAAGGAAATTCCAAAGAACCAGAAGATTATGATGAATTTGTCTATGTTCAACCGACAAGTTCTACCGAGAAAACCGTTGAAGAAAATGAAGAGAATATCGAGTTACCGAGTGATGAAGAAGATCATACAGAGCCTACCGAGCCTGTATTAGCCAAGTATGTCAGAAGACATCATGTACCAAGTCCGATTATAGGAGATAAGGATAATTTAGTGATGACAAGGAACAAACTGAGACAGAACACATGTCTGATATCTGAATTTGAACCGAGAATAGTGAAAGAGGCATTTAACAATGAAGATTGGATAAATGCTATGACAGAAGAGATTGATCAAATCAAGAAGAATGACACATGGACACTAATCCCAAGACCGAAGGACAAAAATGTAATCGGTACAAAGTGGATTTTCAGAAACAAGTTGAATGAAAAAGGAGAGGTCATTCGAAATAAATCAAGACTAGTATGCAAAGGTTATGCTCAAGAAGAAGGAATTGATTATGGTGAAACTTTTGCACCTGTGGCTAGACTTGAAGGAGTAAGAACATTGTTGGCATATGCTGCTTACAAAAACTTCAAGGTATATCAAATGGATGTCAAATCTACATTTCTGAATGGAATATTAGAAGAAGAAGTTTTTATTGAACAACCTGAAGGATTTGTTGAAGACAAGAGTAAAGATCAGGTATGTAAATTGAACAAAGCATTATATGGTCTGAAACAAGCACCTAGAGCATGGTATGAAAGATTGCACTCTTATTTGATTAAGATTGGTTTTATAAGGACAAGTGAGAACAACAATATGTACATGAAGAATGATGAAAATGGAATACTGATCTCAACCATATTTGTTGATGATATTATATTTTGTGGAAATGACTCTTTATGCAAGAACTTTGGAAATGAAATGAGCAAAGAATTTGAGATGTCATTAATCGGTGAGATAAAGTATTTTATAGGTTTACAGATACTGCAAATGAAAAATGAGATTTTCATTACTCAATCCAAGTACATAAAGGAAATCTTGAAGAAATTTGGAATGGAGGATTCAAAACCAGTAAGTACTCCTATGACTACCAACTATAAACTATCAAAGAAAGATGAATCTACATCTATTGATGAGACACTTTACCGATCCATGATTGGAAAGCTACAATATTTTGTTCACAGTAGACCAGACATAGCACATGCAGTAGGTATAGTTGCAAGATTCTCTGCAAATCCTAAGGAAACACACATGACAACAATCAAAAGAATTTTTAGATACTTGAAAGGCACCGAGGATTATGGCTTAGTATATCAGAAAGGAAATGATTTTGATTTAAAAGTTTATACTGATGCTGATTGGGCAGGCAACATTGATGACAGAAAAAGCACAATTGGAGGAGCTTTCTTTTTAGGAGAAAGACTAGTGAGTTGGCTTAGTAAGAAACAAGGATATGTTTCACAGTCAACAACAAAGGCTGAATACGTTGCTGCAGTATTGAATTGTACCAACATAGCATGGATCAAACAATTGTTAGAAGGTATAAATGAGAAAGTCATCGAGCTAGTAACTATATTCTGTGACAATACTAGTGCCATTAACATTTCAAAGAATCCTATTATGCACTCTAAAACAAAGCACATCTCTATCAAATATCATTATCTTAGAGAAGAAGCTCAAGAGAAGAAAGTGATGTTGGAGTATGTTAGCACAAAGGAACAAATAGCATATATCTTCACCAAGCCACTATCAAGGGACACTTTTGAGTATCTCAGAAGTAAGTTAGGGGTCCTACCCCTATCTTCTACTCACCGACTAAGTTCGGTGAAAGCATCAATTCGATGACTCTATCGAATATCTTTTAAGAGTTGATGCTGATTTACACACTTTAGGATGTTTTCTAAAGGTGTGTAGGAAACAGTGCAGGAAACAATACAGGAAACAGGAATTGAAGACAAAATGCTCTGACCGAGACTAAGTTGACACATTACAACAGGAATTCACTTCATATAGGAAGAAATTATGTTTTAGTTCTTTACTTTTTGGCATTGTTGTCAAAGGGGGAGAAGACTGGAGAAGAAGACTGAAAAGACTAAGAAGACTGAAAAAAAAGTAGAAAAGAAAGACTGAGAAAAGAGGAGAAGTCTAATGTATGGGGGAGGATTCTAATGACAGGAAGAGAGCATTTCAGAATCTCACAAACAACTCACAGCAATCCGAATCAATTAGGTCAAATCAATTGGTTTTGCCATCAATGCCAAAGGGGGAGATTGTTGGCATTTGGCATTATAACAGACAATGGGAGATTGTTGGCATTTCAATAAGAATATTGAGAAGGTTGTTGATGATTATGGATATAACTGATTAAGGATGATTTACTGTCTTAATATTATTATTTTGTCATTGATGTCAAAAAATTGATTTTCTAATTCAGTATGATGTTGCCATATCTTGAGAAGTATGATTTTATGAGTATAAAGATGTTGGTAAAAGACACAGAAAGAATATGATGAATAAAGGGATGAATAAGGTATTCAATGAGCAACTATTACCGAGTCAGACAATGATGAGATCATGATGTTTAGATTGTTTTAACATCATACATATGTTGTAAATTGTAAGGTTAATATTATACTATGTTACCAAGCAAAGAACCTAGTCGGTAAACCCTAAGGTTATCGCTATCGGTTAATGAAGGCGGAATGTCTACCGAGTGAAGTTTAGTATTTACCGAGTTGTTACCGAGTTGTAACCGAGCTGTAACAGAATACATTAAATGGTTACATGCATTATTTAATGAAGGAAGCTGATGAGCTGGAGCTGATTAAATGATTGGTATGTCGTGCATAACGTTTGTTAAAGAATCTATGGCAAAGGAAAATCGATAGGAAGATCTATAGCTTAGATTGAACTGCATTACCCTAGCACAAGTTCCAAGAAATGTATGCAAGTTCCTAGGTGGGGTAAAATGTTTTTAGATTGAAGGATACATTGAGCTTGGTCAAAGTTTGAAGATCTGATGGCTATGATTGATCATGGGAAATGTGATCAAAGAGATTAAGCAGTTAGCTAATTATTTATAAATAGGGAACTATTGATAAACAATGTATGCGGGCAAATGTATGCATAGGGATGCTACATAGTGATTACCGAGCACAGAAGCTTGAAGACCTGTTTGAATAACAGAGTATAGAAGCCCAACAGATGGACTAGATTAGTTCTATGTATAGATTGTATTGAGCAAATAAGAATATGCTTTAGCATTTTAGATGTGAAGTTGCAGATAGATTTTTATTACCGTTATTTTGTGAAAGTGATGGAAAATCTCTTAACTGAGTGGACTTAACAGTCTTATTTGTAAAACCCTCTAGCAAGGTGACATTCTGATTGAGTGTTTGAAATCCTTTAAAAAGGTCACTTCTAACAAGGTGAAGATCCTAACAGATCTGAGGGAAATCCCTTAACCGGGTCACATCTAGCAATGTGTTTGTAATCTTTAACAGGATTTTCTTTTAACCGAGCATACTCTAGAAGAGTATATTTCTTAGTGGGTCCGAAATCCCACAGTGGTTTTTCCCTATTTGGGTTTCCATGTTAAATCTGGTGTTATGAGGTTTATGATGTTTATATGCTTTTGAGTTTGCATGTTTAGCAGTTTTGGTTATATTACTGAAGTATATGTTACTGAGGTTGAATCTGATATTTTTATGGAAGATTAAGTTTGTATGATTCACCCCCCCCTCTCATCTTGTTGGCTATTGGATCTATACTTACATTAAGTATTAGAACTATCATTAAGTAGACATGAGCATGACTACATATTTATAGTAGTTGACAAGTTTATAAAATTGTGTATTCAAAATTACTTGTAAAAGTACTACATAGGGAAATAAGCATTTATAATTTTTTAAAATAATATACTAGTGTACTTTGGCCTTCCTAAAGTATTTGTAAATTTAGTTAGAAACATGAACTTGTTTCTTTTTACATTATGGATCATGATGGACATTGAGATAGAGAAAATAATAATCTTTCACCCATAAATAGATGATCAAATAAATTTTTTCAATAAGACCTCAACGTACATATTACCATTAGGGTATAATATAAGTGGGCCAAGCAATGAAATGAATCACCTCCCTACATTCAACAACTTTTGTATTCTTATACTAATAAGTCACCATTTGAGGCATACATGGTATCTACCTTATAGTCCACTTGATGTGTAGCTTTTGATAAGAAAGATGAACAAGCAATAAAATATAATGAGGTGATTAAAGCATCACACTTTGCATAATTTTTTATTAAATTCAACTTAAGGTTAAGAAACAAATGGAAAGAACATGCAACAATCAAGTATAAAGAAAGGCATGTTAAATATAGGAAGGAGCATGAACTTAAGATAAGGAAAAAATATTGGATTTACTTGGGCAAGGAAAAGAAATAAGGACAAACAAAGTGATCCTTATAGAGTTTAGAAGCATTTGAATGACATTTGCATGGTATAGTTTGGGAGATTTAAAAATATTAAGCTTTAGCATTTTTCACATGTTTATAATTTTTTTTTTTTTAGGCCTTCAAATAATTTCTATCCCTTGGTTTGTTAAAAGAAGAATGTCATATTCACCCGAAATTCTTTATGACTTTGCATAGTTCTTTTGGAGATCTTTCCAATGCATCCAACATGCTAAATTTTCACCTAACAAGCTATGAATTATGGACCCACCAAGTTGGGGTACAAAAATAAATGTTTTTCTAGATCTTATTTAATTTTGTAGTTAATTGGCTATTTGTTTCAACGTTCAAGGAGGAATTAGGTGTAGTGAATATTTATTTTTTAAGGGAAACCATAGTTTAGTAGTCCTACTATGTATAAGGTATTCATATGTGATTGTGACCAAGTTCACATACATAGATAACCATCATTGTATTTATATCTATTAATAATGAATAATTCAAAATTTGGAATGTGAATAATATAATCATTGTTTTAACTTCTTATTTCCACAAAACTTCTTCTAAGGCCTATGAGACCTATATTGTGATGAAAAATCTCTATAAAGTGTATTGCATATGGTTGCAAAGCATGTTTTGATTTTTGAGAGAATATAAGAAATATTGTAGACTTTAGTTGCTCATTATAATATTGAGATAACAATAATTAGAAGATAAAAGTAGAATTTCATTGAATGTAACCCAAATAACAAATGTTAAGGTCGCAAAGCCATTGCCACTACCACAACACTGGCTTTTCCACCACATTAGAGGTTTTTAGGATAAAATATGAGTTGTGTGAATTTTTGTAAGTGCACTTTATGTTTTATTTAAAATTTAGTTTTCTCTCTAAAATAAACTTTATTTGCATTTCAAGTAGCTCAGTCACTTTGTAATTCTTGGATTGAAACTCAAAGAGTTTACAAATCACAAATAATATAAGAAATATGGTTAAAACATTTGTAGATTTGGTCCATTTCAAATAAAACTTTTAATTTCATGGAATATAAAAATTGAATGTCAATTTTATTATTATAACTATATTAAATAATACCAATGGATACTCAATATAGTATTTTGATTTTATATATTTATACATTTTTGTGTCACACGATATACAAACGCGCAAATTTAATATTATAGTCAATTAAAAAAAATCATATGATAATTATATATTTATATACTTTTCAAAATAGATTTTCTATGGTAAGAAAAATAATGAATAATGAGTATCTATATATTGTTAATTGTTAGTGTGATATGGTACGTCTTTTCATTTATTTATGTAATAATGCTAATGTATATTCAAGTAATCTATCAAATAGTTTTCAAAAACATATCGATATAAGTAATATATTTTTTTATAGAGATTTTTGAAACATAATTTACACAAATTTTTCATAAAATAAATATACAAATGAAGAGAGTCATTTCCACTCATAAAAAAAATAGTAAAACAAATTAATGAGCTTTACAATAAGAACCTCATCCCTTAGAGTTACTCCAAGACTCTAACCCTAAATTTAGAATAATTTATTAACACTCTATTTTACTAATGCTTCACTTGCTTCAACTTATCTATAGAGAACTCACTCATGTATAAATAATTAAATAAACAAAATTGTTGAGTTTTCCTAATGTGTATATCAAAATAGTGGACCATGAGTCCACTATTGACTTAAGTTGCTTGACTTCATTAGTCATATTTGAAAGTCTATCAATTGGTTTTGATCTTCATCAAATTGACATTGGATTTGATCTTGGAATTTATCAAGATCTTGGTGGAAACATTTGTTGGTCCTCTAGAGAGCTCAACTCATGCATTTAATAAATTTCAATAAATAAAACAATTGATTCTCCCAATATATCCCACCATAAATAGTGGACCATGAGTCCACTATTGACTTCTCATTCCTCAACTCTGTAAGCCATATTTGAAAGTATATTAATTGAGTTTTGATCTTACATTAGATCAATATTAGGTTTGATCTTGAATTTTTAGAAGAACCTCATCCTCATCCCTTAATGTTACTCCACAACTCTAACCCTTCATTTAGAATCATTTATAAAGACTTTATCCTATCAATGTTTGGCTTGCTTCAATTCACCTATAGAAAATTTACTCATATATAAAGAACTATATAAATAAATAAAATCATTTAGTTCTCCCAATGTATCCCACCATGAATCTGCTATCCACTTGCAATTCCTTTTAATATTATTAGCAATATTTGAAAGTATATCGATTGAGTTTGATCTTACATCGATTTGATCTTGAATTTTGAAGAGAATTGAAAAGAAAAAAGAAAAGAAAACATAACTTATTGTAAAGATTAGAATGAGTAGAGAAAATGATAACAGAAACAGAATAAAGCAATAAGAAGAGACAACACATGATTTATCATGGTTCGGCAAATTTGCCTACATCCACATTCAAAGCAGGGAATAACTTCTATTAATCAGTCTCTCATACATGAGCTGCACACAACCATTCATATAAAGATATTCAGTCATGAAACAAAGATTTTGGGAAGATGAACAGTCATACGACCGTTGGGCTTCATATACCCAATACTTATTACCCAGTATATCAATTGAATTTGATGTTACATCGATTTGGTCTTTTTGAAGAGAAACGAGAAGAAAAAGTAAAGAAACATATCCCACAACGGTAATCTTTGCTGTAGTTAAGTGAAAATATAATGCATTGTCTGGAAACCTCTGTTCTAGAAACCTTTGTTGGTCCTCTAATAGGGTGTTCTCGTACAGCCAACTTCTATCTATAGGCAGCGAGAAAGAAGTCCAAAGTGAAGAGATCTTGTCTGTAGGCATTGCATTCACACAAGCCCACCCATTTGCAGGAGGAGAAGAGGGAATGGATAGGGGCAAAGGGGAGGAGGGTTCCAAAAATTACATTGAGGGAGGATACCACCCTGTGGATTGTGGCGATCTCTTCAATAAAGACTGCTGTGTGGTTCAATCCAAACTGGGCTGGGGCGCTTTCTCCACTGTTTGGCTTGCCTGGGACACCCAACTCAACAAATATGTGGCCCTCAAGATATCAAGGAGCAAAGATTACTTTAGAGAAACAACCCTTTGTGAGATTAGAACCCTGAAAGTAATATCAGAGGCGGATCCAGAGGACAAAGAACGTGTTGTTAAATTGCTTGATTATTTCATGCACAGTGGACCAAATGGGAATCATGTCTGCTTGGTTCTTGAGGTTTTAGGAGATGATTTAAGGACTCTTCTCACACATTATAGTGGTAAGGGCATTCCATTGCACATGGTAAAGGAAATTTGTTTTCAAATATTGAGAGGACTTGACTTCTTGCATAGGAAACTTTCAATTATTCACACAGATCTCAAACCGGAAAACATTCTTTTGCCATCCACCATTGACCCAGAAAAAGATCCAAAGAAGCTTGGTGTCCCACTTATGCCTCCTCCTAACAAAGGTGAATCCACCATTGCTACAAGCTCTTCCTCTGCATCAAATATTTGCAAGATAGGAAATCAGCAGATGAGATCTGAACATAAGGACAATTTAGTAGCTCAAGATTGTGGGAGTGCAGCAAATGATGAAGAGGAGAAGTTGGGTGTAGAAGCCCAAGGTGTGCAAACAAGGACACGGAGCAGTAAAAGGATCTTGTATGATGCCTTGAAGGGAAACCCATTACAAAGAATTAGAGAACTCAGGATTAACAACCCTTGTGAGAAGCAGAATTCAATGGCGTCCCTTGATCTTAAGTGCAAGATAGCTGATCTGGGTAATGCCCTCCCCCTCCCGAATCAATTAAAGGTTCGTATTCAGACATTTCGTTACAAGTGTCCAGAGAGTCTTCTGCTATCTTCATTCTCTACTCCAGCAGATATGTGGTCTGTTGGATGCATTGCCTTTGAACTTGCCACAGGTGATTTCTTGTTTAATCCTCAGGGGGAGAACAGGGATGATAGGGCTGTAAGTCACCTGGGCTTAATGATTGAACTCCTTGGTGTGATGCCCCAGAGTGTTTCTCTTGGTGACAAGCTTTCTAAACGTTTTTTCGACGAGAATGGTAATCTAAAAGGGTACAGGAGGTTAAGATTTTGACCATTGATCAGTGTGCTCCAAAAGAATTCTGGGTTTTCCAAAAAGGACGCAGCTGATTTCAGCGAATTTCTTGTTCCTCTCTTAGATTTTGTACCGGACAGGCGATCCACTGCAATGCAAGCCATTCATCACCCTGGCTTACTGGCGGGCCTCGCTTTCTTCAACCCTCATTATCATCATCATCATCATCCGCAGCCCAAACCCACCAAAGTGATGAGGTTATTCCAGAAGAGAAGAGAACAATTTAGTCAGAAAGAATGGGAAATGTTGTAGGAATTTGTGAAGCAAGATGTGACGTGCAGTTATGTGAATCTGGATAAATCATGAAATGTTGTATTAAATTGTGAAGCAGGAAGCCATGATTAATATTTGTGCCCCGTTTTCTGTAAAATTTCTGTAATACAAGAGAAACTAGAGTTATAAACAAAGATTCTTGGGTTAGTGTAGCAATGCATGAGAATATGTGGATGAAAGTATGAATTTAAATGTAGAAGCATTTCCCCACGTTGTAAACTGCAATCATGCGCAGGGATTTTTTTCAATTCTGATTATTTTACGATCTCCTGTTTTAGTTGGTTGATTCCACAATTGTCATGTAAAATCCTTAGATTTTCTTCTCTCTGGTTACTTTAGTTAAGATTGTAATATTTTCATTCCAATATAAGCATTTGGTAATATTTGGTACCAGCTCTAAGAGCACTGATTTGAATTTAATTTAATTTTGTTGAATTTGTCATTGCAATATATTCATTCCAATATCTCTGTTTTTGACAAACATCCCATATGTAAGAAAGATTCATCAACCATTGGAAAGACTCTTTATGATGGCATATTGGATGAACGTTTTGACTGTAAACTTTAATTAATAGAATTTGAAAAAAAAATTCTTTAATAAGATCTAAGAGAAATTTCATGTCTCCCCTGTGAATAATCATTCATATGTGGCTTGTTTATTAATATGTTTTGAATCTGTTTGTTGAGGTTTTCTTCTAGTATTAGATATGAGAAAGGTGTATGGTATATCATTATTTAGTTATTTTTTTCTTTGTACTTTTTATGTTGATTGTGAGAGTTGAGGTCTCTATTGTTAGTCACGAAGAGACCATATCTCTTTCATCCTTCATTGTGTTGGTGTTATTCCATAATGGTTGTGTAAACCTTCTTCTCATGTGATTCTATATGATGATTTTGTTGATCGTGTGCCACCATTCCCTTGCTGGTTTCATCATGTGCTTTATTTAGTACGTTGTTTAGATTCAATATCATATTTGTGAGCATAAGTTATAGCATGTGTATATCATGATTGTATTGCAAAAAAATGGTGTCCTAGTTTATGTTCTTTAACATCCTAATGTAAATATTGAGGTATTACACAATCACTTGGAAAATTTAACAAAGGAGGGTTTTAGTAAAGAATATGCACATTGTAGCTACTTGGGAAGATAAATGGAGAAATTCTATCGCAAGTAAATAAATAAAACTTTCCTCTTCAAGATGATTTAGTCTACAAAGTAGGAAAATTGAGTGTGCCAAGGGTGTAGAGGCTTCTACTAATTGAGGGAGGCACACAAATTCAAAGTGACATGTCACATTAGCACATATAAAAATGTGGCACATTGTTACAAAGCAATGTGTTTTGGCCTAAAATGCAACAAGTAGCAATAGTTGTTAAAATTTGTAATTAATTCAAGTAATTTAGAAAAACTAAAACAAGGAAAGGAGGAATGCAAATACATTTCCCTATCCCCACAAAACCATGATAAAGTGTCTTTGTGAATTTTGTACCTAGGTTTTATGTAGACATGAGCATGTTCACACATTTATAGTAGTTGAGAAGTTTATTAAATTGTGTATTCAAACTACTTGTAAAAGTAGTGCATAGGGAAATAAGCATTTATAATGTTTTAAAATAATGTATTGGTGCACTTTAAGCTTCCCAAGTCTATATTTTTAGATTGAGACATGAACTTTTTTTGTTTTTACATTATTGATGATGGTCATTGAGATAAGAAACTTGAACACTCTTTTACCAACAAAGAGATAACCAAATAGAATTTTCCAATAAGACCTCAAGGTACATATTACCATTAGGGTATAATATAAGTGCCCTAGAAATAATGGGATGAATCACTTCCCTACATTCAACATTATTATACTAAGGTTATGCATTCTTATCCTAATAAGTTACCATTTGTGGCATGTGGAGCATCTACCTTATAATACACTTTATGCATATCTTTTGATAAGAAAGATGAAAAAGTAAGAAAACATAATGAGGTGATTATAGCATGAAATTTTGTAGAATTTTTAATAAACTCAACTTAAGGTTAAGAAACAAATGGAAAGAATGAACAACACTCAAATATAAAGAAAGGCATGATCTACATAGGAAGGAGCAAAAGTTTGAGATAGGGAAAAAAATATTAGAAATATTCTTGAATAAGGAATTGATACAAGGACAAACAAAGTGATCTCATAGAGTGTAGAAGTATTGAGATGATATTTGCATGTATTTTGAGAGATTTACAAATATTTATAATGGGATGAATCACTTCCTTACATTCAACATTATTATAATAATCTTTGGTATTCTTATACTAATAAGCCACCATTTGAGGCATGTAGGGTATCTACCTTATAGTCCACTTGATTTGCAGATTTCGATAAGAAAGATGGATAAGTAATAAAATATAACGACGTAATTAAAGCATCAAAATTTGTAGATTTTTTTAATAAATTCAACTTAAGGTTAACAAACAAATGGAAAGAACGTGCAACACTTAATTATAAAGAAAGGAATGATCAAAATAGGAAGGGGCACAAACTTAAGATTAGATTTACTTGGGCAAGGAAAGGATATAAGGACAAACAAAGTGATCGGGCATAGAGTTCAGAAACATTCGAATGAAATTTGCATCGTATATTTTGGGAGATTTAAAAATATAAATCTTTAGCATTTTTCACATCTTTATAATTTAATTATTTTGAGGCCTTCAAAGAATTTTTGGTTTGTTAAAATAAGAATGTCATATTCACCTAAGATTCTTCATGACCTTGCATATTTATTTTAGAGATTTTTCCAATGCACCTAACAAATTTTCACCTAATGAGCTAAGAGTTATGAACCCACAAAGTTGGAATATAAAAATAAATGTTTTTTTAGATTTAATTTAATTTTGTAGTTAATATGTCCCCATTTGGCTACCCATTTCAACTTTCGAGGAGGAATTTGGTTTAGTGATTCTATTTTTTTGAGAGAAACCATAGTTTAGTAGTCTTACTATGTATACAATATTAAGATGGGATTGTGACAAAGTTCACATGTAGAGATGATCATGATTGTATTTATATCTATTAATAGTGAATAATTCAAAATTTAGAATGTGAATAATATAATAATTAGTTTAACTTCTTATTTCTGTAAAAAACTTCTTCTAAGGCATTTGAGACCTATGTTATGATAAATCTCTATAAAGGGTATTACATGTGGTTGTAAAGCATATTTAGATTTTTGAGAGAATATGAGAAATATTGTGGAGTTTAGTTGTTCATTATACTATTGAGATAACCATAATTAAAGGATAAAAATAAAGTTGAACATTCAATGTAACCCAAAATAATAAATGTTAAAGGTGGCAAATCCATTTCCACTACCACAAAACTAGTTTTTCCACCACATTAGAGGTTTTTAGCATAGAAATAAGAGTTGTGCTAATTGTTATAAATACCATTAATTTTTTAGAGGCATTAGTTTTCTCTTAAAAATAAACTTCATTTGCATTTCAAGTAGTTCAATCACTTTATGATTCTTGGATTCAAACATAAGAGTTTACAAGTAACAAATTGTATAAGAAATATTTGGAATATTGTTAAAACATTTGTAGATTTTGTCCATTTCAAATAAAACTTTATATTTTCATGGAATATAACAAGTGAATGTTAATTTTATTATTATAACTATATAAAATAATACCTATGGATATTCAATATAGCATTTTATTTTTATATATATTTATCATTTTTTGTGTCATAAGGTATACAAACATGTAAATTTAATATTATGTTCGATTAAAAATATTCATATGATAATTATACATTTATATACTTTTCAAAATAGATTTTCTATGGTAAGAAAAAATAATGAATAATGAGTAATTGCATATTGTTGTTTGTTAGTTTAAAATGGTATGCCTTTTCATTTATTTAATGTAATAATGCTAATGCATATTCAAGTAATCTATCAAATAGTATTCAGAAACATATAGATATACTTGTAATATAATTTTTACAGCTCGATTCAAGATTTTTGAAAGATAATTTAGACAATTTTGCATAAAACAAATATAAAAGTGAAGAGAGTCATTTCCACTCAAAAAAATAGTAAAACAAATCAATAAGCTTTACAATAAGGACCTAATCCCTTAGAGTTACCCGACAACTCTAACCCTTTGTTTAAAATCATTTATGAAAATTCATCCTTCTAATGCTTGGCTTGCTTCATCTCATCTATAGAGAACTCACTCATGAATAAGAAATTAAATAGATAACATGGTTGAGTTTCCCTAATGTGTACATTTGACTTAAGTTACTCGAATTCATTAGCCATAGTTGAAAGTGTACCAATTGGGTTTGATCTTCATCAAATGATATTGGGTTTGATCTTCAAATTTATCAAGAACTTGGTGGAAACATTTGTTTGTCCTCTAGAGAACTCAACTCATGCATAACGAACTGTTATAAATAAAAATCGTTGAGTTTAGTGGACCATGAGTCCACCATTGACTTCAAATTCCTTGACTTCATAAGCCATATTTGAAAGTATACCAATTGAAATTTGATATTACGTCAAATTGATATTAGATTTGATCTTGAATTTTGAAGAGAACCTCATCCTTATCTCCATCCCTTAAAGTTACTCCACAACTCTAACCCTTCATTTAGAAACATTTATGAAGACTCTATCTTATTAGTGTTTGGCTTGGTTCAACTCACCTATAGAGAACTCACTTATGCATAAAGAAGTACAATGAATAAAACCATTAAGTTCACCCAATATATCCCACCGTAAATAATGGACATGAATCCACTATTCCTTTTGAATTCCTTTTAATTTCATTAGCCATATCTAAAAGTATATCAATTGAGTTTGATCTTAAATCGATTTGATCTGGACTTTCGAAGAGAAACGGGAGGGAAAAAGAAAAGAAAACATGACTATTGTAACCCCACAACGGTAAAAATTGCTACAGTTAACTGAAAATATAATGGGTTGGCTGGAAACCTTACTTGGTCCTCTAATAGGGTGTTCTTGTATAGTCAACTCCTATCTATAGGCAACGAGAAAGAATTCCAAAGTGAAGAGATCTTGTTTGTAGGCATTGCATTCACACAAGCCCACCCATTTGCAGGAGGAGAAGAGGGAATGGACAGGGGCAAAGGAGAGGAGGGCTCCAAAAATTACGTTCAGGGAGGATACCACCCTGTGGATTGTGGCGATCTCTTCAATAAAGACCGCTATGTGGTTCAATCCAAGCTGGGCTGGGGCACTTTCTCCACTGTTTGGCTTGCCTGGGACACCCAACTCAACAAATATGTGGCCCTCAAGATAACAAAGGGTGCAGCTCGTTTTAGTGAAAATGCCAATCGTGAGATTAGATACCTCAAAGCAATAGCACAAGGTGATCCAGAGGACAATGAATGTGTGGTCAAATTGCTTGATAATTTCATACACACTGGACCAAATGGGCATCATGTTTGCTTGGTTCTTGAGCTTTTAGGAGACGATTTAAGGACTCTTCTTGATCATTATAGTGGCAAGGGCATTCCATTGCACAAAGTAAAATAAATTTGTTTTCACATCTTGCGAGGACTCGATTTCTTGCATAGGAAACTTTCAATTATTCACACAGTTCTCAAACCGGAAAACAATCTTTTGCCATCCACCATTGACCCCGAAAAAGATCCAAAGAAGCTTGGTGTCCCACTTATGCCTTCTTCTAACAAAGTTAAATCCGCCATTGCTACAAGCTTTTCTTCTGCGTCATATATTTGCAAGACAGGAAATCAGCATATGAGATCTGAATAGAAGGACAATTTAATAGGTCAAGATTGTGGGAACGCAGCAAATGATGAAGAGGAGAAGTTGGGCACAGAAGCCCAAGCTGTGCAAACAAGGACATTGAGCAGTAAAAGGATCTTGTATGATGCCTTGAAGGGAAACCCATCTCAGAGAATTAGAGAACTCAAGATAAACAACCCTTGTGAGAAGCAGAATTCAATGGCGCCCCTTGATCTTAAGTGCAAGATAGCTGATCTGGGTAATGCCGTCCGGATCCGAAATCCATTAATAGCTCCTATTCAAACATTTCGTTACAAGTGTCTAGAGAGTCTTCTGCTATCTCCATTGTCTTATCCAGCAGATATATGGTCTGTTGCATGCATTGCCTTTGAACTTGCCACAGGTGATTTCTTGTTTAATCCTCAGGGGAAGAATAGTGAAGACATTGTTGTAGATCACTTGGTATTGATGATGGAGCTCGTTGGTGTGACGCCCAAGGAAATTGCTCTGGGTGGCAAGCTCTCTGCCAATTTTTTCGACGAAAGTGGTAATCTAAAAGGGTACAGGAGGTTAAGGTTTCGCCCATTGATCAATGTGCTGCAAAAGAATTTTGGGTTTGCCAAAAAGGATGCAGCTGATTTCAGCAAATTTCTTGTTACCCTCTTACATTTTGTACCGGAAAGGCGACCCACTGCAATACAAGCCATTCATCACCCCTGGCTTACTGGCGGGCCGCGCTTTCTTCAACCCTCATTATCATCAATTCCAGAAGAGGAGACATGTTGTAAGAATATGTGAAGCAATATGTGAGGTGCAGTTATGGGAATCTAGATAAACCATGAAATGTTGTATTAAGTTATGAGGCAAGAAGCCATGATTACTATTTGTGCCCCGTTTTCTGTGAAATTTCTATCATACAAGAGAAAGTAGAGTTATGAACATAGATTCTTGGATTAGTGTAGCAATGCATGAGAAGCATTTTCCCACGTTGTAAACTTCAATCATGCGCAGAGATTTTCAATGTTAAATATTTTTTTCAATGTTATATGTAGTAAGTTCTAATTATTTTACTATCACCTGTTTGAGTTGGTTGATTCCACAATTGTTATGTTTTATCCTTAGATTTTCTTCTCTCGTTACTTTAGTTAATATTGCAGTATATTCGTTCCAATATGAACATTTGTTAACATTTGGAATCAACTCTAATTTAATTTTGTTGAATTTGTCATTGCAATATATTCACTCCAATATCTTTATTTTTGGCAAACATTCATTCCATATGTAAGAAAGGTTCATCAGCCATTTCAGGAAAGACTCTTTATGATGGCATACTGGATGAACGTTTGACTGCAAACAATAATTAGAATTTTAAAATTTATATTCAATTCCAATTAAGTGCATATTTAAGTTTTAAGTTTTAATTAATATTTATGTTTAAATATGTGCTTAATATGTTGGATAGATAATATATTTTATAATTATATATTATGTTTATTATAATTATAAATGGGAGTGAGTTAAGAATTCATATAGCAAAATGTCATTTTAGGATGTTAAATGTAAATATATAAGACATTTATCTTAGGGAGCATAAATGAAAAATAGCATTGAAGTAACATAAAATTTGATTAGAATAATCTATAAATTGATATACTTTCAAACTATACATAGATCTAGGATTTTCTAGTGTTCCTTCCCATATTATTGGATAAAGATGTTTATTTTATTTTTTCTGTATAATTGATGGAATCAAGGTGTTCTTGTGCTCTTCGGTGTGTTTGGTTAGTCTCTAATGAGACCTTAGAGAAATTTCATGTCTCCCTTATGAATAATCAGTCACATGTGGCTTGTTTATTAAGATGTTTTGAATCCATTCATTGAGGTTTTCTTCTAGTATTAGATGTGAGAAAGGTGTACTATATATTGTTATTTAATTACTTTCCTCATCCTTTTTATGTCGATTGTGAGAGTTGAGGTCTCTATTGCTAGTCATGTGAGGAGACCCTATCTCTTTTATCCTTCATTGTGTTGGTGTTATCTCATATTAGTTGTGTAAGCCTTCTTCTCATGTGATTCTATATGATGTTGTTGACCTTGTGCCACCATTCCCTTGCTAGTGTCATCATGTGTTTTATTTAGTATGTTTTTTAGATTTAATGCCATATGTGTGAGCATTAGTTATCCCATGTGTATATCATGATTGTATTGTAAAAAAATGGTGGCCTGCTTTTTGTTGTAATGTAATGTAAATATCGAGGTATCACAAAATCACTTGGAAAATTTCACAAAGGAGGGTTTTAGTAAAAAATATGCACATTATAGCTACTTGGAAAGATATATGGATAAATTCTATCACAAGTAAATAAATAAAATGAATAAATTTTTCATCTTCAAGATGATTTACTTTGTAAAGTAGGAAAATTGAGTGTGCAAGGGTATAGAGGCTCTTACTAATGAGGGAGGCATGCAAATTCGAAGTGACATTTCACTTTAGCACATATAAAATTGTGGCACATTGCTAGAAAGGAATGTGTTTAGGCCTAAAATGCAACAAGAAGTAACGATTTTTTTTATAATTTGTAAATTAATTTCAAGTAATTTAGAAAATCTAAAACAAGGAAAGAAGGAATGCAAATGCATTTCCCTATCCCCATACAACCATGATAAAGTGTCTTTGTGAATTTTGTAGCTAAGCGTTTATGTAGACATGAACATGGTTATATATTTATAGTAGTTTCAACAAGTTTATTAAATTGTGTATTCAAACTACTTGTAAAAGAACTACATAGGGAGATAAGCATTTATAATGTTTTAAAATAATGTATTGGCACAATTTAAGCTTCCCAAGTCTATAATTTTAGATAAGGACATAAAATTTGTTTGTTCTTATATTATGGATGATGGATGTAATGCCTTGTTAAGAAACCCTAGAGGACGCCAACAATGAACCAACTAATCAACACAATAATAATAATAAGAAAATCCTTTGCATTAATATACTAGCAATTAAAATGTTGCTTATCATTTAATTCATTATTACAGATACACATGTGGAAGATGTCATGTTCTAAGACTCGGTCCTCATGTCGGTTCCCTAATGTCGTCACTTATACAACAAAACCTAACATGGTTCTAAACTGTAAGGAATATCATTACCATTGCATAACAAGAAATAATAGCAACTAATACTAGGTTCATTTTAAAACACCAAACTAAGTGTTCCTATGATAAACTTTCAATTAGATATGAGATCAACCATACATTAACATGTTATCATTTTTTTAACCATTAACATCATCATGTTAAAATCATCAATTACATTGAACTAATACATCAACCTCCACAAGGAGTGTTCCAAATTTCAGTACCACTGCATATTACATTTTCAAAGGCAACCATAGCTATAGTTACAATTACAGGGCCTCCGATAAATTTACATATCATGATATAGCACAATTATGAACTATCCTAAAACTAAGATATGAAAGTGTTGAAAGAAAGATGATGATGAATCCATCTAGCCGCACATGAGCAAGTTCTCCAATTTACCAATGGGTGAAAAAGTAACACCACCCAACCACGTGGTACCCTCAGGTCCGCCCTCGTGCTCGAAGATAAACACAAGGCCCCACTCCACAAGCAAAAAGGCAAGGGATAACAAGGGAACTCACAAGAATTGAAACCACAACCAATAAAATACTCCACAACAAAAGCAAGAAACCAAATAAGGGTGAGTACCACAACACTCTATAATCCACCAAAGGCTCTAAGTCATAAGCTATCAAGATAGGATAGTACTAGAACACAAGAAGGGAAGAGTGTCATTGCATAGCCTCAACATGTATTACCCTAGTAGTATCTCTTGATCTCGACCCCCATTTGAGAACTCATGTAGAATTAAACATTCATTTCATGAAGACAAGAAAGAAAATTATGCTAGATCAACACCACTTTGGGTGGCTAGGACTTCCCAATCCCATCCTTTGTCTATAAAAGCACACAAGGCCATGGGTGGGAAACATAAGTTATATTGTTAATGTGTTTTCCCTAATTTATTAGTTAACTTATCACTTGTTAAGGAAACTCTCCAATGAGTTACCTTGGCAGTCACTTTAGGACCTTGACCCCCATTGAGAGCCACTTTCCCTAAATGCATCTAGTTATCCTGACCCATAAGGTTCATTTCAAGATAATATAGGTATAAAAAATAAAAACTTCTCAAATTAATCATACATGAATTAGGGTTTGAAAATGAAATTAGATTTTCACATCAAGAGCTTTCTTATCCTTATCCAACATAATACATCAATGAGGGGATTCCAAATCCAGAACCAACATGCACATACAACCAATCAAGGAGAAAATACAAGTTGACATGAAAAACTCAAATCAAGCCTAACAGGCCCCTAGACACATCAGCTAACTAACCCACCCGAACACCCCAATAGACAAATTGGGCCAAAACATAGTCAAAACTTACTATTACGTAGTTGGCTTGAGAAAACATGTAGTTGAGACCTTAAGCTATGTAGTTGGAGCTTAATACTGTGTAGTTGAGGTATTTTGCTATGTAGTTGAAGCCCAGGTCTGCGTAGTGAGAAGAGGTCAAAAGAAGAGCAAAATTGACACATTTCTAGGACTTGAAACTGAAAATAGGAGAAGACTCATTTGAGAAGGGCTTGTTTTCATTCCTAGAAAACTATAAAAAATAACTCCTTCTAAATAACATCAAATGATCTCAAATCTATACTATATTAGCTTTGATATTATCCTAATAACCTTTGACATTATAGAAAAACATTCAGCAACATGAAAGAGATAGTTTTCATATCCATAAAAAATGATTTATTCTTACCTTCTTAATTCCAAGATAATGATTTGATACTATAAAAACCTAATAATAATAAGTTACTATGAGGGGCTACTTTTGATAGTCTTTAAAAAGAAACAATACATAATAGCATAATAAAATAGTCACTATATCATATATATATATCATTTGTAGGATAACAAGCTTTGGAATAACACATTCTCTTCACCAAAAGAGTGGAAATTTTAGCTATAATCTATTAGGATCTATACTTGTTTACCAAGTGCACTAATCATGGGATAGATATTGAAGCATATTATATATTTCTAGAAATACATATCAATCGCACATGTGATATCCCCTAAAGCCAAGATATGGGTAGGAGTGGGTGCATTTTGTTTGAGACACTAAGCATGATAGATGCTAGTTCATGATTGATGAAACCTTTATTTGTGTAAACTATCTCTAGACTAGTGATAATACTATATAATATTTTTGTTAGGAAATTGATATTACTGTAGATTAGAGAGTGGTAGAATCATACCATGGATTAGGATATACATTATTTTGAATATCCCACCTATATATTTTCTCCTAATAGAGCCGATTTATATCCCAATCTATGGTAGAGGGAGGCAAAAACAATAGGGTTTAATAGGTAGCAAAACATTATAATTTCCACTAGAAAGGAGACTAAAGATACCAACTTTGACAACAAGACTACATAGAGGGTAGAGGGAGGCAAAAATAATAGGGTTTAAGAGGAGGCAAAACATTAAAATTCCCTCTAGAAAACATGATAAGAAATAAAAGAGACCTAATGATTAAAATAGTACTAGCTACAATTCCAAATTATATAATGTCTGTCCTCCCTATGCCAAAGCATGTTAAGTCAAACTTGGAATCAAACTTGAATAATTTTATTTGGAAGGGTAACAAAGACCCTAAGAATAAAATTCATTTATTCGCCTAGAATAGTGTTTGTTCATCCGAAAATTGTGTGTGTGGGGGGGGGGGGGGTTGGTATTCATAATTTTCTTGATAGAAATTTAGTCTTGGGTACCAAGCTTGTATGAAAATTATATGCAAATGATAAGTTTGTTTGGGCATCCATTATTAGAGCAAGGTATCTTCACTCAGAGGTTCTGGAAAGAATCTTCACCATTCTTAACCTCCCCTCCATGTCTTTGTGTAATTTTTTGCTGAAATGCAGGGAACTTTTTCTACCTAATCTAACATGGCTAGTACATGATGTCAATTCAATTGAATTTTGGGAAGACTCCTGGAACATGGTTTTCCTCCTTTAGATCATCTATAGGGTTTAGAGGATATCAAGATGATTTTGAAATCTTCTTGGGGCTACAAAGTTTAGGATTTTTTTCAGACTTCTTGCATAAATGGTATTTGTTTAGTTAAGTGGAAAGATTTGTCTTTTGTAATTGCACCTCTTAATCAAAATCAATCTCTTTCTCAAGAACTCAGGAATAGAGTAATCTATTTCAAATACTCAAAAGATAAACTCATTTGATTACCATCAAAATTTGGTTCTTACATAGTCAAACGGGGTTATAATGTTCTCACAAGTTCAGTGGTCGATCATCATTCTAGGGGTTTTTCTTTTTGCTAGATAGGGGCAGGTCTCCAAAAAGTTAGTACATTTGCATGGTTGGCTTTGAAGGGTAGAATTTTGACTAGTGACAGATTATCTACTCTAGGTATAGCCCAACCCTTTAATTGCATAAAAATGTGAAGGAAGTGATGAGACAATGCATCATTTGCTTCTTAGTTGTTGCATTGCTCAGGATTGCTAGAAGTACCTCCTAATGAAACTTCATTGGGAATATCCCCTCTATTTAAAATTGAGAGATGTTTTTGATTCATGGCCTAGATTGTTTGGAGAGTCTTTTTTTCAGTTATTTGAGATGTTGCACCAGCTATCATAGTTTGGAATATTTGGTGGGAAACAAATAGGCACATCTTCAAGGAGAAGAATAGTTTAGAGGCAGTTACCACTAGAATTGATATTGTAATCTTTGAGGCTATGAATTCATATACAACTAGACATAAGAGGCTCGAATCTCAATTCACTTCTTGGGATAATGTTATTCTTAAGGAATGGAAGTTTGTGAAGCTTCCTTTCAAAGGTAGTCTCATGCATAACATAGTTAAGAGGGTGAATAAAAAGGAGATTAGATGGAGAACACCTCATATGAACTTTTATAAGTTTAATTTTGATGGAATTTCCAAGGGGAATCCAAAGGTTTCAGGTATTAGATGTGTTATCAGAGATCATATGGAAAATTTCATTAAAGCTGGTATCACAAGGATCCTAGATGGACCGAACAATATTGCTGAAGCTCGAGCTCTTTTGTTTGGTATCAAGCTTGCAATTTCTGAATAGATTGATAATATAGTCATCGAAGGAGATTCTACGATTTTAATTTTGGCTTTCAAAGGTTTAAAAGCACCAAACTAAAAAATAAATTACATCATCCAAGAAGTCAAAGCAAGCATTCATAAACTTCAAAACTTCAATGTGATGCATTACTACAAGGAGGCTAACAAAGTAGTTGATTATCTAGCAAATCAAGGTTGCCTTATGAAGGAGGGGGAAGTAATTCTTTTTGAAAATTATCTTCTTCAGAGTGAAGACCTTATGAAGAGAGTAAAGGATGATCTCATAAATTGATAACCAATGTTTTTTCCTAACTATTGTGTAACTTTTTCAAAAATGGGTGGTTTGTGGCACATGTTTTATTCTGTTCTTTCTTGGACATTCTCGTGTTGTTTGCTAATGTTGTGCTTATGTTGTTTTGGTGACATTACATTAATTATTGTATGATGGGACTCCTTTTGCACTTGGCCTATGATTGTGAGTGCAATTACTCCGAGATCATCCTACATACCTCTCCTGCATGTGTTTCTGCATTCCTATGCATTGCAAAGTTATTCTCTATCCTTCACTTGCATTTCTTGTTTTGAACTTGGGACAATTGGCATTCTCCGTTCTATTCCCATGTTAGATTCATATGCAGTGGCTTATGCTTCCTTGGTTTTTATTCCTTCATAATTGCATTGCTTTCAATGCATTTCGTATGTGTGGAAGTTTGATAAATAAGCATTTCACTTAGTTTGTTGCTATGAAGCGGTTTCTAGACATCTTTGTCTTGCCATGGCATTTAGAGTCTTGCTCGGAGGAAAGTTTTTGGATATGTAATTTATGGGGAATATCCCCCATTTTTCCATGTCGTCGACTTTTGCAGTGTTTTGTTTTAGTATCCACAGAGCTATTTCTACTATATTAGGGGAGAATTGGTTGCAAGTTAATCCACATCTCCTTCATTCAGATGCTGTTTCTTGGTTCACGACAGTTGTTATGGATCTCACCTACTCTACCGACATCACTGAGCTGCTTATAGGGGCTTTTGTTCATCCTGCCCCGTATAGTTGGGAGGAGATGTCTATGACATTGGAGAAATATGACATTTTCCAAGGAATTGGGTGGATTGGTTGCTTCATTAATAAAGATGAGGTATTTGTAGATTCAGCTTCATGCTCAGTATAAATGGTTTTAAGTTTCAATCACCTGCCTCTTTCCATTCTTGGATGTTTTCATACAGGTCTCTTATTGGTGAGCCCTTGTTTTCATCAGCATTACTGAAGTTTGATGCAATTTGGGTGCTCATGAATCATGCAGTAGGCAGTCCTCATGGCTTTGCAACTTCATTTCCTTCTCTAGCTGATCTTGCTTCTTCAGAGGAAAGTTCGAATGAAAAATAATGTCTTTGGGGTTGTCAATATGTTTTGTTTTTTGTTTTTTTTTAATAGCTCTTCTGGTAATATGGGGTTCAATTGATGGTTTTGGTTGAATTTCTTAGTCGAATTTTGGTTTGGAAATGTCTTTTCCGTGTTTGAGGGCGGTTCTTTCCTTTTTTTTTTCACTTCGTTATTGTATCTATTCTTTGTTTTATATAATATAATAATATATTATAGGTTTTGGTCTTTCATCCAAAAAATAAAATAAAATAAAAGAGACCACCACAATGGACACCATTTCATAGTTCTAGCTAGTACGCTAAGAGGACATGTTTTTTCATGTTTTAATTCATTTTCTCTTAAGCCTATTTAGATACACAATAATAACACTATCTATTCAATTATCCATATGACATACACAATTTTTTTTGTTGGTATATTTTTTTCACAAATGCATTTTTTATGGGTGCTTAAGTCCAAGTTAAAATTCAAGAAATGAACTTCCTTATGTAACAAGTGATTATGTAATGAGTGATAAGGCACTTGCTAATATATGGGCATCAAAATATATTTTTATTATTTTTCTATTCAATGATTTGTACTTGATTTTTTAATATAGACACAAATATTATTGTTCAAATACTATAATTCATAAAATGAAAATAAATTCATGATTATAGTACATATATTTACTAGATAAATATTTTTAAATTACTTGCATACATAGATTTGACACACCCACATAAACATGTGATAAAATGTTAATAGAAATAAGATGACTACCTTGACAACCATTACAACCTACATTTAATAGAAATAGAATGACTACATTTAAGATCCCACACTACAACCTTTCAACTTGAAACCAAATTAATAAAAAAATAAAACTATCTTGAGATGTCATAGAAGTCTCCACCTATATCTTGTCAAATGAAATTTGTAAATTTCCTTTTTAATATTATTGAACCATACTTTAATATGCCCTTACTTTAATATTATTGAACCATACTTTAATAGTTTTTTAGCAAAGGCCATGGACGCGCGAGGAAGGAGCATCTGCCATCTGAAGCCCACAAGGAAAGTGCAAGCTAGGTCCCCTTTAGCTACCTTAAGCTTTCTATTATGTCTCTCGAGTGGGTTTTTTGCTTTCATCAGTATAATCTCTGTTAATAGGGCAGTAAGCTTCTGCCATTTAGACTTTAAATTTTTGTTTTAAAAAGGTTTTCTCATACATACATATGTTTTTAAGGAGGACTCCTTATGCCTTCTATAGAATGCCTGGTAGCATTCCTTCTTCTCTACTAGAAGGAATTTTGATGCTTCTTTTTTGGATTCTGCTAAAAAACTATTGCTCTGTAAATTCTATATAATCAATATAATTTGGCTCTGCCTTTACCGATCAAAAAAAAAATGCCCTTACCTTTATAAATTACTTTTGTTTGCATGAAAGAACTTCAAGAATTCAATATTGATGGGAATTCAATAGAATCCATCAACAAAAGAACATGAACATTCTATTTTTGTAACATTCCACCATCAAAGCTTAGGTTATAGATCCAGTAGATCATGTTCGAAAGTATATGTATAACTAACCGAATCTTACATTAAATCGCCATTGGGTTTGATCTTGAATCTTGAAAAACAAGAAACTATGGTAACTCCACAACGGTAAACTTTGCTATAACTAGCTGAAAATATAATGTGTTGGACGGAAAGCTTTGGCGGTCCTCTAATAGGATGGATTCTTGTTTATGGGCAGCGAGAAAGAAGTCCAAAGTGAAGAGATCTTGTCTGTATCATTTACACAAGCACGCCCATTTGCAGAAGAAAAACAGGGAATAGAGGCGATCTCTTCAATCCAAGCTGAGTTGGAACACCCAACTCAAGAAATATGTAGCCCTCAAGATAACAAGGAACAAAGATAGTTATAGATTAGAATCTATAGTCCTTAAAGTAATAGCACAGGCTGATCCAGAGGACAAAGAATGTGTGGTTAAATTGCTCGATGATTTCACAAACAGTTTGGTTTGGGTAATACTGTTCGAGTCCCAATAAAGATTGAAGACGAAGATGGATGGAGAATTGGATTCAGTTGGTAGCAATAAAAATAATTCACGTAAGGGGAGACGTTTGCCTAAAAAATTTACTTGTAGATTTTGTAACAGGTTATTTTCTACATCACATGCTCGTAATGGTCATCTGCAAATCCATCGGCGAGGTAAGCAATGGAATTTTCTGTGTATTTGCAGATTACGTTAAATTGGCTTTTCTTGTCAATGATTGCATTTTATGGTCAATATATCTTGTAACAACAGAGAGAGATAATGAGAACAAGGCAAATGATCTTCTGGAACAGAAAGGTGGAAGCGGTTCTTGGATGATGAAGTAAGTAATAGGAAGTTGCTAGTAGCACCTATTTCATAATTTTTTTTAAATTTAAAATTCTGCTAAAGTTTCTCTTCACTTTGTAGCAGTGGAGATGTAGCAGCTCAAAATAATGCATCCATCCCGGAAGGAGTGCAGACACATGTTGAGCTATCTAGTCCACCACAAGTCCAGACATGGCCTCAAGCTGGCAGTCCATCTTCACTCTCAGCATAATCAAACCAGAATGTAGGAGGAGGAATTTCAGGAGTTGAACCATCTTCAGAATCTGAGCAACAGAAACAGTTTCAGAGTGTGGATCCTCCTCATCAACCAAGGCAAGGTAACAACCCACCTCAGTAAACATTGAAACAAAGAGGCTCTTTCTGACTCATTTGGTATTTATGGCAGTATCCTAAATGCTAAAAACCATGGATATTGTATGACTGTAAGCTATTATTAGATTTCCTTATAGTTATTATGTTTAGTCTTCAGGAAATGATACTGATTATGAATCCTAGCATCCCTCGGGTCATATTATGTAAAAGGATTTATGGTAGCCCGCTGATGACAATCTTATTAGCTGGGGAAAAATATATCAATATATGACTGTAAGCTATTATGGCATTGCAATAAGTTTGCCTATACTGTTTGGTCGTACCCAAACCATGTGGGAATCATGTCTGTTTGGTTCTTGAGCTTTTAAGAGACAATTTAAGGACTCTTCTCAAACATTATAGTGGGAAGGGCATTCCATTGCACATGGTAAAGGAAATTTGTTTTCACATGGGAAACTTGACTTCTTGCATGGGAAACTTTCAAATATTCACACAGATCTCAAACCGCAGAACATTCTTTTCCCATCCACCATATACCTTCTTCTAACAAATCTAAATCCAGTGTTTTCCCCCTGTTTTGCAGAGATGGTGAAGACTACGAATGGGCAGAAGGAAAAGAAATTTTCAGAGACTTTAGAGCCATGGCGGCAAATGAAAAGAAGAAGAAAACTTCGCAAGGGTTATAGAAGAGGGTGGATGGGAGGGCCTGAAAATGGGCAGTACAATTACAGAGGTGTTAGGCAGAGGACGTGGGGTAAATGGGTGGCTGAAATCAAGGAGCCCAATGGAGGAAAGCGCCTGTGGCTTGGCACCTATGAAACGCCCCAGGAGGCCGCTCTTGCATATGACCGTGCGGCTCTAAACATTTATGGGTCTTCTGCCTACCTTAATTATCCTCCTTCTTCTCCTTCTCCTCCTCCTCAGCTACAAAGTATCAATACATGTACTGATATGAATCCTGTTAGAGAGCAGTGTTCCAGCTCTCGTGAGCTGCATGACAGTGATATAAAACTAGAAGGGTTTTATGAGGATATTCTGCGACACCCTCTAGCAGATATATAGTCTTCTGGATGCATTGCCACAGGTGATTTCTTGTTTAATCCTCAGGGGGAGAACAATCAAGACAGGGCTGTAAATCACTTGGGCTTAATGATTGAACTCCTTGGTGTGACGCCCAAGAGAGTTGCTCTGGGTTGCAGGCATTCTAAGATTTCTTCGACAATAAAGGTCATCTAAAAGGATATAGGAAGGTACAATTTCGGTCATTGATCTATGTGCATAGAGATAAATTTGGGTTTGCCTGAAAAGGATGCAGATGATTTGAGGGTTTTCTTGTTCCTCTCTTAAGATCATCCGTTTGAGTTGGTTGATTCCACAATTGTCATCTTTTATCCTTAAGAATTTCTACTGTTTGCTTATTTTAGTTAAGATATAAAACAATCATCAATAGTGGTTAATATTTGGTAGAATCCCTAAGAGCACTGATTTGAATCTAGTTTTTCTCTTTTAATTCTTCATTGTCCACTCATAGAATGAACATATTAGAAGCTTAGATATCCTAATTTCTTTATTTTTGACAAACATTGTATGTGTAAGAAAGATTCATCAGCCATTCAGGAAAGACTCTTGGCATGCTGGATGTACATTTGACTCTAAACATGTTAATTAATAGAAATTTAAAATTTATATTGAATTTTAATTAATTAAAGTTTATGGTCAACATAATTTTAAGTTTTTAATTTTTAATTAATATTTATGTTTAAATATGTATTTGATTTGTTGGATATATATATATATATTATAAATGGGAGAGAGTTAAACATTGATAAATTGAAATGCTATTTTAGGATGGTAAATGTAAATATATAAGACACTTTCTTAGGAAACAACAATGAAAAATAGTGTTCCCTTTTTGTTCGGTTGGGATCTGTTTTAGTTTTTGAAGTGATCAGGCACGGTGTTTTCTACATCTTTCTATATATCTTGCTTTGTAAAAGGTTCGGATTCCTTTCAAAAGCCTGCTTTTACTTAATCAAAACAATGAAATAGTGTTGAAAAAACATAACTTTTAGTTAGTAAAAGTTTGTAAATTAATATATCTAGTGTGCTCGCTATCTCAAACTATACATAGACCCAAGATCTTCTCTAAATCAAATATGACCCCTTCATAATTAAGTTCTAGTTGTATAAAAATAAAATAATGCATGGATTTTTCTTGTAACTCATTGAATTGATTTGACATAATGGTGTTCAAAACTTGTTTGCCTCCTTAATCAACTCCTTAGTGGCCTTGGGTGTGTTCATAGACAGTATTCTCAAGCACACAAATTGACTATATGAGAGTTTTGATGCAATGGGTTTCTTTTGGTGTTCCAAATTGACATGTTCTTAGAATATTTTTTCTTATACTTTTTTTACCCCTATAGGTATTGGATGTTCTTATATGCACAAATAAATTTGTTTACATATCAAGATAAAAAAATATCATGCAAATATGTACTAAAGTGGATCATAATGGCTAGAGGAAAAGTGTGTAACAATTTCAATTTTAAAATTTTAAATTTTGAGTCAATTATGCCCATCTTTACTAATATCATATTTGAACCAACAACACCAAGATCATAATTATTATCAAATGAGGTAGAAATGCCCATCTCACCCTAATCATCAAATGAGAGACATATCTATCTCTTCCTTACCAAACGAACAACAGTCTACAAAGAGGAGGAGGAACATTGCTTGTTAACAACTCAAGAATATGTGGACCTTCTCTTCCCTTGAACAACCATTTACAAATAAGAGGGCCCTCTTTTCCATCTTTATAAGGAGGCAATCCAAATCTTTTTGTGAGTGTATATGCAAAAACATTAACACCTGGGCAATAAGAATAATTTTTCAACATATAAGCCTTCTAATAATTGCAAAAAATGAAGGTATCATTGAACTTAAATAATAATTCTTTCTAGCTCTTTCAATTATATTTGGGGATAATGATGGTATACTTTGTGCTTATCTCAATCCATGTGAGCCAAACATTCTTAACCTTGGAAAATTTCCTTTATAAGCCAACAAATATACTAGATGTGAGGTCATATAGAATTTAAAAATTTCTAGCTCATCAATCAATTGGTCATGTAAACTATCACTAAGGATGGTTCCCAAGTCAATTCTCTTTTTATCCACTATATTTATATAATGATGCAGCACAACCATAGGTGGAATTTTTTAACATGGGGTGAACCCTACTAGGGAATTCAATGAGATCCTTCACATCTTCTGTAAATTCACTCCTATATTGTACCATTTTCATCTTATGTGAAACTTTCATGGATACAAAGAGGAGGTGATTATTGATGAAAATAATGGATATTCTATTTTGGTTTTCATAAAAGGTAATGGATTTCTTCATGTCTATAAGATCATATTATGCATGGACATGAAGACCAAACATTCTTCCTATCATCTCTTGACTAATTTCCAATACAAAATCACCTAATGGGATGTATATATTTATTTCACCCTAATCATAGTATTAGAAACAAGTCAATACAAACTCAAGAGATTGTACTAAGATTGGAATAGTAAATCCTTCAACGTATAAGAGATTGCTAGATATTGTGCCGTGTTATTTCTATCTCATTCTCTATGCAGCCTTTGTAGGAAATATACAACATCCACATATCAAAAGTATGTATCACCAATCTAATTGTAAAGTGAGAACATTTTGGAAAGGGGAGTGTACCCCTTGGATTCATATTTAATCTTGCCTAGCTCTCCTTGCATAGTTATAGACAAATCACATGGACATTATAATCAAATAGAATCATACAATTTCTAAGAGAAGATAATGTTTGTAATAATTATGTAACATTAATAATTAGCCAAATTTTCAATAGTACTTCATTCATTGGCTTTGAAGAATCACTCATATCTTATACCAAGTATCAAAGACCATCATAAAAGCTAATTTATAGGTTTCAAGAATTGAAATGATTACCTTGCACTTATTTAGAGGTAGAACAACTTAAAATAGATTGATGGCCCAACATTGGCATGTTGTTGGCTTTTTGCTATTGATTGGACTGGGCTTCTTTCTTTATGCTTCCTGCTTGTTCTTAGTCCTATAGTTATTTTGGTTTGATCTATTTTGTTGTGTCTATTTGATATATCTTTTGTAATCTTTATGTAAAGGGTTTTGGGTCACTTCAAAACTTGTTTTTGCCTTAATAAAAAACATTGTGTAAGGTGAATAGTATTTATGCTAGAAATCAAGTGTTCGTAATGCTACATTATTTACATTAATTAGAAATACTATCATAAAAATCTTCAATATCTTGATACTCCATATAGGTTAAATACTCCATATAGGTTATAGTGTAAAGTATCAAGGATATGATAGAGAGATTGTTAGGAAAATGGTGTCTCAACCTTGCATTTACATAAGTTTACTATTTATAGTAAGTTTACATTTTAACATAGTTTGATCCAAAATTTTCCCCAAAGCATGATGATATTGTTTTTTTGCAAGAGCATGTCTAGATTTGAAGATATTAAAGTTTTCATTTTTATAAGTTTTGTTTAAAAGTTTAAAAGACAAATTTTAAGGCCTTAGAGGCATTTTTGGGCCCAAAAATGGTTGTAATTGGCGTATCAATTTATAGCTTCATAGAGCACTTCACAAGATTTCCAACACTTCAAACCATTTATCAATCGAATTATCAGATCAAAATTTATGGCCTCAAAAGTTGGCTCTCCTTAAAAGGGAAATATAAAAATATTTTGGACACATAATGAGATATAAAAGGGAGTTAACATGTTGGCGTGTTCTTTGACACATCATAGGGAATCTTCAATTAGCGGTAAGTTGGTTACCACTTTTTTGGGTGGTTTTAGCTCATGGTTTTGTAGTGCTATTTGATGATTTCACGCATTGTATCTCCTATGTATTTGGTGTGTGAGATGAAGGTTGTATGCAAGATTCTTATAGCTATTGAGTTACATTTGGATCTCTAGATGGTGGTATTGAGCTTTGAGAAGCTTTCTTTGCAAGTATATTATATTATGCAATTGATTTATGAATAATATAGCTATTGAGTTACAGTTGGATCTCTAGATGGTGATACTGGACTATGAGAATCTTTCTCTGCAAGTATATTGTATTATGTAGTTGATTTATGAATAATATATTGGGCAACTTTTAGAGTGGGTTTTTTCTCCCAAAAGGGATTTCCCCATGTAAATCACTATGTTGTGCCATTCATACTATTTATTTATATTTTATTAAGTTTCTATAATTGTTATAAATATTTGAAACCTTTTTGCATTGCCCTCCTCTCATTATTAGTGCAAGAAGTTGTTCTACTACTATAACTTCACTATAGGGATCACCACGTGATCAATACCAAAATTAATAAACTATTGAAGCGAACCTTAATCACTCAAACAAGTCATAGAAACTAGAACCCAAGGAGTACGAATAATATAGTTTTCCATCATCTAAAAAGCAATATGGTAAAAGGGAACCTCAATGTTCAATGCCTAAAAGAAATAAACAAATTAAAAAAAACAAAAAAACTCAAGAATCAGGATTCAAATCAATCATCTATCCTATCTCAAAAGATTGGTTATAAAAAAATATTTGATGGTGCAATCTTGTTGATATGCCTAAGTATAAGCTCTTACACCATTAAGAACTAGACATTAGATATACCATCTATTGCATACCAAAATGGTAACTACCAATGAAAGTCTCAAAAGACCAAAAGAATAAAAATTTAAAGCTAAGGGTTCTTGGGGTTTGAGAATTAGTTATACCATCTATTAATGTTGAATTTGAACCTATTTGTAAACCCTAAAGGTGTTAGCAACAACCAAGAGGGAAGACTGAGAGGGTGGGGGGGGGGGGTGAATCAGTCTTCACCGGAATAACACACAACACCAAGATTTTGATGTAGAAAACCCGGTTAAGGAAAAAAATCGGTGGGAACCTACCCATAGTAAGATGATACTCTGAAGTAGTATGTGAAAATATTACAACGAGGAATGCACATGCATTCAGATACACTGCCTAGAGCTCACTGCTCAAATATAATGGCCTAGAAGGCTACAACCTTCAGGAAAGTCTCATTGACTTACAATAAGATTTAGACTACAATCTAGAAGAAATGAAATGAAAGAATAACATCACCAAATGCCTGATTATAGTTCCGGTTAAGCATAGATGTCTGCCTTGCAACACCAATCTCACAAAAAACTCAACACTGAATGATAAATCACTTGTTCGCACACAAACCTCTCTCTGATAATGTAGACACAACATCGACACCCAAACTACATGACTATATCACCTATATATACAATTCATCAACCTTCACTAGTACATTTGGGCCTAATTTCCAATGGCTAATTGTCGGATTTGCGATGACCAAATGTCGGACTTCGGACCAACTTTACCGTCGAAAACTCCTCATCGGGCTTCCCAATGATGCCATTTGCATCGGTCGTCCGACGATGTTATGAACTCCTCCAACGACGGCTATATTTGCACCCCTGACCACAAATATCGACGGATTTCTGTTGGAAATCTGATGGATGCTATGATTGGTCCTCGACGACCGTCTGACATGGAAGTGATGTTGGATATACAACATCCTTGTTAGACATTTCATTAGTTGTCATCGAAATTTCGACGGCGAGAGATGGTGTGGGTCAAATGGCTTTGCCGTCAGTGAATGAAAGCATTGAACGAGTTCTATTTTTAAAAATTGTATTAAACATTTATTATTTATTTGATTCAGTGTTATTTGCAAAAAATGATTATCATTGATGTTTCCTTTCTCCAAGAAAGGTCTAGGATCTTTCCATCAAATAATATGTAACATCGAATGACTAAATCTTTTCTTTACAAATGCTTATTTTATTTAATTATTATCTGAGCGTGAATTAAAATTTATATATGTACGGAAGTAGAACATACAAGCTGAAGAGTCATGTGCAATAAAATTTCGTAAAAGAAAGCAAGCAGGCATTATCTTGAATGACATGGAAAAAATCTCATCAGCTTCCTAGAAGAGAGAAATTGGAGAAAAGCAAAGGAAAGTGTTTAAGGGTGATAAATAGATAGAGAGTATGCAATACAAACAAACAACCTCTTCTCCACCAATACCAGATAGAAGAGAAAGTACTTTAATTTAATGCCAGTAGGATAAAAGGCTTTAATCAAGACAGATAAATGGTATTTAACTGTATCTATTTGGAATGCATTACCCAAACACCGCAATCATTCACTCGCACACGAAGTTCCACGAGTGTGATATTTTCAAATCCTAATATGATTTCTATCTTGTCAACCTCTAGAGGAGCCACCTGACTTGGCCCCACCCAAACCAAGATCCATTCTTCCCACTTTTCAAGATTATATTTCTCTTCACTATCTTGCAGTTTCCCTCGTGAATTTTCAATTATAGTGCAGAGTTCTTCACGAAGGACACCACCACATCGTCTAGAGTCTATGCTTCAATTTTTTTCTTTGATCCCATGGAGGCCAATAGTCCTTTGTCTGAGGAAGTTCTTCATGAATAGTCATGGGGGGGAGAGGTAATGCTTGAAATCGCCCTTCTATTGGGAGATTGTGTACATAACCTCTTGGTCTTCTGAAAGTTGAAAATTACTTTGAGTTCAGCAACTCTGGTTCCACACTATAGAAATTTTTGGATATTGACTTCCAAATATCCTTCGGTGCAAAAGTATCATTCTCATAATAGAAAAAAGGTGCTCCTTGCATGAACACATTGATTTCCTCCAAGCGTTGCCCAATAGGTTTCGCAGGAACTCCAAAACCAGTTAGTCCCTCCGGACATAAATTAGAGAGGTCACATCACACACTCCAGACATTGTTTGTTTGTATTGCATACTCTCTATCTATTTATCACCCTTAAACACTTTCCTCTGCTTTTCTCCAATTGCTCTCTTCTAGGCAGCTGATGAGCTTTTTTCCATGTCATTCGAGATAATGCCTTCTTGCTTTCTTTTACAAAATTTGCTTGCACATGACTCTTCAGCTTGTATGTTATGCTTCCATACATATATAAATTTTAATTCACGCTTGGATAATAATTAAATAAAATAAGCATTTGTAATGAAAAGATTTAGTCATTCGATGTTACATATTATCTGACAGAAAGATCCTAGACAATTCTTGGAGAAAGGAAACATCATTGATAATCATTTTTTCCAAATACTACTTAATCAAATAAATTAAAAATGTCTAATGTAATTTTTAAAAGTAGAACTCATTCAATGCTTTCATTCACCGATGGCAAAGCCATGTGACCCACACCATTATCCATAATAGAACAAATCAATATAATAGGCTATTATAAAGAATATATACAAAAATATGAAAGAACATTAAATTACCATTACAAATCCATCATTTCAAATGAAAGGTGAATCCATCATCATTTGGATGGTATAGTGTTTGGAAGAAGGGTATATGAGAAACCCTACTTTTAAGGGTTTGTGAGAGGCTAAATAAGGGATTTTGCATCTAAGAAGGTTAAAAATTGTAAATAATTGCATTTCCTTAGTTTTGAATCATATACTTTCCAAAGCAACCTTTTGATAGTAGATTATGTGTGCCATCCTAATCCAAAAAGCATTCATTTTGTCTACATCTGATAGTTATTGCTAAAATCAGTTTAAAATGGATTCATTTAGGGACCTTTCATAAAATATTCTCAACTTACACATCATAAAAGGATCTTAAAATATTCATCGTTTATAATGATAAGAATTCAGTTGTTCCATACACCTTCCTTTACTATTTTAAAAATATCATCAACCAAAATATTGTGCAGTAGTAGTATGGAGTGCATTTCATCTATTTTATGCCCAAATATTTCATCATACCACTTTCTTTTCAAAGGCAACTGATCGATTGCGGTGTTTGGGTAATGCATTCCAAATAGATACAGTTGCATACCATTTATCTGTCTTGATTAAAGACTTTTATCCTGATGGCATTAAATTAAAGTTCTTTCTCTATTTTCTGGTGATCTCTGGAGCAGAGGTTGCTTTGCATCGACCTGGGATACATTTAACTTGTGTTTTATTTGTGGAAATATGTATCATAGGACAATGCAATGCAACCTCTACTCCTCCAATACCAAATAGAAGAGAAAGTACTTTAATTTAAAGCCATCGGGATAAAATGCTTTCAAGACATATATTAGGTATAAAAGGAAACCTACCCTGTCATTTGAAGGGGTCTACCTACAATTCAAGTGATCTCCTAATTATAAAATCAATTCAATTCCAAGTGAATAGGCAATCAAGCATTGAAGGAGAATTCAAGTTGGTGTAGGTGCATTTGGAAGGCCAAAGGACTCAATGAAGCCATTAAAGACTTTGGAAGGTCTTAGGAGTGAAGAGCCAATCAATTATGATGTCTTAAGAGGCCATCCTTAAAAAACACACACTAAGCTTTGACTGCTTAGGTGTGCTGTGTGCCCATTCCTTCCCTTGACGTCCCTTCCCGTTCATTTCCGTTAAAAAGACAATCGCCATTAGAATTTGAATTCAAACAGTGTTCCCGCAGTTGACTACATAGAACAAAGCAAATGGCATAAGAAACTCTCATCTACCTCGCATCTGTCATAGAATACCTCCCCAAGGAGATATTCTCATGTCCTTTCCTTCTTTATGCTATCAATGAAAGACATAAGCATCCTCATAATGCAGTCAATGCAACAAATAGATTTCCATTTCGATCAGTTTTATTTGCCAACGTACTCTCTACCTGTGCCAAAATGGGAGCTTTGGAACATAGTATGGGCTTCCATCAAAGCAGAAGGTAAGTGCAATTAATATCATATGCTTACGGTTGGAAATGCTCTATTTGACATGTTTGGAAAATGTGAAAGTATAGACATGAAAGCGCATGAACTATTTGGTCAAATGCATCAAAGAAACATGATCTAATGGAATGCTATTATTGCAGGATATGCACAAAATGTGTTTGAAATGGATTTAGAAACTTCCATTCAAATGTGATTAGTGAGTATAGATGTTGTAGTGCAACTGCCCAGGTACACATGCATGCAAAATGTGTAAGCTTAGATAAGGCACATGAATTGTTTGACATAATGCCTCAAAGATCACCCAATATCCAATGACGGTTGGGAGAAAGAAAACATCAAATTTTTTAGAATCTTAAATATTTCTTTACTCATCACTATAAATCTATTATGAATTTAGTCTCAATATTGCAAAAATGTATTCTATTATGAATGCAATATTTAGGGATGTAATCTTTATATATATTTTTTAATTAGGAAAAGGTCCTAATAGAATCCCCAACTAATTAATCTAAAGAAAGATACCACTAAATAAAGAAATTCAATCTTCACCACTATGGTCTTGAAGGATTTTAAGACACTTGGATTCCTATTTTGGCGCGCTTTTCCTTGACCCTATGTTAAGATAGTAAACTAGTTTGAGAGAATCTATTGGGTGGGAAATTGTGTATGGTTGCAATTATTTTCATGCATGGAAAGTGATTTAAAGTTTGGACCAATAAAGGATAAGTATTTCTTGAACCTTCGAGGACATGTGTAGAGCACCGCATGGATGTTTCTCCATTATTGAACTCTTTTAATATGTAAGTAAATTATTTTTGGTTGATGACAAAGTAAGTGTGATATTTGTCTTTTCGATATGTTGTGGATAATATTAATCAAATATGGAATTTTTTTGATGTTATATACACTATATTTTGGATTGAATTTAGGTAAGCAAAGAAGTAATGGAAGAATAAAAGAGGTACACAAAGGAAGAAGAGTGAAATAGGTGGTTTGGGATGGAGGTTACAAGTATATGATAATTCATATGGATAATTTGTTGTCTATAAAGAGGCAAATAAGCTATCACAACTTCAACATGAATGAATGCCTCATCTACAGAAGCAAAAGGTACCTTTAATGGTTTCAAAAATTTGTCAAAATAGTTATGATATACCAAATAATCAAGTGGAATATCCTTTAGATAACTAATATTATCTTCAAACTATTTATTTTGATTTTCATCATATATGGACCTAATTGCCCCACCTTTAGGAGATAACTATAGGAGATAATTTATTACATTTAAAAGTCCATCATAAATAAATAAATTATACATGCTATGTGAATGTTTACTATCAAAAATTGATTTTAATTAATTTATCTACATGAATACACTCTTTATTTATTAGCTCTAGGAATGGAGCACTCACATGGGCAAACAAAATGCTAGGTTTGAGAAAAATAGTTAAGAGATTGGATATATTTTTTTATATTTTCCAAATGGCTTGAGTATAATGATAATATAATTTTTAAAATAGGTTTATATCACTTTCCTTTGACTTGGTCATGGAAGATCATCTAAACCTCGAATGCACCTTCATCTTTAAAAACATGTAGTTTAAGGTCAATCATTCATATCTATCTTATCAAACATTAGAGGAGTGAGCTTCTAAAAGTAAGAAGTACCAAGATGCGTGCTCTAGTAAAAATTTTGTAGTCCTAAATATCCACAAAATTTGGAACAATAATACAATTTTTTAATAATATTTAATTGTAAAAGAAAGGATTAAAATGGAACTAAACACTCTAAATAAATTAATCAGGGTTAAAGGGATAAACTAGGATCAATTCATGAAGGTAAGATCTGTTATCTCAAAATTAATAGATACATGCAAGAAAAGAAATATTAAATCTAGAGACAAAATTCTTGAAAAATTTAGCTAGCTAAAAGTGAAAAGAACATAAAACATTTTCACAACTTAACCAAGAAAATAAGAAGCTAAAATAATTCTATCAAATGCCATAGAGGAGAATCTCTCACTAATTCTAAACTCATTAAGATTGAATCAATGTTCTTTTAAGAGGATTGAAACATGTAGGAACAAATATACTTCTTATAGTTCATTCCCTTATTAAGTGAAGATAGTCGAATCTTAATGGAGATTGAAAAATGCATTCTGGGAGAACGATTATCTTTGAGGCATTATGTCAAACAGTTCATGTGCCTTGTCTAAGTTTACACATTTTGCATACATGTCTACCTGGGAAGTTGCGCTACAACATCTTTGTGATGGATGTACGTACCCTTCTCCAAAGCTCTCATTTTCACACAGACTAGAAGAATGCTGGCAAAGGTTGTAGAGGGTAAAGGCTGCTGGCCGTTGTAGGGTCCGACTTTATACCCACCGATCATATTTCGTTGGAATTTTGTAAATCCATTTCAACAAACATTGTTTGTGCATATCCTGCAATCATAGCATTTCGTTAGACCACATTTCTTGGAGACATATGACCAAACAGTTCATGCCCTTTGTCTATACTTCCACATTTTCCAAACATGTCAAACAAAGCATTTCCAACATGTCAAATAAAGCATTTCCAACTATAAAGGTTTAAGAAGGTACACTATCATCATAATTAATGTTAGAGAGTGTTGTGTGAACAAGAATGGCCATGAAAGGAGTGACTATCCTAAGTGCTTGAGACTGTCACAAAAAGTGAGTGTTGCAGCAGTGAATCTTCCTTTGATCTTTGTGTGTTTGGGAGGGTAAAGACCCATGGTGGTATATGTTGAGTGGCTAGGAGGGTAAAGACCCACATATCAACTATCTACTTTGACATCCTAGGATGGTGTCCACCTACTCTAAAACCTTGCGGGAACTCTTTGTCTGATACTAACATATACATAACACGTGCCTCTCATATAACCCTATGTTGGCTAGGCCCCAACATAATTAGAAGATCCTAATTACTAAAAACACTAGATTCTCCCCTAAAAGGTTGTTGAGTCATAGAAGGCCTAGCTTGATAGCCCTATAGTCTCTCATACCTAAAATGAGAGACTTTGCCATAGCTGGTTACAAAATTCTCTCATGCCTCTTGTGTCCTCCCATGTACCTCCTTTTCCATAAGAGACTTTGCCATAGCAACCCTAAAGTCATTTGGATTGGCCATGTGTAGGAAAACTGAAATTTTGGGCTTTCCACCCCTAATGAAATAATTGACAAGTAACTTGTCTTGAATGTAATCTACAAACTACAAGAACTCCAAAAACTAACTCTCACGTTGAGCCACTATGAAACCTTATTATGTAAATTGTGAAACTCATCTATGCATTTCTATCGAAAATATTTTGAAATAGAACACACTTTGAAGCACTCCAAAATGGTGTTTGGAGAGGGTTTCCAATGTGAGTTGATGAATTTCATCCTCCTAGTACCACAAGGTGGAATCAAGTCCTCTCAAAAATTGCATTGAAAATCATGCCTTTAAGTTGCTCACATATAGATGCAACCCAAAGCATAAGTCCAAGCTAAGTAACCAAGACTTATCCTCAACCCCATTTGTGGATCTTAAAAATGTAGAGGATTGGAGATGAAGCAACTCTCGAATATGATCCTTTGGCTCATGATATGTGCTTGCTATATTCTATACCTCTTGTATTTATGCATGATGAGGCTAGGTAATGTGTATTGATCAATATTCTATCTCCTCTATGTGTATTTCCAAAATTCAAGGCGAACTCCTAATAAGCTCCCAAGATGCAAGTATATGCTCCTCTACTACAAGTGGATCCTCATGGCTTGTAAGATTTGAGGTCCATACTCGGACTACTCATCTTGGTGAAAACTCTCAAAGTGATATGACCCTTCCTTCCATTTCCTACACCCTATTTTCTAACCCACACCTCATAACCTTTACCTCACTTCCTATCATTATTACCTTCCATCTACCTTTCATATCCCCTATCTTAACCTCCTCCACTTTCCTACATCCTATCCTAAACCTTAACCTCATACACACTTACTTTTACTTCACCTACCTAACCCCATTCCATCCTTCACATCCTTTTATCTCCCCCCATTCACTTTCCTACCTTCCAAACCCCTAACATATCCTAACTTACTCTTTCACCATTACATCCTTCATCACTTACCTCCCTATCTTATCCTAACCCACGCCTCATAACCTTATACCTCTCAACTTCCATTTTATACCACCTTCCTAATGGTACACTTATGCTCCCTTCCAAAACACCAATAGAAAATAGCACTCAATCACCACACAGTGCTCTCACGGTTCTGCAACAGGGATTTTATGTCACAACCATATATACAAGCATCCATAATTAGGATATATTTTACATAATGGTACTCGATCACGTAGGTTTAGGTCATCCCTCTCCTTAATTAGGATATATTTTAAATATGGAAAGTAGTGTTAATATGTTTCATTTTAACTATATTGTTCATTATTTAAAATGCAGTGTTTAATTAATACATGATTGTAGGATTGTTCAAAGGTTTAGGTCTTGTAAGAAATTCTTCCTTTAAATTGATCATATCATATGCAATTAATCTGATAAATCTATAATAAACTTTGAATCTAAATATTTGAACATGTATAACAATGAATTTGCTGATTATACCCTACCTTTTTTCTGTAGTGATTAAAACATTCCTACATCCTACAGCGATTAAACCCACAGGGAACCTATGTCTGCCTCCCTCCTTCATGTTCATCGGGGGATGGCCCAACAATAACTTCTCAACTTACTAGACCACCACCCGCGACTTCTTGAGCACATAATTGATCTAGATTCTTTCACTGGAATCGGCATGGGAGGAACCACTTGATGGGGAGGCCTCAAGAGGACTGAAACACACAATGAGATGTGAGGGAAAATGAACAGGGGAACCTACTGGGATGGCATGGTGTTGTTAGCAGAAAATTCAGACTGGCACAACAACTTTGCAATCTATCAAACTTCAATCTCCAATCCAGAACTCATTCCCACACAACTCCAGTTCATACGCACTCTCACGACAAGCACATAGAGATGTTGCCCTACCATGTGCGTGCTTCTTCTACCTGCGGCCCGTTCCTGCAAATGACCATGAGAATGATAATGTACATTCTTCCTACCCACACTCCACCACGGTCAGGCCACTTCACATGGTAGACACGCGAGCAGGAGACACATTTACTCAACTATTCAATTCCTCCAACCCACATCCCCAATCGATTTGGAGGGAATAAGAAGCAAAAAACAAACAGTTACTTAACTGTTCTGCAAAGACCAGACCCGGAAACAATTTTCTAATGTTGGTTTAAACATTATATACTTATAAACAAGGATTTAGTCTCTCGGCTAGGTATGGAGATGAATTTGCTACTTTTTAGGTGGTTTCGGATGGGATATGCTAGTGCCAGATCAATGGCTTAATCAGCGACATCAAGTCCCCTTCGTGCCCACCGATTAGAGATGGGAGGGAAAGCAAGGGAGGGGGGAAGGGTTGCCAGCAATGAGTAGCAAACACAAGGGAGGGGATGGGGCTATGATCGATCCCATCCCAAAATGCTACGATCCGGGCTGGGCAGGTGGGAAAGCAATCGATTGGGTGAGCTGGGGTGGGAATAAGAAGTGTCTGATCCCACTGCGGGTCGGGAACTATAGAAAGCCTTGTTGTTTAAATCCTAAACCCATACACCCCTAACAAAATACAAAATGGCTTACAAATGGGCCTAAAACATGCCCTTATTACATTAAATAATGCCCAGAATTGAAAATGCCCCTAAATAGTCGACAAACACAAAAACATAACAAAATTCCTACCATGAAGCTGGAAAGTTTCCCATCGCCTGGTATCCTGGTATAGCTGCTCCTGTAGCACCACTTCATTCCACGGCTGGTTCCCTGCAGAGGCGACATTTTGTAATGGTAGAGGCGGGACGAAGAGGCGGGATTTTGTAAAGGCAGAGGTCGACGGGACGAAGACACGGGATTTATGAAATGACTTCATCTTTTTTTTTTTGAAGTAATATACGTGGTCGTCAGAATTTTGATGAACGCGAGCGCTTTTTCTAAAAAAACCCAAATGTCATTGCCAATTCCTTCTTCGTCAAAACCAAATGTTGCATTATCATCGGAATTCCGATGAAATCAGACATTTAAAAAAAAAAAAATCAAATTTGATCACAATATACCTTCTCTGTCGGAAACCTCTGTTGGAATTTTAGGCCAAATGTATTAGTGCTTGACAACAAGGTCGGCTTTACCCTCAACCCTCAATTAAAAAATTACATCACACGATACAAATATAGACCACCAGACCAATATAATGGTTTATATAGCATAGCATGGTCCTAAAGCAAATTCCCAAATGCACAACTCTATCAGAAATCACGCCAAGATCAACCACAACACGCTACACCACTAGAAATACTGCATAACACACAAATCATCATTGGTTGATAGAAACCACCAAAAAATCGCACAACAATCAATGTAGATTGCCAAGAAAAATAGGAAATGACTAAGAAACATCAAAAAGCATGTTAGAATCATCCAGAACAGCTGCACCAACACCACTTTTTAAATCTTCATCGGTCAATGTCTGAAAGCTCAAGAACACAACTAATCAGCAACTGTCACGAAGAAAGATAACTTGCAATTCACCAAAGCACGATCCAATTGAAATGAAGATACACAAGACCATCCAAAATAATATCCCAAAAGATCAACACCAAATATGATCATACTGAAATATGCCTGAGGATATACCAAACTCTACAAAATAGTGATCAACAAACCAACACTACAAACTGGATCAGAAAATCTTCCCAATTTGCGATCACCAGAGCAAATCACAGGAATATGTTGACATCAATGACAAAAATATATCCTAATAGCAACAATGAGCAACAATATCCAACAATCTCCCCCTTTTGCATTGATTGAAACATATGAATGTGAAAAACAATCAATGTAAAGAAAAGAAGATATCTCTGGCGATCCCCCCCAAGATCAAGACTTAGAAAGAAGATTTTCACATGATCTCTCTCCCCCTTTGACAACAATGCCAAAGTTCATAAAACAAAAAACCAAACTCTCCAAAATAGAAACATAAATCTCTCTCCCAAAGACATGGACTACTCTAGTAGAAGAGCAACACCAACTCACCAATCCGGATAAGAAGATAAGGCTTTGAAATCCACCAGATTGATGCAAATTAATGCATCTAGTTCTCATCAAGAGGGGTAGATACCCCTAACTTGTCTCTTAAGTAGACAAATGTATATGTAGGCAAAGGTTTAGTAAAAAGATCAGCTATTTGTTCATTTGTAGATACATACTCCAGCTTCACCTTCTCTTCACTGACTTGCTCTCTCAAGTAATGATATTTGATTGACACATGTTTAGTCTTTAAATGTTGCATCAGAGTATTTAACATGTTGATAGCACTGGAATTGTCACAATGTATAATAGTAGGCTCATCATAAATAATTTTGATATCCTTCAACATTTGCTTCATCCAAACTACCTGAGTGCAATTATTAGCAACAACAATGTACTCAACTTCAGTAGTAGTTTTGGACATTGAATCTTGTTTCTTGCTAGCCCATGAAACCAACTTCTTACCTAAAAAGAATGCTCCATCAGTAGGTGCATTTTCTTCTGTCTCGTATGAATTATTGCATAATAAAGATATTAGGGCATACATCCACTGCAACATCGAAGAGCTTGGAAATACGGATATGCTATCATTGTACACCAAGCACATGATGGATGGTATGGTAAATTTGAAGCCAAAATTCAAGTCATTGCACGACAAGGGTTTCATCCTATTCATTAATTTCCCAGTGTTTGATGAATTTGAATGGGTCTGATATTTTCTATGCAGAGTCCATGATGAGTTCATGTGGTTGGACCGCCTTCAAAGATCACCAAGCAAGCCACTAAAGTAGTTACCTATTTGAATGCAACCGATGGGATCCTTGGTTTGAGGAAAGTTCAAAACACAATAGTCATAGTTGTTACTAGATCCCAATATGACAACCGATCAATGACAATCAGTGACATCATAGAGAATGATGTAATATTTTCCTTGATGGTGATGGGATACAAGGTGTACCAATCCAGCAGGCAAAGTTTTGTATCCGACACTGCTATATTTGTAGCTTATAAAATGCTAAAGGAGGACAAAAGGTATGATCTTTGTGTAGTTCTTCTCAGTGAGCTATTGAGCAATCTAAAGAAGATAAATCAAGACAAGAAGAATGTTTTTAAATTTGGTTCCTTGATTGTTTGCTTAGCAGTGTATTTCCTAAATGAAATCCCCGATATTGGAAAGATTCATTGGGATTATGATAAACCATTGACCATTCAAATAAAGGAAGGTTTGCAGGGTTTAGGTGATACTTTTGCACATACATCTTCTTTATAGGGATATTTCTAATCATTTCAAGCCATGATGCAAAAAAGAAAAAGGATCCCTAAAGAGATTGTAGAAAAACATGAGAAAATCATTTTCTTTATGGTGGATAAAGACCAATGTCACATGGAGGCAGTTGATGAGCGGAGAACTATTTTGGATCATGCCCATGGGGTATGAAGTGGATGCAAATACCCTTGATGCATATGCTCAACATCTGCTAAGTCGATCAGTGGATGATAAGGAAGAAAGGTTTGGTACTTGCCAAGAAAAAGATCTTGATTTACACAAGAAGTTTACCAGATCGACAAGGAAGAGGAAAGTAAGGAAGGAAGTAAAGGAGCTAACAAAACAAATGGGCATATCTAAGGAGGTTGTACAAAGGGCTAGAGATCAAAATATACTGAAGGAGGAGGATATGGCAAAGCCCAAAAAGTAAAAACTTGTTCCCACTCCTCCAAAGAAGGCCAAGCCAAGACAGTCTCAATCTGCACCTACCTCTGATGTGTAGAAGCCCATTCCTCCACCTAAGTCACAAACAACAACATCATCCAGTGGGGCAGAGAAGAGGAAGAAGGAGGAACCCCAAAGAGTGTATGTTGCTACCGCTACTGAGGACATAGAGACTAAATCAGATGAAATAGTGAAAGAGGTGAAGAAGACAACCACCTATGCTAGAGTGGTGAAGAAGCCACAATCCAGTGGACCCCAACAATCAAAGAAGGCAAGAGTTGTAACCGAGTCATCCAAAAAAGCCAAAGCAAGCAAGAAACATAAGTCTGAGATAGATGCAGGTAAAATTGAAGGTACATTTGAAGTTGTGCCCCCATTAACCTTGAAGGAGTTAATTGATGAAATTATTAAGGAAGGGAGTTTGAAAAATGTGTCCACATATTATGAAAACATTCCTTGTTGGCTACAAATAAACCTCTACATTCATATTAGTATCCATCATTTATTTATTCTTTTTATAATAATGAATTCTATAAAACCTTTCATTACTATTTTTGCTCAATAGTCCCAATAACTGTGGCTTGAGGTATATGACCCTAGCTATTTAAACGTTCTTGTAATATCCAAAATCAATCATAAACATTATGACTAATCATGTTTGTTAATGATATTGTTGTTGCCTTAAGAGATGATTGTCACAATATACTTTGATCTTTATATCTGGAATATTGTAGTTGTTTGCGAATATCAGTGCCTTTATGTTTTACTTTTAATACCTATGACTATGATGATCTAATTTTTGTTTTATTGTCATAGCTGTTACAAACCTGGGACTGGGGTTGTCATTACTATATATACCTTTGTCAATGGCATGATCTCTATTATGATTGTGTTTCATTTTTATCACTTTCAATATATTGTCATTGTTCTTACAAGATTTCTCACAACAAACTTTGATGGAAGGGACTTCTACTAGAAACATGGGGAATTTGGTAAAGATGGACCTTTTGTTTATATTACAAGCTTCTTAGCTCTTTTTTTTGTGACTACTTTTAACAGTCTTAAAATTGTTCTTGAACCTTTGATAGTTCTAGTCTTATGTCTAGCTCCTCTCATACAATACTAAGGCTCATACCAAATGTAAGGCCATTAGTGTTTGTTTTCAAATGTAACCCTTGACTAATATTTCCTCATGATCTTTTAGCTACATGCTCAAGGGTTTCTATTATTACTATCTTCTATTATCTAGCTATTGATATGAACCCTTATAATAAAGACTCTTTTCATTGCCTTATTTTTCTGGTTATCATCATGCTTTCAAACCCCTATCATACTGTTGAAATCAACCTCTATTATGTGGCTTATTTATCACTAGATCTAAGCTTATGACAATGATCTTTCATATCACAACATGATGTCAGGATTGAAAAAGGAAAAAACGATATGGTGCATGCAAAGAGATTTGTTTCCTTGTGAATAACAACAAGAGGATATGAATAAGTCAAGTTGTTGGAAGCCTAGGATTCTTTGAAAGTGTTTCCAAGGCTCAAAAAGTGCATGAGAGCATTAGAGAGTTTTTTGGTAGTGTATAGCTTGTATGAGGTGTTTTAAGACCCATTTCCCTCTAAAACAGTGTCACAAGTTCTTGCCTTATTGACTATAATTTTCTATCTTTTCCACTATTTTGTGGCATCTTTCTTCTTGAGAATGTTTTCAAAACATTATTACAGTGGTCTTTTGGACGATCTTTAAATATCATTGAATACTCATTGTCCTATGACTATTGTTATTTCATTTATTTGAGGTTTTCTTATGCAACGTTGGCTTAGTGTGCCCCTTATGCTTATATTCAAACCATGGCATCTTCAAAATCATAAACTATCCTATATACTTAAAGAACTATTCTTACTATTGGCAAATGCACACTCCAATGAGATATTGTAGGTGATTGAAGGTTTTGTCATTGATGGCAACCCTACAATCCTATGACATCGGCAAGACAATTTATCGGCACCGGCAAAGAGACCACTGACAGTAAAAGGAAGCATATCAACACAAAAGTGGACAAGAATTTTGTTTGTAATATATTTTGTTAATTATTGTAAAATCATTGTAAGCCGACTTGGCAAGTTGTAAAATGACTCATATATATAAGAGATCATTGTAGAACATTTTAAATATAGATGGAAGAAAATATATATGCGAAACAAGGCAGACCTATTGTGTGAATTATAGGTTAAGGGTTTATGTATGAAGCAGAGCTATAAACCAATACTGGATTTGGCATAGTAGATGCTATTTTGAAGCAGTACAAGACATTGGATTTATATAATCCATTTTGTAAGTCAGTGAGACTTCTCATTTTGTAATTGAGTAGTGAGCTCTAGGCACTTGGCCTTCCTACATGTGCAGGCCCCTCTTGTAGCAGTAATATTCTCTTATTGGCCAGTAAGTGAATATTGTGGGTCACAAATCCCACTGAGGTTTTTCCCACACTGGGTTTCCTTGTTAAACTACTGTGTTATGGTGTGTTTTTCATGTGGTTGTTTTTATCTCTGTTTATTGCATTATTTCTTGTTTACCGGTATACAATATTGATATGCTTTACATGTTTTAAGTTAAGAAAATCTTTCAACCGGTTAGATACTGATTTAGCCCCCCCTCTCAGTATCTGTGGGAATCCTAACAATTGGTATCAGAGTCTATTTTCAGAAGCCTAACAGCTTGAGGAAGATCTTGACACCAGTAGAGATGGAAAACTTGATGAAGCAATTAGAAGCAGCTCTCTCAGACTATGATGCAGAAAAATTGAAAAATATCAAACTTGAAGATGATCTAAAAGTTGCACAGGATATTATTCAAGCACTTCAAGAAAATCTTACCATTACAAGAAATAAGAGAAGAGAACTTTGTGAAAGGATGCAAAATAAGAATGATGAAAAGGAAACTCTTAGTGATCTAATGAATAAGCTGAAACAAGAAAACATGACAACAAAGAATGAGATGTAGGATATGACTATGAGATTTTGTAAAGAAATTGAAGATAGAAAGAAGAATGAAGAACACTTGACTAGAAGACTGAATGATGCTACAAATGAAAACACAAGACTTAGTTATGAAAATGATATGTTGAAGACAGATCTGATGCATGCATAGAATGACTCAAATGAACTCATGAGACAAAAAGATATCTTGGAAGGAGAACTGGCTGCTGCAAATTAGCATAAAGAAAAATTCAAGAAAAGCTCAGAAGAACTTGGTGACTTGTTGAAGAATCAGAAACCTAATGGTGACAGTAATGGTCTTGGCTTTGAAGCTGGTGAAAGCTCTGGTACTACAAACACATAGGATCAAGGAAAACCAGTAAGACAACCTACTGCTTATAAATTTAATGGCAAATGCTTTAACTGTAACAAGTATGGTCATAGAGCAAATCAATGTAGATCTAGAAATTATCAGAATACCAATACACCCATTGGTCAATGTTCAAAATGCAACAAAGTTGGTCACAATTCAGAGAATTGCAGAATGAATGTAAGATGTTATGTTTGTGGAAGATTTGGACACCTATCTAATCATTGCATAACACAAACCGGCATAGGATATGGAAAAGCTATTCTGAAAAATAATGTGACTTGTTGTGCCTATAACAAGATTGGACATATTGCAAAATTTTGTAGAAGCAAGTCCTCACCGGTAAATAAAAAAGGTCCTAGTTTGAAACATAAAGAAAAGGTTGAAGAGGTAAAGCAGGAATTCTCAAAACAATGGATCAGGAAATCAAATCTAAATGGTGATAGGAACACTCCTCCACTGGCAAAACAAAGTAACACTCCATTGGCAGAAGAGAGTAACACTCCACCGGCAAGAGACTCTTCATCTAACTGAAGAAAATTCCCTTGAGGGTTTAGCAATCAAATGTGAAACATGCTATTATTCCCTCAGTTGATGGTGAGAAGTTGAAATTGCTTCTATACCTGCAGATAAGTTAAGTCATTACTTAACCGACAAGCATTAAATGTGGTGGTTGACAAAATTAACATTATAAATCAAGTGTTTTGGCTCCAATTTCATTTCATCAAGCATTCAAACCTTCGAGAGTGCAAAAATTCCATAGCAAAGGCATTCCGAGCAAAGAAGTGAAGCAATTCAGCAAGCAATCATTCCTAAGGCAGATAAAGGTATTTATAATCATGGCTTCTTCATTTGTTCCTGAATTCATAGAAAACCCTAATGTAGTCGAAGTGATTAAATGCCCTAGACCTGTATTTCAGTTAGTTCCCGAGATTGCCAAGAAAGATGATAATGTTGGTACTTTTTCTCAAATCCCCAAAGGGGTAGTTTTTGCTGAAGACCCTAGAATGTATATTCATTGTCACATAGAAGAATTAGGTGATGAGGAAATCAAGAACATGTATAAATCAGTAATCTATGATGATTCTGGTAATGTTAAACCTGAGCACAAGATAGTAGAAACCCTAGGTTTCACTGAAATTCTCAATATTCTAGATTTTCCTAAGGATGTTATAAGGATAGTATTAAGTAGGGTACATGGTGCATTCTTCTGGTTAGACTCAATTCACAAAATCACTAAAGAGGCAATAAAAGCTGTGACAGGGTTATTTCCACCGGTAATAGGCCTGATAAGATAAAGAAGGTCTCAAATGACCTAGTGACTAACCTAATAGGTGCAACATCTGATAGGAGATCTTTAAGAGTAAATGATGTAACCGACATCAATGTCAAATTGATTAGCATGATTTTAGGCTACAAAACCACACATGCAAATAGGTTAAACTCAGTCTCTAGTCTATGCATAAAGAGTGCTTATGACATGATTAATGATAATGCAAAAATAGATGTGTGTGAATGGTTGAAAGATGAACTAATTGACAACTTGGGAAAGATAAAGAAATACAAAAAGGGGACATTTAGATTTGGAAACCTACTTGTCTGTTTAATGCTACACATAACAAAACAAGTGCCCGGTATCGGTAACAAAAATCTTGGTTTTGACATACCGGTAGGCAAACAGTTGTTAGATTTACTAAACAACATGGGAGAGAACAGAGAAAATAACATAGATGAGTACTTTCAGGCATTGAAGGCCCGGATGAAGACAAGAGTCATACTATCACAAGAAATTGTAAATAAGTATAAGGATGAAATCTATTTTGTTATTAAGAAGGATGAAATTTGGATGGAGGTAGTTATTCGAAGAACCATTTGGGTTACTGAAATGGGGTATGAAACTGATGATCACATAATTGAAACATATGCAAAAGCCCTCCTGGAAGCACCTAAGGAACCTAAAGAAGAGGTATTTGGCAATGCTAAGACTATTGAAAACCAAATTCAATCAAATAAAAGGGTTAAGAAGGTTGAAGCAATAGTTAGAAGAGGATCCAGGCAAGCAAAAGCTATTAAGGATGATGTACTCAAACAAACTAGTATTACTGAAGATGAGTTAGAAACACTTCAACTAAAAACTCACCTTTCACCGGTTGGAAATTCTTCAGAAAGTGATATACCAGCTGAATTTAAAAGAGTTGTGAGAAAAAGGAAACCTTCACCAGTATCTACACCTTCTCCTAGAAGAACCAGACAAAAACAACAGGCAGTAAGGCCCACAGCTAGGAAATTGACTCCAAAGAAGAAGTTAACAACCAAGAAGAAGACTCAACAAACCATTGCTCCAATTGACAAACTTCTAAATGAAATAACAAAGGATGGAAAGCTAAAAAACATCAATAAATTGTATGATTCATTATCAACCGATGACAAGGAAAAAGTTGAAAATAGTGTAATCCTACACTTGGATATTTACAAGAAATTTTTGATGCAAATTGTGGATGAATTATCGGCAGAACTGTTCAAAAGACTTGAAGCTAGAAGGCAAGCTGTTGTAGAGCTTGATAAGAAAATAAAAATTGAAAAACTTCTTGTTGTGTATCCAGTCAACTCACCAAATGAGATAGATAAAATGATCTCAGAGGCTAACCGGTCAGTATTTTCAACTGCACACCGACATGTAGCACTTATGGTTGGTAGGGTGAATGAGGTAGCAGAGGAAACTACAAATGCATGGGACATATTCCTTGTAGAGAAGGAAAAGAAGGAAGAGTATAGAAACCCTAAACCCATCAAAGTATACCAAAAGGATAAGGATAAGGATAAGGGAAAAGGCAAGGTTGGTGGACCACCTAGCATAAAAATAACAGATAATCTATCCCCATCGCCTCTTGATACTCCACCGGTAGTTACCACAGACAATCAACCGGCTAATGAGAGTATGGACATACCACAAGAGGACACAAATCCCAATTTTGAGGTGTTATATACAATGAATATTGACACTTTGATAGTCAATATTGTGGTAGATAAGGATTCAACGGGAAAAATAGATGTGGAAAATAAGCCACCGGTAACTGATAGCTCAGAAGGTAAACTAACAGGTGACAACACTGAGAAATAGGCAGAGCAACATGCTCCTTCACAAGAACAGGTTCATACAAAGACAGTGCCACCGGCAATAGTTGAGCAATCCAAACATTTGCTTAAAGAAATGGAAACACAAACTGACCTACCAAAGGTCACCACAAGCAAGGAAATTGCTCCCACTAGTATATAGATTGTTGGCTCTTCCACTACAGATTTCAAATCAACAAATGTAACAGAAGTTCTTCTGGATTCCATCTATAAGATAATAGAGTGTAGCTCACAAGCATACAAGGCAATAGATGACACAATTCCAATTTTGAAAATGATAGCACCTAAGTGTAATATAGATAACAAAGATTCTTTAGGTCAACTTGACACTTTGTCTAAGTATATTACTGACAACATTGTGACAGTTGAACAAATAAAAGACGAAACATTCAAGGAGAGACTAGAGAAAGAAAAACATAAATTCTTTGAGGAGGAAAAAAAGAAGTGTACAAGAAAATTTGACACTCTTTTACCAGAACTGTGTAGTACACTGAAGGAATTTAAAACTTTGTATAGGGATACATGTAAAACTAACTTTTTGACAGTAGATATAGACAAGAAAATCAGCAAGGTACAGGAGGAAATAAATCAACTAGCTGATAACTTCATTAATTCATCTGATTCATTATCAGTTTTTGAGCATAAAATAACAGGTTTTGAGGAAGAACTACTAAAGTTGGAAAGAGAGAAGGAAAGAATAAAAGGAAAGGCTAAAGATCTACAGTGGAGACTTAGTCCAAAATTGGATTACCTCGCCTCCTTAAGAAAATAAATATTTGATGCTTTGATTCAAGGATAGAAAACACCGGCAGAGCAAATGCAACACCTTACCAGTACAGTTCAGAGGACTGAGGCCGCAATAAAAGACAACAAAAATTTCATTGAGAGCTTGAATTTGGTTTTGGCAGATCTTTTTTCAGATTGTAACCAACCGGTTACAAGGATGAAACAAGAAACCACACTCAATTGACACTTTGACAACCTTTGTCATTGATGCCAAAGGGGGAGTAGTGGAATGAGAAAAATAACCAGCAATGACACATCAGCTCAGGTTGAGCACATATTCTTTTGGTACACAAATTTTTGGTAAGACAATTCCGGCAGACTCTTTTGGATAACAATTTTTGGATTTTTCTCATAAGTGTTGCCATCAATGCCAAAGGGGGAGATTGTTGGAAAATGCACACTCTAATGAGATATTGTAGGTGATTGAAGGTTTTGTCATTGATGGAAACCTTACAATCCTATGACATCGGCAAGACAATTTACTGGCATCGGCAAAGACAGACTCTACACCGACAGTAAAAGGAAGCATACCGACACAGAAGCCGACAGGAATTTTGTTTTTAATATATTTTGTTAATTATTGTAAAATCATTGTAAGCCAACTTGGTAAGTTGTAAAATGACTCATATATATAAGAGACATTGTAGAACATTTTAAATATAGATGGAAGAAAATATATAGGCGAAATAAGGCAGACCTATTGTGCGAATTATAGGTTAAGGGTTTATGTATGAATCAGAGCTATAAACCGGTACTGGGTCTGGCATAGTAGATGCTATTTTGAAGCAGTACAAGACATTGGATTTATATAATCCATTTTATAAGTCAATGAGACTTCCCATTTTGTAATTGAGCAGTGAGCTCTAGGCACTTGGCCTTCCTGCATGTGTAGGCCCCTCTTGTAGCAGTAATATTCTCTTATTGGACAGTAAGTGAATATTGTGGGTCACAAATCCCACCGAGGTTTTTCCCACATCGGTTTTCCTCGTTAAACTACTGTGTTATGGTGTGTTTTTCATGTGGTTGCTGTTATCTCTGTTTATTGCATTATTTCTTGTTTACCAGTATACAGTATTGATATGCTTTACATGTTTTAAGTTAAAAAAATCTTTCAACTGGTTAGATACTGATTCACCCCCCCCTCTCAGTATCTGTGGGAATCCTAACACTTACATGTTCTCTGATCATTAAATATTGTGTTGTTATTGTACCCTCTAGACTAATCCTGACATAACTTTATGCAAGGTTATGGAGGATTATCCTTTTGAATGCCTTGTTATGACTCATTAAAATATTCTTAATCTACTTTCAATGGTCATGAGCATACTGTCAATTAACAAGGACCGTATTTACCAATGATTTGTACAAATCATAAATATTGCTTCTTAGATTTTATGCTTGAGGTCTTTGATCTTGTAAATAAAACTTTGGTCTTTATTATCCCTTATTTTGGCTCTATTCTCTAGTAATCTCTTTGTGGTAGTGGCTTGGGATTTGGCTCTTTGTGATAGAAGATTTGGATTGTACTCTTTGTGAACATCTCAAACAATCATGTTTATCCTTGCTTTCTTCTACAATTGTCTCAAATCATGATTCTTGAACAACACTCTGGAATATATTAGATCTTATGTCTCGTGTTATATATTTTCTATTATCGGTGAGAAAGTTTGTTATGAGAACCATTTTGCATCATGTGATCAATAATTTTTGTGGACCCAAGAAAAGATTAATCAACTCTTCCTAAACCTTCCATAAGTAATGTTTTTGACTTTAATATTGTTCTTTTGCCTCATAAACTCCTTCATTTCATAAGCATGGTGTTGCAATGTATAGCATGCACATTAACGGTAGTATCAAGATAATCTATCCATATTAAAAGAAGTACGAAGACATACTGTTCTCCTTCTTGGAGTTTCCATAATATCACAAAAAGTTTTTCTCGAGCTAGTGCATTTTCATATTCAATCTATTCTTGATTTCATTTTTTGAGTTTCCCTAATATCACAAAACTTTTTCTCGCTAGTGCATTTTCATACTCAATCTATGCTTGACTTCATTTTTTATGTTATACCATTAAAATATTTATATTATTCACCACTATCAATTTATTTAATATATGTTCTGTATAATTGTTTAAATGGTGATCATTTTAGGGACCCATGCATATTTCTAATTATCATATATTGTGACCATTGGAATATTATTAGTCACCACTGTCAATTTAGTTGATACGTGTACTATATATTTGTTTTAAATTATGTGAGTTTCACATTCTCTCTTGCTTATCTTGAGTGACAATTTTGGGGATCCATGCATATTTTGAATGATCATATTAGGAATTGATTTTTTCTCTTCATCTTGTAGTTATCAACACAAAATAAAAAAACTACATCCTATATTCCACATGATTCTTATAGGTCACTGGCCACAAAGGCTAGTTAAATTCACCCAAATTTTTCATACTTTTAAGAGTGAAGAATCTATTTAGTATTTGGAAAGATGGAAACGCAATTATTTATTTAGAAGTTTTAATTGGCTCTTATTTTTCTTCCAATACCAGGTATATCCTTACACTTCTTTTTTATATTTCAAGTTACAAGAGAAACGTGAATAATATGAGATGCTTCTTGTTTGATTGAACCATTTATATCTTTTAGTCTATAGGAGAAACATGAAGAATATGGGATGCTTCTTGTTCTATTGAAAAACATTGCCGGGAAATTGCATCTACAAGCAATCATTCTAGATATGGCATGCTGGAAACACTATAGCTCCAACATGTTCAAAATTAAATATTTGCTTCTAGTTGTCTTCATAAAAGTATATAGTTAAATCAAGGAGCTTTTCTGCTACACCATTAAAATTAGTAGACATGTATAGTATGGGCTAGTTTAAGTACTTAACTATGAGGTTGTAGCTGTGTTTGGGAAATTAGCATCAATATTAAATAATGGTAATGTCGTATCCATGGTATTTTTTTCTGGTTGAGGAGAAACTCCCACATCATTTTGTAAGATACAAAACATTGAAAATAATTACAATTAATATAGAATTTCTTGTCAAGTTAGTTTGTTATGCTATTTTGTTGAATGTTTTGTAAAAACCAAAATATTGAAAATAACTAAATATATGACCAGTTGACAATAAAATAATGATTAAAATGGCTAAATATACTACCAATGGATGGAAATTAGTTAATAAAAATAACGAAATATACTACCAATGGACGAAATCAATGAATAAAAATGATTAAATATACTACCAATTGATGGTAGGTAATGATTACAATAACTAAATAAATAAATATCATTATTAAATAAATAACTAGTTAACAAAAATCATTGACTAAATATATAATACCAAATTGATCAATCAAAACAACCAATAAATGACTAAAAATGGTTTAGTCATAAGTTTGGTCACATTATAATTGAACGCCAAAAAATTACTAATGGTCAAGTGACCAAGATTAGTCATATATATGCATTTTTTAGTTGTTTTTTAGTAATTTATTGTTGTTTTTTCTAGTAGTGGTGTTTGTGTCATGTTTCTTCATTTTTGTACATTGTTACTTGGACCCTACTTGTGTGTCTTGCCTTTGAATTCTCACTACATTCCTTTCCAAATATATTTTTAACATTTTCTTAAATTTTAATGATTTCTCATTAGGATTGTTTTCTTTCGTGTATTTTATTTTGTGTTTGATTCTTTTGGTTTCTTGCAAGCCTTCATCTAGGTTTTCCTATTTTCATATTTTATGTGGTATTTCTCGTTATTTTGTTTATTTTCTTTCTCATCATTTATTTCTTATATTTTTCATTCATGGCTTAATTTAAATTTATTTTGATTTTTGGACATCATTGGAGATTGTTTATAACATTATCACTACACTTTGTTAGTTTGTTGAGCCATTTAATGCTATTATGCACCAGTTTTGGTATATGGCTTAGGTTGCTCCTAATCCCCAATCTTTGACATTTCTAAAGTTATATCTTTTCGGGATACATACAATCTTCTTTAATATGGTAATTTAGTTTTGCATGTGATCAATCCTCAATAACCCTTAGCTTTACATTTTATCCCTTTGACATTTTGATACTTTCATTGGTAGTTACCTCTTTTGGTATGGAATATATATGGTAGATCTGATGTCTAATCCTTTACAGTTGTAATTGTGTCTAATTTCCATAATAGGAGATATGAAAACCCCTAATTTTAGACATAGGAACAACTACATTAAAGAGAGGAAAACCTAGTAGATCTAGCCACAAATCAGCAAGGATAGGGTTGAGAATTCATAATTAGATTTTTTGGGTTTTGATTTGATGACCTCTTTTAAGTTGAATTGCAAGATGTTGAAATTAGGGTAAATATGTTGAATTTGAAGTAAAAATGCATGAACAGTGAGCTACATTCATCAGATCGAGCTACAAACTTGGATCTGAGTAATGTAAAAATATTCAGATATGTTTCCAGAAGGATCTCCTAAAATGTTGGGATCGGTGTGCCTGTTGCACCGGTCCTCTACACTTTTTGTTGTCCAAAGGGGAACCTGTTTGTCTCTATTAATAAAGCCAATCCTAAAGATCACAAATACATACATATTCATGTGCACACTAGAGAAGGGAAATAGGTTGGGAGTAGGGGTTTTCCTAAGTCAAACACCTATTTAGGAATTCGCCTTGAATGAAATGTTACAAATACTAAAATAAATTATAGAAGGATATACCTTAAATCTGCAATGAATGGTAATGATTCTTTTCTTCTTGAATGTAATCATATAGGTTATATGAAATGGCATGAACATGACCAAAACCCTAATCACATAGACATACCTACATAAGAATGATGTAATTTTGCTCCATAATGGTTGAATGAAGGATATGTAGCCTTGAAGACCTCTAAAAATGCTTAATGATGAATGCTTGAATGCTAGATTGATCACATGGAGATTCCATTCCCCTTGAAATGGATTGATTAACATTTTTATATATGATGATCTAGGTGAATTTACCAATTAGGCCAACCTCTAGCAATCATATAGAGCCACCAATTTTATTTCCCACCAGAGAGATACGTCCCATATTTCTCTTAAAAATTGAGCCCCATTGAGGGGAACCAGGGCGCTAGGTGCTTTGGTCCTCCTTAATCAGGGACCAAAATTTAGTCCTAGAGAGAAGGACAACCCTCTAGAGGATCATTTAGCGGGTGTACATAGCATCAAAAGTAGAGTTAAGACAATGAATGGTCCTAGATAGGTGATGAGAGGGAGACATGCTAAAGTAGGGACAAAAACATAAGGTGTAAATTGGCCCACTAACAATTTACAATGCGATATTTAGCCTTCATTTTAATGGGAGTACGAGCCTATGCAAATACTCATGGTAAAGTAGATGCAAGAGAGATGAAGGGGATGGAAGAAAGGAGAAACACAAAGTATAAGACATCACTAATTTTGAGGAACCAAGCCCCTAATCTTGGGATCTTAACTCACTCAAATGCATGCAAGGGCACACAAAACAAGACAAAGAGACAAACAAAGATAAATAAAGGACAACAAAGATAAAATAAAAAAGACACACAAAATATAAAAGCTAAAAACCAAAAATAAACAAGACCTCAAGTAACTATCCTGAAGAGACCTCAATATCAAAATGTCTCAATCACTAATATTATTGTTGAAAAATGCCATCTCAAGAACACAAGTGATCACATTAAAGAGAAAAGCATGCATCATCCATGAACTAAAAATAGCTAAGCTATGGGCTCATGAGAAGAAAGATAGAGAGCATGGATACACATTCTAGATGTGTTTTTCTAGGTGATCCATGAGAAGAATGAGAGAGTCCACATGGATACACATTCTAGATGTGTTTTTCTAGGTGATCTATGTTGGGGAGGAGAGTATGAATAGTTTAGTTGTGTTTTGCTAGTTCCATTCATCCTCGTGTGTGTGTGCAAGTGATGTTTGGTTTCAAGTATATAGAATCCCATACAAGATTTTTTTTCTTTGGTTTCGAGCATGCCTCAACTTTTTTAAGACATATAATGAAAATGCAAACACCAAGGGGTGAATGTTTGGCTTTGGGAACATCTCGTATAAGATTTTGTTTGCTCTGGTTTCGAGAATGTCTTATAGTATTTCTAATTAATATTAAGTATGCACTATTACTCACACTGAATTTCTAACATAAATATTATCCACTTTACACAAGGTTTGGGCATCAAACCATTTTAATTTTTTCTTCAGATCTAAGTGTCAAGAAATCCTTTTGATTCTTGAAACCCTAAAGATGAGGTTATATGATGGCCATTGAATTTAGTTATTCTATAATACTTGGCATAAGCTATGAGTAATTCATGGAATCTAATTAATGAAGTACTATTAAAATTGCAGCTAACCATTAATGTTAGTGACTTATCATAAATACTCTCTTCATTTAAAAATTGTATGATTCTCTTTCATTATGATGTACATGTAATTTGTGTATAATTATGCAAATAGAGGAAACCAAGATGATGTATAAATCCAAGAGGTATAATCCCCATTCCAAAATGTTGTCACCTTACAATGAGATTAGTGACATAGATTCTAGACATGTGGATGTTGTAGAGTTTCTAAAAAGAGTTTATTGAGAGGGAGATAGAACTAACATGGCACAATGTCTATCAATCTCTAATTGATTGAAGTAATTACTTTTCCAATCTCTATACAGTCTCTTTTGTTGACATTGACTTGTGCCCAACGCTATGATTAGAGGAAAAGAAAGATATTTATCCCATTAGGTGATTTTGATTTGAAAATTAGTCAATAAATGAAAGAGAGTGTTTGATATTTTTGTACATGAATAATACACTCTTATAAACATGAAGAAATCCATGACGCTCTCTAAAACTAAAATAGAATAGATATTGATTTCATCAATGATCAACTCCTCCTTGGACCCATAAAACTTGTAGAAAATATATGGAAAAGGTACAGCATAGGAATTAGTTTAAAGAATATATAAATAGTCTCATTAGACTCCTCAATAGGGTTTATAGGCAATCCCATGTTAAATATTTCTATCTAGACAGATGTTCTAATTTATTCCAGATATAGTGTATAAAAGTATCGATTATGGAACCATTGTTAGTGATAATTTACATGATCAATTAATTGATATTTGAAAAAAAATCAATTCTACATGAACTCATATTTGGTATTTTATTTTTTTCTTGTCAACTAAATTTTCTAAGGTTATAAATATTTGGCTTACTCATGTCCGGAGAAACTCAAAGTCTGTCATCGACATCCTCAATTAGAATTCAAAGAGATCTAAAGATATATTATTTAGTCAATTATGCCTTCATTTTTTCCTTTATCAAAAGGTTTAAACATGATTTTGTAAACAGGGTATCTCTAGAAGAAACTACTGAGATATAAAAATAAGGGAATTGGTATATCTAATTTAAGACATTGACCTACATCAAGGTTGTTTGTTTCCAAAAGGCATTCTACAAGATCCCTAGATACCCAAGTGGTAAATTGATTTTATTGCAACTCTATCCAAGAAAATTATAGAGATACACAAGATGATGGCTAGCAAGCATAATTTTGGATATGTCTTCCACATTATGGCGGGTGTGTCTTCCAATGCCAACATGCAAATAAGTAAAATTATAAAATTTTAAATGGCCCCATTGACTATAGACCTCCTTAGAGATAGAGGGGATTGATTTGATCTTGTTGGGAAGATCAACCTAGTAATAAAGACACATTTTCAACCTAAATCTACTTTAGAAGAGCATTTCACTAATTATTAGCTCAAATGTTTATTGATTTGATCATGTGGTGTTTTTGCTACCAACATTTTTTATCTCGCACCATGATCCGTCATGAAAGTAAGAATGTAGGGGAAAGGAGAAGTTAGGATTTTAACCTCGAGTGAGATGACTAAGTAGATGGGAAGAAATAGGCACAAGATACTAAGAGCTAGATGGAAAAGAAGAGAGCAGTAAACCTAAGGTGAAGGGGAAAAAAAGAGGAAGGTCTATAGACCACAAGAGAAGACATACATGCAAGAAAGAAAGCAAAATAATAAGTGAAAATTCATAAAAAGAAATAATAAAGTGAAAATAATAGAAAAAACTATACAATTCGTAATAAAATTTATAAAGATGGATAAATAATATATATTATTAATACATGATTAATTATATATAAAATAGAAAAAGATAACAATATTTAAAATATATAGTTCTAAAAAAAATATTAGCTATATGTAATAAATGGTATAAATTAAGTAAAAAAATCTAAAATATATATTTTAGTTGAGTTCGAGTCGGTTAACTCTATGTGTGTTGCTACCTTGTGAGTGGGTTGTAAACACTGGGGGATTAGTCTCGCTTCGGTGAGGACACCTCCAGATTCCACGATAGTGAATATATATATATATATATATATATATATATATATATATATATATATATATATATATATATATATATATATATATATATATATATATATATATATATATATATATATATAATGGTTAACAAAATATATTATAATAAAAAAATAAAAATAAATATAAAATAAATAAAAGCTAAACTAACAAAATTGTAAAATCCATAAATTTATTAACTATATAATATATTTATTTCTACATTAGTAATCAAATTCTATTAGGGATTGGTCACCCTTGAATTATATTCTTTTGGATAAATGGGGGGCCTACTTATCAGACTATTTTACTGTAGTTCATGATGGCAATATGGTGATGGCCCAGTGGAAGTCGATTGAGTTTATTCCTATTAGTCCTAGTCTTAAAGAAATTTTTTATTCTACTCTTAGAAACAGAATAATCATCTTATCTGAGCTCGATGATGAGCTGATTTGGACCAAGAACTCTACTGGAAAGTATTCAGTGAAAGATGGATATAATTCCCTTATGACGGTCAATGATCTCTCTTCTTGGCCTTACAAATTATTCTAGCATCCCGCATGTCATGTCTGCAGAAGGCTGGAGCCTTTGCATGGCTTCTTGTTCAAGACAAGGTTCTTACTGGGATGAGATTGGATAGGATGGGCTTATCTGTTGTCTTCCCTTGTGTTTTATGTAATCAGAAATTGGAATCGTCATCTCATCTTTTTCTTCATTGTGATTTTGCTCTAGGATGTTGGAATTGGTTCTTCGAGAAATTAGGTCTCTCTTTTGTTACTAGTGGGGACCTCTCACACTTCAGAGCTTGGCCTCTTTTGTTCCCTTATTCTTTTCATGCCTGCCTTTGGATCATAGCTCCATCGATCATTGTTTGGAACATATGGTTAGAGAGAAATAATAGGATCTTCAAAAAATCATCCGCGTCGCTCTCTGATATCTTAGTCAAGATAGAGGCTTCTATCTCGGAGGTGGCCTTGTCATATATTCATAAGAATTTAGATCATCTGACATCCTTCTCCCATTGGGATGGCATGATCACAAGGACATGGAAATCCCTGTCTATTATTCCCTCCCATGGGTCAATTTCAAAGGGTATGGCTTTTAAAAATAAGAGAATTATGGCTACCTGGGTTCCTCCTCCTCCGGGTCATTATAAACTCCATTTTGATGGTGCTTCCAGGGGGAACCCGAGTATGGTGGGGGCTGGTATGGCCATTCTGGATCATAATGCAGTTTTAATATCAGCTCAATGTCATGCCCTTGGGTGTCAGTCAAACAACTTTGCTGAATGTCAAGCTCTGTCACTTGGGATTGACATGGCTATTTCCCTTGGGATAAAACATCTTCACATTCAGGGGGATTCAATGGTTGTTATCCAAAGTGTTTTGAATTGTAAAAGTATTGTTGGCACTTGAAGTATTTAATTGACCACATCTTGGAGAAATTATCTTTTTTTGATACCTATTTGTTATCTCATTGTTTTCGAGAGTTAAATAAACTAGCAGATTTCCTGGCTAATTTGGCAATTGAATTGGCTACTTTTCATAAGTTTGTGGAAATAGGTGACATTCCTCAAGATGTCCTCCCCAGGTATATGCCTCTTCCCAAAGATTAATTTCATCTGTTTTGAGCTCCTCCATTTCTTATTGAAGTATATAGATTATCCCCTTCTCAAATTTTGTATTGGGTTAGATGGTAATATATGTACTTCTTGAGGATTGGGGAGGCAGTAAGTCAGCTAGCAATACATTATAATAAGTTCCTTCTCTTTATCTTCATTTCTCACTGAAGTATACATATTATCCTCTCCCCAGTACAGCTTGTATCTGTTCTTTTTGTGCTGATAGGAGTCTTTTATTTCTATCTGCATTTGAAGTACTTATACATCTCTGCTCTTGGGGTAGATGTTAATGTGTGTATTCCTTGAGGATTGGAGAAATCTGTTCAGTTTATTCTATTAACTCATGAGTTACATATGTCTTGGAGAGTCGTTTTGGCTTATCTTGTTTAACTATGGCTGCTTGTTCTATTATTTGTAAATGTTGTTATTAAGTATGCCCTTGTGTCTTATATTGTTCACATTCAGACATAAAGTTTAAAGTGGTGGTATCCTACTTTGGGACATTGATTCATTATTTTTACATACTTGTGTGTATTCCCAAACAAGGCTTGAGGCCTTTGCTTCCTTGATCTGGTTGGTCTTATGGTGCATGGAAATTGCTTTTTATCTTGCTTTATTCTTTGGTACCACTTTTAAGAGTTTTTCGTTTCTTACTCATTGGCAAAAAGCTTGTCTAAGTATGGTGACTGGAAGGTTAATTATAGGAATGCACTTCTATTTATCGCCACACAGGGTGTCATTATTGAGAATTATGTTGGCATGTTTTCTGGGGTACGGGGGAGTTTTCTTGTACGTGAGTAATCCTTTCCTCATAAATTCATTATTTGTTTTCCTCCCTTGTTGATTGCACAACTTTGGTTTCTTCATGTTCATAACGAGGCAAAATTTGTGATCCTCTGAGTAATCTTGTTCGTGTGGATATCTTGAGTCATTAATTGGCTTGGCCGGCTTTATGCTTCGCATGGACATTATCATCATCGTTTAGTAAGATGGCGGCTTTTGTTTCTGTCTTGCATTCTTGGTGCCGAGTTGTTTTGAAACTATCATCATTATTTGTTTAGGGTGGCGGCTTGGATAATGACATCATTTTTTATTAGTGTGTCGTCCTCTCGTGGTTGTTTTTATTGTCTTATGATGGCATTGGGTTCTTTTATTCTCCTCGGCTCTCCTGGCTTTGCATTTGCTTTCCTGATGGAATCAGTGGGTTACCACATTCTATTGCCCCACAAACACTATGATTTTCAAGACTCTTTTGTTTTGGACGATGAGAAACTTGGGCGTTTGTTTCAAATTCATTTGGTGGATTTTTCTTTGGCTATTCACAAAGTTTTGGGAAAGAGATGGCTTGTGGATAACCCTGGTTGTTTCCTTGCTGATATTGCATCTCGGTTTCTCACCGTATGTATGGATGTGCTTTTGGATTTTGCTATGGTTAAGGCAATTTGTGATACATATTTCAACTCACACTTTTACTCTTCGGTTGATTTGGATAATGCTCTCTCTAATTACCGCTTTGATTTTGGAAATTTTGCATATGCTGGTTTTATTACTCGTTCTCAGTTATTATCCTCTGGGTGGCATGGGGAACTCCTCTAAATTTTAAGGAATGGGCTAATATCTAACATATATGATGACACATTATTTGAATTGGTAGCCCTTTTAGACTATGTATCACTAGATTGTTTGGTTGCAGTGGTTAATGTTTTTGCAGGATTGCATTTTCTTTTAGAATCATTGTCTATTGTTCAAGCTTTGCCAGTCTGGATTCCTCCTATATAGATGGTGCCTCCTTCCTCTCCGCCATTAGAAGGGCCTAGCTCATGGCTCTCATTTCCTTGACACCATGATCTTGGGTTTCTGTTTGAGTGTAGCAGGTTTTTTTGAGCAGGGGTATGTTTTCCATTTGGTTCTTTTCTCATTTTGGCAAGCAGAATTGTTGTTCGTGAGACATAATGGGTGGTTTTTTACATGCTTGTTGGACATTATGGTGTTGAGCGGGTGCTACAAAATCTTGTCAAGCATGGAAGCTTTGTGGCTGTCTTCCTCCTTTTTCACAATTTATTCTTTTTGGGTCCTAATGGAGAATGATACGCATCTTTGAAGAATCATGTAAGGGGAGGGTGTTAATATCAAGTATGTAATGGGTCTATGGGGTTTTTTTGGATAATGTCAGGTGTATTCTGATAAGCTCTGTAACGGGAGGGTGATCAAATTCAGATATGTAATTGGGTATATGGGGATCTAAATTTTAGTTTTTTTCTCTCTTTTGGGCCACAACCGGAGGTTTTCTTGCGGGTTCTTTCCTGCCGGTATGCCCTTTGAACTCGTTATGTATTTTCAACTCTTAAATTTAATAAAACATAAGTTTAGTGGCTTGTCCACTTTTATCAAAAATAAAAATAAAAATCAAATACTCATTTAATTTCCTAAAATAACATTCTGATTTATAATTCTTAACTCTCTTTCATCATAAGTATAATAGACATACTATATAACTATAAACATATTATTTGTCTAATATATTAAACACATATTTAAACATAAATATATATTGATTGTAAACATCAATTAATTGAAATAATATAAATATTAAAATTCTATTATTTAATATTTACAATCAAACGATAATCCAATGCACCATGATTAAAAATCATTCCGAAAATAGCTGATGAATCTTTTTAACATTTGAAAATATTTGTCATAAATAGAGATATTGAAATGTCTAAGCTTGAAATATGTTCATTCCATGAATGAGCAGTGACACATTCAACTAGATAAAATTAGGTTCAAACCAGTGCTCTTATAGATGAAACCAAATTCTAACAGCTATTTATATTTATGCTATGCTTGAATATCCATGATAACAAAAGTATCCAGACAAAAGAAATCTTAAGCATAAAACATAAAAATTGAGTTATCAACCAATTCAAACAGGTAATATATACACTGTGTACCATCCGTGACCTGTTAGTTTAAAGCACCAAATTACAATAACCAGAACTTATTCCCTAAAACCTCCAATGGAATGCAAATGGCATTTAATACTTAACAACTCTGCAAAACGATTGAACTATACAAGGTGGAAAAATGCTTCTACACTAATCCAAGAACTATATTCAAACACTAATTTTCTTGCATGGCAGAAATTTCACAGAAAACAGGACACAAATTCATATTTCCAATCACAGATTCTTATACTTTGAATACAGTAATCCAAGAATCTTTGTTCATACCTTCGTCTTGTATGACATAGATTTCACAGAAAACAGGGGAAAAATAGTACTCACGGCTTCTTGCTTCACAGATTGTTACACCATTTCTTGATTTATCCAGATACGTCACTTTGACAGGTTGACATGAAATGGCAACATTTTCTTCATGTAATCATATTCTTTCTGACTCAACTGTTGTCTTGTCAACTGGAATAACCTCATCACTTTGCTGAGTTTGGGCTGCGGATGATGATGGTTGAAGAAGGCGGGGCCCAGCATCAAGCCAGGGGTGAAGAAGGGCTTGCATTGCAGTGGGTCGCTTTTTCGGTACAAAATGTAAGAGAGGAACTAGAAAATCCCTGAAATCATCTGCATCCTTTTTGGCAAACCCAAATTTATCTCGAAGCAGATTGATCAATGTATTTCCAGACTTCAATATATAGCCTTCTAGATTACCCTTCTTGTCGAATAAATCTCTAGAAACCTTGCCACCCCGAGCAACTCCAATGGGCATTGCACCAAGGAGTTCAATCATTAAGCCCAGGTGATTTACAACCCTCTCTTGATCGTTCTCCGCTCGAGGATTAAACAAGAAATGGCCTGTGGCAAGTTCAAAGGCAATGCATCCAACAGACCATATATCTGCTGGAGTAGAGAATGGAGATCCCAGAAGGGTCTCTGGACACTTGTAACGAAATGTTTGAATAGGACCCATTAAATTAATAGGGAGGTGGAGGGCATTACCCATATCTGCTATCTTGCACTTAAGATCAAGGGACGCCATTGAACTCTGCTTCTCAGAAGGGCTGTTAATACCGACTTCTCTAATTTTCTGTGCAAGGTTTCCTTCCCAGGCCCCAGACAAGCTTGTTTTACTGCTCCATGTCCTTGTTTGCACAGCTCGGGCTTCTACACCCAGCTTCTCCTCTTTATCCTTTGCTGCAATCCCACAATCTTGAGCTACTAATTTGCCCTTATGTTTCAATCCCATCTGCTGATTTCCCGTCTTGCAAATATTTGATCCAGAAGATGAGCTTGTAGCAATGGGGGATTTACCTTTGTTAGAAGAAGGTATAAGTGGGACACCAAGATTCTTTGGATCTTTTTCGGGGTCAATGGTGGATGGCAAAAGAATGTTTTCCGGTTTGAGATCTGTGTGAAGAATTGAAAGTTTCCCATGCAAGAAGTCAAGTCCTCGCAAGATATGAAAACAGATTTCCTTTACCATGTGCAATGGAATGCCCTTCCCACTATAATGTTTGAGAAGTGTCCTTAAATTGTCTCCTAAAAGCTCAAGAACCAAACAGACATGATTCCCATTTGGTCCAGTGTGTATGAAATCATCAAGCAATTTAATTATACATTCCTTGTCCTCTGGATCAGCCTGTGCTACTACTTTCAGGGTTCTAATCTCATTGAGGGCCGTTTCTGTAAAATTATCTTTGCTCCTTGATATCTTGAGGGCCACATATTTGTTGAGTTGGGTGTCCCAGGCAAGCCAAACAGTGGAGTAAGTGCCCCAGCCCAGCTTGGATTGTACCACATAGCGCTCATTATTGAAGAGATCACCTATATCCACAGGGTGGTATCCTCCCTGACCGTAATTTACGGATCCCTCCTCTCCTTTGCCCCTGGCCATTCCCTCCTGCAAATGGGTTGGCTTGTGTGAATACAATGGCTACAAGTACAGACAAGATCTCTTCACCTTGGACTTCTTTCTCGCTGCCTATATACAAGATTTGGCTATATGAGAATCCCAAAAGTCTTCCTATTAGAGGAATAACAAAGGTTTCCGGCCAACGCATTATATTTTTCACTTAACTACACCAAAGTTTACCGTTGTGGTGGGGTTACAAAAGTTTTCTCTTCTTTTCAATTTTTCTTCACAATTCAAGATCAAACCCAATGTGGATTCGATGCGAGATGATACTCAATCCATGTACTTTTCTGTATGGCCAATGAAGTCAAAGAATTTGAAGTTAATAATGACTCATCATATCTTATGTATTTAATTTATGTATGATCAAATTTCAATTGATATATATTTAAATATGGTTAATGAAGTAAGGAATTTGAAGTCAATAGTGGACTTAGTATTCAATGTTTATTTGATTTAAGATCAAACTCAATTGATATATTTTTAAAGATGGCTAATGAAGTCAAGGAATTTGAAGTCAATAGTGCACTCATTGTTCCAATGATAATTTGATGTAAGATCAAACCTAACTTAATATACTTTTAAATATGGCAAATGAAGTCAAATAACTTGAAGTTAAATGACAATGAGACTACTAGATTGTGGTTTCCCTCAAACTGAAAATTCACTACACCTAAGTAATCTTTGGAAATTGAAATGGACAACCACATGAAGATATTAGCTACACAAATTTATAAAAAGTCTAAGAAAATATTTATTTTAGTACCTGAACTTGGTGGTCACATAACTCCTAGTCCATTGAGTGAAAATATACAAAGTCATGAAGTATGTTAAGTGAATATGACATGATTTTTTTGACAAAACAAGAGCTATAAATTCTTTAAAGGACTCAAAAAAAATTAAATTATAAAGATATAGAAACTATTAAATTTTTATTATTTTTTATGTCTCCCAAAATATACCATGTAGATGTGCTCCAAATTATTCTAGATCGCTATGAAATCACCTTGTATGTCCTTGTATCTTTTCCTTTCCCAAATAAATTGATATTTTTTCCCTACCTTAGTTTGTGCTCTTTCATATGCTGATTATTTGTTGTGTTTTTTACATCTAGTCCTTAACTTTAACTTGAATTTATTTTTATTTTTCTATAAAATTTGATGTTTTAATCACTTCATTATATTTTCTTACTTGCTCATCCTACTTAGCAAAAGCTACACATCAAGTGGACTAAAAATTAGATACCCCAAACAAACCTCAAATGGTAAATTACTTGTACAAGAATACAAAACACTATTATAATAATGGTGAATGTAGGGAAGTGATTCATCCCATATTTTGGAGTACTTGTAAATACCCTAATGATAATATGTACCTAGGTTTTCTTGAAAATTTCTATTTGACCATCCATTTATGGGTGAAAGATTGTTCTTTATACATTTCAATGTACATCAATGATCTATGCTATAAAAACCAAGAAAATTCATATCTCTATAAAAAATTATGAACTTAGGAAGCCCACAATTCACCAATAAACGATTTAAAACAATGTAATTCTTTATTTAACTATGTTGTATTTTTATAAATATTTAAAATATAAAATTTAATAAACTTGTCAACTATTGAAAATGTGTAATCATGACCATGTCTACTTACATGAAAACCTCGTACAAAATTAATAGCAACACTCTTTCATGGTTTCATAGGTATAAGAAAAGGCATTTACATTTTTTATTTTCTTGTTTTAGATTTGCTAAGTTACTTGATAAGTAATTTATAAATTCTAATAAATACAGTAAACCATTGTGAAGACTAATGGTTTCTTTATTTTTTATATTTATTTATAATAGAGTTTTTTCATTTATCTTCCCAAAGTACTTAACATTAGCATATTCTTAATACTAGAAGACTTATTTGTGAAATTGCCTAGGTTTGAGATTTTAATATCTCAATTTTTACTTTAGGATATCAATGAACTAAAAATAGGACACTAATTTTTCTGCAATATAATCATGACATATATATGCAATAACTCATTCTGACACATCATCACATAGAATCTTTAAATGTCCTATCGAACAAACCATGAGTGATAAGTCACAAGGGAGGTATGAAATATCACTTATGTCTCACTAGAGACTAACCAAACACGCTCAAGAGAATAAGTAGACCTTTATCTCATCAATAATACAAAACAAAATAATTTCATATCCTTGTGAATCGCATGGTATGGCTCAAAAATTTAATATAATCATTCTCTATGCATTTTTAAAGATAATTTCATATTGTGATGTCATGCTCAATTGTATAATTTTTATAGCGATCAACGCCACCCAACTATTTTGGACACTCCTCTATCTAATAAGAGATGGTCTCCATAGATATAAATCACAAAAACACCAAGAATTCACATATTAGCCATAATTGAGGACACATCACCCCGAGGTTTTTTATTCACAAGGTAGACTGCACGAGTCTAAAAAATGAGGAAGACTATTCTAGTGTAGGATAAAGAACAATATTCCCTCAGTTTTTTAAAACTAAGCTAGGACCATTCAAACATTTGATCTCAATAATAAGTACTTCTTTTTGGTAACACTTGTCAATATAATATAACGTTTTAGATGTTCTTTTAATCCATTGCATTGTTTAAAAGTACAACACATATGTTTAAACAACACTTTAGACCACTATATACTTAACTTCAACTTCATTATTAATATGGACACGTCTTTTAAAATGTACCACCCAATTATTCTTATGTTCATTATTTTTTATATAATACACATATTTGGGTATCCTTTATTTCATAGTTAATTATATACTCATTATATTGATGTTAAACATATTTTCAAATTTTACATAACATGATTAAATCCATCCCCTTAAGGAGATAATTTCCTAATCATTATTATCTTACATTCTAAGGCAATGAAATTATGTAATTATCCCTTAGATGGAGAAAGATACAATTTTACATTTGACATACATCCCAAGGTAACCACACTTAATTTATACGGTAAAAAAATTACTTCACTAATATAATAATAATCCAGAGGTTCTAAATTTGGAGAATTAGTAATATGGTATTGTGAAAAATTAATGAACCTTTGAAATTTCTTGAAAATTAAAACACACTAGATCAAAATTCAGAAAATACCCTCTTTATTTATATCTACCTGACATCACTAAAATGTATTCATTTCATTTTGAGGGGAAATTTCCAAGAGCCGATTTACCAAGTTTGTTATACAATTCGAAATAAAATAAACTACAAACTAAGATATACTAATTTCTAAGAAATAGTTTTGTAATAAAAAAATTTAGCAAACCTTTTACACATGCAAAAAGTAATAATTATCATGAATCGAGGTATCCCTTTATTAAATTCATAAATAATAATTCCTCCAAGAAATGGAGTTTAGTGAGAAATCTCCAAACCTTATATATCCCCAATGCAAGCACGAAATCTCTACACAATTTCAACCCAAAAACTTCAACCAGTCCTTTTCCATTGTCCTGAGAAATAAGGGATTCAAGTAGGTAATCTCTTCCCTATTTTGACCTCTTTTATTTTCACCCAAAACAAACAATGCATAATGATAAATAGAAACAAAGTAAATTCACTTTTTTTCTTAATAAGAAAACCCTTCTTTTATGTTTCTAATTCAAACTAGACATTGTCAAAGATATTTTAAAAATTAATTAAACGACAAAAACAACACCTCCTCCAAGAAGTGGCACTTAGAAATAAATTTGGAAATCATTAATCCCTAAAACAAGCCCAAATAAGAAACCAAAAACCCTCCTTTCTTTTGTACCATTCAAGTCAGATAATTCATAACATAGGAAAAAATATTTTTCAAAATTAGTTTTAAATTATATAATATACTTATTTTTCCTTTCCAAATAATAAGCAGGAGGCACCTAACTATGCTACAAATAAGGCATATATACCTTAACCCCTATGAGATTTGAACGTGTGACCCTCTTTCAAAAGAACAAGTTCTCCATCCAAAAGACTATTTTATCATTTTCACATATCAAGAAGAGTATACAAATAAAAATAATTAGTATTACACAAGGCTACATTTATTTAGAGGTATAATACATATGGGATCCAAATTGTGATTGATTTAGATATCTAGGTTTTAGTAGTTTCACACAAGAAATATAAATGATAGTTTGGACAAGTATGAAAACCTAACTATAGAATAAAAAAATTGTGACTGTCTCCAACTAACCACCATTAGTATTTCACTTATGTCATTTTAGAACATCAAATTTTTGAGCAAATATAAGAAAAAATTACTCTTAAGAATGTGACAATTTGGAGCATCTAAAGAAAACCATTGCATCAAAACTTTCATATAGTCTATTTACGTGCTCGAGAATATCATCTTAGAAGACACCCAAAGACATAAAAGGTTGATTTAAGAGGAAAGCATGTTTTGAAAGTCGTCATTATATCAACTCAATTCTATGAGTTATAAGACATATCCATGCATTTTTTTTATTTCCATAGAGTTAGGATTTAATTCTGAAGGGCTCATTTTTTATTTGGAGAATATCTTGGATCCATGTATAGTTTCAAATAGTGAGCACACTAATTAATTGAAATTCAATATAAATTTAAAATTTCTATTAATTGATATTTGCAGTGAAATGTTCATTCAGTATGCTATCAAATAATCTTTTCTTACATATGAATTTATGATAATGGGATGTCTAAATTACTAATAAATTCATTATATGAGTGTGGAATAACAAATTCAACAAAATAAAATTAGATTCAAATCAGTGCTCTTAGAGATGATACCAAATGTCACAACCATTCATGATTATTCTATGCTTCCATCTCCATCTTAACTAATGTAACCAGACAATAGGAAATCTAAAGGATAAAACATAAAAGATGTAGAATCAACCAACTTAAATAGTTGATATAAAAATAATCAGAACTAATTGCATATAACATTGAAAAAAATTACCATGTCCAAAGATTATCGAGCCTTCCATTGGAGTTCTGGGTTGAAGATGTTTTCAAAGGAATCACTAGTTCCTTTGGGGAACTCTTATCTATGGACTCTATCACAATGGCTAGAAGAAGACTCACCTTTGCAAGGATTTGTGTGGGAGTCATGCAAGGAATGGATGTGCCTTTATCTATTGAGATTAACTCCAGATTGGGGAAGTGGGTCCAACCTATGGAATATGAAAGTGTCCCTTTTGCATGTTTTCATTGCAAAAAATTGGGGCATACTGCTAAAAAATGCCCTCTACAAGCTGTCAAAGAGAAAGAGAAGAAAGACAAGACAACACAATGGAGAGCCAAAAATCCTACTAACCAACCGATGATTTCTGAAGAAAAGCAAATGATAGAAGAAGCCCAGAGTGTAATAATCCATGACACTTTTGAGCAACGAGGGAACATCAATTTGGAAAAACCTAGAAAACCATGTTTGAAGATGGGAAAGAGGATCAAATAGGCAAAGACGAGAGAGAATGAAAAAACATCATTCAGGATGAACAACGAAGTGATAACCTGGAAGATGGAGAAATATAGGTGGTTTTACAGACCAAGGAGGAAGTGGATTCAAACTACACTATGGAAAACATTAACAAAGATTTCCCTAGATTTGACTATGAGGATGCCCAAAGGTGTCTGATCCTTGGAGGGATATCCTCATCAGAATCACAACAGTTGGTGGATATGGTGAAATCTACTTTCCAGTTGTCTCCAACAACTTCATTGCTTAACATAAGTGCTAAGTGGGTTGAGGATGATGCTTTCAAGCAGAAGGCAACCACCTAGAACAACCAATAGGATGATATCCAGAATAATGAAGCCACAAAATGAAAGAAAGTTGGAAAAAAGGGGTTGAAATCAACCCCTTAGGCTACTCTTGTCAAGACAAGAAATAGGACTAAGGCCGATACAAGTTTTATCCCCTCTCCCCTTGGAAGAAGATCAACAAGCCAGATTAGAGATCAAAAGGCAAGCAAGAATATAGCGGATGGTACTCAGATGACCATCCTTGAGGTATGTTCCCTAAAAACAAAATGAAAATTATTTCTTGGAATATTTGTGGATTGAATAGTCCACATAAACATGACCTTCTTAGAGATTTTGTTAGAGAGCATAAACTGGATATTGTTCTTATCCAAGAAACCAAAATGACTAAAGAGAAAGTTGAGAAGATTAAGCTTTTTAAGGATGGTGGAGTTTCAGGAGGTAGCTCTGATGGTGCTTCTAGGGCATTGTCATTTTCTCGAATCTTAGGCATGTTACTAAGGTGCTTGTTAAGCAGGAGAGTAATATGGATTTTGTTAGGTTTCATCATTTATGGGATGGTACCTCATGGCTCTTGACTGGCATTTATGCCCCTAATAATAGACTAGGTAAATGCAAATTTTGGAAGAAGCTGGAGGCCATTAGGTATCCTCTTAAGGATGAATGGTGGTTGGTCATGGGGGACTTCAATACCCCTCTCCATGATAATGATCAGAAGCTTAGGGGCATAGGGGCATCTCATCTTAGTTAGAAAGTAGATTGGATCTGCTTAACTTTATTAATAACCAGGGTCTGCATGATATAGATCTCCAAGGTGCCAATTTTACTTGGACCAACCGAAGGGCGGAGGGGGGGGGGATCTTGTTCAAGTCAGATTAGATAGGGCCCTTATCTCTAATGACTGGTTTATCCATTATCCGTGCTCCCTGTCAGCTATCTCACATATTGGGTCAGACCACTTTCCTGTGGTTTTTGTGGAAGAGAATATAAGTGGAAAAAGAAACTTCCCATTTAGATTTGAAAGGATGTGGCTGGACCATCCTAACACCTTGAGAAGGCCATTGAGGAGTGGTGGTTGATTGATGTCAAATGTACTGCTATGTATATAATGGAAAAACAATTAAGGCATGTGAAAGATAATATTAAGAAATGGAACAAGGAAGTTTTGCGGGATCTTTTTGTTGCCAAGTCCAAAACCTAGCTTGAGCTAAAGGAAATCCAAGATAAAATCCAAACCAACGGATATAATGAGGTGTCTATCAGAGAGGAAAATGAAGTTCTTGTCAAGTATCATAAGATCATCAGAAGGGAAGAAGAATTTTGGAAACAGTGGTCCAGATCTCTTTGGCTTAAAGATGGGGATAGAAATACCAGGTTCTTCCATATGACTGTTGTGAAACATAAGGCTGCTAATAGGATCTCTAAATTGAGAATTGGTGAAATTGAAACAAGGAAGGATGATGAGATTGGGAATGAAGCCAAGAATTTTTTTAAATCTCTTCTCTCTGCAGATAGCAGATTGGATGATCATTCTCAAAGGGCCCTCTTAGAGACCATTCCTTCCATCATTAATAATGTTCAGAACAAGGTCTTGGTTGTCATTCCCTCTAAGGAGGAAGTTAAGAAAGTGGTATTCTCCTTTGATGGCAATAAAGCCCCGCGACTTGATGGGTTCCCGTTGCTCTTCTTTCAATCATTTTGGAAGATTCTCAAAATTGATCTAGTTAAGGGAGTGCAAGAATTTTTTGGGGCTAGGATTATCTTAAAGGAACTCGATGCCACTTTTCTGGTTTTTCTTCCCAAATGTTCAGGGGTTGATTCGATGGATCAATTCTGTCCAATAAGTTTATGCAATTCTTTCTATAAAATTTTCTCGAAGGTGGTTACTGGCAGATTGCTCAGGATTCTCCCTTCTATTATCTCGCCCAAACAGAGTGGCTTCATACCTGGTAGACAAATCCTTGACTCTATTATCACTATTAATGAAAATATTCACTCGCTAGTGGAATCGAAGAAACAAGGCTTCTTGATGAAATTAGATTTGTCTAAAGTTTGTGTTTGTGTGGAATGGGGGTTTTTGGACAAGGTGCTTAGAGCTTTTGGTTTCAGTGATAAGTTTATTCAGTTGGCTAATCAACTTATTTTGACTCCTTCTTTCTCTGTCATTACGAATGGTGTGACTTCCTCCTTTAAAACTTATAGGGGCATCAGGCAGGGGGGTCCCATCTCCCCTATTCTCTTCATTATTCCGGCTAAATGTCTGGGTAGATTTATAAGCAAATCCGTCTCTCAGGGTCTTTTGTTAGGATTCTCTCCCTCTTTTGGATTCAAAGCCTGTTCCCACCAACAATCTGTTGATGATGCTATTTTAATGGGTACTTCATCGATCAAAGAAGCATCTATTATGAATAACCTTCTCAATACTTATAGTTTTTCTTCGGGTCAAGCGATTAATTGGGAAAAAACCTCTTTATTCTTTTTCAACACCCCGAAGGATAGACATAACAAGATGGCCCAGATCCTTGGATGCCTAATTGGCCAGCCCCCATCTATTTACTTGGGTCTTCCTTTGGGCACAAAACCTACAAATTGTTTTTGGAATAGTCTTGTTGATAGATTCAACAGGAAGTTGGTTGGGTGGAAAGGAACCCTTCTTAGCTAAGCAGGTGAAATCCATCTTTTAAAATCTTCTCTCCAAAGTCTTTCGGTTTATGCTTTAATCCTCTTCAAAATACTTGGTAAATTTGCACATGCTATTGACAAAATTTAGAAAAGCTTTCATTTGGTCTGGGGTTGAGGAGAAGAAGAGAGTTGCCCTCATTGCCTAGGATAAAGTCTGCAAACCAAAAAAGATGGAGGGACTTGGCCTGAGGAATATTATAACCTTGAACAAAACCCTCTTGGCCAAACAAATTTGGAGAATCTATCAAGGAACTGGTGATTGGAATGATATTTGGAAGGCTAAATACTTACATGTGATCCCTACCATGGAAGATTTCCTCGACTCTGATCAGATCTTGAGTGGCTCTACTATTTGGAACAGTGTTACTCATGCTAAAGGAATTGTGAGTTTGGGCAAAGTTTGGGCCATTGGTAATGGTAGAAAGGTAGATTTCTGGGATGATGCCTAGATTGGAGGAGTTCCTCTCAATGATCATTGTGTTTCTTGGATGATCATCCAAGCTTTCAAAGACAAGTTTGGTGTTAAAGTTGCGGACTAATAGAGAGATCAAAAGTGGGTGGACCTCATCTCTATTTATCCTAACTTAAATAAGGTTAACATAATGCTCAGCCAAGCAATCATTAATCCAAGAAGGGAGGACAACCTAGTGTGGGGCAGTACCCCTTCAGGGATTTATTTTGTGGCATCTGTTATCCTTATGTTGGATTAGTCTCAAGACTCTAGTCCCTACTGGGTTAAGGCCTGGTATTTTTATGGATTATTTTGCAAAATAAATTTCTAACCATAGATAACCTGAGAAAGAGGGGATTCTGCATCCCCAACAGATGCTATTTATGCCTCAATGATGAGGAATCTGTGAACCATATTTTTATCCACTATCCTTATGTCTAGCCTATCTGGTCGATGTTTTTACAACATTGGAGTTTAAATTGGGTGTTCCCTGAGGAGATTCAAGATTGTTTCAAGAACTGGTCTTGCAATACTAAAAATACAACCATAAGAAATTTATGGAAGTTTTCCTTTCCACATATCCTATGGGGTATCTAGAAAGAAAGGAATAACAGAATTTTCAGGAATGACATCAACCTGTTTGAAGTGGTTTGGGCTAAGATAAAATACAATTTTGTTGAGAATGTGATGGCTATTAGATCTCATTATTGCAATAGTAAGGAAGAGTATGATGTTTTAAGGAGATGGAACATCCCAGCCCACATTGACATTAATACCAATCAACTCAAAAGAAGGATGTGTTGCTGGTCTTTTCCTCCCAATGATTGGATTAAGGCTAATTTTGATGGGGCTTCTAAAGAGAACCCAGGGCCAGCTAGTTGTGGTGGAGTTATCCGAAATTGTGCTGAATTTTGCATAGGGGTGGTGGCCTTCCCCTTGGGGAACCAAACAAATCATTTGGCTGAAGCTATGGGTGCCCTCCAATCTATTAAATTAGCACATCATCTGGGAGTCAAATTTTTATGGCTGGAGGGGGATTAAAAAATATCATTGACACAACCAAGGAGATGCTTGAGGGATTCGACCAGTGTTACATTTCTCATGATTATAGAGAGGCCAACAAGAGCATTGATTGGGCTGCCAATGAGGTAGTACAGAGTGGGAAAATCAAGATTTGGTATGGAGAGGGGGAGCTCCCTCGAGTGGCACGTGACATTTTAAATTATGAAAGATATCATGGAAAACAAGGCAGGATTTGATATCATTTCTCGAAATGGTAGGGGTGGTTGTGGAATCATGAAACGGTATCATAAGCAACTGAGAGGGAGGTACATTATTAATTTCCATATCATCTCACATGCTTTGTGGGTGCTTCTTTCCTTTTGGAGTGGAAGCTTAAGAAATGTCTATTTGCTTCTAGAGGCTTCTTCCCTACTAAAAAGGAAGTCTACAGTGAAGAGTGGTATTTGCTAGAATTTGCAGTCAACTGATATAAATAAAAAGATGGGGGGAAATTGCAAGCGCACGGAGGCAACTAAAATTGATAAATAGAGAGACCATCCCCAGGTTTGCGTTGTGCTACAAGCAGCAAAAATAACAGATTACATGGAGAGAATGCAAGAAAGAAGGTCAGAAATCACTAGGATTCTCAAAAAGGGGTGGAATAAGAGCACCTTGACCATTGGCAGTAGGAAGATTAAGGTGAATGATACTATGATCGCTGAGGCCACGGGTCTTCCAATGGATGGAATCAAATTCTATAGGGATTAGAAGCTATTGGATGTTGTTGTGAAGAAATTCCCCAAGGACGAGGAGGAGAAAGAAAAACTGGTGAAGGGAAGCCACACTTACTACTCCCCTAAGATAATCAAGGTGATTTGGCGATGGATTTTGTTTTCTATTAGGGAATTCATAATTTTAGATGGTAGATATACCAAATTTTATAGCTACCACTTTGTTATTCTCAATCATTTCCAGTACAAGGAGAAAATTTCCCTCCCCTACTACTTGTTTTGTACCCTAAATGTCAGGATTATGGATGCTATCTCTATTCCCAAAACCAATCCAACTCTACATGAGGGTCTTATGGTGGTTCTTTACAACCACATCAAGAATACCACTGTTCAACTGAATATTGCTGAGGTTTCTGAGCCGGATGGGGAATTGGATGATTTAGATGATGATGATGGTGACAGATACAACACAAAGGTGGATGTTGAGGTGGATCCCCATATCACTGGGCTGAGAAAGTGTAAAAGGAAAATTGGGCAAGAGGATCAACGTAAAGGGTCGGTTAGTAGGAAGCAGAAGGGGGAAGATGATGACGGTTGGTATGAGGAAGAAGATGAGATTGAAGATGATATGGAGATAGACAGTGAGGAGGTTCAAATTCTTTCTAGCCAGAAGAAAAAGGGGAAGATTTAGAGAGGTGATGATTTGGGAGCTAAGAACCATTCACCCCTTCCTACTGGCTCCAAGGACCACAGTAAGGGCTTGGTTGGGGAGGACACCCCCATGAAAGAAGCTAAGATTGCTAAGTGGAAGGAGGTGGGTCTGGAGGTGAACTTGCATCTTGTGGGAGACAAGGCCCAAGATGGCTCCCATCTAGATATTGATATTTGTTTTAAAAATGGCACAGACTGCTTCAATAAGGTCATCCTTTGGGTTCAAAAGGAAATAAAAATCATAAAAGCCAAATAGGTCCAGGAGGCTAGCAAAATTGAAGCTTTAGAAGCTATTGACACTAGTAAATTTAGTTCCCTCCCTGACTTCTTAAGAAATCTTACCAAATCTATCAGCAATGCGGAGGAAATCATAAATGCCCAACATAATAGCTTTCAAACCCTGGAAGATAGAGCTGGGGATACTAAAAAAAGGAGGGAAGGGGTTTAGAAGACTCTCAAAAAGATTGGGGAGTAGAGACACAATATTTTAAAGGCCACCTCAGATAGTATTAAGGTCCTCATCAGCAAGCTCAAAAGTGTCCAAGGGGAAAAGGCCTTTGGGGACACCACTGACGTGAAGGAAGACACCCCTGAAGATAAGAAGATGGGTCCTGGAAAAAAAACATGTGCAAGCACTAGAAAGAAGCAAAACCAAAGCAGGTATATTGAGGAGATCAAGTAGACTGCTGAGAACATAGAGCAACTGGAGCTGGAAGCTGTCAAGTTGCTAAAGAACTTTACCTAGACTTGGCTTTACTTTTCTTCTTTTTCTGTTCTCTGGTCTTTTGTTTCTGTGTGTTGTGTCTTTATGCTGCTAGCTTTTTGTTATTTGACCAGTTGTTTTTTATATGTCTAGTGTCTTTTTCTTTTTTGATGTTATCTAATGGCTATCCTTTGATCTAATGTTGTAAAGGGTTTCAACTGCCCTTCAAAACCTGTTTTCTCCTAATCAAAAACATTGAAAAAAACATTTAATATTAAAAATCTATGCACATGATTGAAGTTTACAACATGGGGAAATGCTTCTACATTTAAATCCATATTTTTATCAATAGATTCTCACGCCTTTCTACACTAATACAAGAATCTTTGTTCAGAACTTTAGTTTTTCTTGTTTGAATAATTGAAAATTTCCTATGGACGTCTTGCAAGATGTGAAAACAAATTCCCTTTATTAAACCAACACTAAGTGACAAAACAGGTTTAAAAGGAGTATATGAATGGAGTCACAACCATATCATTAGACCTCCAGACTAAACATGACAATTGAGGAATCAACCAACTCAAACAAGTGATAATCAAAACTTATTATATATGACATTGAAAAAACATTTTTACATCGAAAATCTTGCGCATGATTGCAATTTACAACATGGGGAAATGCTTCTACATTTAAGTTGATATTTCCATCCACAAATTTTCATACCTTGCTACAATAATCCAAGAAGGTTCATTCATGACTATAGTTCCTCTTGTATTACAAAAATTTCACAGAAAATCAGGCACACATAGTAATCATGGCTTCTTGCTTCACAACTTCTTACACCATTTCTTGATGTATAAAGAAATATTTTCTTTATGTTGTCACATTCTTTCTGACCTAACTGTTGTCTTCTCTTCTGGATTGACCTCATCGCTTTCCTTTGTTGCAGATGTTGGTGTTGATGGTTGAAGAAGGTGAGTTCGGTGTTGATGATTGCCTTGTTGAGAAGGATCCACACTCAAAAACTGTTGTGTTGCTCAGATGTTGCATATCCACTCACAACATGATTTGGACTGCCTCCTTGTAAATTTGGAAAAGAGGGCTCTCTTATTTGTAAATGGTTGTTCATGGGAAGAGAAGGTCCACTTATTCCTGAATTGTTAACAAGAGATGCTCCTCCTCCTATTTGTAGATTGTTGCTCATTTGGTAAGGAAGAGATGGATATGTCTCCCTCATTTGATGATTAGGGTGAGACGACTATCCCTCCCTCATTTGATAATTGATATGATCTTGTTATTGTTGGTTCATATATGATATGGGTAAGGATGGTCCAACTCTTGAATTTCCTCCACCTACATTCTGGTTTTTATATGTTGAGAGTGAAGATGGATAGGCAGCTTGAGGACGGTATGGTCCAACTTCTGAATTTCCTCCAACAACATTCTGGACTTGTGTCTGTACTCCTCCTCGGATGGATACGTAATTTTGAAGTGCTACACGTTGACTGCTACAAAGTGAAGAGAAACTTTAGTACTTTTAGAAATAAAAAATCTATGAGCTAGGTGCTCCTTCAGTAGACTTTGAAATTAAAAAATTTATGAGCAACTTTCGTATTACTTCATCATCCAAGAACTGGATCCACCTTTCTGTCCTAGAAGAGCCTTTAACTCTTGATAATTCTTTTTATCATTTTCATATTCCCTTCTACTCTTAATTAATTGACCATATATTTTGGTCATTGAGAAGAAAAGCCAATTTAATCTAATCTTCAAATACACAGAAATTTTCATTGCTTATTGTTGGTGTTTTTTCCCACAACCCTCTATCCTAAGAATTTCATCACATCTTGAGTCAGGGATAAAACCTTCAATGTGGTCTATATACTATCAATAGACTAAGGATAGAGAATTCCAATAGTAACAAGGAACTTACAACCTTATTCACTTCGAGCTCCATTATGCTCAGGAGGGTGTTCCTATTTTGGGCCTCTATAAATAATGAACTTGCAACACCTCTACCTATAGGCCTATGAAAGATGGAATGATCTCAAATACATAAGGACAATACATGCATTGCTCTAGTATTGAGCTTAAATCCCATTTTCTTTGCCTCTGAGAATATCCGAGAACACACATAAGAGAAAACTTTAAGAGAAAAGGAAAGGGTTAGAGGGAAGATTCCTTAAAGAGACATTTATAGAACAAATCCTGGACCATAACAGGCCAGTGTCTATCCATGACACAGAGTTAGTTCTTAGGTCACAAATGTAAATCCTAACAGTAAATGGCTTCGAATTAGTGAGTTTCTCAAACATCAATGCCTAACATTAATTCAGCTCCTTCTGTTATTACATAAACCAACCATTCTTGTTAATCTATAAACTATTTCCTAGATTCATAGTGATTTGCATATAGATTCTAGTTCCTTCCTTGAAGGAATCCCATATACATAGTCACACATTGACATGAAATTATATCAAGATAAATTAAAACATCCTTAACATTTTAATTCATATGAAACCTAGAAATACAAATGGAGATAGTTTTGTAACAATTTAACAGTTTGCTCATTTACTAATTGAAATTACTGAAAAAATTTGTACATTCATTCCTTTAGGAATTTTCCTCTAGCGAAAGATTATACACAACCCTATTATATCTGCCCAAAAAATGAACAAACTTAGAACCCCTAATAAAACCTTAGTATTCCTTTTATAACATAAGGAATGCACAAGCTATAGGATGCTTACAATTGGCTAATTCTAAAATTGACACATCAACCCTGTGTGCCAAAAAGACCACCTTACTGGTTTCAAAAGAGACAAAAACCTGGCATGTGAACCCTAACTGCTTGATGGAAAATGAAAACCTGTTGTCGCCTGTCTATTTTGATTCATGCCACCATTGCATGGTCGCTACATCTATGCAGGCAAGATGAGAACCAATCTGACTAGAAAAGAGGACTCCAAACTAGCAGAGGAGCTAGACAACAAAAATATTGAAGCACCCTCAAAACTAGAGGAAGAACTCATAGTCCTAGATTGGCAGCAATAAAAGTGGAAGGAGAAGCTTAAAGATGAATATTGTAAATAGGAGAGGGGTTGCAACTTCCATAATCTTGCAGCATCATATCAAAGTTGCATTTGAACTATCCACCTTCCCTAGCTGCCTTTCATCAATCCCCTTTCATTTCTTTTGAGCCATTTAGTGGTGCAGGGGAAAATGTGGACAACCCTTGAAAAGTTCCTTGCAATTAAAAGAGTCTTTCAAGTCCCCTTCGATTGTCCAATGCATTTTCAAGGCCCCTTCGCTTGTAAAAAAGTTAGTCTTAATGATCTCCATCCTGTGTCATAAAACTTAAAACTCATGAACGCACAATATCGCCTTGCAAATGAGAATTATTCTTTTGCAACCATTTTCATGATAACATGCAGGACTATTGTGACAACTAGTTGCTTGAACTGCAGCTCAATGGTTCTTTTATAAGGATTTGGGAATATTAAAAATAGCTCATTCTTATGTAATTACTCATGCATGTTACCTTTGTTACTTTATGATTTTAAAGCTATCCCTATTTTATCTCCATTGCCAATTTAGTCTTCTCTTTTCCTTTCAAAAATCATCACTACCTTTATCCATGCAAATCTTTAATCACCGTCACCTTGATCTCACTGTCCTATTGTCTATGAACAACTTATGCCTTATCCATCTGAGACTTATTATGGACGAATAATTTTGTCATGATCTTCATGCTTATTGATCACACATTTCACACTCAAGAATGTAGTGAGCTTCTGCTTCACTCATGCCAACTTCGGTTTATGTTATTGACCTAATCACCATCTGCGACCATTCATATAACCTGTCTTGGCATTTGTGAATGACACGCATCATCTCCTTAGTATTCTCTTAATTCCCTTGCACATCATATTCATGAACTCAAGGCTTGTTGAAGTCAACTTTGGCATCTTTCTGAGTGTCGAGTTGATAGCTCACATTCTTCTTTATACGCGGTCAACTTCCTCCTTCTACTCGGGAGCTTGGTGAAAGTAATCGGGGCATCTTACCAAGTATCGATTTTCCAACTCAAACATCACACAGTGTACATTCTCTCATTAGCTCGAGACTCATCGAGGTGTAAGAGACATTCCCACCTAGTCTCGAGTGGTTCCACACATCCACAACTATAGAACACGAAGCTTGCCCAATCAGCAAAGCAAGACCCAATGAAGGAGGAATATTCGATTTTCTGACATACGACTCGAGAAGAACAAAAAACATATTCTGTCGAGTGTTGAGTTCCTTCTTGAGGGACACCCTGGAAAAGTCAAGTATGCTAAATGGGATCATAGGACTCAGGACCCACCTTCGGTACAGGTTGACAAGGATTTATTTTCCCACCAATTTGATTTTTAAAAAAATTGTTGGAGTATAATGAGTTTTAATGGGGCCAAAATTTTAGGGCTAACACTTACCTTGACGATGAAATTTTGTATGACCTACAAGAGCCTTTGAGGAAGAAAACTCCCTGGTACAATATGTACAAGTATAATTTTTAGGTGAATTATCTTCATTGCTAGTGCTACCAACTAAATTAGATTCTCCATCCATCATCGTCTTCAAACTTTACAGGGACTCAAAGACTATTACCTAAACCAAAATGTGTGTGAAATCATCAAGCAATTTAACCACACATTATTTTCTGTAAACAAGAATTGGCTATGTAAAAACAGGAGTTGGGTATAAATAGAATACAAGATCTGATCACCTTTGGAATTCTTTCTTGCTGCCCATAATGTAAATAGGAATTGGCTATGTGAGAATCACCAGATGTTTCAACAAACATTTTCAGTTAGTTAAAGTAAACATTACGGTTGTGGAGTTACATATAGTTTCTTGTTTTTCAAAATTCAAGACAAACCCAATGATTAATTACTCATATACTTTCAAATATGACTAAAGGAGGCAAGGATCTTGAAGTTAATAGTAGACTCATAGTTTACAGATTGGGAGAAGTCAATGGTTTTATACATTGGGTTCAAGTTCATCATAAATGAATTGAAAAAAGTAAAAAATGAGGGGTTTGAGTTGTGGAATGGAGTTCTTATTGCAAAGCTTATAGATTTATTTTATTATTTTCTTGTAAGTAGAAAATAATTTCTTTACACTTATATTTGTTTCATGAGAAATTAGTCAAACTTATGTTTTGGAAGATAATTGTTTCAAAAATTTTATTTTTATCCTCTAATTTTTTTATCTCAACATTATAATGAACAACTAAACCCTACAATATTTCTCATATTCTCTTAAAAATCTAAACATGCTTTACAACCATTTGTAATACCCTTTATATAGGTTTATCATGACAACATAGGTCTCATAGACCTTAGAAGAAGTTTTCTAGGCATAAGAGGTTAAAAAAATGCACAGGATTCACATTCCAAATTTGAATTATTCACTATTAGTTAATATGAATGTAATCATTGTTATCTCTAGATTTCATCTTGGTCGCAAACCCATCTTAAAACCTTATACATAGTAAGACTACTAAGCTATGGTTTATCTCAGAAACCAAAGATTCACTACACCTAAATTCTCCTTGGAAGTTGAAATGGATAGCCAAATGAGGACATATTAACTACAAAAATAAATAAAACCTAGGTAAACATTTATCTTGTACCTTGACTTGGTGGGCCCATAAGTCCCAGTTCATGGGGTTAAAATTCAGCTTGTTGAGTGCATTGAAAATTTCTCCAAAAAATTATACACAAAGTCATGATGACTCTTAGGTGAATATGACATGCTTCTTTTGAAAGACCAAGGGTTGGAAACGCTCTATAGGCCTCAAAAGAAATTAAATTATAGAGATGTAGAAAAAGTTTAAGATTTATAGTTTTTAATCTCCCAAAATATACCCTACAAATGTCATATAAATGCTTCTAAACTCTATAGGATCACTTTTTTTGTCCTCGTATCCTTCCCTTTCCCAAGTAGATCTAGTATTTTTTCTACCCTATCTTAAGTTTGTATTTTTTCTTATTTTGATCATTCCTTTCTTTATACTTAATCATTGTGTTCTTTTCATTTGTTACTTAGCCTTTATTTTAATTCGTACAAATTTTCTATAAAATTTTATGCTTTAATCACCTCATTATATTTTTGTACTATATTTCCTATCAAAATCTACATATCAAGAGGACTATGAGGTCATGAGGGCTTCACTAGCTAGGCAATATTATATCACGTGCATTCATATTGGGTGGTTTAATATCCAAAAAATCAGGGTACAATATATTGTCTATTGGTGAAAATAGGGGGTTTTTAATTTGGGTTATGAAAAATACAATATATGGTGAAAATAGGGGGGATTTTAATTCGAGCTATGTATTGGAAGGCGGTGACAAAAAAGGAGTATAGAGTAATGTTTTTTGAAAATAGAGGAATTCTTTAGTATGTTATGAATGCAAGTGATATAACCAAATTTCACTAAGTGAAGTCCCCGTGTATGAGGTAGATACCCCAAAAATGCCTCAAATGGTGAACTATTAGTATAATAATTTAAAATTTTGTTATAATAATGTTGAGTATGGGAAAGAAATTTATTTCATTATTTGAGACACTTCTATTATACCCTAATGGTAGTATGTATGTTAAGGTCTTATGGACAACTTCTATTTGACTATCTTTTTGTGGGTGAAAGAATTTTCTTTTCTTTATCATATTGTCAATCATGATCCATAATGTAAAAAATAAATAGGCTTCAAGTCTTTATCTAAAATTACATATGTAGGAAGCCCAAAGTGCACCACTACAATATTTCAACCATTGTAAATGTATGTTATCCTACATGTAGTACTTTTAGAATTATTTAAATACACAATTTAATAAACTTGTCAACTACTTTAAATATATAGTCATACTCATTTCTACTTTAAACCTCCTACAAAATTCTTAATATTACATTTTATCACGGTTTTGTGTTGATAGGAAAATGCATTTACATTCTTTCTTTCCTTTTTTTAAGTTTCCTTAGAATTGACTTGACTTAGTTTACAAATTCTAAAAAACTTTGCTACTTCTTGTTGCATTTTAGGCCAAAACACATTCCTTTGTAACAACGAGTCATAATTTTATAAATGATAAAGTGACATGTGACTTTGAAGGCATGTACCTCCCTCATTAGTAGAAGCCTTTATTCCCTTGACACACTCAATTTTTTTACTTTATAGAGTAAATCATCTTGAAGATGAAAGAGTTCTTATTTTTTATATTTATGTGTAATAGAATTTCTTCACACATATTCCCAAAGTACTTATCATGTGCATATTCCTTATTGAAACCCTCCTCTCTAAAATTTCCAATTGAGTTTGTAATATCTTAATTTTTACGTTACTCTATTAAAAAACAAAAAATATGCCACCAAATTTTTTGTAATATATTCATGACATATACTTTTCATAACTCACTCTCACACATATTATATAATTTAATCTTTAAAACAGCCTATATAAAGCACATGATGACACTACTAAGAAAATAGTGGAATAAGGTAAACAAAATCAAATAGAATCACATGAGAGGAAGACTTACACAACCATTATGGGATAAAAGTAGTTCAATGAAGGATAAAAGAGACAAGGTTTACCCATGAATAAAATTGGAGTTCTCAACTCTCATCATTGACATTAAAAAAGTCAAGGATAGAAATAACTTAAGAACAATATATGGTACACATTTTCCAAATCAGATACTACAACAAATAGATTGAAAGCATCTAATTGAACAATTCATGAGTGATGGTCAAAAGGGAGACATTACATTTCACTTAGGCCTTATTAGAGACTCACCAAACACATTCAAGAGTATAAGACCAACTTGATTCCATAAATATACATATACATATACATATACATGTACATATACATATACATATGCATATACATATACATATATATACACATATGCACACACACACACACACACACACACACACACACACACACACACACACACACACACACACACACACACACACACACACACACACACACACACACACATATTGTATACACTAAAATATGGTCTAGAGAATTAATTAAATACAAGGTATTTAATTAATGATTCTTAAGTCTTCTACCTATAATTTATTTATATGGTTCACTTTATTAAATTCATTCTTCTAAATCATTTTCCACGTTTCTCCATTAAATGGACAAGGTTAATTAATTTTTTCCATTTAATTATTCTTCCCTTTTAATTTGAAATTCCAATTCAAATTAATCTCACCTGTGTCTCTCATTTAATTTAAATTTTTAAATTTAAATTAAAACACATCTCCTACACCTAACCACCTTCTATCCTAACCTATCCAAATCTAACCATGGGTTTAACTAACCCTATCTAACTCCTTTGGAGTGTCCATTCTTCCTTGAGGACACATGGCACCTTTTCCACATGTTTGTTATCCCCTTGACACTTGCCTACTTGTTGGCATTTGTTGGAAATTCATTGACACTTGTCCTCTAGGGATGACATGTGTCTTACCTTTCAACCTCCTTTCCATGTTCCTCATTTTTTTTATCATTGATCTCTCTAGACCAGATCTCAACCTTGTTTAACACAAGATGCCACTGAGAGGGGGGGTGAATCAGTTTTTCCAAAACTTTAACCTTTTAATCCTAAGTGTGTGTATACTGGTTAGCAGATCTAACACAAAGAAAACATACCAGTGAGGTAGGAGGAAGACACAAATGCAACCACACACAAAGGAAACATCACATAACACTAGATGTATGAAGGAAAACCCAACATGGGAAAAACCTCAATGAGAAATGTTGCTGGAGTCAGTTGCTCCAATCCAGCCTCACAATAAAAAAAAGGTTACAACATTTAGAGCACCAACCCAAGGAGCACCACCCCTACTTTAGGGCACCAACTCCTGCACCGAACTCCAACTTAGTGATTACAATATCATGCATCAATACAAAAGTGATAACTCGGTTACAAATGAGTTTTGTAACCTCTGCAACTTCTCTTCCAGATTTACTCTTCTCAACCGGTCTTCCTCTGCTCTTCTCTCTGCCAGTTCCTTGCTCACCGGTTCTTTGTTCTTCTTTCCTCCCTACTGCAACCTTATCAGTTCAACCTTTAGTACTTATCTTTCAATACTCTGCTCCCTGTCGGTTCTTAGCTTGCCACTCAAGCCCTGCACTGTTCTCTAGCTTGTTGGATCTCCTCAACCACTCACACTGCACTTCTTCCCTCTCTGCTACCTTCTTTCTAGTTGAAACACTACCAGATCACCCCACTATCAGTCTCAATGAAGGTCTACTAGTTTCTTTAACCTTCCCGGTTGCACTCTTCTTACCGGTTCTCTCTCAAGAACTCTGTCATGTTGATCTTCAATGAACTCTCTGACTGGTTGGCTCTTTGCTTGTCTTTCACTCTCTATCCTTCAACATCCAACCCGTAGCATCAATCAATCGTGGTCTTTAGTTGGCATGTTTATATGTGTGCTTCCTGCCATGATTGACATTCAAACCTCTGGCATGCTAGGGTTCCTTCATAAACCTCAAGGCAAAACAAATCCAATCAGATCTCCTTCTAGAGATTGACCTCTTGCGTGATCACACCAATCATGTTGCTTCCAACACAAGTTTTCTATATTTAGCAAACATGACCTCCTTGTTAGTCTGCACTTGTCAACCATGATGAAGCGATCACACGGTTAGCTTCACCTATCCCTATCAACACCTAGAGACACTGCATCAATCATGATGCCAACAAATCAGATCTCTATCCTCTGATCTATCTCAAGCCGCAACCTTCTGTTCTTGACCTGTGATATCCACTATCGACATTAATGTCAACCAGTCACCAACTACCTCACCGACAATGCATGATCCATTTGTTTGACACCTGGACACCACATCACCATGTCGGTTTTGACTTCGTCACCGACCACAACATACAATCGGGTTCATCTACCGGTTCTCCAACCCTATTGGTTATAACCTAATCGGTCAACCTTCATGTCTGCACTTTGTTATTCTATTGGTGGAACACCTTTTCTGGTCACCAAACATACCAATCTACAACATGCTCATCTTCATTAGACAAGAGCTCTTCACTTGTCACTTTGTCAGCTTTACCGGTGGACATACTTACTGGTAACCCTCTTGATGACACCATGTCATCAATCTTCAACCATCTCCATCTATTTGCATCTGTACTCCGGTTGCACTCTGTGTCTATAGCTTCTCAACCTTGCCTTCTTCTTCATCAGCCTTGACATCATCTCAACTAGTTTGTCAAAGTGACAAACCCATCACTTCTTTACTTTTCCTTATATGTTCTGGTGGCTCAACTCGCCAACTCTAGTTGATTCGGTGCATATATCTAATTTCATGCACTTGAGGCATCTTTGTGTCTCACCAGTTCATCTGGTGTGAGCCTTCAATCACCTGCCTTCTACTCTTTTGTCTTATCTCAGAAGGTTATGATGCATTCCATGCATATTGGGAGATAAGCTCAGAATTATCACTTACTGGTTGAAGTGGATCCTTGTCATCTACTTCTGGCATTGCATTGATATGATGTCCTTTTTTGAGCAGACACAACTTCAACTAGGTACATATGATCTGGTTGGGCACACTCACAGTCAATCATATCATCAACCTGTGATATCATCTTCATTCAGTGATAGCATCTCTATCTAGTGGGAGTCCTACAGTAAGACATCTAACTGCATACTGATTGTCTATCCTTCTTCATTAGCTCAACCTGCATCCAGTCACCATGCATACCGGTTGGCAACCATACAATTCCAACATATCACTTACTAATTGTCATTCTATACCGGTCTCTAGTCCATATGTCTTCAACACAAGTCAACACTAACTTGTGTCCCAGTGACCCCAACGACCGGAATGTTGGTTGACATCCTCTTCCTTACCTGTGACAAGCTATACTGATAACCTGCTATACTAGTTGACATCAATGACACCATTACTAGTATACATCAATGACAACAACACACATCAATCTCACATACAAATTTCCATGCTATACCAGTTGACATCAATGACAACACAATGCCAACAATCTTCCCCTTTGGCATTGATGTCAACACATGTAGTATCTGACATACTACAAATTCTCTCTCCCCCTTTGACAATAATGGAAAAGGGCACTGACTGAGTGTCTCTCTCCCTTTTCTCTACCAGTTGCTTCTCATCCTTTGACCATTTCACTCTACATCCTCTCAATCAACATCACGTGAGATGGAGGGCTCAGACATCAACTAACACCAATTGCTCATCAACCAAATGTATATGCAAATCAGATACCAATTGCATATACAAGTCTAATACCAATTGTAGAAACATGTGTCAGTGTATACCACTTACCTGTCGGTTAGACTGCATCATCTCCCTTTTGATATGCAGAAAGTTATTTTGACCCCAATTTGTTGATACCAAGTATTGAAGCTAAAACCGATATCAATTTGATATCACTTGTGTATTCTCTGATACCAAGTGTATGTTCTCCTCATGTGTAGGTAACTCTCCCTCTTTGTAGACAACTCTCTCGGTGGTTTGATTGTGATGCCAATAAAGTATAAATTTAATAGACATTGAAGTACCTCACAAACATGGACTGATGAGCACATCCCATAGTCTCAATCATACAGGTACAACCATAGACACTTTCTCTCCCCTTGTGTCCAACATGTCTGATACCAATCAAAAAATAAGGTTGTGAACTCCCTCTGAATCACAAATCTCAGGTCATCATTTCCTATCAAGTTCTAAATCAGGAGTCCAAACTGCACCTTGTACTAGTTGTGCTGAGTAAATGAATGATCTACTGATGATCTTTCAACTCCATGATATCCATCATTACTCATGACATGATCATGTATAAACACAATGCCAAATCACATCACTATTATGCCAAAAATCAAATGGATTAGCCCAAAAAGATCCATGCATATATGATCAACTACCGGGCTAACACATGTCATTGAGGTATTTTCCAATATCATTTGAGACATAATCTCCTCAATCCATGATACTGGAGTTACTACAATGATCTTGGAACTCATTGATTTACATAACCTGTAATACCGGTCAATATCCATACTTATAACATACTGCACAAACTGGTTTACCATACCAGAACAACAACTCCATCGGACCACCTTCCTCTAGCTCATGTCTTCTTATGTCAAGTGCCTCTAATTCCCATGGCAATTCGAACCATCGACTGACACACACGGCAGTAATCCATCTCTCATATGTAGATGTGTAGCCAAGGTAGTAACTACACACACTGCCACCCCATCTTCTTCCTTGTATCACCAACAACTTGTTCTTCCATTTGTCCTTTTCACTAAGGGGGTGAATAATATGGTCAATAAGTGACTCCCCCTAAGGTCTTGCATCTCCTTTAAGCCTTAGGAGATATCACCTGTGCATTGAATGCATAGTGTCGATCCATGGTTCTATTCTCTTTCCTTCTTCCCCCATACCTGCTTGATCTTCATTTTCTTATCATTTGTAGTCTTGGGAGAAGATATTACCTTCTTTTGTTGATTGGTACCTGATTCATCAACATTGCAGTAGTAGCAAATAGTGTTCATACCAAGCAGCTATCTATAGGACCTTCAATCAAACTGGTTAGACCATCTTCTCTGGGTCATACTATTGTAGCCAGCAACCGGAACCAGTGGTCATCTTGATCTTGTAGGAACATTTCTCCTTTGGTTCCATGTAGGTATTTGCCTCTGATATGTTCTATATTTAATTCCATTTTGAGCATAACTGTCGCATTGGCTGCCATTTGATGGAAAATTATTCTTCCTACATTCATGACTCCTATGGCCAAATTCATTACATCTTTGACAAGTAGGATTGTTATTCCTAGAGAAAAACATTTGTCTATTCCTAGACCTCATTTTGCATTCATCTGCCCTATCGCCATAATGTTTACATGTAATGCAGTAATTAGAGAAAGGGGGCTCATAACTAACAAATTTATTCTCCCATGCATGAGGTGACCTTACTAGTTTGGCTTCTTTATTTCCTCTTCTCCAGGGATGGATCTTGGATTGTCTACTCATTGCATTTCTTCCATCTGATCCCATCATCTTCCACTCTTGTCTTGACTTTTGGACATAAGTATCTCTTTGTCTTCTATCTATAGGAGGTCTTCTATGTTTTCTTCTTCTCAAGTTCTTTCTTCCGGTGAAGCTACCTTCTCTCATCTTTCCTTTTCCTTTTGGATCAGCATCGTTCCTCCTTGCAGCACTGGTCTTCTTTAGCTTCATGTCCTCACTGGTTGTAGTTAGATCAATCTTCTTCTTGGGAGTATTCTAGACAATGAAGGTTTATCCTTTTTTATCTCCATTTGAGGAGACAAATTGAATGTCTTTGTGGGAGACATTCTTGCTGGTGGAGCATTCATCGGCATCACATCTTAATCCTTCAGTATCCTTGGAATGTTTTTGGTTCTTCAACATTTTATCCAAGGCATCATTGTTGCCATCAAACCGGATCCTCACCTTGTGCTCATCCTAAGATTTCTCAAGGTCTTTGTTGTGTTTCCCCATTTCTCCTATTAGCTTCTAACATTCTTTGTCTTTAGCCTCTAGCTCAAACTCCAGATCTTTGCAGCACACCTTGATATGAAAATCTAAGTTTGAATCTACACTTAACCTTTTTTTATCATCCACTTGTGTTGTCAGATTTGCAACGGTTTAAGGCATTTGATCAACCGGTCTTGTTCCACAATGGAAATATTCTTGAACAAATTGTATGCATTTATAACCATGCTAATCTCCTCGAGTGCACTTAAAATTTCTCCTTCGAGATCAACTTCTGCTTCATCTTCTTCTTCATCATCACTATCACTGCCAAACATATCTTGGTGGTAGGATTGATTTGCATGATCACATTCAAATGTGTGCCTCTCATTTTTTGATTCTTGAGCCATGAAGAGATGGGTTTCTTCTTCATCATTGTTGTAGCCGCTAACTGATCTATCTTCATCTGCAGACATATCCATTCCATTTCTTTTCTTTCTCTCATAACTCGGTTATGCAATGTTGGGTTCATTTCCATATAGCTTCTTCAATCTATCACATAAACTCTTTGTTGATTTGCATCTATCCACCTGTGAAGAAACATCACCAAATAGCCCACTAAGTATAGCATTCATGGCTTCAACATTGCATTCATTTCCTCTTTATGCTTCAAGACCAGTGGGATCATTGACCAATCTAGAGAGACCATTTACAACTGGCATCCACACATCATACCCTAAAGAGGATAGGTAGACTTCTATCCTACAACTCCATATAGAATAGTTTGAACCATCAAACACCAGAGTAGGGTTTGTCACAAAACAGACCATTGTGTTCACAAAAAAACTAAAATCTACCCAAGCTGGAGAAAGCTTATCAACTGGGAACCTAGGCTCTGATACCAATTGTTGAACACAATATGCCACTGAGAGGGGGGTGAATCAGTAGTTCCCAAACTTTAACCTTTTAATCCTAAGTCTGTGTATACCAGTTAGTAGGTCTAACACAAAGAAAACATACCAGTGAGATAGGAGGATGACACAAATGCAACCACACACAAAGGAAACATCACATAACACCGAATGTATGAGGAAAACCCAACATGGGAAAAATCTCGGTGAGAAATGTTGTTGGAGTCTACTACTCCAATCTAGCCTCATAATAAAACAATGGTTACAACATTTAGGGCACCAACCCAAGGAGCACCACCTCTGCTTTAGGGCACAAACCCAAGGACCACCATCCCCTGATTTAGGCACCAACCCAAGGAGCACCAACCCCTGATTTAGGGCACCAACCCCTGCACCGAGCTCCAACTCAGTGATTACAATATCATGCATCAATGCAAAAGTGATAATCTGGTTACAAATGAGTTTTGTAATCTCTGCAACTTCTCTTCCGATTTTACTCTTCTCAACCAGTCTTCCTCTGCTCTACTCTATGTCAGTTCCCTGCTTACTAGTTCTCTATTCTTCTTTCCTCTCTGTTGCAACCTTACCAGCTCAGCCTCTCTACTGCAACCTTACCAGTTCAACCTTTACTACTTCTTTGTCAGTACTCTACTCCCTGTCGGTTCTCAGCTTGTTGGTCAAGCTCTGCATTGTTATCTGGCTTGCTGGATCTCCTCAACCACTCACACTACACTACTTCCCTCTCTGCTACCTTCTTGTCAGTTGGAACACTACTAGATCACCCCACTATCAAGTTTAATGAGAGTATCGATTGTGTTAACCTTGCCGGTTGCACTCTTTCTACTAGTTCTCTATCAAGCACTCGGTCACCTTTATCTTCAATGAACTCTTTGACTGGTTGACTCTTCGCTACTTTTTCACTCTCTATCCTTCAACATCTAGCCTACAACACCAATCAATCTTAGTCTTTAGTCGATATATTTATATATGTGTTTTCCTGCCATGACCGACATTCAAACCTCTAGCGTGCTAGGGTTCCTTCATCAACCTCAAGGCAAAAAAAATCCAATCAGATCTCCTTCCAGAGATTGACCTCCTACAATGGATCTATCAACTCTTCCAATCACGCTGCTTCCAACACACATTTTCCTTATTTAGCAAACATGGCCTCTTTGTCAGTTTGCACTTATCAACCACGATGAAGTGATCATGTAGTTAGTTTCACCTACTTTGATCAACACCTAGACACACTGCATCGATCATGATGCCAACAAATCATATCTTTATCCTCTGATCTATCTCGAGCTGCATCCTTATGTTTTTTGACCTGTGATATCCACTATCGACATTAATGTCGAACAGTCACCAACTACCTCACCAACAATGTACAGTCCATTTGTTTGACACTTGGACACTACATGGCATCTCTATCGGCATGCACCTCAACTTAGTCATTGTGTCAGTTTGGACTTCATCACTGACCACAACATATAACCGGGTTCATCTACCAGTTCTCTAACCTTGTTGGTTATACCCTAACTGATCAACCTTCATGTTTTATCTTTATTGTTTTGTCGGTGGAACACATTTGCTGGTCGCCAAACATTCCAATCTACAACATACTCATCTTCATCATACAAGAGCTCTTCACTTGTCACTATGTCAGCTTTACCAGTGGACATACTTATCAGTAACCATATTGATGACACCATGTCATCAATCTTCAACCATCTCCATCTGTTTGCATCTGCATTCTGGTTGCACTCTCTGTCTACAGTTGCTCAACCTTGCCTTCTTCTTCATCAGCCTGAACATCATCTCAACTGGTTTGTCAAAGTGACAAACCCATCACTTCTTTACTTTCCCTTCTATGTCCCGATGGCTCAACTTGCCAATTCTAGTTGTTTCGGTGTATATCTTTTATTTCACGCACCTAAGGCATCTTTGTGTTTCACCAGTTTATCTGGTGTGAGCCTTGAATCACTTGCCTTCTACTCTTTTGTCTTATCTCAGAAGGTTATGATGCAATCCATGCATATTGGGAGATAAGCTCAGAATTACCACTTACCGATTGAAGTGGATCCTTGTCACCTTCTACTGACATTGCACTGATATTTCATCCCTGTTTGAGCAGACACAACTTCAACTAGGTAAATATGATCCGATTGGGCACACTCACGGTTAGTCATATCATGAACCTGTGATATCATCTTCATTTGGTGATAGCATCGCTATTTGGTGGGAGTCCTGCAGTAAGACATCCAACTGCATACTGATTGTCTGTCCTTCTTCATTAGCTCAACCTGCATCTGGTCATCATGCATACTAGTTGGTAACCATACACTACCAACATATCACTTACCGGTTGTCATTCCATACCAGTCTCTAGTCCTTATGTCTTCAACACGAGTCAACACTAACTTGTGTACTAGTGACCTGAATGACCATACTACTGGTTGACATCATCTTCCTTGCCGGTGACAAGCTATACCGGTAACCTTCTATACTAGGTTACATCAATGACACTATTATCGATATACATCAATGATAACAATACACATCAATCTTCCATATCGGTTGCCATGCTATACCGATTGGCATCAATGACAACACAATGCCAACAAACCATTGATTCTTGCCACCTTAACTTTTTCTTTGGAAAATCTATAAATACCTCTCTTGTTAGCCATGAGTAGACCCTTAGCATTCTTAGCAATTTTAGCAATCTTAGTATCATTAGCAACATTCCTAATAGCATAGTTTTAGCATCATAATTTAGCATATTAATAGTATCATGGCATTTTGAGTATAGCTATCATGATAATGTAGAATTGCATATCATCATCTAGATCATAGAATTGCATCATTTCACTCTTGTTTCTCAAGTAGCCATCTTGTGATTATGCAGTTGAAAGCCAGCCCCTAAACCCGCAAGTTCCTTGAGAATAGAGAACAATGAGATGATTTGAGGGATTTTATAATTTATTTTTTCTCTCTAATGTAATGTTTCATTGAATGTTGTGTTTAATGTTTTGTTAAATGGATTGATTCACATATTTTACACAATACATTTTGGCACCCACCATGGGGCTCGAACTCAGAGTGCCAATCTAGCATTTTGGTGACTAAGTAAATGGTGTATTAAGCTTTCACTCTAGTGCATACATCATCCATATTAGCATTGTTATTGCAAATATTAGTGTTTTGATTGCACAAATTAGCATTTCTCTTACACAAATTAGCATTTCTATTTTATAGATTAGTGTTTTTGTTGCACATATTAGCGTTTTGTTTTCACAGATTAGCATTCTGGTTTCCTAGATTAGTGTTTTAGTTTCACAAAATAGTGCATTTGTAGCATAGGTACTTTTATGTTGCCAGAGACTAAAATTGCAAAACATTATGCAATCAAAGACCTCTAATTGAAACTACTAATATTTTTTGCACTTGCTAGAGTATTGCATTTCTTTGTTTAATTTAGGCACATGGTCTAATTAGAGGATCAATAAACAACATGTCTTATGTGTTTGAGATGATAGGTTAGTATGCTATCCCCTTCATTGGGTGATCAAAAAACTTGACTCATCAAATCTTTCATTTCAAAATGTTGATATGTGGCGATTGATATAGAGCAACGAAAAAAAAAATTGTCGTTTTTGTTGAAAAGTCGACACTGAAAAAAACCCTAAAAAACCTGACTTTGAGTGTTTCCCTAAAAATTTGTTGTTACAAGCGGCTAGAATATAAAAGGGCATTGTAATGGTGTTGTACAGATTTATTGGATAAAAAGAAAAGATTGGATGATTATGTTGTGTGGATGTAGCCCATCTTGGGTGAACCACTTTAAATCTCTGTGTTATCTATGTTATGCATTTGTCGTCATCTTTTGTGTTTGTATTTGCATATAATTATTAATTTATATTTCATCTAGATCTTCCTAAACCCTAACAATTGGTATTAGAGCCATGTATTTTTGTAAATTGGTAGGGACTTTTATATTTGAGTGGGAGCAACAGAAGAAACCAAATTCAAGGTCGAGAAGTTCAACGACCAAAATTATCAGTTATGGAAAATGCAGATGGAGGATTACCTATATCAAAAGGATCTATGGCGTCCACTGGAAGGAAAGCCAAAGAAACAGACCACAAAGTCAGATGAAGATTGGGATATTTTGGAAATAAAGGCATTGGGAACCATTTGGTTGTGCCTTGCACCATCTGTAGCATTCAATATATCAAAAGCAAAAATGACTTTAGATCTAATGGTGACACTGGCTAAACTATATGAGAAACCCTCGGCTTCAAATACGGTATTTCTTATGAAGTGTTTGTTTAATATGAAAATGAGCGAGGAAGGATATATAGCAGATCATTTAAATGAATTTAATACAATTACCAACCAATTGTCTTTTCTAAAGTTAACTTTGATGAAGAGGTTAGGGATCTATTTATTTTATGCTCTTTGCTAGAAAGCTGGAATAGCTTGGCTATGGCTATATGTAACTCTATCTTTCAAATAATTTTAAATTTGATGATGTTGTTGGTGTTATCCTAAGTGAGGAAATGCGATAGAAAAGCATAGGTGAGACTTCAACATCATCAGGTACTATTTTGAATGTAGAGAATAGGGGAAGATCAAAGTAAAGAGGAAAAGGCCTTGGGTGTGAAAAGTCATGAGGGAATTCAAAGAAAGGATACTCTCAATCTAGAGGAAGAAAGGATTGTTGGTACTAGGGAAAGCCAGGACATTTAAAGAAAGATTGTTGGTCTCAAAAAAATAAACAAGGAGGTAGAAATGAAGATGATAGTAAGGAAGCTAATGTTCCAAGTAATACTTTACAAGATGCCTTGATTCTATGTTTAGATATTGTTAATGATTCTTGGGTAATAGATTCAAGGGCTTCATTTCATGCTACACCCCACAAAAAATATTTTCTAGATTATGTTCAAGGTGATTTTGGATAGGTATATTTGGGTGATGATGAGCCCTATCATATTATTGGAAAAGGAAAGTTAAAAATCAAGTTGCAAAATGGAAATGACTAGTTGTTGCAGGAGGTTAGGCATGTTCCTAATTTAAGAAGAAATTTAATTTCTGTTGGACAATTGGGAAGTGAAGGCTACATAGTTACCTTTATAGACAATATCTAGAAGGTCACTAAAGGTGCATTAATAATAGATAAATGTGCAAAGGTAGGCACATTATATTTGTGTACTAGTAATACTTATCCTACCTTAGCTACTACAAAAAAGGTTGTTGCAGGGACAACTACAATAGATGTTGCAAGGATACAGTCAAAACTGTGGCATGATAGACTTGGGAACATGAGTGAGAAAGGGATGAAAATCCTCCACTTTAAAAATTTGTTGCCAGGATTGAAGCAGATTGATTTACAATTTTATGAAAATAGTGTTTATGGTAAACATAAAAGAGTTAGATTTCTCAAGGTTGGGACAGAGAGGAAGAGTGAGAAATTAGAGCTTGTGCATTTAGATGTATGGGGACCAGCTCAAGTTTTATCTTTTGGTGGTTCTTTTTATTATGTTATTTTTATAGGTGATGCAACCAGGAAAACATGGGTATATTTCCTAAAATAGAAATCAGATGTTTTTGAAACATTTAAGAAATGGAAATCTTTGGTTGAGAATGAGACAAGAAAAAAGTTGAAATGTCTCAAATTTGATAATGGAGGTGAGTATTGCAACAAATCATTTGAAGATTATTGTTCTTTCAATTGAATCCAAATGTATTAAATAGTTCGAAGAACCCCCACAATAAAATGGTGTGTCTGGGATAATGAATAGGACCATCATGGAGCGTGCAAGGAGCATGAGATTGCATGCTAGACCGCCTCTACAATTCTGGGCAGATGTTGTACATACTGTTGTTTATTTGATGAATAGAGTACCTTCAAATCCTTTGGATGGTGTCATTCTAGAGGAGACATGGATTGGTAAAAAGGTAAACTATTCTTTTCTAAAAAACTTTGGTTGTGAAGATTCTTTCCATTTTGATAAAGAAAACAGAACCAAGCTTGATGCTAGATCTAAAAAATGAACCTTCATTGGATATGGAATGGATAATTTTGGTTATTAGTTATGGGATTTTGAAAATGAAAAAATAATTAGAAGTAGAGATGTTATATTCAATGATAAAGTCATGTATAAAGAGGAGATGCGGGAAAAGAACACTAATACATTTGGCCTAAAATTCCGACGGAGAAGGTATATTGTGAACAAATTTGATTTTTTTTTGAAAAATTGCCCGCATTTATCAGAATTCCGATGATAATTCAATATATGTTTTCGATAGAGAAGGAATTGGCAATGACATTTGTGTTTTTTTACAAAAAGTGCCCGCATTCGTCGAAATTACAACGACAGCGGGTATTACTTAAAAAAAAAAGAAAAAGACCAAGACATTTCAAATCATTTTTGCAGCCTCTTCCCATTCTCACGCTGCCACCCCAACAACGTACTCCCACCCACAGTACTAAGCATGAATCATGGACTAGATTGGCTCTTCACAGTTCCACCTTTGTCAAACCCCAACAATAGAGGAGAGGTTGTGTCTGCATAATGCCACGGTCGACCGATTTTTTCTGGGTCATCCAGGCCTTGAAGCGGACCCATAGGGGAGAGAGGGACAGGGGCAGAGGCACGTGACATGTAGAGGTGGGTTGAAGCAGATCCAATTAGCAGAGTTTAGTCATAAGCGAAGATGGTTCGCTACCCAGCTATAGCAATCCGATCAACCATTCAGATGCTGATGGTTCTACTGGGTGGATAACTGGATCAACAACATTTTAATATCCAACTCCATCTGCTTCTGGCATATTTGATTGCCCCTCCGCCATTGGATATGGATACGCTCGATACACATCTAGGGGATATGAAACTGACTCTTCATCCGGATCTACAACTAGAGAATCTGTTGAATAGAGATCATATCTATTCGAAATCAACATCGTATGAATTGACATCCTTTTTGGGAATTTTTTTTTTTGTCAAAAAATAGTTCATATGTTTTGTTTTATGCTCCGACATTTTGCAGACATATCTATCAGGGGAATTCACAACTACTACATCTGAATATCTCTCTTAATGTTGAGATAGTGATGTTTCTAGTTCTCCGTTGGCGTGGGTGCAGGTGTAAAGCTCTATCAACATCCCCTATCCTATGCAAAAATGGGAGCTTTGAAATGGCACACCAACTGTTTGACAGACTGCCTCACAGAAATTGGAAGTTTTTGAACAAGGTAAGAAGATCTATCATAGGATAAATAATAGAGGAATTTTGTTACTCATCTAAAATAAATCCATGTTAGAGTTATGATCTTCAATACTTTCTCTTAGACAAGAGATAAAATTAAAAAACCACATGATTACTACAATAAATTTATTTTCTTATTAAAAATATAAATAATTATATTAGATATATATATTCCTCATAAAGAAAAGAAATGATGAAAATCATTTGTGTCTTAAATAATGAGATCAATAGCTAAAAATGGGAAAATAATATCCTAACTACAACTCCCTAATTAGTATAAGATACTATTTCCAATATTATACTAAGGATAAATATTCAAAAAGTATAATAATTACACTAATACATATATCACTCTCATGCCTTCCTTAATTTGATATAAGGTCCCTCTATCCAAATATGAAGTCTCAAGGGAGTTGTATGTGTCAATTATTCAAGCTTCTTCTAAATCCATTCCAACCTCTTCTTCCAACACATGTCTTGATGATGGTTGAGGATCTTTAAACTTTGAAAATATGAATTTAAATACAACATTTAATTATACACATGGATGCAATGGACTTGATTTGGGAAGTGTGCAATGAAGTGTGGAGGTTCATGAGAAATATACATTACATTTTTCTAAAGAAGATTTAGGTTTCTATCCTCCTCCTTTGTTGACATGCCCTCCCCCATTGTCTAATATATCTATGACTTTTCCAACAACTTTTAATCACAAGAAGAGATAATTTTGTATAAGTGTCTTAAAGCCAACTTTATTACTCTCCCCTTGAAAAATTGAAGAAAAAACCATAAACAAAATTAGGACAATCCTTTTTTCAAGCATCATCAACTATTCCACTAATGAATGTCATGATTTGGAGATTAAAATTCAACAGCTTATTGAAGTTCTAGTAACAGTTAAATAATAGGTGACAATGAGTTATACACTCATCATATCCCTTCTAAATGACATTTATAACCTATTGTGTTTTTCATGTGCAATCATACTTGGGAGGCAACGTAATAGCCTAGTTCCTCTTGTCTCTACGTTGTGGAGCAAGAATAATAGTTGTCAATTGTTCCTCTTTTTTAAGGATCCACTTTACCTTTGTTGATTTTTATCTTTTATAACTTGATATCCTTTCTTGAATAGAATTGTCCTGAATCCAAATTCTCTCCTTGCTTGGACGTGTGTATTCCTTGATTAGGACCTCTTTCATTGTTTTGTAGGCAAATAAACAAATACATCGACCTCTCCTCTCTACTTATACACAAAATGGCTAATTGAAACCACTTCATATACACAAAATGTCTCCTTGCACTGATTGAGCCTAAAAAATGTGACACCCTTGTTCAACAAAGGTTGATACTCTAAAACGTGATGCCTATCATTCATGAGCTCAAGGTGGTTGCTTTCATGCTCAATAAAAATATGATCCAAACTTTTTATAGTTTCACCACCATCATAATATCATTTTTCTATTGTTAACATCATACATCCTCATGCTACGGTGGCAATTCATCAAGCTCTTCAATCTATTCACTCTTTATATGTTAGCGACTAAATTTAACTTATGAACCTTCAAATAAATCATCATAATGACCCCCTCACTATCTTGTGTTGAATGAAAATCCTTCAATTGGACTGCATTGTATAAGAATTTGGTGTGGATCTTTCATTATTTCCTTGATTTTCTATTTTTTATTGTTCCACCCTACAATTTTGTATTTGAGGTATGTAAAATTGTTGCTCTATAGAGTTTTTTTATCTCTCTGCATTCTTTTGATTGTCTTCATTTAAATTATGTTTAATGTTTCCATAATATCTCTTTTACAACAATCTCTTCCTTTCTTATAGCAATGAGGCATGTACAAGGATCTCTCTTCCTAGCTTGGAATGCATGTATGTTTATTAAGGGTATCTTCTTGGTGTTGAAGGTGCTTATCAGCCTTGATCGCTATCTACCTTAAGATATCAACCTAGAGGTATGTTGACATCTTAAGGGGAGGCATATGAGCTCTCCTTTTTTCTCATGTTAATTCATTTATGTTATATCCTCAAACTAGAAGTGTTGTGGTACATAGCACCCCCTAGGGCATGGTTATTATTTTTTTGAGTTTCGTTACTTGGAATAGCATGGATTAATGCTACTATGACCATTGTTGTTGTTTACACCTTTGCAAGTGTTGGTTATTATTGTTGTTTGTGTTTTGTGTCACTACAACAACCATTTTGTAGTAGAGTTTTTGGATTGCCTTGCGAACAAATGGTTTTGTTTGTTAATCTTCTCTATCATGGATCACCTAGCATAAAACAACTTGCTAGCCAATGAAATCCATGATGTAAGATGAGTCACCCAACATTACACAACTTGTTAGCTAGTAGTATTCATGTTTCTTCTCTTTTATCTTATCATATGACTAATAGTAAGCATCTCCTTAGTAGACCTAGAATTCATATCTCTTCTCCCGTGACAAAGTGTTCAAGTAGAATTGTTGGGACTAGGAGGTGTGGATCAACTAGATCCTCCACTTATCCAATGTAGACAAAATGAATGCTTTTTGGATTAGGATGGTAAACAAAATCTACTATCAAAAAGTTGCCAAATATTCTTGGGACAAGGAGGTGTGAAATGGCCTACTCTTATGCTTTTCATGCCATCAAAAATTGAGTTTGATTGTCATCATTTACTTTTCCAAATTCTTCACATGTAACTTTTGAATCAATTTCCTACACACAGAATGACGAAAAATAGGTTTGTTGATGGGGGTTTTCCTAGGTCAAACCTCGGGTTGTGAATTAACCTTGAAGTATAATGTTTTCCTTTTGAGGGAAATGATAGATCTAATATAAAAATGCTTAAAATTGAACATGATACCTTGATGAATCTTTCTTGAATCCTCACACAAGGTTTTAGGATGTCATGCAGAATGGTGTGCTTTAACTTGAATTGTCCTTCAATTCTTGATGAATGCTTGATTTCTTGTTCACTTGGGATTGAATTGATTTTATAATTAAGAGATCACTTGAATTGTAGGTAGACCCCTTCAAATGATAGGGTAGGCTTCCTTTTATACCTAATATATGTCTTGAAAGAATTTTATCCCGATGGCATTAAATTAAAGTACTTTCTCTTCTATCTGGTATTGGTGGAGCAGAGGTTGCATTGCATCGACCTAGGATACATATTTCCGTGGATACAACACAAGTTAAATGTATCTCAGGTCGATGCAAAGAAACCTCTGCTCCAGAGATCACCAGAAAATAGAGAAAGAACTTTAATTTAATGCCATCAAGATAAAAGGATTTCAAGACAGATAAATGGTATGCAACTGTATCTATTTGGAATGCATTACCCAAACAACGCAATTGATCAGTCGCCTTTGAAAAGAAAGTGGTATGATGAAATCTTTGGGCATAAAATAGATGAAATGCACTCCATACTACTGCTGCACAATATTTTGGTCGATGATATTTTTAAAATAGTAAAGGAAGGTGTATGGAATTGGCCTACTCATCTGATTTTCATGCCATCAAAATTTGAGTTTGATTGTCGTCATTTACTTTGCCAAATTCTTCACATGTAACTCCTGAATCAATTTCCTACACACAAAATGACGGAAATATGTTTGTTGATGGGGACTTTCCTAGGTCAAATAGGTTTGAATATACCTTGAAGTGTGCAATATGGAAGGTTTGTATTCTTAATCTCCTGCTCATTTCTTAATTTAAAAGATGATAGCTTTATTAAATATCTCCTCTATTTTTGGAGGTAGACATATTTAGGAAAAGATCTCTTCCTCCCTCTTTAAAATGATCCCTTTAGATCTAATCTAAAAATGCTTAAAATTGAACATGATACCTTGATGATTCTTTCTTGAATTCTCACACAAGGTTTTAGGATGTCATGCAGACTATTGATCATGAATGTTGTGCTTTAACTTGAATTCTCCTTCAATGCTTGATGAATGCTTGATTCCTTGTTCACTTGGAATTGAATTGAGTTTATAATTAAGAGATCACTTGAATTGTAGGTAGACCCCTTAAAATGACAAGGTAGGCTTCCTTTTATACCTAATCATACATAAAGTGTTTGAATTTTTTCTCACACATGAGGCAAGAAATGAGGGGTCATATTTTGGGTCCCAATCACGAGTACCAGGGCACCCAAGGCGTCCTAGTCTTGTCAATTTAGGATGTGACATGCTAAAGTGGTAATCAATGTCTCAAGATCATATGGGCCTTAAGTGATTGTCTCCCTTGCATATGATTTATTTGGGTGATAAACTTCACCATTCTACTCACAAGAATTTTATTAAGTCTCAAATATAAGGATCATAACTTATTAATGAGGTAGTGAAAGTCCTTCATTAAGGACTTCTAGAAGTATTTTTGGATGAGTCTTTGTCAAGTGCAGAGAAAAAACAATTGATGCTTAATGGATTTAAGGAACATTCTTTCAAATTGGAAGCCAAAGTTTTGAAGGATGTAGAGAAGAAGGTGGAAGAGAAAAGACTAGAAGTTTTGGTGATTAGATGTGTAACAACACATATCCAACTACAAGAAAGCATAATTTTCTTCTTAGAAAAGTGTAAAGGATTTAGTGGTGGCATACATGTTTTAAAGGCAATGGCCTAAATATATCAAGGATATTAAGGGTCACATAGATATTATAGAATCATAAATTGTACAACTATCCAATATTATAGACATGAAGAATGATACAGAAGAAAAAAAAAGGCTTCAAATAGAAAACTTGTACATGCAACTAAATCCATTGACTAATCAGAAGAAAAAAATTAAGAAACGGTTCAATCATCTAAGAGATGTTGTAGACTTGCAACTCACCAGCTACTTAGTTTTTGCGAGTAAGAATTTTTTTTGTTGTGGTTATGGTTGTGGTGTTTGTAGGGAGACATTTACAAATTTATATCTATTTTCACTATTTAATGGTTTATGGGTTTGTAATGGTAATTTAACGTTCTATCATATTTTTGTATAGATTCTTTATAATAGCCTATTATAGTGATTTGTTCTATTGTGGATAATGTTGTGGGTCAGACGGCTTTGCCGTCGGTGCATGAAAGAATTACATGAGTTCTTCTTTTAAAAATTATATGAAACATTTTTAATTTATTTGATTCAATGTTATTTGCAAAAATTTTTATCAATGATGTTTCCTTTCTCTAAGAATTGGATCTAAGATCTTTTCGTTAGATAATATGCAACATCCAATGACTAAATATTTTCTTTACAAATGCTTATTTTATTTAATTATCATCTGAGTGTGAATTATAATTTATATCTGTGTGGAAGTAGAAGATACAAGTTGAAGACTCGTGCGCAAGTAAATTTCGTAAAAGAAAGCAAGAAGACATTATCTTGAATGACATGGAAACAAGCTCATCAGCTGCCTAGAAGAGAGCAATTGGAGAAAAGAAGAGGAAAGTGTTAAAGGGTGATAAATACATAGAGAGTATGCAATACAAACAAACAATGTCTGGAGTGTGTGATGTGACGTCTCTAATTTATGTCCAGATGGACTAACTGGTTTTGGAACTCCTGGGAAACCTATTGGGCCACGCTTGGAGGAAATCAATGTGTCCATGCAAGGGCCACCTTTTTTCTATTATGAGAATGATTCTTTTGCATCAAAAGATATTTGGAAGGCAATATCTAAAAATTTCTATAGTGTGGAACTAGAGTTGGCAGACTCGAAGTACTTTTCGGCTTCCAGAAGACCAAGAGGTTATGTACACAATCTTGCAATAGAAGGGAAATTTCAAGAATTACCTCTCCCCCCCATGACAATTCAGGAAGAACTTTCTCAGACAAAGGACTGTTGGCCTCCATGGAATCAAAGAAAAAAATTGAATTGCTATACTGTAGACGATGTGGTGGTGTCCTTCATGAAGAAATTTGTGCTATAATTGAAAATTCACTAGGGAAACTGCAAGATAGTGAATAGAAATACATTCTTGAAAAGTGGGAAGAATGGATCTTGGTTTGGGAGGGGCCAGGTCAGGTGGCTCCTCTAGAGGTTGACGAGATAGAAATAATATTAGGATTTGAAAAAGATCACACTCGTGGAACTTTGTGTTCGACTGATTGATTGCGTTGTTTGGGTAATGCATTCCAAATAGATATTCATGCATTCTCCTTCAAATAGATTGCGTTATTTGGGTAATGCTTGCTTTATTTTATGAAATTTACTTGAGCACGAGTCTTCAGCTTGTATCTTCTTCTTCCACATAGATATAAATTATAATTCACACTCAGATGATAATTAAATAAAATAAGCATTTGTAAAGAAAAGATTTAGTCATTGGATGTTACATATTATTTGACGAAAAGATCCTAGACAATTCTTGGAGAAAGGAAATATCATTGATAATCTTTTTTTGCAAATAACACTGAATCAAATAAATAAAAAATGTTTTATGCAATTTTTAAAAGTAAAACTCGTTCAATGCTTTCATGCACCAACGGCAAAGCCGTCTGACCCACAACATCTGATACCATCAGAATTCCAACGAAAACTAAAGAAAAATCCAACAAAAATATTGTATATCTGACGCCACTTCCTTGTCGGACAGTCGTTGAGGAGAAAACATAGCATCTGTCAGAATTTTGATAGTATTCTGTGTAAATTTTTGGTCGGGGGAGCAAATATAGTCATCGTCGGAAGAGTTCATAACATTGTCAGAATTCCGACGCCAATGGCATCGTTGGAAAGACCCATGATGAGTTTTCGACGGTTTAATTTGTCAAAAGTCTGACATGGTTTTATCGGACTATCGACAATTATCCATCAAAAATTAGGCCCAAATATACTGTGGAAGCATGAATGGGTCAAAAAGGAATATGTGGTTCTAATGAGATTCCTGAAAAATAAAATATCATTGGTACCTGATGCTCTACAACAACAAAATATCCCACAAACTCCTGCAAGTGTTAGACTGTCTACAAGGTTAAGTAGGCCTCCTGAAAGATTTTCTCATTCTTTGTATTCTATTTTATTAATGTTGGAATCCAAGAACACTGAGAGGGGGGGTTGAATCAGTGTTCTACTAATAATGTTAGATTTGAACTTATTCCTTCTGAACTGGTTAATAGTAAATAAAGTTAAAGTGCATAAACCAAATAACAAATAAATAAGCAACACCATGACACTAATATTTATACATGGAAAACCCTGCAAAGGGAAAAACCATGGTGGGGCTAATACCCACAATATCTATATACTTGATCAAGGTATACAAATATTACATTGAGGGGATTGCACATGCAATCAGGCCAACCGCCTAGAGCTCACTTCTCAAAAGAAGTCTCACTGACTTACATAGTATTAAAAGATGATTACAAACAAAAATGAACTCATAATATTGATCTAACCATGTTGGATAAGTTTTGGTTCAAGCTCTATTAGCCCTCACTGTGTATTGGTTTGTTGATGCTCTGTTCTGCCCTATTCTGCTACCAGTTTAGATTGTGCATGTGAAACTGCACACAAGTACTTCCTTTCACTGACCAAAAACCATATCATTGATCTATGAAAGATTCACAACCAAAATTGCATTCCAAAAACATACTAAATCCATCGCTTAAAGGATCTCCTTAAATACCTTTCTAACTTTTACCATGTCGGCTTCAATGAAGACTATAATCCTGTCAGCTGCCGGATCACAATTTATTTCATACATAATCCCAATGATCATGTTGGCCTTCACACGTTACCATAAATTCCATGAAAGAAATAATCAGGGCCACAAGATCTCTTAGTCGGGTCCTATCCATAACTGGGTTCCAAATGTACATTATCGAGATGATGACTTAACCGGTTGTGAAGCAAAGTGAATGTCAGTTGAGTATAGTGAATGTCAGTTAACCCAAACAAAGAGAAGTGATAAATTCATGAATCCCAATAGAGAATATTTATACCTAGAGGCGAGTTTCCATCAATGACAACCCAAAATGCCATTACCTTTACCGAATGAGTGTCAATTGCCAACAATCTCCCCCTTTGGAATTGATGGCAACACTCGTGTGAAAAATGATATTGTCACTGAATCTGCCTCTAAATCTTCACATCCTCCTAACCTATAAAATCTGCTATATACATCTGATACTCCCCTTGAATTCTATATACATTTTTTACTTTACTCCTCCCCCTTTGACATCAATCAAAAAGCAGGGTTTCCACAAAAAATTATGTACATTTATAAACACATGTCGGTTCTATAAAAGTTTCAAAATTTCTGCATACCTAGACTTCAAAAATGAAAAGTAAATATTCCAACCTTGCTTAAGGGATTCAAGAATAGAGGTGAATCCATTCAAGAGACTTCCATAATATTCAATTTCTTTTGATGTAGTGGATGTTGGCAAATGCATACTCCAATGAGAAATTGTAGGTGATTGAAGGTATTGTCATTGATGGCAACCTTACAATCATGTGATATCGGCAGGCACTGGCACCGACAAACTCTACACCGGCATACAGATCACCGACACTGAAAAGGAAGATTACCGGCTCCTTGGCTAACAGGAATTTTGTATAAATATATTTTGTATTTAATTGTAAAAACTTTTGTAAGCCGACTTGGCGGATTGTAATATGACCCATATAAGTATGAGATCATTATAGATCATTTAGTAGAGGAATGGATAGAAGGATTAATGTAGACCTAATATGTGAATTGTAAGGCATATATTGAATAAGGGTTTATGTATACTATAGAGCTTAAACCGGTACTTAATTTGGCATAGTAGATGTTGATCTGAAGCAGTACAAGACATTGGATTTGTATAATCCAATTTTGTAAGTCAGTGTGACTTCTTTTGTAATTGAGCAGTGAGCTCTAGGAACTTGGCCTTCCTGCATGTGCAGGCCCCTATTGTAAATAGGTAATATTCCCTTATTGGTCAGTAAGCAAATATTGTGGGTGATAAATCCCACCGAGGTTTTTCCCACACTAGGTTTCCTTGTTAAAATATTGTGTTATGGTGTGTCTCTTATGTTGTGGTTGTTCTTATTTGCTGCATTATTTTTGGTTTATCGGTACATAGTTTTGAAGTGCTTTTCATGTTATAATTCAAGTAAACTCTTATACTGGTCAGATACCAATTCACCCCCCCCCCCTCTCAGTATCTTTGGGAATCCTAATGATTGGTATCAGAGCCTAGTCCTCTATTTTCAAAAGCCTAATAGCTTGAGGAAGATCTTGACACCGGTAGAGATAGAAAACTTGAGAAAGCAATTGGAAATAGCTCTTTTAGACTATGATGCAAAAAATGTAAAGAATATCAAACTTGAAGATGATCTAAAGGCTGCACAGGATATTATTCGAGGATTACAAGAAAATTTCACTATTGCAAGGAATAAGAGAAGAGAACTTTGTGAAAAGATGCAGAATAATGATGATGAAAAAGAAACTCTTAATGATATGGTAAACAAGCTAAGACAAGAAAACAATACAATGAAGAATGAGATGCAAGCTATGACTATGAGATTTTGTAAAGAAACTGAAAATTAGAAGAAGAATGAAGAGGACTTGGTTAGAAGACTGAATGATGCTGGAAATAAAAGCACAAGACTTAGTCATGAAAATGATATGTTGAAGACAGACTTGATGCATACACAAAATGACACAAATGAACTCATGAGACAAAAAGGAATCTTGTACAGTGAATTGGCTGCTGCAAATCAACACAAGGAGAAATTCAAGAAAAGTTCAGAAGAACTTGTTGACATGCTGAAGAATCAGAAACCTAATGGTGATACAAATGGCCTTGGCTTTGAAGTTGGTGAAAGCTCTGGTACTACAAACAATCATGATCATAGTAAACTGGTAAGACAACCTAATGCTTATAAATTCAATGGGAAATGATTTAACTGTAACAAGTATGGTCATAGAGAAAATTAGTGTAGATCTAGAAACTATCAGAACACTAATATACCCACCAGTCAATGTTCTAAATGCAACAAAGTTGGTCATAATTCAGAAAATTGCGGAATGAATGTAAGATGTTATGTTTGTGGAAGATTTCGACACTTATCTAATCAATGCAGAACACAAACTAGCATAGGATATGGGAAAGCTATTTAGAAAAACAATGTGACTTGCTACGCTTGTAATAAAATTGGACATATTGCAAAATTTTGTAGAAGCAAGACATCACCGGCAAATAACAAAGGACTCAGCTTGAAAGGTAAAGAAAAAGTTGAAGAGGTAAAGCAAGAATTCTCAAAGCAATGGATCCAAAAGTCAGATCAGAATGTTGATGGGAATACTCCTCCACCGACAGAACAAAGTATCACTCCACCGACAAGAGACTCTTCATCTAACTGAAGGAAAATCCTTTGGGGGTTTAGCAAAAAATTGAAAAACATGCTAATATAGCCTCGATTGATGGTAAGAAGTTGAATTATTTCTTTACCGACAGATGAGTTAAGTTGTGACTTAACCGACAAGCATTAAATGTGGTAGTTGGAGAAAATAACATTATAAAGTAAGTGTTTTGGCTCCTTTTTCATTCACCAAGCATTCAAATCTTCGAGAGCGCAAAAATTCCCGAGCGAAGGCATCCTTAGCGAAAAAGTGAAGCAGTTCATCCAAACACTCATCCTTAAGGCAGATTGAGGTATTTATAACTATGGCTTCCTCATCCACACCTAAATTTGTTGCAAATACTATTGTGATTGAAGTTATCAAGGGCCCTAGACCTGTATTCAAACTTGTTCCCAAAATTGCGAAGAAGGATGATACCATAGGTGCATTTTCAAAAATACCTAAGGGAGTAGTTTATGCAGAGGATCCTAGGATATACATACATTGTCATATAGAAGAATTAGGAGATGAAGAAATCAAGAACATGTATAGGACTATGATTTGTGATGTAAATGGCAATATCAAACCGAAACACAAGGTAGTAGAAACCCTAGGTTTTGTGCATATTCTTAGCATTCCTAACTTTCCAGAAGATGTGATAAGAATAGTCCTAAGAAGAGTCCATGGAAAATTATTTTGGTTGGGTTCCATCCATAAGATTACCAAAGAAGCAGTTATGGTAGTAACGGACCTACCTTCCACTGGTAGCAGACCTGACAGGACTAAAAGGGCCTCAAATGACACTGTGATGGACCTAACCGGTGCAACATTTGACAAGAGGTCTCTAAGAGTCAATGTTGTATAGGACATAAATGTTAGATTTGTTAGTGTGATCCTTGGCTATAAGGATACACATGCTAATAGGTTAAACACAGTATCTAGCCTATGTATTAAAAGTGCATATGACATGGTGAACGACAATGCAAGAATAGATGTGTGTGAATGGCTTAAAGATAAATTGATAGAAAATCTGAAGAAAATCAAAGGAGATAAGAAAGGAACTTACAGATTTAGAAATTTGCTTGTATTTTTGATGTTGTACATTACTAAGGAAGTACCCGGTATTGGTAGGAAAGACTTTGGCTTTGATATACTAGTAGGAAAGCAACTATTGGACACATTAAACAACATGGGAGAAAACAGAGAGAAAAATATAAACAAACATTTTCAAGCATTGAAGGCTCAAATGAAGACAAGAATAAGGTTGTCTCAGGCAATTGTAGATAAATATAAAAAAGAAATATGTTTTGTAATTAAGAAAGATGAAATCTGGATGGAGGCAGTTGTCCCTAGGACTATCTGGGTAACTGAAATGGGATATGAAACAGATGATAACATAATTGAAACTTATGCAAAAGCCCTCCTTGAAGCACCAAAGGAACCATCTAAGAAAGTCTTTGGCAATGCAGAAACAATTGAGAGTGGCATTCAGTCTAGGAAAAGAGTTAAGAAAGTTGAACAAATAGTGAGGAAGGGAACTAGATAGGCTAAAGCAATTAAGGAAGATGTATTGAAGAAAACTGGTATCAAGGAAAGTGAGTTGGAAGGACTTCAACTGGAAACTCATCTTTCACCAGTTACAACTTCTTTTGATAGTGAGATACCAACAGTATTCAAAAGGGTAGAAAGGAAAAGAAAACCCTCTTCGGCACCCTCACCTACATCCAGGAGAACAAGACAAAAGCAATAGGCAGTTAGGCCTCCAGTTAAGAAGTTAACTCCAAAGAAGAAGAAGGTAAAACAAGATATTGCTCCACTGGACAAACTCCTAAGTGAAATAACAAAGGATGGTAAATTGAAAAATATTAGCAAACTGTATAACACACTTTCTAATGATGATAAAGAAAGCGTAGAGAATAGTGTAATCTTACACTTGGACATATACAAGAAAATTTTGATGGAAATTGTTGATGATATACCCAATGATTTATATAGGAGACTAGAAGCTAAAAGGGTAGCTATTGTTGAGCTAGACAAAAAGATACAAATAGAAAAATTGTCTGCAGTTCACCCAGTGAACTCCACTGAAGAGATAGATCAATTAATCAGTGAGGCCAACCGAACAGTATTTTCAACCACCCACCGGCATGTAGCACTGATAGCAAGAAGAGTGAATGAAATTTCAAAAGAGACTGCAGATCAATGAGATATATTCTTTGTTGTAAAAGACGAACAAGAAGAACTTAAAAGACCTAAGATTATCAGAGTCTACCAAAAGGACAAGGATAAAGGGAAAGGTAAGGTAGGTGGACCTCCAAACCTAAAAATAACTAATAACTTACCCCCACCTCCTTTTGATACTCCACTGGTAGAAACCATTGACACTCAACCGGCTACACATAGTATGGAGACTCCTCAAGAGGATACAAATCCTGAGTCTGAAATATTGTATACTATGAATATAGACACCCAAGAGGTAAACATTGTGGTAGACAAAGAGACCATGAATGATAAGAAGAAAGATGTGGCTACTGAGCTACTAGCTACAGATGTTGAGATTAAGGTTAGCACAGAAAAACCTACTCAGATAGAGCAACCAGTAGAGGACACCACTGGGAAACTATCAGAAGCACCGGTAGATAAAACTAAGAAACAATCAAGAAAACTGGAAATGGATAGTGCAGAGGTGAATAGAGAGAAACCAACAATGCATACTGAGACTACATTAGAAAAATCGGCACTTGAGAGCACAGAGAAACCCTCTGAGGCACAGGTTGAGAAACAGGAACAGAAACAGGCTGAGGTACAAGTTCAAACCGAGATAGTGCCACCGGAAACAGCTGAAAAGCCTAAACCTTTTCTAGTAGAAATACAAACACAAACTAACCTACCAAAGGTCGAAACAAGCAAAGTTATTACTACAACCGACAGCATGGAAATTGTGAAAACAGTTGGGCAGACATCTGGTACTTCAATGACAGAGTTCAGACCAACGAACGTGACAGAAGTATTATTGGATTCTATTAAGAAAATCATAGAGTGTAATGCACTAGCCTATAAGACTATTGATGACACGATTCCTATTCTTAAATTAATAGCACCCAAGTGCATTTTGGACAATAAAGATTCTTTAGGTCAACTAGACACATTGTCTAAATACATCACTGGTAACATTTTGACAGTTGATCAAATAAATGAAGACAAACTCAAAGAGAGATTGAATAAGGAGAAAGAAAAATTCTTTAAGGAAATAGTGAAGAAGAATAAGGAACAAATGGAAACCTTAGTACCGGCACTAGGAGAAACAATTTTGGAATTCAAGAAACTGTACAGAGATACCTGCAAAACTAAAATTTTGACAAAAGACATAGATTCGGAGATCAGCAAAGCACAAGAAGGAATTAACAATATTGCTGACAATTTAATAGTAACATCAGATTCATTCTTGGAAATTGAAAATAACATTGCAGATCTTGAAGAGAAAATTGAGAAGTTAGAAAAAGATAAAGAAAAGATAAAGGTTAAGGCAAAGAATTTAAAATGCAAACTAGGTCCTAAACTAGATTACCTCAGTTCTTTGAGAAAAGAAATTTCTGAGGCTCTGGTTCCCAGACTTAAGACACCGGAAGAGAAAATACACATACTCACTGGTACAACTCAGAGAACTGAAGCAGCATTAAAGGACAACAAAAGGCTTAGTGACAGTCTAAATTTGGTATTGGCAGATCTTTTCCAGATTGTAACCCACCGGTTACAAGGATCTAGGCAGGAACCACACTCCACTGACAACGAATGACAACCTTTGTCATTGATGTCAAAGGGGGAGTAGTGAAAATGAGAAAAATGATCAGAACAAAGACATCATCAGCTCAGGGGGAGCATACATTTTTGACAACACAGTTTTGGTAAGATATTTTGGCAGATTCTTTTTGAACAACATTTTTGGACACTTTTGGATTTTTCTCGTGAGTGTTGCCATCAATGCCAAAGGGGGAGATTGTTGGAAAATGCACACTCCAATGAGAAATTGTAGGTGATTGAAGGTATTGTCATTGATGGAAACCTTACAATCATGTGATATCAGCAGGCATCGACATTGGCAGACTCCACCAACATATAGATCACCGACACTGAAAAGGAAGATTACCGGCTCCCTGGCCGACAAGAATTTTGTATAAATGTAATTTGTATTTAATTGTAAAAACTTTTGTAAGCTGTCTTGGCGGATTGTAATATGACTCATATAAGTATGAGATCATTGTAGATCATTTAGTAGAGGAATGGATAGAAGGATTAATGCAAATCTAATATGCGAATTGTAAGGCAGATATTTAATAAGGGTTTATGTATACTGCAGAGCCTAAACCGATATTGAATCTGGCATAGTAGATGCTAATCTGAAGTAGTACAAGACATTGGATTTGTATAATCCAATTTTTTAAGTCAATGTGACTTCTTTTGTAACTGAGTAGTGAGCTCTAGGCACTTGGCCTTCTTGCATGTGCAAGCCCCTATTGTAAACAATAATATTCCCTTATTGGCTAGTAAGCGAATATTGTGGGTCACAAATACCACCGAGGTTTTTCCCACACCAGGTTTCCTCATTAAAATATTGTGTTATGGTGTGTCTCTTATGTTGTTGTTGTTGTTCTTATTTGCTGCATTATTTTTGGTTTACCGGTACATAGTTTTGAAGTGTTTTTCATGTTATAATTCAAGTAAATTCTTATACCGATCAGATACTGATTCACCCCCCCTCTCAATATCTTTGGGAATCCTAACAGTGGCGTCCTTCTTTTTCATATTAGAAATACATTTTGTCTTATGAAATAATAAAGTATCCAACTGCAGACCAATGAGATTCCAGAGCTCATTTGCTCGCTTTATTATGTTGTCCCTTTCCTTCTCTAATTTCAAAATTTGATCCATGACTACCAAAATTGGACCATCTAAAGAACTAGTTAGGTTAACTATTGGGTTCTAAGAAATAGAAATCTGAATCAAATTATTCCTATAGTCTGACAGTTGCTTGTCTATAGGGGTTGTGACCTTATCAAAATCTAGACAAGTCTTGTATACTTTACCTCCCTTTGCCAATGCTGCATCAAAGGATTGCAAGAAAGTTTGGAGTTTCCCCTTTTCAGATTCAATCATTTGCAAAAATGTTTGTTTTTGGGCCTCAACAAATTTATCTGTAGCTTGATTTAATGAAATTTTTAATAAATAATCATAATGCTTAGGAATAAAATTAATAATCTCCTCCAATTTGCCGGATGAGCTTGTGCTCTCTTGACCCTAGAACTCAGGTACTAACCGGTTCAAAACTTCAAAACTGTGTTTAATTAATTATTTGTCTTTTGACTCCTCTTGAGCCAATTCTTGGGTTACTTGAGGTTGGAGTGCTGCCATTGCCAAAATTTTCTCTGTCAGAGACATCTTGTGGTATGACTTGTCAAAACTGATAGAAAATTGTGACAAATTTCCTTTGGCTATGGTTGAAGTGTGAATTGCGAAGTCAGAAGAGAGATTTGTCATAGTTTCCTTGTCCTTGTCTATCAGAGAGGTATCCTTAGAATCCTTTATTTCTTGTGCACTAGTGGCTTCGCCACTTGGTGCCCTATCCAGATCATGTACATCCTCTGCAACTTTATTATCTATAATCTTATCTATATTTGCCTCTGTACCCTTTTCTTTGACATTAACCTCTATATCTTGTATATTGTCTGTCAGGGTAACTTCTGCCCCAAAATTTGACTCACTAGCCGATATAGTGGTAGCCAATGGAGTGTTAGTAGCTTGCTCAGTATTTACACTCCGTTCTTCTGTTGATGTTGGTTTCTTGTCCCCTAGTAACTATATGGTCTGAGATTGTACAAAACTGGGGCTCAATTCATATCCCAAACTTCAAAGAATTCTTACCCAAATGTCTATGGTTTCCTTACAGATCTCCTCAAACCTTTCCAACATTAGGTTATTTATTTTGTTCTTTGGATTAAATTCAGATGAACCAGTTTTATTTAACAAATCAGCCATCTCTAGAGGGGTTATTATTGGACAAAGATTAACCAATTTTGTCTCTTTAATTTGTCAGTCCAGAGTTTGAGCATGTAATTTCCTAGCCTCTAGCTTATCATACAACTCCTCAGGAATAAATTTATCTAATTCAATCAATGTTCTACTAAAAGAATCAAGATATTAAAGAATTGCTTCTTCAATCTACTTTTTATCCTTCTCATCAAATTCATCAAAGAATGTAGAAATATTGTCTAAATTACCATCATTAATAATCTGATCAATTAAGTCTTGAGCATCCAATTTCTTCTTACCGGTTCTTTTCTTGGCTTCCACTTTGGGCTTCTCATCAGACTTGGGCTTATGTTTATGTACAATAGTAATTTGGGGTTTTTAGGGAGGCTCCTTAGCTGGTTCTTTCTTTTTCTCTTCCTTCTTCACCCTCACTACCCTTGCAAAAACACCTTTCTTCTTCAAAACTTCCTTAATGTCTTCGTCTGATTCTATTTCCTCAAAAGAAACTGTCATATATTGTCGGGTTGCCTTTTGTTTTCTCTTTGTTGACTCAGTTGGTTTAGAACTGGCAGGCTCAACTAAAGATGCTTCCAATTGCTAGGAAGTCTTTGTGGATACCGAGACCACATTGGGAATGGCCTGAGATGCCTTCTTGGCTTCCCTTTCTTCCTTTCTTTTCTATTTCATTTCTTCTTTCCTCCGGGCTTCAAGGATTTTAACTTTTTGTTCTATTTCTACCCTATCATGCCCTTCACTTATTAGAGTTTTAGCTGCAACCTTAGTCATCTTCTTTCTGATACCCGATGCAACCTATTCTTGGTGAACCTTTAGCCCTTTCTCCTGGGTTGTGCCAAATTTCTCCTCTTTTTCATCAACTGGTGCTTACAGTAGGTGTTGTGCATAGGCATCCAGTATAGCCTCATCCACCTCATAACCCATAGGCATGATACAGACTATTCTAGGATGGACTGCTTCCATCATGTATTCATCCTTATTTACCCTAAAACATATTGTATCTTTGTATTTTTCTACTATAGATTTAGGAATTCTAGCTCTATTTTTCATTTCCTCTTGAAAAGTTTTGAAAAATGCCCATAAATTATCTTTATTATGTTTATCCCCCTGACTATCCAAAATTTGGGCTATTTGGGTGGCTATCGAATGATCAATAGCCCATTGAATCTTCCCATAATCGAGAATAGTGCCCAAAAAGTAGAATGCTAGATAAATGACAAAAGAACAATATCGGAAGTTGTTTTTCTTATCTTGTTTGATTTTCTGTAGGTTTGACATTTTCTCCTTTAGCATCACACTGCAGAGATCATAATGTGCATCCTCCTTTACCAATTGGTGAGCAATAAAAATGTTGTTGCTGAAGACAGAGTTTAGTCAATTAGACTAGTAAACTTTGTACCCGATTATCATTGTGGCAAACTTAACATCAATTTCCCTTACATCAACAACCCTCATCAAATGACCATCGAAAGTGACACTGGCAAGTTTGTAGAGTTCTACATTGGAGAGTTTACACCTAGGGTTGGGTACACCTCCAATCTTGTGTAGGCAGGTGATGTTCTTAATCACTTCCTCGGTGATCTTGTAGGGCCGGTCCAACCAAATAAATTCTCCATGAATGTGGCTCAAAATGTATCAGATCCATTCCACCTCATCGAATGTGGTAAAATCCATGAATTGGTGAAACCCTTCCTCTGCAAGTGGGCAAATTACGGTTTCAGCTGGTTGTCCATGATCAGATTCTTAGTGAAAATCTAGGACAATTCATATCCTTTGAGCTCCTTGATGTCTTAGTGAATGTATGCCCTAATTTCTTTGGTGTGAAGAACAATGTGGCAGATGCTTGAGAATGCTCCCAATGGTTCATCGGACTTGAAGGGGTGCTTCTTGAATTCAGGATGGGGGTGGTTCTTGATTTCCACCACCAAAACAGTATCAACATAAGATGAAGAAGCCATAAAATGCGGATACTAAAACTAGGCTTTCTGCAAACGGAAGATACCTTAAGGTACTGTCGAGAGATGAGATTTGTTTTGGAGAGAAATTTCTTACATAAATCGCCTTGGACTCTAAATCACTCTTCTGAATGCTCGATCATTGTGTGAAGAAAATAACTTAACTTACCCTTTTTATCGTCGATTAGTCTGACCAGTTCACATAGTCTACGAGTAGGTTCCAGTAAACACTTTGAAACTACATATGTACCCATCTCCAATCAAAATTCTATGACTAGAGATCTAGTCTGGGGTATTTGCATGATCTTCAATGATTTGCCTACCCCTAAGGCAGAGTGCCTTAGTTACCAGTTGTTCTTGTTGTCGATGCAGGACTTGATGATTCTATCAAGTTTTCTACCAGTTGTGTATCTGATCTTCTTACCCATCTTTTCTCATGTTGTTGTATGATATCTTCCACCTTTTCCTTTCCCTTCTAATCTGTATTTCCATTGGTTACCAGAGGGTTCTTACTTTTACAATATTTAGCAATATGTCCAATCTTGTTGCATGCATAATAGAAAATATTGTTCTTCTGAATTGCTTTTATAAACCCTTGATTTCCTTGATTTCCTTTTGATTTGCATTGATTATCCATATGTCTAAATCTTCTACATTCATGACATCTTACATTTCCAAGACTAGTAAATGATGCATTGTTCTGATTATTCCTATTTCTACACTGAATAGCTATATGACCATATTTATTGCAAACAAAGAATGTGCCATTGAATTTGTGAGCATTAGACTATCTTACCAGTGATTTCTGGTTTCGGTTGTTGGTATGATTCTGCTTCTGACTAGATGATTGATCTTGTTGTGCAGTGTCTAAGCTTTCTCCTTCTTCATAACCAAGACCTCTCTTGTCATTAGCATCTCTTCGAATCTTTAGTAATTCATCAAGTTTTGCAGAGTTGTCTTTGAACTTGTTCTTGTATTCATTTGCAGTGACTAAGTCATCTCCCATGATTATATTGTCACTCAAGTTCTTGTTCATTATATCGAGACCGGGTCAACTCAAGTTTCAGCATGTCATTCACATGTGTCAGTCTGTTGCATTAATCAATTTTGTCCTTCAATGCTTGAGCTAGGTTTTCTTCATTCTTCTTTCTGTCCTCAATCTCCTTATACATTCTCATGGTTAGGGCTTGCATCTCATTCTTCAAGATAGTGTTCTCTTGAGTGAGTTTCTAACATTGATCCTTCATAGCATCTTCATCATCATTGTAATTCTTTTTCAATTGATCACATAGTTCCTTCCTCTTAGCTTGAACAACTGAAAGCTTTCCTTGAAATGAAATGATGTGTTCCCTGTCTTGCTTTAGTTCATTCTTCAATTTACTGTTCTCCATTTTCTTATTATCATTATCAAGAGCCTCAAGAGGAAGTTGAAGTTGTTGTTGCAGACCAGTTTCCATTGATTTCAAATTCCGGATCTTCCTCAAGTGGTTAAAATTATTCTGAGGAACTAGCTCTAATTGTAATGCCCCACCAGGAACCCTAAAGGAAAAAAACATAACTAGGCAACTAAAGGGTGAAATAATTTTTTTTTTAAAGATTAAGTGCATTAATTATAACAATAGCACGTTTAATAACACAGCGGAAGTCTAACACATGATTTCCTAAGGGTTACCAATGAAGTTTAATTCATAGATTATATTAACACCACGGTCAATCCAATTGTCCATTTAATTAGGTAAATTAAATGCTTATGATTAAAACTACACATACATCTAAATTCCATAATGAAAGAATCAAAGTATTCCAATGCATTTATTTATCCATAAACCATCTATACAAAAGATCAAGCAACTAAATTAACATACATTCCATTGACATAATATTACAATATCCATAAATACATGGCTTCCAATAATACCACAGATTACAAAGTTACAATGTCAAGGTTACATAAAAGTCTGATACAATGACCACAAGGTCTCAATTGAACAAAGATCATGAACATGAGCTGGTACATGAACCACGAACCAAGAAACACTAGCGAAGCCTTTCCTCACCTGAGATACAACCTAGAACATCTGATGGGAAGTGGCACTACCACCCAACCATGTGATCCCAAAATGGAACCATGCCACTGTGCTAGGAGAGAGTAGAAAACCCTCAAGAAAGCAAGATAAGACAAGTACGAAAGAACTACATGACTTCGCAAACATCCATGTGACTCAACTCACAAACACTAGTGACTCTAAGGAGAGAGTGTCATCACATGGCTTACGGTGGTTACCATGGTAGGCCTCCATAGGTCCTGGCCCCCATCCTGGGTTATCCTGGTAACCTCTCCTGAACCTCTGGCTCCATCTAAGTCTCATGCGGACCCTACCAATCCTTTCGTGAAGACAAGGTGGTAAGTTTTCCATTTCAGGCCTTCTCGCAACATCATGAGCCCTGTACTAGCACTCACCTATGCATGAGGTACATTATCTTAATTAATATTTATTCTACCCACACCCTAATCAATTATTAGGTTATCACTTTTTAACTGACTTTCAAGGGTTATCCTGCCATCCACTTTGGGCGTGGCCTTCGCTTGAAAGTCATTCTCTCTCATAGGACACTGATAGGAAAGGTCTCTCTCTACGAGAACTCTATGGAAAAACAACCAGCCATATCTAATCCTGACAAACCACAGGTGAAGGATACACAATCACTAACCCATGATTGACCATTTGGAACAAAACACACAATGGCTCACGTCAACAAGGTTACACAACAACACCTGACCAATGACATATAATAACATATGACACAATGATAACTCAACCAGAATTGCAACAAAATTAAGCTTGACTGCAAACACCATTTACACAAGATCCTAATACTAGCAATCTTTTCTTAAAACAACCAAAAGCATAAATAACTTGCAATTAAAGATTTTCTAGAAAATAAGAAAATACAACTATTAATACAAATAAATCAATTTTGTCATTTGTCCAATAAGGTTAAATCAATCACATAAAAATTAATCTCCTAATGTATTTCCAAACATAAATATAAAATCTAGCAATTACAAGCTTTTCTGAAAACACTCAAACTCTAAATTAATTTTATATATATATATATATATAATTATATGAATACCTATATATACATCGTATATATATAATATACTTATAATTATATTACAAAATATATATATATATGTCAACTCATAAATTAATTTTCATAGTATTAAAATAATACTAAAGTAATATAATACCCATAATAAAATAAACCTATATATGAATATATATATATATATAATTTAATTTAAAAATCAACTTTTAACAACCCTACACGGAAATCCGAAATATCAAATTTAGGTCTGCATGAGAAAACCCAGGGAAGAAATTTTGTTATGACTCATGCTACGCACGGTAGCACATGCTACCGCCGGTAGCAGGTGCTACCGCACGGTAGCACTGCTACCATAGGTAGCATACTACCGTCGGTAGTACTGCTACCGTACGGTAGCCGTACTACCATCGGTATTGGCTATCGACTTTAATTTTTATTTTTATTTTTTTAATTTTTATTATTATTTTTAAAGTTTTCAATAGCACAAAACTTACAATGAATTTCCTTAAAAATTATTTTCCAAAATTTAATTAAAAACAACTTTTTTTCAAGAAAAAATTAAATAAAATAATTTCCCCATAACTTATAAAACCCAAATAAATTTAATTAAAATTAGATCTATTACCATAGTAATTAAATAATTACCCAGAGATTACACAAATATTTACAGAACATCCATAGCCAAATATCAAAACTACACCCAACAAAAAGGAATATTTTCTCTGATAAAAACCCGTTTTCTACCAATCTTGCAATTTTCATGCACAATAAAAATCTTGGCAAATTTTGCCATAATAACTTTTCCCAATTTTCTCAAGATTTAATCTACAAACACCTAGGAAATAACTTCTTTCCATAAACTAGAAATTCACTTCAGGAATGGACTTTAGTAAAAAACAAGAAATACTCAGACAGGATTTTCGATTTGACAAACATTTTAACACACACATCATTCAGAAAGATGGAAGAAATAGAAATATTTTCTTTAAACAATCAAAAGAAGCCACCCAACCTGGTATAGCTTTCCTAGAAGAAATTTGTAGAAGAGAACCAATCCTTCAACAAGCTTCCAAATAAATTTCTCTTCACTTAAATCCCTGACCTGTTTCCTGTGTTTCCCCAAAATAAAGACCTATTCCCCTTTTTAAACTAAAATTCTAGGTTGAATATATTTTTCCCAAAAAAATAAATTTAGTAATAAAAGCAATTTTATTTTATTTTCTAATTTTCTAACAAAGGATAAGTTAACATGCAATAATTAAAAATCATTTTTCTTTCTTTTCTTTTCTCATGCAAATTAATTAATTTTCTAAATAAAGAAATTAAAGCAATGCTATAATTCTAATGAATTTTTTTATTCACTTATTTATTTATTTATTCTTTTATTTATTTAAAATTCTAGGAAACAATAAATGTAACTAATCTAATTTATTTTTCCACTAAAATTTAAATAAAATATATTTCTAATATCATGCAGCTTGCAACTTAATTTAATAACTTCTTTTAATTAACTAAATTTATAATCTCATTGCATACATAATTCAAAAATACCAACTATGAGATAACTCCATAAATTTAATTAATTATTTAAAACCACTGAACACACAATTGAACAAACCTCAAGCAAATACTCATAAAAAGATCAAACGACAATACACGATGGCTGAACAAACTGACAGGATGACCAACTGACGACACTCACAAGAGTGTAACTAAGTAAAATAGGGTCAACTACTATCTCTTCCACTTCCATCGGAAAATATAAGGCATGCTCAGACCTGTGAAGCCGGGTGGAGAAGATACCCCATACCTACCCGGTACTTGTACCTACAATATCCTGCATCATCGAACCACACATGCATATATACAATATAGAAAACATGACATACACACCGATGAAGGAGAATTGTGACGTTCCCTGTCTCACTAAAATGAGTGAAGGAAAATCGTCCCCTTGCATCTAATACACTCGTAGACACACAACATATAATTACACATTGCATAGATAAAGTAAAGTGTCAGTACATAGCAATAGTCCATAAAATACCATAAATCACAAGTACTGAAATATTGCAAATAAATTATGCATCTCTAATTCAGATAAAGCATGAAATAATGTCATATAAGTCTGAATAACACATCATGGTAATGTATCCACTGAAAGTAAACAATAATAAAATATGAGTCTAATAAGTTCAAACGAGTAGGGGTACTACACTAATACCAATTGTTGGAATCCAAGAACACTGAGAGGGAGGGGGAGTGAATCAGTGTTCTACCAGTAATGTTATATTTGAACTTATTCCTTCTGAACTGGTTAACAGTAAATAAAGTTAAAGTGCATAAACCAAATAACACATAAAGAAGCAACACCATAACACCAATATTTATACGTGAAAAACCCTGCAAAGGGAAAAACAATGGTAGGGATGATACCCACAATATCTATATACTTTATCAAGGTATACAAATATTACATTAAGGGGATTGCATATGCAATCAGGCCAACTGCCTAAAGCTCACTGCTCAAAAGAAGTCTCACTAACTTACATAATATTACAAGATTATTACAAATAAAAATAAACTCATAATATGCATCTAACCATGTTGGATAAGTTCCGGTTCAAGCTTTGTTAACCCTCACTATGTATCAGTTTGTTGATGCTTTGTTCTACCCTGTTCTGCTACCGGTTTAGACTGTGCACGTGAAAATGCACACAAGCACTTTCTTTCACTGACAAAAAACCATATCATTGATCTCTGAAAGATTCGCAACCAAAATTGCATTCCAAAAACATATTAAATCCATCGTTGAAAGAATATCCTTAAATACCTTTCTAACTTTTACCATGTCGGCTTCAATGAAGAGTTTAATGAAAGAGGAAATGTATTCCATGATGAAGAATCAAACTTGGGTCTTAGTCCCATTACCTGTAGGAAAAAGAGTCTTGCCAAATAAAAGGGTTTATAGGCTGAAGGAGGAGGGTGGAGGATAGAAAAGATATTAGGCTAGACTCGTGGTTAAAGGTTTTGCACAAAGAAAAGGGTTATATATTTTGATGAAATATTTTCTCCAGTTGTAAAAGTGACTTCAATTAGAACTATTCTAAGTCTTGTGGCTACAAAAGACTTGCATCTTGAACAACTAGATGTTAAAACAACTTTTCACCATGGGGATTTGGAGGAAGATGCAACAACCATAGGGATATGAGGTCAAAGGTAAGGAGGAGTTAGTGTGTAGGTTTAACAAGAGTCTGTATGGCCTAAAGCAAGCACCCCAACAATCATATTTGAAATTTGATAGTTTCATGGCTGAACAAGGTTACCACATATGTCATTCTAATCATTGTGTTTATTTAAAGAGATTGGATAATGACAGTTATATTATCCCGTTACTTTATGTTGATGCCATACTTGTTGCTAGGTCTAATATGCAACATATAAATGAACTTAAATAGAAATTAGCAAAGTCATTTGCTATGAAGGATTTGGGTGCAACTAAGAAAATCCTTGGTATGAGGATTTCATAGGACATAAAAAATAGAACATTAACTTTGTCCCAAAGTGAGTATATAAAGAAGGTGTTGAAAATATTTAACATGCAGAATGCAAAAGCAGTTGGCACACATTTGGCTAGTCATTTCAATTTGACTAAGGATATGTGCTCAAAGACATAGGAAGAGGTAAATAAAATATCTAACATCTCATATTCATCAATTGTTGTAAATCTAATGTATGTGATGGTATGCACATGGCCAGATATTGCACATGCAGTGGGAGTTGTGAGCACATACATGAGCAAATCGGGAATGGAACACTGGAATGTTGTTAAATGGATTCTCAGGTATTTGAGAGGTAATTCTAGCAAGGCATTATGTTTCAAAGGATCAAATGCTGATCTACAAAGATATGTTGACTCCGATCTGGCAGGTGATATTGATACAAGGAGGAGTACTGTAGGTTATGTTTTTACTATAGGGGGAACTACAATTAGTTGGATTTCTATACTACAAAAGGTTGTTGCGCTTTCAACCACTGAAGCTGAGTATGTATCTCCCACTGAAGCTAGCAAGGAGATAATTTGGTTACAACATTTTCTAGAGGAATTGGGCCCAATGGAGGATGATAGCCCATTGTATACTAATAGCCAAAGTGTCATTCATCTTGCAAATAATTTTGCTCTTCATTCAAGGAAAAAACACATTCAGCTCAGGTACCACTTCGTTCAGTTTGTTTTAGAGGATGGCCAGTTATGAATTGAGAAGATCCACACAAGTGACAATCCTATAGATATGTTCACGAAGGTAGTCCCACGGGAGAAGTTGATTTCCTCCTTAGTTTCTCTTGACCTTCTTAACTAAAAATCATGGAATTATGGCATAGTTGTATCTAAGAGTTTTATCTAGTGGGAGTTGCAAGTTCAGTAGTGTCGTCTAGGATCAGTCTCCAAGTGGGAGATTATTTGGTGTGGAGCCTAATCAGTCTCCAAGTGGGAGATTGTTGATATGTGGCAACTGATCATCCAAGTACTATAGACTAGTTATATATCCTTCTTTTTGTCAGTTTTGCTGAAAAATCGACATTGAAAAAAAAACCCTAAAAATAACCGACTTTGAGTGTTGCCCTAGAAATTGGTGTTATAAGTGGCTAGAATGTAAAAGGGAATTGTAATGGTGTTGTACCGATTTACCGGATAATAAGAAAATATTGGATGGTTGTGTTCTGTGGTTGTAGCCCATCTTGGGTGAACCACGTTAAATATCTGTGTTATCTGTGTTATGCATTTTTCTTCATCTTTTGTGTTTGTATATGCATATAATTGTTAATTTGTATTTTCTCTAGAAAGCGTAGCACATCTATAGCACAGATTAGCACTTTTATACCCTATTCTAGCGAATTTGTGCGTTTTCACCATAGATAGAGTAAACTGCAACTTTTCATAGAAAATTAAACATAGTTTTAGACACCCTTTTCAGAGGGCTTCTTATTTCATTATCATCATATCAATTTGAAACTAGACAAAATAGGTTTTTACAAGTACATCCATTTTTAACAAATTTTATGATACAACATTCTAAGTGCATAGTCGACATATTGATTATCTAAGTCTTCAACATTGTTTCTTTATGGATTTAGCATCCTTCATCGTGAAACTAAACTTTAGATCAGATTGACCTTGTCTTCTTAATAAGATAAGATCTTTCCTATTGGACTTGGTCAAATTACATCAAAACTTGCACTCTAACACTAATCAAAAACTTAAAAATCTCAATTACTTGCATATCAGTTTTGACTTGGAATCAAAAAAAGAAACTGAGACAACAAAAACAAAAACAAAAAGATACAATGGAAGAAGAAGTTCCTTTTATATCACACAATCAAGATGATGATGAAGAATAAATATCAGAAGAAAAAATTAAGGAAGCACAACAAGATCCCAAATTTGGGAAATTCCTAGAAAAGGTGTTAGAGACTGATAGGGAGAAGTATTTTTTGATGTTGGCAATTTTGGGCGTGAAATTGCCTCAAGATTTTGATGTAACACACTTAAAACAAACTGAAGAAACCAGTGAAGCACAAAACACCGCAACTCGAACACCTAGTGATAGAAATAGAGATGGTAGAAATAGTGAAACAAGAAATAATATAGACAATCCCCTCTTGACAATCACATAGATAATACAAACCCTCCAACAACAAATCCAATATATGCAAAGAGGGACAACCAAAAGGTATTCACTGGAGGATATTTGTCCATACCCATTCGATAAAAATTTGAATATGATACCCTTTCCACCTAATTGTGAAATTTTGAGATATGATAAGTGTAATGGGAAAACTGACCCTCAAGATCATGTAAGGGAATTTTGCACCATGAGCATGGAGTTCGCACATAATGAGACATATCTAATGTGATTATTCCCAAGGAGTTTAGTGGACAGGCTATGGAGTGGTTTTCAAAACTGCCACTAGGGATTAGATCATTTGATGAACTTGTGAATAAATTTATCTCTCAATACTCATATAGAATTCAACATGAGATCACCATGCTTGATTTGTGCAACATAAAACAGAAAAATGGAGAACCCTTCATGTCATTTTGCAAATATGGAGGTGGTTGTTTGCTAGATATTCTCAACTTGTACTCGATAACGAAAAAATGGACATCTTCATCGAAAATATAAATAGTGAAATGAGTTATAGACTCAAACTATTATATCCTCCAAGATTTGAAAAAAATATTGAAAACCGAATCAAGATTGAATATGTTTTGGTTTAAAAGAGGAGCATTAAAAATTTATAAAGAAGGAACTAATTTTTCCAACAACAATAACAACAACGATAAACCAAAGTTGTTGAATAGAAATATAAACATCATCAATTATGGAGTGGTGGATACTAAAAACATAAAACCAAAGCAAACCATATTTAATCTATCAAGTCATACACTAGTGGTTAACCAAGATAACAATAAGCCTAGACCACGTTTCCTAATTTTCGTAGAAAATTTACCAACATTGGAGAACCACTAGGATAGCCTGGGTACAATTCATATAAGTTGCAACATACTCAGCTTCAGTAGTAGACTGTGAAATACAACTCTACTTCTTGCTACTCCATGAAACAAGTCTTTCTCTAAGAAAGAATGCTCCATCGGTTGTTCTTTTCCGGTCATCAAAATTACCTGCCCAGTGTGCATCTATGTACACCTTCAAGTCAAAATTTTGTGCATATGGATATCATAATCAATAGTCAACGGTACCTTTCAAATATATGAAAATCCTCTTGGTTGCTATCAAACATGTTTCCTTTGGATTCTTTTGAAATCTAGCAACTAAACTAATTGCATGAGCTATATCTGGTCTATTGTGAACAACATAGTGCAATTTTTCAATCATTGACCTATACTCCTTCTCATCAACAGATGTGGCCTCATCTTCCTTAGAAAAATTACAACCTGTAACTATTGGTGTCCCAACTGGTTTATAGTCACTCATACCAAATGTCTTTAATACCTCTTTCACATACTTAGATTGTGTGATGAAAATACCACTCTTCATTTGATGTATTTGCAAACCTATGAAAAAAATTTCTTTCCCACTAGAGACATTTCAAACTCACTTTTCATTTCATTTTCAAATTCATTTCTCATGTCATCATTCCCTCCAAATATGATATCATCTACAAACACTTCACTAACTAGTATCTTATCTCCTTCAGATTTGAGATATATATTGCTATCTTCTTTGGTTCTCTAAAATCCTATCTTCATCAGGTGTGAATGAAGTCTTTCATACCATGCTCTCGGTGCTTGCTTTAATCCATATAGTGCCTTGTGCAACTTACATACCATGTCCTTCTTGTAAGTTAAAGCATAGCCATCTGGTTGCTCAATGTATACTTATTCTTCCAATATTCCATTCAAAAATGTAGATTTCACATCCATCTGATATACTTTGAATCCTTTATGAGCTACAAAAGCCAGTAAAGTTCAGACACCTTCCAATCTAGCCACTAATGAAAAAGTCTCACCATAATCTTCTCCTTCTTCTTTTGCATAACCGTTACAAACCAATCTTGCTTTGTTGCGAACTACAACACCATCTTCATTCAGCTTGTTCTTGAAAACCCACTTAGTACCTATTACTTTTTTATTCACTGGTCAGGGTACTAGAGTCCATGTATTATTATTCTCAATTTTTTCAATCTCCTCCTCCATAGATTTAACCCAATGATCATCACCAAGTGCTTCTTTAGCAGTTCTAGGCTCAATAGTGGAGATCATGCAGGAATTTTCTCTGATTCTTCTTCTGGTTAGCACTCCAGCATCCTTATCTCCAATAATCTATTCAGGATTGTGATTGAGTCTCACAAATCTTGAAATAATATGATCATTATCTTGAGGTTCATCTTCTACATTATCATCATCTTCTTCTGAATCTACCTATTCTGGTTGAACTAGTACATCAATATTTGCTCTACCGATTTCAGGTTTCACAGGTTCTGGTTCCAAAAAAATATGCAAGGATCTTCATCCTTTTTCTCTACATTGGTTTCCCCTGAGACTTAAGGATACTCATCCACTCGAACATCAACACTCTCAATGATTCTCTATGTCCAGTTGTTATAACATTTGCAGGCCTTACTCTTGGTGGAATAACCAAGAAATATACCCTCATCACTTTTAGCCTCAAACTTGCTAATATAGCCACCTCTCTTAAATAAAACATTTTCTACCAAATATCTTGAAATAACTAACATTAGGTGATCTACCATACTAGTATTCATAAGGAGTCTTGTCCTTACCTCTTTTTACTAAAATTATGTTCATTGTGTAGATAGTTGTGCTGACAGCTTCTCTCCAAAAAGTCTTTGCTACACTTCCTTATATCAACATTGTCCTAACAGCTTCAACAACTGATCGGTTGTTTCTCTCTACAATACCATTCTATTGTGGTTTACTCAGTGCAAAAATTTGTCGTTTGATACCATTTTATTCACAATATCTAGTGAATTCCTTAGAAGTGAATTCTTCGCCTTGATCAATCCTCGGGCACTTTATTTTCTTTGTACTCTCCTTTTCAGCTAAGGCCATGAATACCCTGAACTTACCAAATGCCTTTGTTTTATCCTTCAAGAATGTGACCCACATCATCCTTGAGAAATCATCAGTGAAGATCATGAAATATATATCACCTTGAATACTTTTAGTCCTTATTGATCCACAGAGGTCTGTATGAACCAAATCTAATAGATGTTCCACTGAAAAATATTTTCTCTTGAAAGTTGAGGATGTCATCTTTCCCAACTTACATTCCTTACATAGAGCATTAACCAGTTTGTCCAACTGAGGCAAACCTCTCACTTTCTTTGACTTACTCACTTTAACAATGTTATCAAAATTCAAATGACAAAATCTCCTATGCCAAAGCCAACTTTCATCTACTTTAGCAATTAAACAGTTGCTGACTTTAAGATTCAGGTGACACAGGTTACCTTTAGTCTGCTTTCTGGGTGCAATCAGTTCACCTTTTCTCCCATAGATTTTGCACATACCATTTTTAAACTCCAATGGATATCCTTTGTCATTAAGTTGAGCAACACTCAAAAGATTGTGTTTTAGACCTTCAACCCAGTAGACATCATTTGCACTGCTCTTTCCATTAAGAGAAATAGTTCCCTTACCTTTAACCATGCAGGGTGAGTCATTACCAAATCTTACAACTCTGCCATCAAATTCCTTCAAAGAAAGAAATTTTCTCCGATCACCGGTCATGTGATGTGAACAACCACTATCAATGATCCAATCATTAGAATTATCCATTCATAAAAATAAAGCCTTCTAATCAGATGTTTCTTCTTTAATGGCTACAAACACAATGTCTTCATTAGCATCACCATTAGATTCCTCATCAGTGATACCACCATCAACTGCAATAAGACAATTTCTTTTTCCTTTTCTCTTGTACTTCTTGAATTTCTCTCTCTTGTTCTCATTATCACCATTAGGATAGTTAGCAGCTATGTGTCCAATCTTGTTGCATGCAAAACATTTCAAAGGTAATTTACCTCTATATTTACCGGTACCTCTGGGAAATTGCTTGGCCATCAATGCTTCAAACTCAACTAAACTGTCTTCATCATCAGCTTCTCTGTTGGATCTAGATTCATAACTATGACTGACATCTCTAGTGTTTCTCATAGATGGGTTAGAAACAGAAGCTCTAAATGTTGATTCAGATTTATGAACACTACCATCATAACCATTTAATTCAAAAGCAATAAGCTTACCAATGATGGAGTCAAGGGTTACCTTGGTTTTGTCAATACATTTGCAACTCTTGAATGGCTACAACTCAGATTGCATAGACCGATAGCAGGGTTCTCAACACCTTACTAACTACTCTGGCATCATCTATTTTACCACCAGCACTCTTGATCTCACCAACTATCTCTTTTATCCTCTTACCATATTGTTGGATATTCTCAGCTTTAGCCATTCGCATGTCATCAAACTTTCCTCTTAGACTCTCTTCCTTGGAAATCTTCACACGTTCAACACCACTATAAATCTCTTCAATTTTCTTTCATACCTCATATGCAATCTCCACACCATGAACATCAACATATTCAGCATTAGATAAAGAACTGATAATAGCCTCCAATTCTTGATTGTTTTCTTGTTTCTCTTTCTTCTGATCATCAGTCATAATCCTAGTAGGTGCAACATATTGAGTACCAACATGTTCCCAGTATTGATTTCCAAGACCCTTGATATAAATTTTCATTCTATCACTCCATATCCTATAGTTCTCTCTATTAAACTTGGGACCTTCCTTCTTGATCATGGTCTACAAGATCTTTACCTCAAGTTGTTAGGCTTAGACCTTAGAGGACCTGAGATGATCTGATACCAATTGATGGTATAATGAAAGAACAAGGATCCGGTCAACTACTGAGAGGGGGGGTGACTCAGTAGATAGAAAAACTAATAAAAATTCACCAATCTCTCAAAGTAAACTTAGAAATATCAATGCAATATCACTGTCAAGATTAAAACTGTCAAGCTAAACTAGTTGACTGTTACAATAGATAACAGTAAACAACTTGAAACTTACAAACATCCAAATACTTTTACTGACATAAGTAAAACTTCATTTCATATTGCTTTTGGTTATCATGACATATCAAAGTGGATTAAGTAGTTAAGCAAATCAGCCATACAAACATAATCACAAAAACATTCACCACTTGACAAAATATTTTTGACGTGGAAACCCAAATGGGAAAAACCACAGTGAGATGAGACTCACAAGATAACTATCTAAACTCTTCTAAAGTTCACACTATTAGGAGCCAAGCCTGTTAAATCTTTTATAAAAAGTCCTATTAAGAACAGATCCTATTAGGAACCACTTGGTTAAGGGATTGACTATAATGCCTTGTTAGAAGAAATACCCTTGAGGAGTAACCTTTGTAAAGGAATTAGAATCCAAGCTAATGGATCACCTTGTTAGAGGATTTGAATAGCACCAAGCTTGTTAGAGCTTACTCAGTTAGGGAATTTCAATCTGTTGTAATTGTGGGGGTAGTGCGCGAGTGATGAACGTGTGATGAACAAGTGGCATGAGATATTAGGATTGGACTAGTCCTTTCCCCTTCGAATACTAGTGGTTCTCCCTTCATAACTGCTCTAGAATCACCTAAGGGCAGTTCCCAACTGACGGTTGCTTCCGTGAACCCAACGCGAGGTAAGATCTCTAAGCAATGCACTCGAGAAAGAGGGCAACAAAGAAAGTAGAAAGATGCGGGGTAGGCCACACAACACGAAACAACGTAGGATTAAGTTAAACAATAATGCACCATGATGAGTTGGAGAAGTGGGTGGCAGTGAGACAAAATTCCACACCATATTGTAGGGTGGATCTCTAAAGGTATCAAAGATCTCCCTCCAAACCGTACATACGACTTTCGTCAAATACGGCTTTCCACATGATTCCATCTACACATATAAGATATTCATTCTTATTCATTCGAATTATGTTTACTCATTCTCATATTGAGTATCCATTTCCTTTCTTTTGCTATGATTAGAAATCTTGTATTTTCTATATCTATACGATTAAGTCCTTAGGTTTAAAAAAAGAGTTAAAAAAAAAAGAAGAAGGTGTTTTAAATCGATGCTATTTGAATTGAACCTGTTCCAAAAAGGTCAAGACATTTCCAATTCATATGTTAACACACACTATAGCAAGGGAAAACTTATGAAATGAATTCAATACAATATTAAACCTTAGACATATAATATCCTTACAAACTAGTTTGTTTTAGCCTACACTAGTCCCCTTACAAAACGTTCGTTATTGGGTTAGCCATAAACTTTACATGTTTTTAGCAATTGACATGGCATCATCATAAAATGATACAAATCTTAGATAAGAATATACAACGCACTAGAATGCCCTTGTTTACGATTTTTTACTGAGACAACATCTAAGATTCCTCAAATTAATATATTAGATAAAGCCAACATATTGTTTTTCTTCTTTAGTTAAAGAGTCATAAGTTAAAGGATATTCTTCTTCAATATCCTTCTCATCAATATCTTCAATATCTTCAATATCTTTAGTATCTCTTCCTTTTTTCTTAGGAAATTTATCTTTGGAATCTAGTGTTAATGTAGAAAACTGTTTCATTATCTCTAGTAAACATAAATAAATTCCCTTAGTATTTTCAGTATACGACAAAAAATTATCGTCACAATCTTTTTCATTGTTCTTGTGATGGAACAAGAGATTTATTTGGTGAAATAACTCAACATTATTTGTACTAGTGTGTAGATCATCCTGCATAATCTTGGTGAAATAACTCAACATTCATAGCGATATTGTTTTTTAACGTATTCTATTAGAATATCAGAACCAAATCGAGGAAATTCTTCTTCTTCGAATAAACTGCAATAACGATTTCTAAACCAATAATACACCTTGAAAAGCACAATTGGAATGCTTCTTTGTATCCAAGACAACAGAAAAGCTACCATTTTTAAAATCCTCCTTATTTTAATATTAGAATTATTACTTTGATCTGGTATCGAAACTATACAAAAAAGATGCTGAGGTCCACGATAACGAAACATAAAATACTCCTTATTTTAAATAAATAAACAAATTGGAAAGAGGAATAGAATATTTTTAGAGTTCAAAAACTCTATTTAAAGAAATACAGCTTTTTTCCATTTATATTGACTATTCTTAAATAGTAACAATATCTCTATTGGAAAGCTTATATTCCTCAAGCTATTAAATAAGTCCTCCCTATGATTTAGGGATGAATAGTTCTAACAAGAACGAGGTCTACTCAACATGGGTGTTGAACGTAAAGTATTTGACATGTTTCTTCTTGATTTAAATAAAGCATACTTTCGGTGATATAATTTAATTCGACCCATCCGAGCAACCATATAGATAGGGACACACACTCTAGGGGTGGGAGGCTAATATTGGTGGGGGGTTATATTACCTCCCAACCACCCCTCAATAGTGGAGGTATCTCCACTATTCTTTTTTTAGGGGGTGGGGGGCATAGTTGTGCCAAATATTTGTATGTAGCCGGGTGGGAAAACAATGGGAGTTTGTTTATCTATTTGAATAGCACTACACTTGCTTGTTCAGATCCTTTTCATGCTCCTATCTACCTTTACTCAGACTACAAATACATCATCTATTTTGGCAACCACACACTCAATTCAACTTTTCCAACTCTGAAACTAAACAACTCATCGACCTTATAAATAAATCAGCTAGGTCAGTAACACAACAAAAACCTAATTCACATAGAGATTACAAACAAATCAGTTCAAGTGTGACCATTGAATTACATAACAATCTCTACACATCATTCAAGAAAGCCTTAACTGCTCCTTGATCACCGCTTCATCGAACTTAGTAACTCATCACACACTTTGCATTACATGCATTATACTTGTTCATTCCCAAGACAAAAAAACCGTTACCTCAATGTGACAAAATCACATTGAAACTCTCTTCATACAATATGCATACATGTCATAATCATTACCGCTCATCATCAAATCATAAACCAATATAACCAATTCACCAAACTTAATCAGTTAGGGTTGATCAAAACAATAGGTAGGGTTTACCAGTTCAACTCTCCAATACTTAGAAATACGGTTTTACTCCACAAACTTACCTATCGATTACAATTCCTTTCACACACTCTTTCTATCGATTACAAAACAACATTATAACAATATCATTACCGATTAATTGACATCATTGAGAACATAACAAATGATTAATGCAATCTTCATGCAAATGCCAACAGATCCTTACACATATATCAATAGTTTCCAAATTTTTGGATGTTGATCAATTTCAAGCCAGGGTGTGACACCTAATAGCACCTCATTTCTTATCCTTCACAGATAATGATGACATTTCCTTGCAACATCCTCATAATTCTCCTCTCCATATTGAAGTGCTTATCCATAAAACACATGTTAAATGCACGTGATAATAGATGGAGGAGCTGGTCTGGATATTTTCTCATTAAGTCTAGTTCATGCTTTAGGCTATTTGTAGAAACAATTTATCCTAGGAAAAAGATCACCACAAAAGCATATGATTAAGAGGATTGCTCTTCCAAAGGAATAGTGGTGTTACTGATTAGAGTAGTACCCATAAATAAAGATATAGTCAATCAAGTGTTGGAACTGAATTTATCTTATAACATACTTCTAGGCAGACCATGGATTCATGATATGCAGACAGTTCCATCAACATACCATCAGTGTGTAAAGTTCCCATTCCATGGACAATAACTTACCATCTTAGTGGATTCTAATCCATTCCAATATTGCAGCAATCTAAAATAAATCTAGGAGGTCATTCTTCCATATAATAGAGAGGCGTCTTCTTCTAATTCATCACCTAAGAGGAGATCGTACTAGTCAACTTTAGCATGTTTTAAGAAAAAACTACAATTGAATGACAAAGGAATAGGAGAATATTCTCTACAAGATTTAACCATCTCTCCTAGATCTTATGGAAAACCATCAGCTTCAAAACAACAACCAATATCAAAACCACTCACCATATTTGATAGGGCATTTGTCAAAGAAGGAACCCTATCTGAAGAAACTAAAGACAAAGACATTTTACAATGGCTATATAAAGATGAGTCTCATCAAGAAATCAATAATGTTAGAATACCAATCGAAAGATATGGAAAAGGATTTCACATCCTGCTAAAAATGGGGTATAAGGGCAAGGGCCCTATAGGAAAAAGAGAAGAAGGTATTCTAGAACCTATGCAACCTCCATCTCAACATGCTAAAGACAAGTCAGGATTAGGTTTTGGACAATACATTCCCATTCATAAACAAGAAGAAGTAGCTCGCAAGTAGCAAGAAGAAGAAACAATTCACAAATAATAGGAAGAAGCATCTCGCAAGAAACAAGATTAGGAAAATGATAGGAGACAAGGAGACCTTGCCATTAAAAGAGAAGAAGCTACACATAATCTTTATGGACAAATCCTTAGATTACAGGCTTCTAGTGAGACTGACTCTAATGAATGGGAGTGTGACTCATATCATTCTAGATAATCCTTTGAGGAATCTTGATGTGCAAAAGATGTGGATGCCAATACAGTTCACTTGTAAGAAGGACAAATGTCAGAATATAGACCACTTGAATTAGAGTCACAATTTATTGATTTTAAATTTATCGAGGATAATCAGATATAGGTCAAGATAGGTCATCTTGAGGAGAGTAACATTTGGAACTTGGAAGTAATTGATAAGAACTTTGACAATTCCATCATGACCCTTAATGCCTTTGGGACTAACCAGTTAGATGGTCATTTACCTTTGGTGCATCTTCAACTTATTGATTGGGAAAACAATGGACCCATTGAGATAGATACTTTTCTGAATGATCATGCCTTTGCCTTATATCTCAATGCAATAGAACCTATAACACCCAAAACATCTTCCACCAGTGAATTTGATAATGATTCTTCTAGTCAAGGAGGTACCAAATCTCTCAATTGCAAAAGTGAAATAAGTGGATTAAATAGCAGATCTAATGTTTAAAACCATTTAATGGCAACATTAGATCGATAAAAATTAAAAAGAAAGGACGTATGTGGTGGTGAAAAGCTCTTTGAGGCGCCAGAGGATGGGAGATATGAAACTCTTACCAAGCATTACTAGGAGAGGTCTTCTATATTGATTGAGCCAACTAAAGAAGTTAACATTGGTACCTCAGACAATCCTAAGATTCTACATCCAACAACATCATTGTCAGAGCAAGAGAGGTAGGATTACAATGAATTCTTCAAAAGAAGACAAATAAACTTTGCCTGGTCATATGTAGACATGTCAGGGTTGGATCCAAATCTCATAATGCATCACTTAGATGTCTCTCTAGGAGCCAAACTAGTAAAACAAAAACTGAGAAAGATGCATCCTCACATAGCTCTCCTTGTCAAAGTAGAATTGAAAAAATTATTGGATGTGGGATTCCTAAGGCCAGTCCCATATCTAGACTGGGTGTCAAATATTGTGCCTATTTCCAAGCCAGACAAGAACATTAGGGTGTGTATAGACTTTAGAGACCTTAATTTAGTGTGTTCAAATAATGACTTTCCCTTGCCAAGCATAGACATCATTGTAGACTTAACAACAGGACACACAATGTTTTCTCTAATGGATGGCTTTTCAGGGAATAATCAAATCAAAATAGCACCTGAAGATTAGGAGAAGACAAATTTCACATGTCCTTGGGGTACTTTCTGTTGGAATGGCATGCCTTTTGGACTGAAAAATGCAAGTGCCACATACCAAAGAGCAATGACGACTATTTTCCATGACATGATGCATACATACCTGGAAGATTATGTAGATGACATATTGGAAAAATCATACACAAGAGAAAAACATCTAGGGATTTTGGATAAGATCTTTTAAAGGTTAGAACAATACAAGTTGTGGCTAAATCCAAAGAAATGTGATTTTGTGGTCATATCAGGAAAACTTTTGGGATATATAATTTAAGCTTGAGGAATAAAAGTGGATCCAGCTAAAGTGTAAGCCATCATGGAAATGGAATTTCCTAAAAATATCAGTTAGCTACATTCTCTTTAAGGAAGATTACAGTCCATAAGAAGATTCATTGCTCAGTTGGTCGATAGGTGTCATTCATTCACTTATTTTCTACACAAAATTGTTCCATTCAGATAGGATGATCAATGTGAACAAGCCTTTGACAAAATAACTCCTCTTGTTTTAGCATCACCAATTGAAGGCAAGTCATTGTTACTATACATATCAGCCATAAATGTATCATTAGGAGCTCTTCTAGCACAACAAGATCATGAGGGACGAGAGCAAGCTATATATTATATCAGCAGGACCCTGGTTGGTTACAAGCTCAACTACACCTCTATTGAGAAAACATGTCTAGTTGTGATGTTTGCATCCCAGAAACTACAACATTATATGCTAACTCATTTATTCAAGCTGATAGCTAAAATAGGTCCATTGAAATATGTCCTCAATAAAGAAACATTAACGTGTAGATTAACAAACTAGGTCATGATCCTAAGTGAATTTTATATTGAATATGCTAACAGAAAGGCTATCAAAGGACAAGTGATTGCATATCAGCTGGCAGAAGCACCCTTGCATGATGATAATCCATTACACATTGAGTTTCCAGATGCAAATATTCTTACAATCACCAAGAAAACCTGGGAATTATATTTTGATGGCTCTCATACTTAACATGGATCGGGAGCAGGAATAATATTTATAACACCTCAAGGTCATACCATTCCAAATTCATATAGATTGAGTTTTACTTTCACCAATAACACAGCACAATATGAAGCATTAGTCACTAGAATAAAAATGGTTATAGAATGGAATATCATGGAGCTACATATTTATGGAGATTCTTAGCTGGTAATCAATTAGATTAATGATGAGTACCAAACAAAGGATGATAAATTAATGCCTTACAAAAAACTAGTTGATTTCAAAAATTATTTTGTTGAAATAACTTTTACACAAAATTCAAGGACTGATAACAAAGCAGTAGATGTCATGGCTATGATTTCTTCTCTCCTACAAATGCAAGAAAATCAAGATCATTATGAATCCTTGTTGGAAGAATTGTTTTACCTAGCCCATGACTCTCTTGATAACCAAATCATTTTCCACATAGTCGGGCTTGATTCCCCTTGTTATGGCCAAACTTATACTTATTTGAAAAATAGTACCCTTCCTCTAGACCTTTCAAATAATCAAAAGAAAAATTTAATTTATCAATCCTCTTCTTACACCATCATTACTGACACACTTTATCAATGAAGTCTGGATGGTACTCTCCTCGGATGCCTCAAACGTGAGGAATCTAAGAAGGTCTTAAACAAAGTCCATGAAGGTATTTGTGGCACTCATTCAAGTGGTCTTACTCTTGCCAATAAATTCATATGATTGGGCTATTATTGGCCTACTATGAAAAAAAACTCCTTTTAGTATGCTAAGAAATGCAAGCAGTGCCAAATTCATAGCAATCTCATACATGCACTAGCACAAGAGTTTCATCCTCTAGAAAATTTGTGGTCTTTTTCTCAATGGGGCCTTGATCTAGTGGGAAAAAATCATCCTTCTTCCAACAAACATAAGTTCATCTTGACAGCTAGAAAAATACTTCACAAAGTGGATTGAAGTGGTGCCTCTCATGATAGTTACAAGGAAACAGATTGCTTCTTTTATCCTAAATTATAGTATTTGTCACTATGGCATCCCTATCTCCATCATTACTAACAATGGGCGATTGTTCAAAAATCAAGATGCACAATATCTTTGTGAAAGATTTCAGATCCAACACAGATTCTCAACGCCATATTATCCTCAGGGCAATTCAGGTTGAAGCAACAAAAGTCAATGAAGCTAGTAGAGACTAGCATGTTTAGCTGAATCCTGCTTTGTGGGATTATCATACTAGTATTCGTACACCTAATGGAGCAACACCATACTACCTTGTGTACGGATCTGAGGAAATATTTCCCATTAATGCAGAAATACCTTCTCTACGAGTGTCACTCAAAGGGCTCATTCCAAATGAGGAGCAACGAGTATCTAGGTTGCAAGAATTTGAGTTGTTATAAGAGTGGCACAAGAATGCATCTGATCACCTTAGAGAATATCAACAGAGGATTTCAAGGAGTTCTAATCACCGGGTTAAGACTCGTGTATTTTAAGTCAGAGATCTAGTGTTAAAGGAAAATCCACGCAACCAACAAGATTATGAGAAAAAGGGTAAATTTGAACCATTTTGATTGGTTCCTTTTGTTGTGGTAGTTGCATATGGGCCTGGTGCTTATAAATTATCAACACTAGAAGGGGAATTGCTTGAATAACCCATCAATAATATTCATTTGAGAAAATTTTGTGTCAGAAAAAAAAAGTGAAAAATAAAAACAAAAAAAATCAAATATGAGAAAAAGTGCAATAAAAACAGGTGGTGAAAACTTGGAAATAGGCGCTATCTATCAGTTAGCTCTTCTATCTATTAGTTCATTTCTCTTTCCACTTTCCATCCATCACCATTTTACATATCTATAATAAATCCTCTTGTGCATAATCAGGCGTTAACATGTCATTATGGCTTGGAACATTGTATATACCCATAATAAAGTTTGTTTCTAGACTGGGGGCAAAAATCTTGAACCTAGCTAGGGGCATTCCACATTTGAGCTAAACAAAACAGGCAAAAACAATAATGAGACAACACTTGTAAAGTGAAGACTGCTACATTCAATGTTGAACATAAATCAAAACTTAATATGGCAAATGTCAAACACAACATTGCAAACAAATATCAGTAAATGATATCTTCTGAATTCTGATTTAAACCCTTTACCATGATTGTTCAATTGTTGTATCTTGATTTTCGCCATCATGCCTCCTAAGTAACTCAAGGATGTTGGGAACTAGAGTAACAAGGAAGAAGAATGATATTTTTATTTGTCTGTTGTCTATAAATTAATCATTAGTATTGTGCAAATTTGTCATAGGACATGATCAACAAATCATCATTGAGGATATTTCGGATTTGCACATAAAAATGATTAATTCATCTATTTTATGTGAGTAATACTCAGTTTATCTTGGTTCCATCATACCTCAATGCTTGTGTTAATTTGCAATATCAAAATTCAGGTAAACAGTACTCAGGTCATCATGGTTCAATTATATCATCGATGTTTGTACTAGCTTACCACATTTCAAAGGCTCAAAGATGATAAAAAGCATGATCAAATGACAGTTTTGATGGTTGAATTGCATTAATTGGTGTTTGCATATGTAGAATATATTTTGATTTTTCATTTTTCATTGGCATACCAAACATTAACTTTTCCAAGGCTTGAGGCTTCAAAATGGTGTTATCTCTTTTATTAAGTGATTGAGTACATTGGACATTAACAAAAAAATAAGCAATTCATCCATCCTGCATCTCAGGTCACCTTGTCGCATTCAAATTAGCATTCAATCATTGTAGTTATTCATAGTAGGCATTTTTGTGCATAAATCATCATTTCATTGATTATTACAATTCATTTTATACCATCTTCACTATACAATATATCATTCATTTAGTTAGTTGTTGCATTACATATAACATTCATACACCATCACATTTAGAAATGTATTGCATTTCATATTACCTTCGCAACATTGCATTATATCACATCTCATTGATTTCACATCATTTGGCATTGTACATAAAGAATGTTATACATGCATAAATGAAAAGGAAATCATATCAATAAACATCTCATGTCATACATAACATCGTAATTTCATGGAATTCGTCACATAGTAGATAAAACATTTGCATCATTCATAAGCATAAAAAAGCATCATATATAGATCCATCATCATCCATTCCCTAATCATGTAAATAAGGCATCCATCATATAAATAAGGCATCCACCATGTAAATAAAGGCATGCATACATCGTATAAGAGCTAATAAAACATGTAAAAAGAAAAGGCATAATCATGTAGATAATATATCCATCGCATCATAGACCATATAGGACAATAATATCAATTGCATCTAACATAGTTAAGAAATAATCTATGTCCAATGTACAATGATATCACAAAATAGGGGAGATACATCATACAATACTTGGCAGGAATCATCACATGTCTCATAAGGGTGTATACAAAAAATTCAGATGTATGATATCAAAGTCTCAATGTATGTCAAGTGGGACATTGAGCTGAGCTCTCCCCAAAGGTTGTAGGCCTAGTTGTACCTATGCATGTTGTGGCACCACCTAATGGTCTTGCATTAGGATCCCTAGTAGGAGAATCTCTATGCAATGGCCCCATCATAGCTCTACTCTCAGTTTGTGATCAACTCCATCCTAATCTAGTATTGATGGTTTTTGCAAAGCTCGGAGCTCATTGATCTACAGGAAGAACAACGTAATACAACTGCCAGTAGTACTCTATCTCCCAGGCAGAAAGATGGATGGCCCTGGTAGTCTCACTTGCGCTAGTCCCCTTGGCCAATATTTGTACTCCCTCAACTCTATCAATAGATGCATCTCTCTCTATTGTCAGAGAGGAAATATGTGTCTGTACCTATGTCAACTAACCATGTACCTGTGCTAATTGTCTCGGTAAGTCCTATACCATGGACTAGAACAACTATTTGTACATCCTCTTGGTAGGAAGGCACTTTGATATGTACCTGTTGTGGCCCTATTTGTGCCTATGTCGGCACTTGACTAACTACACCTACTATCTCTGGATCATGTCTAGTAGTATCTGCAACCTATGGAGGAAGTCTCCCAGATCTTCTACTCCTAACCACCTGGGTCTCCCAATCACTAGGTATTCATCTTTACTCCCTCTCCTGCCATGAGCCATTGGCTCCGCCTGCTTCATCTCCACTTGCTCTAGCTCCACCTGATCCACCTCCACCATCTCCACCTCTCCTCTGTCTCAGTTCCCTCTGAGGTGGTCTATCATCACCATCATCAAAAGTTTGCATGGGTTCATTTGGATATGATAATCTAGGGAATGGGTGGGTGAGAAAATACTAACCATAGTTTGTCATCATGCCCCCATTAAAAGTGTTTGGTAGGTAGTCCCAAGCCTGTACACAAAGAGAAATATACTTTGTACAAGCTAACTCAAAGGAGATGGTAGGTCACCATTCTATCACATCATGTTGTCGGTGTGCGTATAGTGCAATCCCTTGTGGGAATCCTTGTATCTAGGCATACTATCGCAATACTCGAGTCACAGTGAAGTGCTCAATAATGAAGGGGGTAGATCCAATTTGATATCTAGTACTGAACACAGCACGTATGGTATCTCGAGCGCATCAACTACCCATGGCTCACAATCCAAATAAGGCCTATAGATCACTATGTTTGGATCATCCAAAAATTTCGCCAATACTCAAGTCTCTCTAGCTTCCACTGGACAACAACACTTTTATATGCATAAACATAGGGTCTATCGACTAGTCGATCCCTATCTACCAAGGGGTGTATAATGGCTAGATGCTCGCAAGACCAAATCTGTAGTAATTTGACCCCTACTGATAAACTGGTAGCACCAAGATAGACAACTCTATCAAGATCATGGTATAGATGAGCAAGCATGCAAGAACCTCATGAATAACATGTACCTTGTGTGACTATCCTCTCCAGTACTCAACCCTAGCCAACAGACAATCCCTTTGATGTATTGTTATGACATAAGAATTCTCCAATGAATCTAGCAGGCACAAATGGTAAGGGCTCATATAGATCAACCATCTCTTGCCATGAGATGTTGTAACCACAAATCTGGTCATCATAAAAGATTCATCTGAGTGCATCGGTCCCACCCTGCTCAGTCACATCATATATGACAATCTCTCCACCCATAGTGATGCGTAGGATCCTGCAAATGTCCTCCAACGTCACTGTCATCTCACCGGTTGATAAATGAAAAGTATTATGCTCACTATGCCATCTCTCATCCAAGGTAGTTAATAATATAATAACCTAAAAATGGTCATCTAAACCATAGGCCCCTAATCTTGACTACATCACCAAGGTCCTAACCAAAGACAAATTAAATCAATCATAAGCGCCTAATTAATTAATTCTCAGTCATCAATGTCACATGGCAAATCACTCAATATTAATTTAATAATCATTTAATTAATTAATCATTCCAAGTAAATCATTTTAATCAATTATCCTATAATTCAATTAAATATCCTAGCATATTTAATTAATAAATCAATTTTCCATTAAATCATCAAAATGGAATTAATTTGGAAAAAAAAGAATTAATTTGGAAAAGAATTAAAATTGAGAAAAGAAATCAAGATGGAATTAAATTGAAAAAATATCAGAAAATAAATTTAATGAACTAAATCAATTAAATATCAAAATATAAAATATGAAATAAATCATTTTTTCTGATTTTATCTTAAAATTAGTTCAATTTCTTTTAAAGCTGAGAAAAGCAGCGAATCACATCAATTCACCTGGATTGTGCTTCTTCTTGGAGAATCTTCGTTGCTCATCACTGATCAATCTTGACCATTGGTCTCCCTCTGGATTTTCTATAAATTTAGGCTCTCATCTCTCATAAAAAAAAGAACTTGGAGATTATTGTTATTATGTTGTTTTTTTCTCTAGGCTTATTGAGATTTTGTGCATTGAGATATTACATATTAGTTATTGCATATTTAATGTTCATTCATATTGCTTAAAATCATGTTAGATTAAGCATGCATATCTAGCTTAATCTTGCATCCATTTAGCTCGATTTCATACTTATAGATTAAATCCTTCATTTAGGTGTCGTCTAGTCACTGGTGTTGCATATGGAAATCTGAGAGCAAAACTAAACTCACATCTACTAGAAGGCAATAGGTTGCTTTGTAATGATTTAATTATTCATTGATTATTGATTTACTAACCATGCATCTAATGACTTAATTGAAGTGTTGTGTATTCAGATACAGATACAATTCCAGTTTTCACACACACAAATAAACCCTAGTTAATCATATACCGGGGCATATCAATCAATGAAGATAATCCACATCTGGCAATAATATCGAGATTTACTTGTACCAGACTAGGTATCATCTATCAGGTCTTTGAGAATTATTCCCAAGACTATAGAACACCTAAGTCCTACAATCATATCACATCATTGTATCAACATTCAACTTATCCATCTATCTATCAATTTATTCAGCTCACATGAGATTCAATCAATCTCAAAGAGAATTTGTCATTGACTCTCATTCAGCATGAGGTTGTTATCATCTATCTTATCGAGAAATTAACATCATGATAATCAAAACTGATCAAAACCAATCAAATGGGAGGATGCAAAATCAAATTTTTAATATTTTGGTACTACAACACTAAATTGTCCTATCAAAACGCTATAAAACTGTATGAGAGTGCTAAAAATATTGATGCGCTATTATGTGCCACCAAAATGCTAAAAATCAGCATCATAGTGCTAAAACTCATGTATGCACTAAACTTTATCATCTATGCACTAATACAATGACCAAAGATGCTAAAAACATGACAACAGTAAAAGAAAACATGAGAGTGCTTAAAAAACTACCCAATGCACTAAAAGTATGAAAATGCTAATGTTTATTACCTATGCACTAAATCACTGACCAGATATGCCAAAATGGTGACCCTATGTGCTAGAATAGACAACCAAAATACTAAAATGATGACCCTGTGCACTAGAATAGACAACCAAAACGCTAAAACAATAAATTCATGCTGGAAAATTTAGAAAAAACATGCTAAAAACCGGAAAAAATAGTACAATGAGTAGTTTCGAGGTTTCATAATTATTCATCTTAGTATGATGGTAATACTTTATCCAATTCCCTAATCACTCAAGGTTATAATGTTGGATATGGTTGGTCATTGTTTCTTCTAGGATATGCTGTCACTGATGTTAACGTATTCTTGTGATTTGCTCTAGTGACTGCATATTGTGAAGATTCTTTGATCCCGTTTGTAGTGTTGGTTTGTTGATCACTATTTTCCAGAGTTCGGTATATCCTTTGGTATATTCCGGTGTGATCCGATCTGGTGTTGATCCTTTGGGATATTTCTTATGATGATCTTGTGTATCTTCATTTTATAACATTCATGATTTAGTGCTCTGCAAGTTATCTTTCTTCGTGACTGTTGCTAATTGGTTGTGTTCTTGAGCTTTCATATGTTAATCAATGAAGATTTGATAAGTGGTCTTGGTTTAATTGTTCCAGATGGTTCTAGTGTGCTTGTTGGTGTTTTCTAGTCGTGTCCTATTTGTCTTGGCAATCCGCATTGATCATTGTGCAATTTTTTTGGTGGTTTGTATCAACCGATGATAATTTGCGTGTTATGTGGTATTTCTGGTGGTGTAGCATGTTGCGGTTGATCTTGGTGTGATTTCTAGTGAATGTGATCATTTGAGAATTTAATTTAGGACCATGCTATTCTATGTAATTCATTATATTGGTCTAGTGGTCGATTCTTGTATCATGTGATGTAATTTTGTAATTGAGGGTTGAGGGTTGAGCCAACCTTGTTGTTAAGGTTGATAAAATTGTATATATAGGTGATATAGTCATGTAGTTTTGGTGTCGATGTTGTGTCCATGTTATCGGAGAGAGGTTTATGTGCAAACAAGTGATTTATCTGTCAGTGTTGAGTTTTTGGCGAGATTGGTGTTGCAAGGCAGACATTTGTGGTTAACTAAAACTGTAATCAGGCATTTGGAGATGCTATTCTTTTAGTTCACTTATTATGGATTGTAGTTTGAATCTTATTGTAAGTCAATGAGACTTCCTTGAGGGTTGTAGCCTTTTGAGCCATTATATTTTGAGCAGTGAGATCTAGGTAGTGTGTCTGAATGCATGTGCATTCCCCATTGTAATATTTTCACATATTACTACAGAGTATCATCTTATTGTGGGTTGTTTCCCACCGTGGTTTTTCCCTTAACTAGGTTTTCCACATCAAAATCTTGGTGTTGTGTGTTGTGCTTATCTATCTTATTACTGTACTTTATCAGATCTGTATTTTGTTTTTTATTATGGTTAAGACTGATTCACCCCCCTCGTCCTTCTTGATTGTTGCTAACAATTGGTATCAGAGCTAGATCCTTTGGTAGAAGCTTAATCGCTTGAGGAGATCCGGGATGGAAGCTCAAGGTGTAATCGTTAAGAAGGACAATCTGAGATTTGATGGAAGTAACTATGCTTTATGGAAGGACCAGATGGAAGTGAACTTGAAATGTCTTGTGAATACTATTGGAAGATTACAAAGAATGTCTATGTTGTTCATTAGAATGGACCTTCTACTCCTGATGAGGTTAAGGAAGCAGAACATAATATTAGAGTGAAGGAAGCGTTGCTTAGTGCCTTGACTGACTCTGAGATGACTAATATGATGAGACTTTAGACTGCACATGAGATATGGATAAAGCTTGAGGTGCTATATGAAGGTGATAAACAAGTGAAGGTTGCTAAGTTACAGAGTTTAAAAATAAAGTATGAGACATTGAAGATAGGAGATGATGAGAACATACACTCTTTTATGGATAAGGAGAATGACCTTGTCCTAGGTATCAGATATGTCGATGGAACTATTAAGGACGATGAAATTGTTGCTAAGGTGTTGAGATCTTTGCCTTTTACCTATAAGCATAAGGTTGTTGCTATTGATGAGATCCGGAGTGTGACTACTGTGATGAGAGATATGTTGGTTGGAAATCTTTCTACATTTGAGTTGAGTGAATTTGGAGAGTCACATGGAAAGTCTAAGACAACATTTAGAGCATATGCATCTATATTTGAAAAGAAGAAATATGATCCTGATGAGTGCAGAATCTCTAGATATGAAAGAGAGAGAAGAGAGATGGAAGAGAAAGAAAGGGAGATAGATGAACTTAAAGCACTGATTGCTTGGAGATTGCCTAAAGGTTTCGGTAAGTATAATGGAAAGTTGCCTTAGAAATATTTCTCTTGTAACAAGATAGGACATTTTGCTTCTAGATGCCCAGAAAGAATGGCTAAGTATGAAAGGCATGATAAGTTTGATAAGCATGATAGGTGATGAGTTGAGACATTGGCATATTTTTATCCTTAAAAATTTTGAGCTTTTGTCATATTTTGATTTACATAGTAGTAATGATGTATCGGAAGTTTACTATATGTATTTTATATGTTAGCCTGAACCTATTAAATCATGTTTTGTCTTTGCCAGTTTATTCGTGCAGCCATGCGATTTATTCTGGTTGCCATGCGGATTGTTTAAGGCAATATCATGTGTGAAATTAATAGATGTCCGGATTAAATATATACGTATGTATGTTCTTTTATGGTATTTCTTTTGTAGTGCGGGGAATAAATGATGTTGTGGTGGAAGCTCGCCTATCACGCCAGTTGAAGGAAGAGATATTCAAAAAGATGACTGAAGGATCGAACAACATAAATGATGAAAAGCGTAAGGAATAGCATTGGAGGAGCAATCACGTGATACTATCGATGTCTAACTCAAGTGGACATTGGTGTTGTAAATACCACCATAGTATGTTATGACTGTGGTTCAGTTTAGATCCGCATTTTCAGTAGCTTAACTCCAGCTATCTCCTTTCTCATTTAGTGATCTACCTCTTCTCTTTGGCGTGATCAGTGTTGTCTAAAGTAGATGATTTATTTTAAAATAAGCTCTCTATCTCTTCTCATGGGTGATATAGAAAAAAGAGAGAAAAGCAGGGCAGAGGATTTTTACAAGTTTTTTTGAGTTTCTTTTCATATTGAATCATGTAATGACTTCCAAAGAATGATGAATAAAAATATGTTATTCTGAGCACTTATAGTTGTTTTTGGAAAGCCTGGAATCACTCGCCCAAGGGGGCCCACTTGGTGAGTGTTCCTATGCATTTATTAAGATTAGTTTTCTTTCCTTAGCTGCAGTAGATGTTCTTGCATTGACTGTTCTTGCAGCCACTTGAAACACATCCACTGACTATTCCTGCAGCCAAACCAAAACAAAGTAATTTCTATTTAATTGAACTTAGCCAGTATTGCTTGAATGAATTTATGTTAATGCAAAAGTTTTCTTGTAGCCTTTCAATAGTTTCAATTATTTCTTATCTTTTCCGCATAATGTTAGTTGTTGCAGTAATGCAGAGTAGTTGTTGCAGGAACTTAGTGCATATATAGTGCAGACCCATTTCAAGTATTATGTCCCTGGGTTGACAATCAAATGAACACTAGCTATAGAAATAGTGACTTTACCAAGTGAATGCCCAAACTTTGGGTTGAGACTTCAACTAGAGTTATTATTCTTATTGTTGGGTTGAACATTTTTGGCGTCGTTGCCAGGGATGGTGTCAAACTAAGAGCTTGTTACAGTTATTGTCTTTTTAGTTTTTCAGTTAAATATTTTTTTGGCATACCTGATTGTTCAAATAAATTTCACGAATCTACATGCATAGGTGAAGAAGAGATGTTCTAGGTAGATTTATGCCTAGTCATCCTAATCATGCAGAAAATAATTCCCCAGATATAAACCCTTTTGCTGAACTTTATCAAACCCCAGAGAATTTGAACCATCCTAAATCTGAATTTCCAGAAGATAGTCTTCAGTTCCTCTTTGGACCCTAAGAAGAATAATTTCATATAGTAACTCCCTCCACAAGTCCAATGCAAGGAAACCCACCTCCTGGTGGAAATAATCCGCCACCACCACCTTTGGACCCAATGTTTGAGTTCCCCATATCTGATCAACATGATAATGCTAATCTTAAGAACATTCCAGCTTCTTCCCTCCTTAAATTCTATGGATTAGTGACAGAGGATCCAGACACATTTTTGTTTGAGTTTGATGTTCTTTGTAGGATTTTTTATTATACTACAGATGCCCATAGACTCAAAATATTTCCTGCCACCTTGAAGGAATCATCTCTAAGATGGTTTATGAGCCTGGGTAGTAGCACAATCAATACATGGGATGAGATGAAATGATTATTTCTTGCAAAATATAAAGATTATTGTATAGGCATTGATCGTCATGGAGATGATATCTTTAGAATGACACAGAAAGAAGATGAGAGTCTTGAAGATTATCTGGAAAGGTTTTTGTTTAGTGTCAAAAAGTCCAAGCATAGTACTCTAACTGAAGATTCCCTCAAGTTGATATTTTTGAGGAGAATCGGTGATGAATGCACTGATTCTTTGGATCTTATGGGAGGAGGTGACATTACACAATCTGGGTGGACTAAAATAGGACAAATTTGTAAGAAGTATTCTAGATCTGCTTCTAAAAATAATAGGCATTTCAAGCCAGGAGCGCCTTCATCAACATCTGGTATTGGAGTTTCTAGAATGGAACTTAGCCATTTATTGAAGGACTTTAAGGAGGACATTATAAACAATATGGCTACTCATTTGGATACATTTTCAGCTAAGAAGAAGCATGAAGAAGCTAATGCATTTCTTGCATAATTTTTCCCTCATTGTACGTAGTGAAAAAAAGATTGTAGATGTAAAATGGTTGCAAATATTGAGGTTCCTGACTTCAAGCCAATACAAGGTGAGGATGAGCAATTTTTCTATGTTGCTCAAAGAAGGCCAAATTTCTAAAGACAATGTATGCCTCTGGATCCACTTTCTTTTTTTGGTTATAGTGGAAATTCTTATGTACCAAATAATCAATGGCAATCACCATATGCTAAAACTTTTGGTAATTATCAAAACTAGTATGGTTCTCAAGGCCAAAGACAACATTTTGCTAATCAAATGCCATAGTGGCAGCAGCCACAGGGAAATTGGTATCCACCTTAGGGTCAAGGGAGCCAGTTTCAAGGGAATTGGCAACCTAAATGGAGGGGGAGTCATCCATGGACTACCCAATCTTCTGGTTATCAACAACCTATTCAGCAGCCACAACTGCCTGCAATAATGCCTCCCTCTACAACCATTGTTGTCCCACCTAAACCAACGCAGTTTCCCACTCAACCAATGCCAAATCTTAATATTAAATCTCAACAACAACAACTAGCTTATTCAGCTGATCTTAATCAATACCCAACCTATTCTCTATCCATAAGTGATATTCACCTCTAATCTGGGACAACTTTGCCTAATCCATCTCCTCCAGTTATCACTGAGGTACAAGAAGAACAAGAAATCTCTAATCCAATAGATACAATACCTCAGAAGCAGATATTACCACCATTTCTCCAGAGATTACAAGAACAGGAAGTTCTTACAAAACAGGAGCAAGGTTTTGATATCATAGACCAACCGAAACATGTCTATGTTAAAATTCCATTGTTTCAAGCAATAAAAGATGTTACTATATACAGTAAGGCACTTAGAAAAGCATGTCTAAAAAAACCCGGCAGGAAGAAGAAGGATCTGTAAATAGTGCATGTGATGGGTCAACTAGCAGATATTATGTTAGGAAAGGTTTCAATTGCTAAATATTTTGATCTTGGTAGTCATGTTGTGAGTATAGTCATTAATGGCAGCCAAATAAGGAATGTTCTATTTGATTTAGGGGCAGCCATTAATGTGATGACAAGAGAAGTAATGCAACAGCTTCAAATCAATAGTATAAGGCCTACACCCACAGTTCTACAACTTGTTGATAGCTCTACAGTGTGACCTGATGGTATGATTGAATATGTGGTTGTTATTTTGGATTCCTGGGAATACCCTGCAAATTTTATGATTTTGCCTCCAAAGGCAACATTGGGAGGATATCTGGTGATTTTGGGAAGACCTTGGCTTGCCACGGTTGTTGCATATATTGGATGTAGATCAAGGGATATGACTATTTCAAATGGGAACTCTACAAAAACATTAGCTTTGTATTCTCCTACACAGCCCCAGTTTGATCAACAACAAGTTGTTTGGCCTACTTTGGGAGAAGAATCTGAGGAAGTTGACTCTATTGATCACCTAATGATGATTAATCGAGGGCCATTCATGAAATTACATGATGAAGATTGACAAATGAGTTGACACAAGAACAACAATTGTAGGAGTTGGTACCAAATATTGCAGATTTAGACTTTCCTCCAGCCACTAATATATTGCATACTTTGTTGCTACAGGAAGTTTGTACTTCTCATTTTTCTGATATGTCCCAGATTTGAATAAATATTTGAATATCAATAGTGATATTTCAGATACTCAAAAGGGAACCCTTGTGGACTTGCTTAAATGTCATAAAAATGCCTTTGCATGGGATTACAAGGATATGCATGGAATAGATCCAACAATTTGCACCCACCATATCTATATCTGTTGGTGTAAATAAATATTCATTTTGGATATTATTACACTTACTTAAGTTAACTTAGGATAATGCATCTCATCGTAATTTGGAATTGAGACACTTAGGGAAGTGTGCACTTAGGGATAGAGCTTGTAGGAGAAATTCCACCTTTTGTGGTCTTATTTTGCTGTTACACTCCACATTCGGTGGGTCATCCACCTCTTGTGGAATATTATATTATTTCTCCTACCTACCCTTAGTATTTCTTACCTACCCTTGTTTCTCATTGAGCCACATGTCATATTTGTGTGCTCATACATCCATATGGCCTTGCCTATATAAGCAGGCCTCTATTCATTGTATTGGTTAATCCAGTTGATCATTTTTATATTGATGAGAATACAATTTGTTCTTGTCATTCTATTGTCTCTTTTATGCTTTTCATTGTGCCCTTGATTTTGGCAAAATCCAACATGGTATCAGAGCTTTTGGGGCTTCATTGATCAGTTTTTGGAGACATCGTGGAAGGCTTCTACTTTCGGATTTGGGGATCTTCATTTTTGGGGGGCATCATACAGCGATTTGGACATCACCGTTGAATCCGGGAGGCCATTTCCATAAATTTCGACTATAAAGTCGACCTATTTTGGTGAGAAAATTTTTTTTCCCCATTTTGGCTATTTTCGTACGGATTTCGAAATTTTTTTACAAAAAAAAAAAATTTATTTTTCAAAAGAAAAAAATTTTGAAACATTTTGAGAAAAAAAAAAAAGGGGATTTTTGTTTGGGGGTCCGCAGACCCCCCCATACACTGTATCTGTGTGCCGCAAGTTCTACAGCGCTGCAGACCGCCGTACCTGATGACGCCGACACGTGCAGGTCCATCCGCCGAGACTCACCGCCGAGACCCGCCGATCCCTGGTGCCTTCCCTGCTTCCCGGCCGCAGCTCCCGTCTTCGCCATGCAGGTCTTCGTCCTCCCACCACCACCTCGGTTTCCCCCGGTCGTTGTCAAGACGCAGACCCCGCCGGTCTCCGCCTCCCGCTCCGGCGCCGTTCAAAAACCTCCGGCAGCGCCATGCTGACACCCAGTCAGCATATAGACCCCGCCACGTGGCTCGAAAATAGCCATCCATACAGTGCCACATCAACAGTACGGTCTGCACAGTCACAGAGCCACACAGTCGTCCGTACAGTGCCACGTCATCTGTACGATCTGCACAGTCACCTGTACAGTCAGTTGTCCGTACAGTACGGATGCCCAGTCAGCAAGGAGGCGAAGTTTTTGCGACGGTCATATGGCCGTCAAATTTAACATAGTGACTTGCTGATGTCAGCACCACATCAGCATTTTTTGAAAAAAATTTGACCCCTCTCCATTGAGCTTTTCAGTTTTGTAGTCCAACTTTGGAAGGCCATATCTTGCTCATTTTTGCTCCTTTTTTGGTGCAATTTTTTTTGAAATGGGCTAAAATTTTGTGATCTTCACAGTGGTGTGGTTATTTTCTGATTTTGATGCACAATTTTTTCGAAATTTTTGGATTCTCTCAGCTGTACCTGTCCAATCCTCAATTTTGCAACTTTAAAGGCCTCATTTCAGCTCATACGACCTCCTTTTCAAGTGCCGTTTTTTTTGAAAGTGCTTATTTTTTTGTCTACTATCAGAATCTATGATCAGATTTCAGAGATTTTGAGTGAAAATTGTACTTTCAGATATTGGTCTTATTTGGCCTATTAGGTACTTGTAAATTGCTTGGATCTTAGTTAGATCTCTTGCATTATTAGTTTGAGACTCTTTTGGCCTTATTGAGGCAGCTGTAAAATTGTAAATTAGAAGTCCACTTTGCCATTTTTTGCAAGTGGCCCATTGTATACGCACTACTTATAAAGTGCCAAATCATCACATTTGGGGGGGGTTCTTTGATTGAGTGAATTTAGGGGGGTGTCTTGTGTGATTGTGCCTCTCTTTATGCTCTTTCCATTCTTGTTGCAATGAGTCCTAATAAGTTTCCACCATTAACTCCACATAATTATGCATCATGGAAAATTAAAGTATGGAGTAAACTAATGGAAAAGGGTCTCACACACTACATAGATGGAACAATAACAGCACCCCCTGATCCTAAGGCTGATCCAAATGCTCAATTAGAATGGCTCACAAAGAATTGCATGGCTCTTGGAACCTTACGCAAGTATGTATCAGATGACCTCATTTTCCACATTGAGAAGTGTAAAACAATTAAAGAGGCTTGGGATATGTTTCAGAAATTGTATGGACAAGTTGATGAAATCAGAGGCTATCAAATTGACAATGAGCTCACCAACTTAGATCCCAAGAGTTTTGATACAATCCAAGATTATGTAACCAAAGCAAGTGAGCTAAGAACAAAGCTAAAGGATTGTGGAATTGACAAAAAGGATGCTCAGTTGATCTTCAACTTGTTGGATAAGCTTGCACCAGAATATGTAGCATTTGTGTCTAGCTTCCAAACTCATCGTTTGACAGTGGGGAGTTCTTATGTTATGCCTTCATTTGATGCTTTCATGGAAATGTTGATATTGGAACAATCTAAGTTGTTGAACATGGGGTTTCTCAAGTCTTCAAAGTCCAAGGCTTTGGTAGCAAATCAAGGAAATCAAGGAAGTCAAGGCAAAGATTCCAACAAGAAGAAGAAGCAATCCAAGTCTAAACCACACTAGGAAAAAGGACAATCATCCTCTCCATCACAAGGCGATTTTTCATCCTCTTCCAAGAAGGGGACACCACCTAAGAAGGATAAACCAACTTGTGCATATTGCAAAAAGTATGGTCATGATGAGCATCGATGCCATGCAAAGCAAGTTGATGAGTTAACCAATCTTTTCAAGAAAAACAACATCAACTTGCCATCTACCTACACAAAGAAGGATTCAACTCCTTCCTCTTCCTCATAGTCTAAGGGAAAAGGGCAAGCATTTGTGGCTACAACAGGTTCTTCACAGCAATGGATACTTGACTCAGGTGCCTCATATCACATGGGTTCTACAAAGGAGCAGTTTTCTTCATTGGAGCCATCTAAGGTACCTCACATTTACATAGGTGATGACACACAAGTAGAGGTTGAAGGCAAAGGTTCAGTTGACATGGATGATGGAATATTTGAGAATGTTCTCTATGTTCCTAACTTGTCTACCAACCTTCTCTCCATCTACCAAATCACTCACTATGGGAATGGGAAAAAGGTTGAGTTTACCCCAGATTCAGTTGTGGTAAAGGAACTTGATGATGATGCCTTGGTAGCCATGGGACAAGTCAATGACAACTCTAAACTTTATTCATTCTCCCACTTTGTGCCAAGTTCACCTTCTAGGGCCTTGCTTACTCATTCAAATTTAGAAAGTAAGCTATGGCATGAGCGGTTTGGTCACCTCAACTACCACTATCTTCAACAGCTAAGCACTAAAGACATGGTCATAGATCTACCTCGAATCAATTTTTCAGAGGGCATATGTTCAGGTTGTTCCATGGGCAAGCCCCGAAGAGAAGTTTGATAAAGAGAAAACTTGGAGAGCTTTAGAAGTTCTTCAACTTGTTCACAGTGATGTAGCAGGTCCATTTCCAGCACCTTCATTCAGTAAGGCCCGCTATGTTCTTACCTTCATTGATGACTACTCCCGCTTCACTTGGGTCTACTTTCTCATTCATAAGAGTGAAGTATTTGATAGATTTTAGGACTTCAAGACTCGTGTGGAGAAGCAATCAGGGAAAGTGGTCAAGATTCTTTGCACAGATAATGGAAGGGAATATGTGAACAAAAGACTTGAGGATTTTTGTACATTTGAGGGGATTGATCTTCAGCATTCTGTTGCATACACTCCACAGCAGAACGGGGTTGCAGAATGCAAGAATAAAACTCTCAAAGAAATGGCTAGTTGTATGATACATGCACGTTCTCTTGATCCCGCCTTTTGGGTAGAGGCTATCGGTTGTGCCACACACATCCAGAATCGGGTTCCTCACAAAGCTTTGCAAGGTATTACTCCTTTTGAAGTTTGGGCTGGTAGGAAACCGATTGTGAGACATTTTAGAGTCTTTGGGTGTCCAGCATGGGCTCGCATACCTCCATAGAAACGCAACGCATTGGAACCTTGGAGTTGACCTTGCATATTTGTTGGATATCCTAAGGGTGTTAAGGCATACAGATTGATGGATCCAGAGACACATGAGGTATTCATTGAGAGGAGTGTTCACTTTGAGGAAAGCTCTCCAAGCTTAGCCTCTCTACCTCCTCCACCTTCCTCCATTGTGGATAGTGATGTTAGTGATTTAGATGATGAGACTCCCTCAACTCTGACTCACAGGGTTACACCTTCACAGGGTCCACTTGCAGTTGAGGAGCCTCATTCTCCACTTCCACCTAGACCTCGTTGGGCTCGACAGACACTTGAGTCCGCGGGTTCTCTTGTTGGGGATCCTTCAAATACACGGAGAACTCGATCACAACATCAGGATCCTCCACATGCATTCATTGCTACCGCTTCCGATCCATAGACATTTAGGGAAGCATCAGGGGTTCCTAAGTGGGACCAAGCTATGGAGGAAGAGAATAGTTCCTTGATGAGGAACAACACATGGGATTTAGTCCATCTCCCTAAGGGGAGAAAGATGGTTCGATGTAAGTGGATCTATCAGACCAAGTTTGCAGCGGATGGTAGTGTGGATAAGTATAAGGCTCGACTTGTTGCAAAAGGTTTCTCGCAGGTTGCAGGTGTTGACTATACTGAGACCTTTGCACCCGTAGCCAAGATGAACTCCATTCGTTTGACACTTGCTATTGCTGCAGCTCATGGTTGGGTTGTACATCAGATGGATGTGAAGAGTGTTTTTCTTCATGGTGATCTTGATGAGGAGATTTATATGGAGCAGCCACAGGGTTTCATCCAGGATACTTCCTTGGTTTGCAGACTAAGGAAATCTCTCTATGGCCTTAAGCAGGCCCCCAGGGCTTGGTACGCCAAGATGGATTCCTTTCTTCTCTCCACCGGGTTCACCAAGTGTCATTCCAATCCGAATGTTTACATTTTGTGATAGGATGACTCTCACTTGATACTTGTGCTCTATGTTGATGACTTGATCATTACAGGGAGTACTTCATCCATCATTAGTAGGGTCAAATCTGCTTTGCATGACAGATTTTCTATGACTGACTTGGGTCTTTTGCACTCTTTTCTTGGGATAGAGATTTCATAGTCACCTTCAGGGATCACACTATTGCAGCCCAAGTATGCTCTTGATCTACTTGCATGCTTTCATATGGCTGATTGTAAGCCTGCCCTGACTCCCTTTCTTTCAGGAGTCAAGCTTGAGGCTCAGTGTTCTTCTCCACCAATTGATGCCACTTTGTATCATCAGCTTGTGGGTAGTCTCATCTACTTGACTCATACACGCCCTGATATTTCATTTGCAGTTGGCATGGTTTCCCGCTTCATGCAGGAACCACATGAGCTTCATTGGAAAGCCGCCAAACACATTCTACATTACATCCAGGGTACACATCACTATGGGATTCACTATGCAGCAGGCACAGGACTTTGCTTGGTTGGTTACATAGACTCCGATTGGGCTGGCGATCTAGTTGATCGTAAGTCTACTTCTGGTTACAGTTTTCACCTTGGTTCGGGCCCCATTTGTTGGTAGAGCAAGAAGCAACATGCTATTGCTCTCTCTCTTTGACTGAGGCGTTGTTAATGCAGCGACTGAGACCATTTGGCTCCAGCAGATTCTCACAGAGTTTGGTTTCACCACTCCACGGCCGACAGTTCTACATTGCGACAATCAGAGTGCTATTGCGATGTCGAAGAACTCGGTCCAGCACCAGCAGACCAAACACATCGAGATTCATATGCACTATATCCGAGAGCTCATCCAAGAGCAGGTCATTGATTTGCAGTATTGTCCTACAGCAGAGCAGGTTGCTAACATATTCACCAAACCTTTCACTGAGAGTAAGTTCCAGCAGTTGCGAGCTCTCTTGGGGGTGCGGGATGTGTCATTAGGGGGGTCAGCTGACTTCTCCTTCCTCTCTTATGGGGGGGACTTTTTCCTCTTTAAGGTTTTGTCCTTCTTCTTTGAGAGTCGTTTGTACATTCATCTCTCTTTTGGGGGGGAGTTTTTTCCCACTAGGTTTTCTCCCTTTCTCTGTTTGTGAGAGATTGCATTGCATTGTTTTGCTTGCATTTGCATGTTGTAGATGGGTACCTATCATGGCCTAGTAGCCGGGACCCATCTTGCATTGTTGACTTGAGTCTTCATTCCCCTAAGTTGCACTTAAGGGGGGGTGTTGGTGTAAATAAATATTCATTTTGGATATTATTACACTTACTTAAGTTAACTTAGGATAATGCATCTCATCGTAATTTGGAATTGAGACACTTAGGGAAGTGTGCACTTAGGGATAGAGCTTGTAGGAGAAATTCCACCTTTTGTGGTCTTATTTTGCTATTACACTCCACATTCGGTGGGTCATCCACCTCTTGTGGAATATTATATTATTTCTCCTACCTACCCTTAGTATTTCTTACCTACCCTTGTTTCTCATTGAGCCACATGTCATATTTGTGTGCTCATACATCCATATGGCCTTACCTATATAAGCAGGCCTCTATTCATTGTATTGGTTAATCCAGTTGATCATTTTTATATTGATGAGAATACAGTTTGTTCTTGTCATTCTATTGTCTCTTTTATGCTTTTCATTGTGCCCTTGATCTTGGCAAAATCCAACAATATCAAAGAAGAATGTTGCCCACTCAAACAAACACAAAGAAGAATTAATCCTCCATTAAAATAAATAGTTAAAGAGGAATTGCAGAAGTTGCTAAAGATTGGGTTTATTTATCCTATCTATGATAGCCAATGGGAATCACCTTTGGTAACAGTTCCTAAGAAAGGAGGAAAATGGAGGGTGTGTGTTGATTATAGAGCCTTGAACTTAGCAACAAGAAAAGATCACTTTCCATTACCATTTGTGGATCAAGTATTGGACTCTTTGGCTAGGAAGACATATTTTTCATTTCTTGATGGATTCAGTGGTTACAATCAAATTCAGATAGCCCCAGAGGACCAAGAAAAGACAACATTTACTTGTCCTTGGGGCACATATGCATATTTTGTTCTTCCTTTTGGATTGTGTAATGCTCTAGCCACTTTTCAAAGAGTAGTGATCAGTATATTTTCAGATATTTCTCAAGACATCATGGGAATTTATAAGGATGGCTTTACAACTTATGGTTTTGAATTTGAAGAAGCATTGGAGAACCTGAAAAAAGTTTTGCAATGGTGTGAAGACTATAGTTTGTCATTAAACAGTGAGAAGTGCTTCATAATGATGCAGGAAGGAATAGTCCTTGGTCATCATATCTCTATAAAAGGAATACAGGTTGATGCAGCAAAGATTGAAGTCATTCAGAATATCAATGCACTGGTGAAACAAAAAGATGTAAGAAGTTTCCTTGGTCATGCTGGATGCTATAGAAGGTTTATCAAAGATTTCAGCAAAATTGCGAGTCCCTTATATTCACTACTTACCAAAGGTATGGAATTTAAATGGACTTCTTTATGCAATGAAGCTTTCTTGAAGCGTAAGCACGCTTTGACCCAAGCACCAGTTCTTAAAGGTATGAATTGGTCTTTACCATTTCAAATTCATACAGATGCATCTGATTATGCAATAGGAGCAGTATTAGGATAGAAGATTGATAACTTGGAAAGTGCAATATATTATATTAGCAAGAACTTGCAGGGGCCTAAGTTGAATTACACAGTCACTGAAAAGGAAATGTTAGCACTTATATATGCATTTAACAAATTCAGACACTATACCATAGGGTATCCCATATTTGTGCATACTGATCATACTGCAATCAGATATCTCATGAATAAGCCTTTAATTACCGATAGATTAGCTCGTTGGTTATTGTTGATGCAGGAATTTGATATCACAGTTGTTGAGAAACCAGGGAAGTCCAATGTGGTGGCAGATTATCTTTCCAGACTTCAGTTACAAGAAGATTCTACAGTCATAGATGATGCTTTTCCAGATGAACATTTATTCCTTATACAAGTTCACACTCCCTGGTATGCTGATATTGCCAACTATTTAGTTGCTGCTAAAATGCCACTTCATTTCTCTCCTAATGAAAGAAGGTTGTTAGTAGAAAAAAGCTTTAACTTATCATGTATTGCTGATTGTTTGTTTTATACTGGACCTAACCAAGTCATGAGAAGATGTGTAAGAGAATATGAAACATATGATATCCTGCATGCATGTCATGATGAGCCGAGTGGAGGACATTTTTCTACTAAAAGAACAACACTCAAAATACTGGATATGGAATATTATTGGCCCACATTATATAAGGATGCAACAGAGTATACAAGAAAAATGTGACAGATACCAGTGCATGGGGAGACCTACTAAATCTGTTGAGATGCCATTGTATCCACAAATATTGGTTGCACCATTTGATAAATGGGGATTAGATTTTGTTGGCCCAATTGATCCACCTTCTAATGGCAAATCCTACATTTTGGTATGTACATATTATGTAACCAAATGGGTGGAGGCTCATGCCATGACACATGCAAGAGATAATAAGGTGGCTGAGTTTCTTTATGAGGAGATATTTACAAGATATGGAGTACCAAGAGAAATTGTATCAGACCAAGGGCCACAATTTACTTCAACATTGATTGCAGTCTTGGTCAGCCTTGGTCAATGAATACAATATAAGGCACATAAAATCTACTCCATATCATCCACAAGCTAATTGACAGGTAGAGGTCACAAATAGGGAGCTTGAGGCTATTCTTACCAAGCCAGTAACTGTTCATAAAAATACTGGTCTTATAGGCTTTCAGAAGCAATTTGGGCATACATAACAACTTGGAAAACACCAATTGGTTTTACACCTTTTGAGATGGTGTATGGAAAAACAACAATGATGCCTATTGAATTTGAGCATAAAACTTTGAGGATAGCTTTGCAATTAAACATGACACTGTCTGAAGCACAAAAGGAACATATTCAGCAATTGAATGCTTTGGATGAATGGAGGAAAATGGTTGTCCTGCAAACAAAATTGATACAAAATCATAGAGCAAAGTGGCATGATAAATATATCAAAGAGAAAAAGTTCAAAGTCAGTGACTGGGCAACATTGTATGACTCCAGATATAAAGATACTATGGGAAAGCTGCAAACCAGATGGTTAGGTCCATATGAGATAGAGGAAGTTTTCAATAATGGAGTTGTACGTTTGACCACAATTGACCTAGTTTGGTTTAAGCTTTTGGTGAATGGTCACCGATTGCGTCTTTATCATAAGTTGGCCCCTAAAGAGGAGTTCCTGCAACAATTTTCTCAAAAGAATGAAACACATATTCTTGTAGCAACTGATCAGGTTCCTGCAGCCATTGATCAAGTTCCTTCATAAATTGAGCAAAGTAATGGAGGTAAGGTTCCTGCAGCCACTGCAGTGAACATGCTTGCCATTTCATAATTCTCCTCACGTCATTTCACAAAAATATTTCCATGTCTTATGAAAATATTCTTCTCCATAAATAAAATTTCCATCCACGTCATTCCATCTCATTTTCTTGTCTGTCATTTCATTTCATTTTGCCTTTCTTTTCGTACAACTGTAGGTATGTACATATTGTATTTTATTTTAATTATGCATTTATTATTTCATTATGATTATTGCCTTTCCTAAATCCATGTACACTTCCCTAAATCCTTTCAGCCTGTGTGGACACATGCCAAAGTAAGTTGGGGGGTGTTTTATGGTTCGGTTTCCAAAATTATTAATTACTTCTCCTTTTCAATACCTTGATTTGATTGCTTGTCATCATTTCTTTAACAAGATATTCTTTCGCAGAGAAAGTAATAAACTCTGCCGCCAAACTCTGCCACCAAACTCTGAGGCCAAAAATTGGAGATATCTAAGGAAGTTTCAGTTTTCAATTTCAAAGAATATTTTGGTTCTCCATTTCTCAGCTGCAGAGTTTTCTATGCTAACAGAGTAAGAAATGGGTGGAGATCCATTCTGACAGTCCATGATGCGTTGCTACAGGATGCTCTTTGTGAGCATTATTTTAGGTAGCATGGTTGGATTGTTTACTTTTTGAAAATCAGGAATTATAATGAAGAAATTGCCGCAGAGTTTATGCATTCCTTCAACAAAGGAGAAGGTATTGTTACAGGATTAAGGGTCATTGCTACAGAGCAACAGATAGCTGAAGTTACAAGGTTTCCGCAGGAAAGGGAATTGTTTCCAGAATCCAAAGACGCCAGAAGCACTAGAGCAGAGTTTATACTTCCCTCAGATGGACCTTTAACAGTGGACAAGCAAGGAACCAGGAGGGTTTCCCTAGTAGCAGAGTGGCCCCAGGTGGCTTTATATGTAATGAAATACATTATTTGCGAAGGGAGGTATTCAAATTTATATTCACCCCATTTAAAATTGCTTAGTAGTTTATGCCATGGATGGAGGGTGAATGTCCCTAATTTTTTATACCACCTCATTTCCATAAGTGCCAAAGAAACACAGAAAAATGGAAATTGTTATGTCAGCCATCATGGTTTGATTAAATTGCTTGTAGAACGTTCTCTTAGAGATGTTTCATAGATGGAATGGGGGCTATTTGAGGACATATTGCAGTTTAGGGTTGAAGATGCTCCTGTTGTAGATGATTCAATAGTTGAAAAATAAAATAATTAAGAACCCTCTTCTCCTATGATGTCTACAGAGAATGAATTGTTCATTGCTGAAGGAGTTATGGTTGTTATGGAAGAAGAGATAGTTGAGCCAAATGTGGAGTAGCCCTCCACTTCTCTTCAAGGAGAATCACCATCTTCTAAAAGAAAAGGGAAGGAATTGGAAATAATTGATGCAGATGAAGAACCTATGGATCAGTCGCATGCAACTCGAGTTTCTCTTGCAGCCAAGAAGCGTAAGTCTAAAAGAAAATTTCATGCAGCAAAGCCACAAGTAGAAACCATTCCTGCAGCCACTCCAAAGGTTTATGTAAGAAGGACTCGAAGTAAAACCGAGAAGGGTCATCTAACAGGTGATCCGACAGAGGTTATTTCAGTGGAAACATCAAAAGAAGGAAGCCCTACATATGTTGAAACCCAGAAGGAAGATGATGTAGATAGACTATCAAATCTTGCATATGTGGCAGAGCAACTTGAGGAACTTCTTGAAGAGATTCCACGGCCTAAGGTAACACCTATTAGACCTCCATCATCCCTAAGCAGTTTATCTATTGCGTTAACATATTATAGACAATGGGAAATAGAGAGGGCTAGATTGCAAGGGGTTATTGACAAACAACAAAGAGAAATTGAAAAGAGGGATAACAAAATTGAAGAATTAGAGGCTAAGGTTGAAACAATCACTAGTATGGTCCCTGAATTGATGCAATGTAGGGCACTACCAAGGGTTTATGCTCTGCATTTAAGGGAGGGGTATTTAAATTCCAAATTGAACCGCATTGTCAGGGACCTTAGCCCCTCTTTAGAAACCCCTGAGGAATTTTATGATGCTTACCAGACTTCTCCAGCAGCTGTGAAAAAATTGTTATGTGAACTTTATTTACATAACTATGATCTAGCTTCAGATAGTGAGTGGAATCCTTTGTTATATATTGGTGATATCCATATAAAAGCTTTAATGTCATGGATTCAAAATGAGATCACCATGGGGGCACAAGCCAAAGCATACAAGGATTTCGAATTTGATTGTCCATTGTTGTTGAGGAAGGAAGAAAAAGAGCCAAGAGTTCTTTATTATGAATGGCAGAAGTTGTTGGTAAGGCAAGATGTTAGGAATCTAGTGTTGTCGATGAGGAAAGAAATATACCAAGCATATGAGCATTTAGTTCAGACTAAAAGTGCAACTGCAATAGATGGTTTAACTCAGCGCAAGAATAACTTGCTAGAAGAATTGAAGCAGGGAGAACCTCATTCACTACCAAATTTCCAGGCAATTGTGCAAAGAGCCCCTAAATATATACAACTGAAAAGAGAAAAGACCAATAACTAGTTACCTTTGATCTTTCAGCCTCATATTCTTATATGGCCACTATTGGGATGTAAGACTACAAATAAGCCCTATGAAGTAGTTACAGAAGAAGCAAGATGGTCTAGGTTGGAAAAGATGAAAGGATTTTACTGGAATTTAGCTTTAGGAGGAACAGGTCAAGGAACCATTGGTGACCTAAGAGTTAGTGCAAGAATCAGAAATTTTCCTCTTGTTGGCAGATCAACAAGATCTTAAAGTTGGGGAGCATGATGAGTTGAGACATTGGCATATTTTTATCCTTATAACTTTTGAGCTTTTGTCATATTTTGATTTACATAGTAGTAATGATGTATCAGAAATTTACTATATGTATTTCATATGTTAGCTTGAACCTATTAAATCATGTTTTGTCTTTGCCAGTTTATTCCTGTAGCTAGGCGATTTATTCTTGTTGCCATACGGATTGTTTAGGGCAATATCATGTGTGAAATTAATAGATGTCCTGATTAAATAAAATATGTATGTATGTTCTTGTATGTTATTTCTTTTGTAGGGCAGGGAATAAATGATGGTGTGGTGGAAGCTCGCCTATCACGCTAGTTGAAGGAAGAGATATTCAAGAAGATGATTGAAGGATTGAACAACAGAAATGTTGAAAAGCGTAAGGAATGGCATAGGAGGAGAAATCATGCGATACTACCAATGTCTAACTCAAGTGGACATTGGTGTTGTAAATACCGTCACAATATGTTATGACTATGGTTCGGTCTAGATCTGCATTTTCAGTAGCTTAATTAACTCCAGTTATCTCCTTTCTCATTTAGTTATTCGCCTCTTCTCTTCGGCGTGATCAATGTTGTCTAAAGTAGATGATTTCTTTTAAAATAAGCTCTCTATCTCTTCTCATGGGTGATATATAAAAAAAAGAGAAAAGCAGAGCAGAGGATTTTTACAAGTTTTTTTGAGTTTCTTTTCATATTGAATCATGTAATGACTTCCAAAGAATGATGAATAAAAATGTGTTATTTTGAGAACTTAGAGTTGTTTTTGGAAAGCCTCTAAGTTCTCAAAATAACATATTTCTATTCATCATTATAAGTCAAGACTTAGATCAAGACTTAGAATGATGAATAAAAATATGTTATAAGATATCTCCAACAAACTCCCCCTAAGATCAAGACTCAGAAATAAGTTTTTATTATGATCAATAAAAATATGTTATTCTAAAGATCCTAAACAAAATGATCTAGTACAGATTGTAAATCTAAATGTTTTTGGTGGAGTAAAAACCAAAACAATTAGAAGACTCTGAGGTATGTAAGATTGAATCATTTTGAAAATCAGATAATTGGTGATAAGAATAAAGGTGTGATGACTAAAAGAAGGTTAGTTGTTGAAGAAGTATGTTTGATTTCTAAAGTTGAACCTAAATATGTTGTTGAATCCTATAAAGATGAAACTTAGATGAGAGCTAAGGAGGAAGAACTAGATAAGATTGAAAAGAATAACACTTGGGAACTTGCTCCTAGACCTAAGTATAAGAATGTTATTGGTACTTAATGGGTATTCAGAAACAAATTGAATGAAGTCGGTGAAGTTGTCAAAAATAAAGAAACATTGGTCTGCAAAGGTTATTCACAGCAAGAAGGAATTGATTATGAGGAGACTTTTTCTCTGGTTGCCAGACTTGAAGTTGTTAAACTATTTCTTGCTTATGTTGCTTATAAATATTTTAAGGTATATCCGATGAATGTCAAATCTACCATTTTGAATGGTGATATTCAGGAAGAAGTATACATTGAATAGCCTGATGGATTTTCATTGTTGGATGATGGAGACATGGTATGTAAGTTGAAGAAATCTCTTTATGAATTGAAACAAGCCCCTAGAGCCTAGTATACTAGACTAGATAAATACTTGTTGAAATTGGGATTTAGTAAAGGTGTTGTTGACAACAATCTATACTTTGAGATAGAAAATGATAATATCCCAATTGTTGAAGTCTTTTTTGATGATATAATCTTTGTTGGTGATGATAACTTGAGTATGAAGTTTGCCAGTGAAATGAAAAAATAATTTGAGATGTCTATGATTGGTGGGATGAAATTTTTCTTAGGGTTGCACATTGCATAGACTGGTTTAGGTATATTCATATCTCAAATTAAGTATGTGAAGGAATTGCTGAATAAGTTTGGATTAGATGATTCCAAACCAGTTGGAACTCCTATGGTGACTGGTTGCAAATTGTCCAAGAATGATGAATCTCCTAAAGCAATCAGAGTTTGTATAGATCTATGGTTGGTGGAATGGTGTATCTTACTCAAACTAAGTCGGACATTATGCATGTTGTGTGCATGGCTTCTAGATATCAATCTGATCTTAAAGAGATTCATGTCACTATTGTAAAGAGGATATTCAAATACTTGAAGGGAGTTGTAGACTATGGATTATGGTATCCTAGGAATGATGATTCCATGCTTTGTGCCTATACTGATGTTGATTGGGTTGGTGATGTTGATGACCAGAAGAACACTACCAATGGAGCATTCATTTTTGGTAATAAATTAGTTTCATGGGTTAGAAAGAAACAAAATTTAGTGTCTTTATCTACTGTTGAAATTGAGTACATGGTTGCTGCTACTAATTGCACTTAGGTAGTTTGGATGACACAAATGTTGAAGGGTATCATAGTTATTTATGATGAGCCTACTATTATATACTATGATAATTCCAGTACTATTAATATTTCAAAGAATCCGGTGCAACATTCAAAGACTAAACATGTGTCAATCAAAAATCATTACTTGAGAGAGCAAGTCAGTGAGGAGAAGGTGAAGCTAGAGTATATATCTACAAAGGAACAAATAGCTGATATTTTCACTAAACCTTTTCCTGCAAATACATTTATCTATTTGAGAGACAATCTATTTGAGAGACAAGTTAGGGGTATCCACCCCTCCTAATGAGAACTAAATGCATTTAGTTGCATCAATCTGGTGGATTTCAAAGCTTTTTCTCTTTATCCGGATTGGTGAGTTGGTATTGCTCCTCTGTTGGAGTAGTCTGTGTTTTGGGGTGAGAGATTCATGTTTCATTTTGGTTTTCAGTTTTGATATCTTTGGCATTGTTATCAAAGGGAGAGAGAGATCATGTGAAAAACTTATTTCTAAGTCTTGATCTTAGGGGGAGTTTGTTGGAGATATCTTCTTTTCTTTGCATTGATTATTTTTCACATTCATATGTTGTCATCAATGCCAAAGGGGGATATTGTTGGATATGGTTGGTCATTGTTTCTGCTAGGATATGTTATTGTCATTGATATCAATGTATTCTTGTAATTTGCTTTGGTGACTGCAGATTGGGAAGATTCTCTGATCTGATTTGTAGTGTTGGTTTGTTGATCACTGTTTTGCAGAGTTCGATATATCCTTTGGTATATTCCGGTGTGATCTGAGCTAGTGTTGAGCCTTTGGGGTATTTCTTATGATGGTCTTGTGTATCTTCATTTCAAATGGTTCGTGATTTGGTTCTCTGCAAGTTATCTTTCTTCGTGATAGTTGTTGATTGGTTGTGTTCTTGAGATTTCATGTGTTGATCGATGAAGATTTGATAAGTGGTGTTGGTGCAATTGTTCCAATTGGTTCTAATGTGCTTGCTGGTGTTTTTTAGTCATTTCCTATTTGTCTTGGTGATCCATATTGATAATTGTGAAATTTTTGGGTGTTTTCTATCAATCGGTGATGATTTGCATGTTATGCGGTATTTATGGTGGTGTAGCATGTTGCGGTTGATCTTAGCATGATTTCTGATAAATGTGATCATTTGGGAATTTGATTTAGGACCATTCTATTCTATGTAAATCATTATATTGGTTTGGTGATCGATCCTTGTATCGTATGACGTAATTTTGTAATTGAGGGTTGAGGGTTTAGTCGACCTTGTTTTCAAGGTTGATGAATTGTATATATAGGTGATATAGTCATGAAATTTTGGTGTTGATGTTGTTTCTATATTATCAAAGAGAGCTTTATGTGTGATCAAGTGATTTATCCTTTGGTGTTAAGTTTGTGGTGAGATTGGTATTGTAGGGTAGACATTTGTGCTTAACCAGAACTGTAATCAGGCATTTGGAGATGTTATTCTTTCAATTCACTTATTTTGGATTGTAGCCCGAATCTTATTCTAATTCAGTGAGACTTCTCTGAGGGTTGTAGCCTTTCGAGCCATTATCTTTTGAGCAATGATCTCTAGGTAGTGTGCTTGAATGCATGTGCATTCCCCATTGTAATATTTTCACATACTACTGCAGAGTATCATCTTATTGTGGGTTAGTTCCAATCGTGGTTTTTCCCTTAACCAAGTTTTCCATGTCAAAATCTTGGTGTTGTGTGTTGTGGTTATCTATCTTATTACAACAATTTATTAGATCTATGTTTTGTTTGTTATTTTGGTGAAGACTGATTCACCCCCCCTCTCAGTCTTCCTTCTTGATTGCTGCTAACATATAAGTGGTTAATGGGTTACCCATCAAATTATTGGGATTCTCCGTGATGGTGTATTTGGAGGAAAACCTCTAACAAACCAACCTCCAACATGAGATATGCCTATCATCAACTCGCTAGAACCATTACATTTAGTTGTCTAACACCTGTTAATGGTGATTTTGTGCACACTTTTGGTATTTTATTATTATTTGCCTTGGTTGTCATGTTATTCTCCCTTGTTTTCTTATCTCTTGAGAATCCTTATCAAATTCCTTAAGTTATGAAACCACTACCTTTCCTAGACATTACAAAGTTTTTTATGCTTATTTTCTATGTGTGTTGTGTGTTGGGGTCATGTTTCTTCATTTTGGTACATTATCACTTGGACCCTTTGTTAAAAATATAGTAGAGTCAATAAAAACAACTTCACATCACATCATTGTTGCCACTGAAAAATAAAACTAAAAATATAAATATTTAAATCAATTGAGATTCAACTGGATGACTTTACATTGTTGCATAGTAGGCTTTATATACCCCTACATTTCCCATACAAACCTTTCAAAATTTACCTATGAGGATAACTATTAACATTTATTTATTTATTAATCTAACTAAAACTAACTATAAACGTAATATTCTCCAGCATTCTCCTCTTATTACATTTCCTCTAAGTGTGACAAATCCGTCCTCTAATGTTGTGGAAATAATCCCTCTTCTACTTTACAAACACCAACCAAACATGAATACACCAAGTGCACCCAAAATAAAACATAGCCCATTTCTCTTTGAAGGGACACATATACTACCAAGCCTACTCTTTTCTTTAGGGACACAATAATGAAGGATGTTTCTCATACAATTAATCTTATCTGAGTGATAATTTAGCTTGGGATGATAAATAACCTCCTTCATCCATTTCCTCCAACCTCAAATAAATTATCTTTACACTCTACCCAATTAAAGTAGCATGTGAGATTGCAAAGACTTTAAAACTTTGTCAAATGTGACATATATGGTCTCAAGAGTTCAACCATAAAGTGACATGATAAAACATTCATTTCAAAGTGTTGGACTCAACTAACAATATAGCTTTCACAATGTGTATTAGAAAGATACCATTATAAACCTTATGTATCTCAATTATAATTATCTCAATTGGATCCTAGGAATCTTCAAATAAAATTCAACCATATACAAATCAATTCAAAATAGATTCCTACAACAAAACATGAGAGGAAACTATATACCAATCATATGTCCATAATGCTAACAACAACAATAACAATTACTCATCTTTAAAAGAACATGCGTCCTTGCATATCCTCATATTGTGACTTATTAAAATAGCATTTGAATGGAAAATATCTATAGATTTAAGATACTAAATCAAATACTTGCTTCTATTTCTTCACAAGCCTCACAATTACCATGCTTCTATTTCCTCTAAATCTCTAGCTCTCCAACCAAGATAAGATTTATTCTACATATGATATAATCTTTATACAATAGATGCTTCACAACATTTCCATGTCATGAATTAAGAATTTAAATGCCCCTTTTACACTCTAGAATCCAAAAATTCCAAACAATGGCTAGTACCTTACAGTTTTAGATGTAAAATATTTAAATGCAATTGTCAAATACACCAATATTCTACTTCAAACTACTCATTAAAAACTATGAATAACTACACAAAATTTATGGGTTATGTTTCTCTATTCTTCTACTTTCCAAAAATATTTTGAATCATGATTCCTCCCGCTATGGCAAAACTTATACATACCTAAAAGATAACGCCCTCCCTCCCGACTTATCAAAGAACCAAAAGAGAAACTTTATTCACCAATCCTCCCATTATAAAAAAGATCAATGATGACAAAACACAATAACCCAGTGACTAGTCCAATCATAGCATTGCATTTCATTTGCATTTAGCTTGCATTTCATTCTTGCATGGGATCACAAAAGCTCATCTTATCCAAGGCCAAAATCTATCACAGGAATCATCAAAGTATGCAAAGTAATAAATTTATCATAGTTTTATTGGGTTGCAATTTGCAACTTCAAAAAGGTCTCAACAATTTTCATTCTTCATAGCCACAAGAAATATAATTTCTATCAATACCATGTTCAAAGTGGTAGGTTCAACAAAAACAACTTCACTCTAGACCATTTCTATTGATGGAAAAGAAAAACTAAAAGGATAAATATTTAATTCAATCGGGATTTAGCTAGATGACATTACGTTGCAACATAATAGTCTTTTTATCGCCTTACATTTCCTATATAAACCTTCCAAAACCTACCATGGGAATAACTTACAACAAATAACAATTAAAATACTAATGTTATTTTATTTATTAATCTAACTAAAATTATATATACATGTAATTTTTCAAACACCATGTTTTGTGTTCCTTGCCTTTGTCTTATCTCCCCATACCATTCTAATACATTTTCAATCATTTCTTTAATTTTAATGATGCATCATAAGATTTGTTTGCTTGTATGTTTATTGTGTTTTCTTTGCTTTGGGTTGCTTGCATATCTTCATAGGCTTGTTTATTTTTTCAATTTTCATGTGGTCTTTTCCTCCTTCTTTTTTTTTTTGTCTTTTCATGTTTTTAATTCATTTTCCTTCATTGGCCTATTTTGAATCTATTTTGATTATAGCAAACTACTTCATGTTGTTTATGACATCATCACTTGTAGACATATTAGTTTTTTGAGCCATTTACTACTTCCAAGCATCAGCTTTGGCATATGATTGAGGTTCTTTATAATCCGCAATCTTTGACATTTTAAAAATTCTAAGCCTTTTGGGGATAGTTAATTAAGCTTCCTTCATATGGTCTATTTGGTTTGACATGAGATAGATGGTGTAGACACCTAAAAAATTTAATTAAATAAATATTTATTATTTATTTATTTATCATATTCTAATGTCTTCTATTAACTATATAAATATTATTATTTAATTAATTCATTCATTAGCATTTTTTGCTATTAATTAATTTTATTTAATTATTTATTTATATAATTTACCTAGCTTTTCCTCTTATTCAATAAATACTTTTATTTATTTAATTAACTCATTTATCCTTTTCTTCTTATCCACATAACAAAAAGTCTTCCTAAATTACCTACTCCTCGATCTTATCCATTCATTTCTATTTAATCTCTCAGTCCTATTCATTCTTATCTTTTACCTTTCCACCTCTTAATCTCCTCCATTCATCTTTACCTACCCTTCAATCTTATTGAGTCTCTTTCACCTATGTGATCCTGGTCATTCAACATTTAACCTCTTACTCTGAACTCTTGTTTCCCTATGAGATCTCTATAAAAGAGGCTTCCTCCTCTCATTTTTGATAGCATTCTTGATAATACTTATATTATGTCAAAATTACTCTAGCATACATCATCACACCATCTTTGCATCACAAGCATGCATCATCACAACCACATCCATTCTTCCTTGAGATCTTGTGCAAGTGTAAAATAAATATGAGAGCAACACCATCAAATACAAGATCATGGAAGATAGGAGAACAATGGAGACATGCATATCATGAATGTAAAGGTATAACCTTATTTATTTCATTTTGTTTGCATTGCATGATAGTTCTCTATTGATGTTGTGTTGAAATAGTTCAGAGATATAGGGTTTAGTGGTTGGATCTTTAGGGTTTACAAATAGGTTCAAATTTGACATAAACATTTTGGAACTCTTAGTGGGACTCTTGTCCTTTGTTTCTAATGTTTTTTCTTGAGTTTTAGGTGTTTATTGATTTGCAAGGTTAATTTTGCAACAATTTTATCTTGCTATGTATATGGACTTTTTCCATGCATATTTGGTCTTTATTTTAACATGTTTGAGAGATTCTAACACATGCCTAGTCAATAGGGTTTTTTTGCAATATAACAATTTTTTGTTTTGGGGCATGTTTGGTTGCTCTTCCCACATGTTTGGTTGTTCTAACATGCCTAGGGTAGTTCTTACTATGTGCCTAGTTAATTAGGGTTTTAGTTACTTGTGTCAATTTTTATTTTTCCACATCTCTGGTAGACCTTGCCATGTTTATAGTTTACCCTGATGCATGTGTGGTTATTTTTGGCATGTGTATGGTAGATCTCATTATGTCTATGTGTAATGGGTGGAAAAATAGGGTTTCCACCATTAGATGTATGGAAACTACTAATTTACTATTACATTCAAAAGAGGGATGAATCCAATAGATTTAGTCACATCCAGAAATGATATCAGTATTCAAGGGATGAATTTTTTTGCCCTCTTTTGTGAGTTGAAATGTTGAAATTAGGTTAAAGTTTTGAAAATGAAGTTAAAAATGTAGAAACAGTGAGCTACATTCGTCAAATTGAGGCACGCACTTGGATCTGAGTATTATATGCAGATTTGGATCTGATCCTTGAAAAAGCTCCAAAAACACTGAGACTGGAGCACCTGTCACTTTGGTCCTCCCAACTTTTTGCACAGCAAAGATTGTTGATTCATCTCTAAAAATATTGCCTATTCTGAATATCATAGCTCTATACATGTTTCCTGCACATAGAAAGAAAGGGAAACAGGTTGGGAATAGGGGCTTGCCTAACTCAAACCCCGGTTAAGGAATTTACCTTGATTAAAATATTGCAAATACTAAAATAAATAATGGAAATATATACATTAGATCTGCAATGACTAATAATGATGCTATGTTTCTTGAATGTAATCACATATATTGTATGAAATGGCATGAACATGACAAACCCCTAATCAAACACACATGCTTTCAAATGAAAGATGTAATGTTGCTCCACAATTGATGAATGAAAAATGTAGCCTTGAAGACTTCTAGAAATGTTTGATGATGAATTTTTGAATGCTTGATGATTGTAATTTGGCCCTTGTATCCTTGTTGTATATCATTTGTATCTCAAAATGAGAGGGGAAAACCTCCTTATCTACTTTCTCATCGAAAAATGCATTAATTTTCTAACATGGGCCGACACGGGGAGATATTTCCTACTCATTTTTTAAGATGAAAGAGGGGATCAAATAAGGACCTAATTAAGGGGAACCAAATCATGGCATTGTGGGCCAAATGAGGACCAAAGAACCACACTCCAGTCCTACCCTATTTTGGGGCCAAGACAAGGGGTTATGCAATGTGTGAAATGAAAATGAAGCCGAATTTGCATGGTGAAGGCATAATCAGGACTAAATTAGGCATTGGGTGATGCACACTAAGGTGATGGCCCAAAATGTGGACTAAATTGTAAGGGAGTATAGTTTAGGATGCTACATTTGTTGGCAGTGGGCTAGCATCCCTCGTGGGGATTCGCGACATGGTTTAACAGCCTCCTGTAGATTCTATAAATCTAGTGGTTGTATCGGGCATTGATAGGTCGACCTTTTGGTGCAACGACAATCCTATCTTGTAACAAGTTGTATTAGAGCTTGGTCACATTTTCGAATCACGCAAGTCGCAGTGAGTGATGTTGGGAAGGGGATTGTTGGTAGTGGGCCAGCATCCCTCGTGGGGATTTGCGACATGGTTTAACAGCCTCCTATGGATTCTAAAAATCTGGTGGTTGTATTAGGCATTGACAAGTTGATCTTTTGGTGCAACGGCAACCCTATCTTGTAACAACATTTAGCCCCCACTTTAGCGGGAGTATGGGGTTACGCAAATACTCACAGTAAAGTAGACAAAAGAGAGATGAAGGAGAGGAGCAATGAGGAGAAAAACCACAAGGAGTATAAGACATCACTAATTTTGAGTAACCAAGCCCCCAATATTAGGATCTTAACTCACTCAAACATATGCAAGGGCACATAAAAAAAACAAGACAAAAACAAAAGACAAACAAAGGCAATTTAAGACACAAAAAGACACACAACAAAATCTAAAGACCCAAAAAACATAACAACTAAGAGGTTCATTGTTTACAAGCTACTAACAAAACATAACAAAATATCAGTTTATTCATACCATAGCTGATTTATAGGGCAATAAAGAAACAATTATAAATCTAATAGAAAGGTATTTATAAGAAAATGCATGTCTTAAATTATTATGCTTGTTAATTTTTGTTGGTGTAAATAATTATTCATCATGGATATTATTACACTTAAGTTAACTTAGGATAATGCGTCTCATCGTAGTTTAGATATGAGACACTTAGGAAGTGTGCACATAGGGATGTAGCTTGTAGGAGAAATTCCACCTTTTGTGGTCTTATCTTGCTATTACACTCCACATTCGGTGGGTCATCCACCTCTTGTGGAATATTATATTATTTCTCCTACCTACACCTAATTTTTCTTACCTACCCTTGTTTCTCATTGAGCCACATGTCATGATTGTGTGATCACGTATCCATATGGCCTTGCTTATATAAGCAGGCCCATATTCATTGTATTGGTTAATCCAGTTGATCATTTGCATATTGATGAGAATATAGTATGTTCTTGTCATACTTTTGTCTCTCTTTTATTCTTTTCATTGTGCCCTTGGTCTTGGCAAATTCTCACATGGTGTCAGATCCATTGGGGCTTCATTGATTGGTTTCGGGAGACATCTTGGAAGACTTCAATTTTCAGATCTAAGGTATTGTGCACTTTGGAGGCATCCTAAAGCGTTTTCAACCTCACCATTGCGTTCGGAAGGTTGTTTCCATAAAAATAAAGTATAAACTCAACCTCTTTTGGAGGAAATTGATTTTCGGGCTTGGAGGAAATTTTTTGCCTATTTGGGTCAAATATCGTATGGATTTTTTTTGTTTTTTTTTTAAAAAGAAATTTTTTTTTTACTTTCTGCATAAATTTTTTTATTTCTTCTAGCAGAATTTAAAAGAAAAAGAAAAAAAGAGAGAGGTTATTTTTTGGGTTTCAGGGGGGTTAATTAACCCCACCCCCAAACCACATTGTACCAAGCAGCTTTTTCTGCAGGGGTCGTACCCTACGTAGACCGCAAGGTCGTACCACCTGCTGACCACTGTTGTACTGCCTCTCTCCGTCGATGTCCGAGCTCCGGCCAGCTTCCTATCGTCCCACGCTGCGCCAATGATCTCCTCCTTGCCTTCCTGATCTCAACTTCACGTCGCATCCTTCACACCGCCTTCCGGCCCCGACAGCCCCCGTAGATCCGGCCACTAATAGCCCTACTACAAAGCCTGCTCCAGCAGCCCCAACGCAGCCGCCTTCTGCCAGCCCCTAGGCCCACCGGCTCTGGCTCTAGCCACCGGCCGCCGGCTCCGACACAGCCCACCGGTAACCAACCACCCATCAGGCCCTGCTAGTGAATTACCTCGGCGTACCATGCCCGCCACATGGTAGGAGGCCACTGGCCCGTGGAAAACCTTCTGACACATCATCCGCTCAATTAGCACCATGTCAGCCTTTTCCGTAACGTCAACCAAGGGGTGCGACGACCATATTGACAGTCATACGACCGTCAAATTTAACACATTGCTTTGTTGACATCAGCGTGCATCAACATTTTTTGAAAATTTTAGACCCCTCTCCATTAAGCAGTTTGGTTTTTTGGGTCAACTTTGGAGGCTCATAACTTGCCCAATTTTGCTCCTTTTGGGGTGCAATTTTTTTTATTTCGGATAATTTTTGTGCTTTTTGCAATGGTATGGTTATTTTATGATTTTGGTGCATAGTTTTTTCAGAACTTTTGGATTCTCTCAACTATACCTATCCAATCCTCGATTTTGCAACTCCAAAGGCTTCATTTAGGCTCATACAACCTCCTTTTCAAATGCCCTTTTTTTTTTAAGTGCATAATTTTTTGTATACTTTCATAATCTATGATCAGTTTGCAAATATTTTGAGTGGATATTGTACTTTCAGTTATTGATCTTTTTTGGCCTACTTAATACTTGTAATTTTATTGGACCTTAGTTTAGATCTCTTGCATTATCAGTTTGAGTCTCCTTTGGCCTTATTGAGGCACTTGTAAAGTTGAAATCAGAAGTCCACTTTGCCATTTTTTGCAAGTGGCCTATTGTACACGCACTAAGTATAAAGTGTCAAATCATTATTTTGGGGGGGTTCTTTGATTGAGTGAATTTAGGGGGTGTCTTGTGTGATTGTGCCTCTCTTTCCTTGTGCTCTTTCATTTTTGTTGCTATGAGTCCTCATAAATTTCCACCTTTAACTCCGCATAATTATGCATCTTGGAAAATTAAAACATGGAGCAAATTAATGGAAAAAGGACTCACGCATTACATAGATGGAACAATAGCAGCACCACATGATCCTAAGACTAATCCTAATGCTCAGTTAGAATAAAAAATTGTCTGGCTCTTGGAACTTTGCGTAAGTATGTATCAGATGACCTTATTTTTCACATTGAGAAGTGTTCTACAATCAAAGAGACTTGGGAAATGTTTCAAAAATTGTATGGTCAAGTTGATGAAATCAAAGGTTACAAGATTGACAATGAGATCACCAACTTGGATCCCAAGAGTTTTGATACAATCCAAGATTATGTCACCAAAACAAATGAGCTAAGAGCTAAGCTTAAGGATTGTGGAATTCACAAAAAGGATGCTCAGTTGATATTCAACTTGTTGGACAAGCTTGCACTTGAATATGCAGCATTTGTTTCTAGCTTCCAAACTCATCATTTGACAGTGGAGAGTTCCTACACTATGCCTACATTTGATGCTTTCATAGAAATGTTGATATTGGAACAATCTAAGTTGTTGAACATGGGGCTTCTCAAGTCTTCAAAGTCCAAGGCTTTCGTGGCTAATCAAGGGAGTCAAGGGAGTCAAGGCAAAGATTCCAACGAGAAGAAGAAGCAAACTATATCAAAGCCACAACAGGAAAAAGGAAAATCATCCTCTCCATCACAAGGCAATTTTTCATCGTCTTCCAAGAAGGGGAATCCACCTAAGAAGGATAAACCAACTTGTGCTTATTGCAAGAAGTATGGTCATGATGAGCATCGATACCACACCAAGCAAGTTGATGAATTGACAAATCTTCTTAAGAAGAACAACATCAATTTTCCATCCGCCTACAACAAGAAGGATTCATCTCCTTCTTCTTCCTCACAATCTAAGGGAAAACGACAAGCATTTGTGGCTACAACAGGGTCTTCACAACAGTGGATACTTGACTCGGGTGTCTCTTATCACATAGGTTCTATAAAGGAGCAGTTTTCTTCATTAGAGCCATCAAAGGTACCTCACATTTACATAGGTGATGATACTCAAGTTGAGGTTGAAGGGAAAGGTTTCAGTTGACATGGATGATGGAACATTTGAGAATGCTCTTTATGTTGCTAACTTGTCTACCAATCTTCTCTCTATCTACCAAATCACTCACTGTGAGAATGGGGAAAAGGTTGAGTTTACACCTGAGTCAATTGTGGTAAAGGAACTTGATAATGATGCCTTGGTAGCTGTGGGACAAGTCAATGAAAACTCAAGACTTTATTCATTCTCCCACTTTGTTCCAAGTTCTCCTTCTAGGGCCTTGCTTACTCATTCAAATTCAGAAAGTAAGCTATGGCATGAGCGGTTTGGTCACCTCAACTACCACTATCTTCAACAGCTCAGCACTAAAGACATGGTCACAGGTCTACCTCGAATCAGTTTTTCAGAGGGTGTATGTTCAGGATGTTCCATGGGCAAGCATCCCGAGGAGAATTTTCATAAGGGGAAATCTTGGAGAGCTTTGGAAGATCTTCAACTTGTTCACAGTGATGTAGGAGGTCCATTTCCAACACCTTCATTTAGTAAGGCCCGCTATGTCCTCACCTTCATTGATGACTACTCCCGCTTCACTCAAGTCTACTTTCTTATTCATAAGAGTGAAGTGTTTGACAGATTTCGAGACTTCAAGACTCATGTGGAGAAGCAATCCAAGAAAGTGGTCAAGGTTCTTTCTCACAATTTTTATTACTTAAGTGTTTCCCAATTAGTTATATATAATATTTATAATTAAAATATTTTGATTTTTACTTATAATTATTTAAAATATATATTTAATAATATATTTGTTAATAATTATTAATTTTTTATTTGCTAATGATTTTTACTTATAATTATTTTATTTTATTTTTTAAATGTCTGGTAAACTTTTTAACGTGACCGGTGACGCTGTCATGACACTCCCTCCAGCTCCACATGAAACGCTTTTGACCCGGAGCTATGAACCGGTGAGGCCACAACCATGGGACCTCATCCCCACACTTCACTTGTTCAAACCCGAGAGCACAATGGCCCAGCGAAGACACAAGGCCTACGAGCACAATGGCCCAGTAGGGGTTTGAACCTTGGTGGTCGCTTCACCAACGAAGTCTTTTAACGACACTACATGTTCGAAGACATTTTTTTTTACTTATAATTATTTAAAATATATGTTCAATAACATAATTTTAAATGATTTTTTAAATTTATTTTAAGTATTTTAATGAATATAAAATATAAATTTAAATAAAAACAAATATGATATTCATCAATTAAATAATGTATTTTAACAGTGATACTTTAAATTTGATTTCATCTTTTTTTGATTAATGAATAGCTATATATCATTTTGTTTATATATGCTCACACTCTCTCTTTCTCTCTCTCACACACACATTACTTATTATATTACATTTATTTAATTTATAAAAAATTATTTTTCAATCATAAAATATATATAGATAAATATCAAATAATGGTTGGAAAAATTATTCATTTAATTGTAAAGCAATTCAATATTAACATAATAATAAATTTGACAACTTTATGATTGATAGTTTAGAAAATAATATTAAAAAAAAATGAAATTTATAATTTTAATAAATATAAAATATTTTAAAACTTATGAAAAAATATATATATTAAATATGTATTTATTTAGTATACAATTTTTTTTATAGATGTCATAAATATATATATATATATAGGAAAATAATGTTGTTACAAAAAAGATTGCATGGAGTGTCTACTTGGACCCCCGGTCCACATTAACAAAACAATACGCAGATTAAGTATTGCGATATATACATGGAAGAATACCTTTTTCTAGAACAAAAGGCTATAATATTTTATACAAAACAAAACCACTATCATCAAAGTTGTTAGCCGATTATCCTTGGAGAATGTGTTCCTACGGTGCATCTATCCACGTAGTCCATCCCCTGGGGCCCTCCATCCAGACAGCTTGTTTTTCGTCAAGAAGTTCTGTCAGCATCTGTATCTGGTCTTTAATAGGGTCTCTCGCTCTGGCAACCTCTGCTCCCAGGGACTCCAGAGCCAGGTCTACATCTTGCTTTCCTTTGATTGCCTTCCTCCATTTGTATCCGTTTTCCATCTCATGAAGGAACATCCTTTCGTTTCCATCTTTTATGAACCTGAAGAATTTGTTCTTTTCTACATTCATCTTTACTGATACCTACAAGAGAATTCAGTGAAGGGTAAGTCGAGGAAAAGAATCAGTAAGGGCCCTACCTAAGCCCTGAAACTTATCTTCATTTCTTATTTTCCAAATGTACCATAAAATCTCAAAAGTAAAAACATACCAAAAGAGGTTAGTGTCTTTTTTCAGACCCTTAATATACCCGATTATAACATCAAGCACAGTAAATTGATTAGAAATAGCAATACCAAACAATAACCAGATTTCTTTAGCAATGCTACATTCAAAAAAAATATGTCTAACTAATTTAGGAACCCTGTAAATATTACAAATATCACAGCTGTTATGATCTTTTCTGAGTGGCAACCTGTTAATAATCATAAGCCATTTAAAACACTTCTCTTTGGGAACAACAGGGCTACTCCATAGTCTAGTAAAAACCTTTTGCCATTGTTTAATTAAAAAATCTGCAAACCACGGTTTATTAACATGGGAAATTATTGCTTCATCATATGTTAATGTCTTATATATAATGCTAGCTTTAATATTAGATAAAGATATGGTATTATTCCACAAAAGTTATGTACAATAGTCAATAACATTATTGCATTTTTTGAGCAAGTAAAGTTTCTTGCAAGCTTTTTCTAACATATTATAGTTTCGTTTATGGGAGCTTTGAAGGTTAAATCTAACTCTGAGGGTATCCTAGTCCAGTAGCCTATCATCCTTAATAATGTCTTTAAAGCAGCAAATGCCTTTTTCCGCCCATGCTTTGGCAGAGCACCCCTGCGTAAGAGCCAATGGTTTGGAGGAGTGCAAGAGGTTCCACCAAATAGATCTACCTCCATGGATAAGCTCATTGTTGTTGACTCTATTATTGTTGATGAAGGGCTTAATACTAACCAAGGCCTTCCAGATAGACTTGAAGACATTCGACCCTTGTACTGAGACCTCGAAGTCCCCAGCAACAAGGTCACAGAAAGGTAGGTATTTCCAAGTTTTGGCCTTTTTCGGTACAGCCTTCAAAATGTTATTCCTAACCTGAACCTTCCAAGGTTCATTCCCATCTAGTGCCTGGAATATCCATTTTGCTGCAAGAGCAATTCCTTGGATTCTCAAGTCTTTTAGTCATAGCCCTCCCAGAATCTTGTCCTTATGACACCATTCCCATTTCACAGAATGCATCTTCTTTTTACCTTTTCCATCAAACCACAAGAAGTTCCTGATGGTTTTCTGTATCTCTAGGATCTGGTAATTGGGGAACATCCATACTGAGGTGTAGTAGATGTTGTGTGAGGAGAGAAATTTTTGACACACCTGCATTCTCCCGACGAGTGAGAGATACCTATTATCCCACTTGTTAAGCTTTTTGTCTATCTTGCTTCTAACCCAATGCCACATTTCTTTGAGGGATGGGGATATGGCAAACGGAAATCCTAGGTATCTGACTATTTTGTTGGGTCCTCCCCATTGGATCCCAAACTGTTGTAGCCACTCCGGAGGCCGCTCCTCCCACCCAAGCATGGTAGATTTGCTCTGTGATATTTTAGCCCCTGATACTTCTCCTAGGAATTTGATTTTTCCTTCCAGGGCCTCCATATTCTATATACTGGTTTCCATAAAGAGTGTCATGGCATTAGCAAATTGTGCATTGATCAATTCCTCACCATTCAGAAGTTGGACCCCCTGAACTTTAGGAGAGATAGTAGAGTCTCTTAGTATGTAAAATAGAGCATTGGCTGCAATAACGAAGAGAGCAGGGGCTAAGGGGCAGCCCTATCTAATAAATCTGCCTAGAGTAATGTTTTGTGACAGGGACCCGTTAACTTCCACTTGAGCCAAAGCATCTTTGAGTAAAACCATAACCCATTTATAGAATTCTTATGGAAAACCAAATGTTTCTAACATCATCTGATTGAACCCCCATTCTACCCTGTCGTATGCTTTCTCGAAGTCTAGGAGAAACATGGCTGTGTTTTGTCCTGAAGTCCTCACCCATTCTATGGCTTCCCAACTGGTAATTAGATTTTCCAGGATATATCTTCCTTTGATAAAGCATGTCTGTGTGGAACAAATGAACTTAGGAAGTATATTCTCCAATCTGATCGCAAGTGTCTTGGCCAATATTTTGTAAGATACATTAAGAAGTGTTATCGGTCTCCAATTTTTGATAAGAGACTTGTCTCCATCCTTGGGAATTAGTTTGATAATCCCATTGTTAATTCGTTCCCCTAAAGAACCAGTGATAAAGGCCTCAGCATAAAGCTCATATAGGTCATGACACACCCAGTCCTCATTAGCTTTGTATAACTCTACCGTCAGACCATCCGAGCCTGGAGATTTGTCATTATTCAGGCTTTTAATGGCACCTTTTAGTTCTTGCAGAGTGATGGGCCCCTTTAATGACTGCGCATCCTCCTTTGAAATCTTGGAGGCGATAATCCTTCTTCATTTTTCTCTTGCCTCCCAGGAATTAGCAGAATCTTCAGATGTGAAGAGACCTTTCTAGAATTGGAAGAATGCCTCCTTGATATACTCAAGATCCTTTATTTCTTTGTTTTCTAACCAAATCCTATCAATTTGTTCTCTACACTGTTTTTGTTTCAGCATATTGAAGAAGAACTTGGATCCTTTATCCCCGAATTGCATCCAATGAGCCTGAGCCCTGATCATGGCCCCTCTAGTCTTAGTCTGTTGATGCTTTCTGAGACTATCCCTAGCCGAGGATATCTTTTGAGAAAGTTCAATATTGCAAGGATTGTCTTGGATCTCAGCCTCACATAAGTGAAGGTTGTCAAATAATGTTCTCTCTTTCCACCTATAATCCTTGGCTTTCTTTTACCCTATGGTTTGAAGCAGCACCTGCCAACTATTGACATTCTGGTTTCATCTGTCCACACTAAAGTTCAACAATCTATTACTTTTATTAAACATCCTGATAGTCTTGACAACACTCAAGACATCCGAGTCTATTAGAAGGCTGGAATTTAAAAATAATTTATCCTTGGGAGTTCCTTGGCTCTTAGGGTAGTCTCTGAGCCTAACCTGTGAGATGATAGGATGGTGATCTGAAAGTGTGGTCGAATAAACTGTCACGGGATTGCCATTCTTGCCAAGGTCAAAGGAGAAGTGCTCTTTGTTAACATAGAATCTATCCAACCTACAATTGATCCTATGTTTACCACTCTGATAGTTGCACCAAGTGCACCAAATTTCGGAGTTATCTTTCTTATTGCAGAACAGGGGATCGAACAGTTTCTTTCGACTTTTCATTCTCTCCCGGTGTAGTTTCTCCATCCCTTTCCATTCCATAGGGATACCTCCACTTTTATCTTCCCGAGTTTCAACCATATTAAAGTTACCCCCTACAATCCAAGGAATATCTGGTAGTGCAATGATCCAATCCCACAATTCAATTCTCTCTCTGTAGTCATTGGAGGCATATATAGAACAAATTCCAAATCTAATTCCATTATCCTCTAGGGACACCCAAACCACTCTGTTACATAGCGAGCATCCTTGGTTCACTATGCACTTCATCCATTTGGGGTTAATACGTATTCCAACACCTCCTCTACCTCTGTTATGCTTTGAGGAAACCTTGATAGAGTCCTTCCATATAAATTCTAGGTTGACTTCCAAGGTAAACTTGATGGCCTTGAGTTCTTGAAAAATAATAAAGTCTACGTTCTTATGTTGATTGACAAACTTTCTGACTATATGTTTCTTGTCTGGAGATTCCAGACCCCTAATGTTCCAAGAGATGCACTTCATCTTAACACGGTGTATTATTTTATTCTTTGGATGCTTTAAACTTGTTAAAGCATCTTGGGAGATCTTTCCTCTCCTCATTATTCCTTATGTTATTAGGACCCCTATTTCTGGATCCCAGAGGTCTACCCCTTCTTCTTCTAGGAATTGTCTCAGGGTTTTCATTATCCGTTAGCCATTCTCCTTCTTCTCCTGTGCACTCTTCACCCTGATCCTCATCCTCAACTTCAGAAGCCTTCCTATTGTCCCCCTAATTGGGGGTCTCCGGGGTCTAAGAACTAGGCTCCAATGCCTTCAACCTATCTAGAAGGTCTAAATTAACAACATCGATAGATAGGGGGTTAGCTTCCCCAGCCTTAGGGTCAGCAACAATGACCTCAATCACACAGGCATCCTCTAATTTACAAACTTCTTTGGGGGAATGACAAAGATCGCATCAGGGGTGGGTTCAGTATGGGAGGAGTACTCTGCCTCGGTGATATATGGAGAATCTTTTGATGAATCCATCTCAAATTAAACATCCATGTCTACCGAACTTCTATGGGAAGCTTTATTCATCACCCCAGACCGACTCCCTCCCAAACTCAGCTCACCACTCACACCATCTCTATCCTTAGGGTTCCGTGCTCTAGGGTTATTATCACTAGAAGCTAGGCTAGAGAATTTCATCTCAGGGGGGACCTCATGTACATTATCCTCCATAGGCGATGTTAAATTGCTATCCATATTCATCTTATTAATCGCATAAGTTGAATTATTAGGACCATTTGCCCTAATTTTTTCCAATGTTAATTGTTGAGCATTTTTCCTCCTTTTCTTAGGGTTTTTCCCCACAATCTGAAACTCATCCTACAAATTCTCATTTATCTATTTTAGAGCATTTGAGATCGCAGAGTGAGGGGTGGGAGAAACTCCAGAGCTATCTGAATTGAATATTTTTTCAAGTTCCTGGGGTTTAGAATTTTCTCCAGTTAAGAGATTAATGATTTTTTTACTAATGGCATTAAGGTTTTCCATGCTCGGGATGTGCTTTGCATCAATAGGTTGGGGGTTATTGGATTGATTTCAAGGTCTATCTGAACCCTTAAATTTATTAATAATCGAGCAATTCTTGCGAATATGCCCCTCTATCCTGCAAAGAAAGCACACATTCACCCCGCCAAGGGTTTCAACAGGGCATATAACAACTTCGGATTAAAGGTTAATGTTAACCATTTTGGGGAAATCACAACTAGGGTTAATTGAGATCAATACCCTAGCATCCAGATGCGGAATAAGCGAGGATGAATTATCCACCCAAATAGCCTTTCCTATCGGTTCCATGATTTCGGGTATGAATCTCCATAACAGTGGAGTCACATCTCAAATTAAAACCCATCTAGGGCACAAGAGTGCAAGTATTTCCTCATTGATCGATTCTAGCGACCATTCTAGGGCATGAAATGTGCATTTTCTAACAGACCAATATTGTTTACTAAGCACTTCTTTTTGCATTTTATGATCCTTAAAGAAAATTACAAAAAATCCTTTTTGAATGAGTCTACAGAATGAGACTAGATAACCTAATTTAATGTTCCATACATTTCTAATCCAATCATCAATGAATTTACGTGCAGGACATTTATCCACATCTACATTTGCAAAGAAAATTGCAGTATCTCTAAGCCTATTTTTTTCTATATTAATTTCTTTACACATTAAATCATTAGGAGAAATGGAGATAGACTCCTGGGCAGAGTGAGGGTCCTTACCTTCTCCATAGGGGCTGCCATTAGAGTTTGTAATAAACCTCACACCTTCGTCGATAGAGGGAGATGAAAAGGTAACCGCATCCTCGAATGTCTTAGCTTTAAATGGAGCATCATTGCTGAGTTTTTTGCCGCCTCCAGAAGAGCCCTCCATTAAATGGCATTAAACGCTTGCACAAGGGAAGGCAAAGAAAAGTGACGGTGAAGAGGACGCTGAGAGAGCAACCTGCACACAAACCAAGTTAAATGCTTACCTACGTGGAAATCCCGAGCACATCCCCACGTCAGAGCCTACGGCCCTGCAACCCAGAGTCCAAACCCTAGGTCTAGTCGGAGTTGCAAAGCAGAAACCCCATCATCATAAATTAATATTTTACCAATTAACTTTAAATTATTAGTAAATATTATTTAAATTTTATTTTATTATTTATTTAATCTATTTTTTCATGTATTCATTTTTCATATATGTAATTGTAAAATTTAAATTTGAATTGACTTGAATTAATCCTTTTTAATGTTTTAGGTAAATGTATATATAGATTGGGTTAAATTTCTATATAATTTATAAGATTTAATTTTTTAGTTAAAAGATATTTGTTGTATTTATTGTCATTTGAATTTTTTAATTTATTTTTAATTATTTCAACAATTTTATTTTTTCTTTGAAATTTAGTGTTATAAATATAATGTAGGAGATGCAGATGTTAATTATTCTAAGTGTTGAAGGTTTAGAGCTTGGTTTTTTAAATATCTTATAATATAAAATTGATTTGATATTTTATTTGATAAATATTTTAAAAATGCATAATTAAAATTGATTAACCAAAGAAAAATGTTAACACAATTTTACAATTATAAATTACTTTCACTTGCTAGGGAGGGGTTTAGTGAAAAAGGGACCCTAGTGTATCCTACATAAACTAATTCATTACACACTTTTGAACAATTGCAAAGAATCTTATAGTTTGACTTGCAAAACTTATGAGATATGTAAATAATGATGAATGAATACACCTTAAAATCATATTTTAAATTTGTTAAATTTAATTTTGATACAAGAGAATAGATTCATTGATTAAAATCATATAAATCTACATTTAAGAAGACTTTTGCGAATTTGTTTCCAACTTTCTCTTTCATATAGATTGTTATATTGTTATACTTTGTCTTTTTAACAATTTAACTCCTTTTAAAAATTTCCAAATCAATTAAATCCCTTTTTTTTGTTACACCAAGACAAGTAATGACGTCAACTTAATGACTTATAATGGATAATTTGTCCAAAAGTTAGACTTGTTGCTTTTGTTCAAATATGAACACAATAAATTACATAAAAGGAACAAACAAACAAATACACACACACACACACAACAAATTACAGACACACACAATAGGCTTCAAATGAGGAAGGGAAATGGGGGCAATAGACCAATATAAATTTAGGTACTTGATTTCATAGTTATGAGAGATGACTCCAAGAACATGGAGCTAAATTAAGATAAAATAGATCCAGAATAGATCATGATAAACATAGTGTTTAACAATCAATGTATATGTTATTGAAAATTAGATGGATAGATCAAGTGTATAATAACATGTGTGTATAGAAATGAAACATTAATAAATATAGGATCATATGCAAATAAAGGTGAGATAATATTCATGTAAATAGGCCCAGCTTTACATTAGAGTATGACATTTTTCACCATGCAATGTGTATATTGTCCCAAAATAAACACAAAATTAAAAATAAATAAATTCATTTATAAAATTTTCACCTTATAATTATATAGTAAAATTAAATTAAAATAATTAAAAACAAAGAAAAAAATTCAAATGATAATAAATCTAACAAATATCCTTCCTTGTATGCAATGTGTTTGATGGGTATTGTAGGGGTGTCCCCTGTGAGAGTCCCCACTTCAAAGGATGCGTAACCATGTAAACCCTGAATACTCTTTTGTGCACTTTCAGAAAGTTGACTCTTTGGTCAAGGAGAATTAACTGCCTCCTTCCTTGCCCCAAAATCATCTTGACTCTTTTTTTATGGATGAGAAACTTGCCAGATTCATGGACAAATTGTTAGGGGAAAGTCCCCTAAAATGGGTAAATCCCCAATGCAATTGACTCCCCACATGGAATGCATTACGAAAGACCAACAAGTGGAGATCTTAGATTTGCTTCTTAATACGGCTATTGTTAAGCTCAACCTCTCTCTTGTTGGTAAGTTTTTGTCTTTTTGACCTTCTATTGACTAGGTAAGGAAATGGGTTGTTGCTAGGTGAAATATTAAAGGTAGTGTGTCTATCAATGCTTTGGAAAATAGACTTTTCCTCTCCAGTTTTGTCAATCAAGAAGATTTTTTTAAGATCTTGAAGGAAGGCCTGTGCACTTATGGTAATAATAATTTCTTATCCCTGTGCAAATGAAAACCTAGCCTAGACCCTTGGTAAGATATGGGAGTGGTTGCACCTACTTGGATTCGTCTTCCCGAGTTAACCTTTGAGTTCTAGAATCTAGTTGTGTTTAAAGGGATTGCTAACTTCTTTGGCAAATTCTTAGTAGTGGATAGGATCACACAATATAAATATAGACTCTTATTTGTTATAATTTGTGTTAATGTGGCCATCAACACTATTTTTTTGACCCAAGATACATTCCTTTCTAAGCTCGTCTCTTGGGTTCAATCCATAGAATATGAAAATGCTAAAGCCTTTTGCCAATCTTATAAAAGATATGGTCATCTTAGTTCTAAATGCAGGAAACAGCGTAATAGGAATTAGCTAATCTCCAATGCTCCTTCTACTCATCCTAATGTGGGGCTAGAGAATAGTAGGACCCATATGAATGGTAGTTCCAAGTCTATACCTACTCCCTCTACTAAGGAGATAGAGATTAATTTAGCAAAAGACAAGAAAAATTAATTAGATGACTTGATGGCTTCTTCTAGTTTGGAGCGAAATCTGAACTTCAGCCAAACTTGGACCTTCCTCCACAATCCAGTCTTAACGATAACTTAGAGAGTGAGAAGACCTTGGGTGTGGATATGGTTGTGGGTTTGAACCATAACTATGTTGTGTTGCCCCACCAGATTACCCTTTTGGTCATTCAAAAAGAATCTGAAATGGACACTATAATAAGTTTCTTAAGCCCTAATAAGGAGAACATAAATCTGGACAATGTGATAAAAAAGCCTAAGGAGAAATGGGAGGCTACTTTTTTCAACATGAAAGAAAACTTACATGTCCTAGGGTTTTCTTCTACCCCCGGCCCTGTAAATCAAGGAAGACTCTTCATTGATAAAGGAGAAGATGACTTGGACTAGACCCAAGTTGGAGCCAAGAATTAAAAAAGAAGAAGAAATTTTATGTAGGAGGAGAGAATAAAGTTGGGCGATTGTCACAAAAAAATTTCAGGAACAAGGATGCACAGCAAGAGACATTGATAGTAGAAGAAACAGAACCTTAGATGGTCTCTCAAAATTTAAAAACAAGAAAAAATTGTAGCATCGTAAATTGTACACCCTTGCTAGGGTGGTACAATTCCACACTTGTTTTAGCACCCGCCTTAGTGTGCTTTGCATCCTACATTTCTAATCTCCTTTAAGAATTTAATTAATTAATTTAATTTAATCTAAATTCATATTTCATCACTACACATTATAAATTTGCGCCCTTTACCCTAAGCATGCCCCTTTTCATTTTATTCTTTCAATAAATCATTTAATCATAAACCCTAATTATGTCCTATTTTGAACTTTAAGGCCCAATTTTGCATATCAAAACATCTTGGAATCAATTGTAACTTTGGGGTTCGCTCTAATATCATCATATCTAATGGCCCTAAAAATTTGGTGAAAAGTTGGTCGGACAAGGTGCACTTTCCACCTAGTCCCCAACATTTTTCCCGAAATTTCGGGAGCATAATTCTATGATATTATAATTCTTAACCCCAAGAAATTGGTGGGAAATTAAAATCCTAGATCAACCTAAAGATGAAATTAAGATCTAGGTTTTCATACATAAGAGCTCTCTTTCTTCATTTGAAGGCGGGAATCTAAGATCTAGATAAGTTTGGAGTGAAGCGATCACAAGGAGCCTTCTATGTAGCGAAAGAGCAGATCTTTTGGAGTCTTCAACAACATTCAACAATACCTATCATTCTCTCATCAATTGGGGGATTTTTGAAGATGTAGGAAAACAATAGAAGATCACCGACTAAATATTGGCTTGTACCTCGCCCTTGGGGTTTCATATTGTTTCCATGTCTTTGTATGAGCTTCATTACATCAATTTTATTTACATTTATGCTTTAGATCACTTTGCATCATTGATTTAGGGCATTTACTTTATCAATTACAAGCATTTAGGGTTTACTCTTTAGGATTTCTCTAGATTGTTTGCATTCATCTTAGGATCTTGCACACACACAAGATTCTTGCACACACTATTTTACTATACAAATCAGTTATTCGTTGAGGTGGAAATCACCAAAATAGGGGTTTGACTAAGGCAAATGTTAGATACTTGATCAGTCCCAAAGACACTAAGAGGAGGGGGGGAATCAGTTGTAACTTTGGGGTTCGCTCTAATATCATCATATCTAATGGCCCTAAAAATTTGTTGAAAAGTTGGTCGGACAAGGTGCACTTTCCACCTAGTCCCCGACATTTTTCCCGAAATTTCGGGAGCATAATTCTATGATATTATAATTCTTAACCCCAAGAAATTGGTGGGAAATTAAAATCCTAGATCAACCTAAAGATGAAATTAAGATCTAGGTTTTCAAACATAAGAGCTCTCTTTCTTCATTTGAAGGCGGGAATCTAAGATCTAGATAAGTTTGGAGTGAAGCGATCACAAGGAGCCTTCTATGTAGCGAAAGAGCAGATCTTTTGGAGTCTTCAACAACATTCAACAATACCTATCATTCTCTCATCAATTGGGGAATTTTTGAAGATGTAGGAAAACAATAGAAGATCTCCGACTAAATATTGGCTTGTACCTCGCCCTTGGGGTTTCATATTGTTTCCATGTCTTTGTATGAGCTTCATTACATCAATTTTATTTACATTTATGCTTTAGATCACTTTGCATCATTGATTTAGGGCATTTACTTTATCAATTACAATCATTTAGGGTTTACTCTTTAGGATTTCTCTAGATTGTTTGCATTCATCTTAGGATCTTGCACACACACAAGATTCTTGCACACACTATTTTACTATACAAATCAGTTATTCGTTGAGGTGGAAATCACCAAAATAGGGGTTTGACTAAGGCAAATGTTAGATACTTGATCAGTCCCAAAGACACTAAGAGGAGGGGGGGAATCAGTTGTAACTTTGGGGTTCGCTCTAATATCATCATATCTAATGGCCCTAAAAATTTGTTGAAAAGTTGGTTGGACAAGGTGCACTTTCCACCTAGTCCCCAACATTTTTCCCGAAATTTCGGGAGCATAATTCTATGATATTATAATTCTTAACCCCAAGAAATTAAAATCCTAGATCAACCTAAAGATGAAATTAAGATTTAGGTTTTCAAACATAAGAGCTCTCTTTCTTCGTTTGAAGGCGGGAATCTAAGATCTAGATAAGTTTGGAGTGAAGCGATCACAAGCAGCCTTCTATGTAGCAAAAGAGCAGATATTTTGGAGTCTTCAACAACATTCAACAATACCTATCATTCTCTCATCAATTGGGGGATTTTTGAAGATGTAGGAAAACAATAGAAGATCACCGACTAAATATTGGCTTGTACCTCGCCCTTGGGGTTTCATATTGTTTCCATGTCTTTGTATGAGCTTCATTACATCAATTTTATTTACAAATATGCTTTAGATCACTTTGCATCATTGATTTAGAGCATTTACTTTATCAATTACAAGCATTTAGGGTTTACTCTTTAGGATTTCTCTAGATTGTTTGCATTCATCTTAGGATCTTGCACACACACAAGATTCTTGCACACACTATTTTACTATACAAATCAGTTATTCGTTGAGGTGGAAATCACCAAAATAGGGGTTTGAATAAGGCAAATGTTAGATACTTGATCAGTCCCAAAGACACTAAGAGGAGGGGGGGAATCAGTTGTAACTTTGGGGTTCGCTCTAATATCATCATATCTAATGGCCCTAAAAATTTGTTGAAAAGTTGGTCGGACAAGGTACACTTTCCACCTAGTCCCCGACATTTTTCCCGAAATTTCGGGAGCATAATTCTATGATATTATAATTCTTAACCCCAAGAAATTGGTGGGAAATTAAAATCCTAGATCAACCTAAAGATGAAATTAAGATCTAGGTTTTCAAACATAAGAGCTCTCTTTCTTCATTTGAAGGCGGGAATCTAAGATCTAGATAAGTTTGGAGTGAAGCGATCACAAGGAGCCTTCTATGTAGCGAAAGAGTAGATCTTTTGGAGTCTTCAACAACATTCAACAATACCTATCATTCTCTCATCAATTGGGGGATTTTTGAAGATGTAGGAAAACAATAGAAGATCACCGACTAAATATTGGCTTGTACCTCGCCCTTGGGGTTTCATATTGTTTCCATGTCTTTGTATGAGCTTCATTACATCAATTTTATTTACATTTATGCTTTAGATCATTGCATCATTGATTTAGGGCATTTACTTTATCAATTACAAGCATTTAGGGTTTACTCTTTAGGATTTCTCTAGATTGTTTGCATTCATCTTAGGATCTTGCACACACACAAGATTCTTGCACACACTATTTTATTATACAAATCAGTTATTCATTGAGGTGGAAATCACCAAAATAGGGGTTTGACTAAGGCAAATGTTAGATACTTGATCAGTCCCAAAGACACTAAGAGGAGGGGGTGAATCAGTGTCTAAGCGGTAGATGAAAGATTTTAACTTGTTTGCAGCTTTATAACCCAAATTAATATATTGGTAAGCAAATAATAATGCATTAAAGAGAAACAAAAGTATAACCATCAATATACACCATAACACAGATTTTTTTGGCGAGGAAACCTAGTAAGGGAAAAACCTCGATGGGATTTGTGACCCACAATATTTACTCATTGGCCAATATGAATAAATATTACTTGTACAATAAGGACCTGCACATGCAGGAAGGCCAATAACCTAGAGCTCACTGCTCAACAACAAAATGGAGTCCCACTGACTACAAATGGATGGTTAGATCCAATAATAATGTACTACTTCAAAATAGCATTTGCAATGCTGGATTCAGTACTAGTTTAGACTTTGTCTGATACCTCTACCATAAACCTTGCTTCTCTTTGCTTTTCTCTTATTCGCTCATAAGATAATTACATCAAAATGCATATACAATTCATTCGCTATCATAACCTATCACATCTCATATATCGCTTCCTTACATTACTTAATTACATTTCATAATGACCTACAAGATCTCATACATATATCAGTCTTTACAATACATCATGTCGGCTATACAAATATAATTACAATACAAAAAAATATTATTTCGAGTCATCTTAGAGTGTCGGTATGATCTGTTGTCGGTGTAGATTGGATGCCAGTGAGAATAAAATTGTAGTGTCTGTTGGTGTCGGTAGATGATGTCTGTTGCCGGTGTAACCTATGAACCATGTTACCAGTTGGTTGCCATCAATGACAACAGCAACTATTCTCATCTAAGTGTATAATGCCAACAATCTCCCCCTTCAGCATTGATGGCAACACTTATGAGAAAAATCCAAAAACTGATATCCAAAATTTGAAGTCCAAAAATTGATAGTGCTCCCCCTTAGAAAATGATCTCCTTATGTATATTTTTCTCATACACTACTCCCCCTTTGACATCAATGACAAAGGATGTCAAAAGAATAAAAAATATTCAAAATTTACCTAGAAACCTATATCGGACTATGCACAATCTGGAAAATGTCTACCAAAACTAAGTTAAGACCTTGCAAAAACTTAGTACTGTTAGAAATTATAGTCTCTGTCTGTCAGATCATGTGAGTGAGATAACGCATTTGTTGCTCTGGTGATCTTTCTCCTTGAATAGATGCCTTAGACAACTCATTTAGGTGTGTTAATAAGTTGTCTAATCTAGGACCAACCTTGTTCTTCAACTCCCAGGTTTTTATTCTCCACCCAAAACCCTATTTTCGGCTACAGGTACAAATTCGAGATTCGAGCGTCATTGCAAATTTTAGGACCGGTAAGTACACAGACTCAATTCCAGGGACCAGATCTCAACGAAAACCCCTGGGACAGGGGCGTGGTGCCTTGGTCCTCCCAGATTTTGGCAAGTTTTGGCAGAACAATAATTTGTAGTCTTCAGATCTCAGTCTGTCAGTCACAGCTTCTAGTCTGCAGAATCAGGACAGGGGCGTAGCACTCCTATCCCAAACATTTTGGCTCAAATTTTTGACACGGGTGCACCTTTGAATTTGTCTCTTAATCTATACTTTTCAGTAGTATATCAATTATTCTCAATTCTGCATTTCTAGATTAGGGTTGCTTGTGTATACTTGTATTCTAGGTTAAATCATTCAAATCTGCACTTTGCATTTCTCCTATCTCTCATTTATAATAAGGGAATAGAAACCCTAAGAGGTAATCCTTGGCTTTCTCTTCCTCACAAGAAGTAGGCAAAGTGTATTACCTCCCTAGGCTCTTTCATATTCCACGAGTGTGCACACAAGAGTGGGATTAGGGTTTGTTTGCTTAGTCTCACTTTTTCCCATACACATATTTGGTGAACCCAACGTAAATCCGATCTTATTGTCATTTCAATGCATTGTTAGATCTAGACTTAGCATCTTTTGTTTTCTTTATAAACATAAAATTCAAAAAAAAAAGTGAAATTTTCAAGAAGAAAATTTAAAAAAAAACCTTTCTTTTATTTGCTTGCATTGTGTGTTTAAATTTCATTCAATTTCCATTTCAAAATATCAGATTTTTAGTTGCAAGATGTTCATACTTTTGATGATGTATGCAATTATGTTGATTATGAGTCTAGTAAAGATAAATTAGATGAATTTCTAGATGATTTTTTGAACCCTAAACCTTCTAAACCCTCATTTTGTCGAAAAATAATCAACCTTGTTACTGTGCCATTTCGTGGTGATGAGAAAGATAAGTTGAATGATTCCTCTCATGGGTACATTCCTATCAACTCCTCCACTTAATCTTGCAACATGGTTTCCTACTATAATTCCCTTTATGAGGATATGTCTCCTTTTGAATCAAACAATAAACATTTCAATCGATATGACCATGCCTTATTGGATGATGCCCTTGATGACTTTATGTCTCTTTCCAAATATTCAAACAAAAACAATACATCTAAAAGATTAATCAACTTGATAAATGTGAATGAACATAGAAAGCCTATTTTTGTAGTCCAAGGTGCTTATCCTTCTTCAACTTCCCAACCAAACCTTTTTCACTGTTCAAGGTGGATATAGTCATGATTCCTTTAGTACTCCTAAAAAACCTATCATTATTGTACAAGGAAGAAATCCCACTAAGATTCCCTATAGTTATGCTAAACAACTAACAAAAAATAGTCATGATGTAGTTGCCCACACTTATAGCACAAGAAACAATAGGCAACCTAATCCTCCTCTGGTTATTCTCACTTCTTTTCCTGATCCTCAACCTATTCTTCCTCAAGCACCTCGCATTTTATAAACTCTTGGTAAGGAATATGATCTTATTGAACAACTCAAAGCTACTCCTGCCAAGATATCCCTTTGGTATTTGATTAAAACTTCCTCAAACCATTATGGAATGTTACAAGATGCCTTGAAAACTTTGAATGTCCCGCTTGCAGTGACATTCAATAATATGGTTTCCTTGATTGATTCTATCACATCTCCTAAGGCTCAAATTGTGTTTACCCAAGATGAGTTACCCACTAGTGAGATCCAACATCAATATGATCCTTTAATGATTGTGGTTATCATAAATGATAGTGCAATAAGACGAACACTAATGGATAATGGTTTTGGCCTTAATGTTTGTAGCATTAACTTATTGCATAAAATTAATTTCAATACATCTCTCATTAACCCTGATTCTCTCACTATCTGAGGCTTCGATAATGTTGCTAAATCTTCATTAGGTATCATCACCTTACCTGTTAAGGTAGGTCATATTACTTTGCCCACACCTATTCATGTAATGCCTAGAAATTCGGCATATAATTTGTTATTAGGGAGACCTTTGATTCATAGCATGCAAGTTGTCCCCTCTACATTGCATAGGCAAGTTAAATTCATTTACAACAATAAGACATATACCTTGCTAGGTGATACTAATCTCCAGGCTTGTCTACAAACATCAACATCCAAACCCTCTTCAATTGGTTCTTCCCCAACTATCTTAGATGATTCTTTTAAAACTTCTACTCCTACTAGTGTGTCTATTTCCTCAAGTTTATCTCCCACCTCTAGTTCATCTCCCAATGAATCCTCAAATGAACCTAAGGTTCCTAAAGAAAAGCCTTCTCAACCTGATTCTACCACTAAAGATGTCTTCTCTCCTGAAAAGATTCTTGCAGAAGATTATGTTGGCATTTGACATTATAACAGACAATGGGAGATTGTTGGCATTTCAATAAGGATATTGAGAAGGTTGTTGATGATTATGGAAATAACTGATTAAGGATGTTTATTGTCTTGATATTATTATTTTGTCATTGATGTCAAGAAATTGATTTTCTAATTCAGTATGATGTTGCCATATCTTGAGAAGTATGATTTGAAGAGTATAAAGATGTTGGTAAAAGACATAGAAAGAATATGATGAATAAGGGGATGAATAAGGTATTCAATGGGCAACTATTACCAAGTCAGACAATGATGAGATCATGATGTTTAGATTGTTTTAACATCATACATATGTTGTAAATTGTAAGGTTAATACTATACTATGTTACCGAGCAAAGAACCTAGTCGGTAAACCCTAAGGAACCTGGTCGGTAAACCCTAAGGTTATCGCTATCGGTTAATGAAGGCAAAATGTCTACCGAGTGAAGTTTAGTATTTACCGAGTTGTTACCGAGTTGTAACCGAGTTGTAACCGAGTTGTAATAGAATACATTAAATGGTTACATGCGTTATTTAATGAAGGAAGCTGATGAGTTGGAGCTAATTAAATGATTGGTATGTCGTGCATGAAGTTTGTTAATGAATCTATGCCAAAGGAAAATCGGCATGAAGATCTATAGCTCAGATTGAACCACAATACCCTAGCACAAGTTCCAAGAAATGTATGTAAGTTCCAAGGCAGGGTAAAACATTTTTAGATCAAAGGATACATTGAACCTGGTCAAAGTTTGAAGATCTGATGGCTATGATTGATCATGGGAAATGTGATCAAGGAGATTAAGTGGTTGGCGAATTGTTTATAAATAGGGAACTATTGATAAACAATGTATGTGGGCAAATGTATGCACAGGGATGCTACATAGTGATTACCGAGCACAGAAGCTTGAAGACCTATTTGAATAACAGAGTATAGAAGCCCAACAGATGGACAAGATTAGCTCTATGTCTAGATTGTATTGAGCAAATAAGAATCTGCTTTAGCATTTTAGATGTGAAGTTGCAGATAGATTTTTATTACTGTTATTTTGTGAAAGTGACAGAAAATCTCTTAACCAAGTGGACTTAACAGTCTTATTTGTAAAACCCTCTAGCAAGGTGACATTCTGATTGAGTGTTTGAAATCCTTTAACAAGGTCACTTCTAACAAGGTGAAGATCCTAACAGATCTAAGGGAAATCCCTTAACCGGGTCACATCTAGCAATGTGTTTGTAATCTTTAACAGGATTTTCTTTTAACCAAGCATACTCTAGAAGAGTATATTTCTTAGTGGGTCTGAAATCCCACAATGGTTTTTCCCTATTTGGGTTTCCACGTTAAATCTGGTGTTATGAGATTTATGATATTTATATGCTTTTGAGTTTGCATGTTTAGCAGTTTTGGTTATATTACTGAAGTATATGTTACCGAGGTTGAATCTGATGTTTTTATGGAAGATTAAGTTTGTATGATTCACCCCCCCCCCCCCTCTCATCTTGTTGGCTATTGGATCTGTACTTACATTAAGTATCAGAACTATTAGATTATTGGGGATCCCTTGACTTTAAGCCTACTTTCATAGGGAAATATAAAATTCCCCCCAGATAACCCAAGGTTGAAAAGAAGAAAGAAGAAGAAGAACCGAAAAGGCAATCCACTTTACCCGAGCCATTGAGTAATAACTTTGTGGCGGCTTCTTAGACTTCGTCTCCCTTGGTTTCTGATTTAGAGTATTTTGATCCTTTACCCTCCTCTTTCAGAAATGGCTAACCTTTATGGTCTTGCCTTCCACATATTAGTTAAGTGTGGATATAATGGTGATGGATGTGGTGCCCAAGAACAAGGGATAAAAATTCCCTTGGAAAATAATTTCCATGATACAACATTCGGTCTTGGCTATGATCCTTTTGAGCATACTAAATCTTGTATGAGACCATTTGTTAGTGTTAATGTCATCTCTACTTCTCTTTCAAAAAAATATCCAGAGTATATTGACTGTGACTCTTCTAGTGTCTTTGTTTTGGATGTTTTTCCCACTGATGATTCCTTAGTTGAATTCTCATGAGCCTATGACAGCCTTCCTTGTTATCACCATAATCATGGTTTTCCCTATTGTTTAAATACAAAAGCTTACTTTAGGAAAGAAAGAAATAACGATGAGATAGTTAAAGAATTTCCTCAGTTGAAAGATGCTCCTCAATAAAGTAATCTCCTCATAAGTGACACTATTGATATTAGGATGGATCCTTGTATTGAAGACAAAGTCATTAAGATTGGAAAAAGTCTTGATGAAGAGGAACAAAAACAATAATCTGAATTGTTACATGAATTCCCCGAAATCTTTTCTTGGATATATTATGACATGCCCGACATTGATCCTAAGATTGTCACTAATAACATTGTCTTAGTTCCTGATGTTAAACCTGTGAAACAAAAGATTTGAAAGATGAACCCTAAAGTAACATTGCTTGTTAAGGCTGAGATTGAAAAGTTATTGGATGTTGGATTCCTCCCTCCTATCGATATCCCCCATGGATTTCAAACATTGTGGTCATGGCTAAGTCTAATAACAAGATTAAGATGTGTACAGATTTTTGAAATCTTAATAAAGCTTTTTTGAAGGATGATTTCCCTCTCCCAAATATCGATATGATAGTAGATTCTGTAGTAGGCCATGCTTTATTATCCTTCATGGATGGTTTCTCAGGATATAATCAAATCTTCATTAATCCTCAAGATCAATTCAAAAATGCTTTCACCACCCCTTGGGGAACGTTTTGTTGGGTTATGATGCCTTTTGGATTGAAAAATGTATGCGCTACCTATCAATGTGCTATGACCCTTATCTTCCATGATTACACGCATAAATTCTTAGAAGATTACGTTGATGATATCTTAGCTAAATCCATTTTTTGTATAGATCATGTTAAGATCCTTTGTCAAGTCTTTGAAAGAATTTGCAAGTATAACATGCGCTCGAATCCTTGAAAGTGTGTCTTTGGTGTTGATAGTGGAAAACTATTAGGATTAATAGTCTCGCATCATGGAATTGAGGTGGACACGAAGAAGATAGATTCCATTGTTAACATGTCGCCTCCTAAAAAAATTTCCCAACTAAAAGGTTTACAATGAAAGATTCAATCTATTCGTAGGTTTGTTTCTCAACTTACAGATCGTACCTTTCATTTTACTCAGTTGCTTAAAAAGAATATCATCTTTCAATGGAATGAGGATTGTCGTCGAGCATTTCAAGACTTAAAAACATATTTGGCCAATCCTCCTATTCTTCAACCTGCTGACCCTTCCAAACCCTTTTTGCTATACACAGTTGCTTCCCTTCATGCTCTTGCAGCCTTATTGGCACAACGTGATAACGATGGTAGAGAATGTCCAGTTTACTATATAAGTCACACTCTACTCGATTACGAAGTCTGATACTCTACAATAGAAAGACATTGCCTTGCTTTAGTTTTTGCAACCCAAAAATTAAGGCATTACCTTTTTAATGCTGAAGTTCATGTTATCATTAAATTTGACCCTCTAAAGCATCTTTTCTCCAAAACTAATCTTTCAGGACGCTTAGCCAAGTGGGTTATGATGTTGACCGAGTTTGACTTTAAGTTTGTCTCGCAGGAGGCAATAAAAGGTCAAGCGTTGACTGACCACTTGGTTGAGGCTCCTTCACCCTTCTCCCTACCTAACCTAAAGTCTTTTCCCAATGAATGCATTCTCTCTACTGAGGTTGATGAGATTTGGGAATTATATTTCGATGGCTCTAGGTGTCATACAGGATCGGGGGCAAGTGTTGTCTTAATCTCTCGTAAAAAGAAACCTATCTCTTTGTCATATCGTCTCAATTTCTTGTGTACCAATAACATTGTTGAATATGAGGCTCTTATAGCTAGAATTAAATCAGCCCTAGTATTAAATATAAAACATCTACATATCTATGAAGATTCTCAATTAAACATAAGGCAAGTGACCGGAATTTATTAACCTAAACAAGATAAATTATCACAATATAGAGATTTAACTATACCTTTGTTGCAAAAATTTGCTTCTTATACCATAGAGCCTGTTCCTCGAAAGGATAATCGACATGTTGATGCAATGGCATGTGTATCCTCTCTTGTGTCTTTAGAGGACCCCTTGGTAGATATCAAATTCACTATTCACAACCTCACTGCCCTATCTATTGCCGAAAATCCTAGTGATCTGGCATATTGTTGCATTATAGATTCTGATGAGTGGTACTTGTTGGGAGTGGGCCAGCGTCCCTCATAGGGATTCGTGACATGGTTTAACAGCCTCCTATGGATTCGATAAATCTAGTGGTTGTATCGAGCATTGACAAGTCGATCTTTTGGTGCAACGGAAACCCTAGCTTGTAACAAGTGGTATCAGAGCTTGGTCATAAGTTCGAATCATGGAGGCCACGGCGAGTGACGTTGGGAGGGGGATTGTTGGCAGTGGGCCAGCATCCCTCGTGAGGATTCGTAACATGGTTTAACAGCCTCCTATGGATTCGATAAGTCTAGTGGTTGTATCAGGCATTGACAAGTCAATCTTTTGGTGCAACGGCAACCCTATCTTGTAACAGTACTCGCATATCGCAAGATATTTGAGTGATGGTACCTTTCCTGACTCTATGAACAAGAATACTAGGGCTATGATTCGCAAGTTGGCCATTACATACATTATCCATTCTAATGTTCTTTATAGAAGGGGTTATAATGGTCTTCTCCTTCGATGTCTTCACAAAGATGAAATCCCTATTGCTCTTGAGGAAGCACATTCAGGTGCTTGTGGGGGGAATTTTGGGGGTAGATCGTTAGTTCAAAGATTGTTCTGAATGGGATATTATTGGTAGACCATGGAAAAAGACTCCTTTGTGTTTGTTAATAAATGTCATCAATGTCAGCAACATAGCAATTTGATCCATGCTCCCGCCCAAGAACTTCGGTCTCAAGTGGCCTCTTGGCCCTTTTCTACATGGGGTTTGGATCTCATTGGTAAAATATCTCCTCCCTCATCTCAAGGACATACTTTCATCATAACTGATATTAATTACTTTACGAAGTGGTTAGAAGCATTTCCTCTTTGATCACTACCGCCAAGGTAATCTGTCAATTCATCTTAGATAACATCATTTCCTGATTTGGAATACCTTCCACTTTGGTTTCGGATAATGGGACATCATTTAAAAACAAATATGTGAAGAAGTTTCTCAAGAAATATCATAGTCAACATAAATTTTCTACACCCTACTATCCTCAATCAAATGGTCAAGCGGAATCTTCAAATAGAATAATCAAACAAATCCTTCATAAGACTATGAACAAGTATGGTAAGGATTGGCACACTCAATTAATCTACACCTCTTTGGGCTTACCAAACAAGTGTATGTATTGCTCTGGTGTGTACTCCTTATAATCTTGTTTATGGTGTTGATGTTATTATGCCTTTGGAGTTAGAAATCCCATCTCTAAGAGTTTCTCTTAAGGGTATAATGGATGATGATTCTTATAGAGAACAAAGGCTCCAACAACTTGGGATGCTTGACAAGCGACGTATAAACGCTCTTGAGCATATTCAAGTGTATCATAAAACTCTACAATGAAGCTATAATGATAAATTCATTCAATATTCCTTCTCAGTAGGTGATTTAGTACTTTATGAGAATCAGTGCAACGTGAATGCCTTACCTGAAGAAAAAGGAAAATTTAGTCCTACTTGGCTTGGACCGTACATTGTTGTCGAAGTCTATGGATCGGGTGCTTACAAGATAGAAGATGTGGAAGGTACGCCTCACAAAGAGCCTATAAATGATATGAACCTTCGTAGATACTATGACGTCTCTCTCTCTCTCTCTCTCTCTCTCTCTCTCTCTCTCTCTCTCTCTAGTTTATTCTCTCTCCTTGTGCCTTTTCTTGCTTCAAAAATTGGATAATATGTTAGCATATCTTCATTAAAGTATGTGGTATTAAATGATATTGTATTGTTTAGTCTACATTACTTCATTCTTGACAAGCATGTCTCTTCACTTTATTGTTTGTCTTGGATTCATTTATGTAAATTGTAATAGATTTACATTTTATATGCTCTAGCATGTTATACAATTTCTTATGTGTTAAGTAGGATTATATCATGTTGTGTTTAATTAGAGTTAATTAAATCATATTAGTCATATAGTTCTTGAGCTTAACACATTCTTCTTCTACATCACCAAGGTAGCATTTAATTAATATAATTAGTTATTCAATTAAATCACACATATATTAATTTAATCATGAATCATTGAGAAATCAATCACATGGAAATTAAATTAGACATACATGTTCATTACCAAATATGTTACCTTTAATCAAAGAAATGTATATATTGTTTCAAGAATTAAAATAACATGTTTGAGATAAATAATTATATATCAATGAAGTCACAACATGTATATCACTATACATCAAAAAGTGTCACATACTACAACATAGTCATCTCCTATCCCTAGCAGCTAGAGGATGGTGACTAGATGTCCCCTCCTGATCTGGCCGTGGGGGTGGACCCATGGGTGTGTATCATGATGTGCAACACGAGTGACTCCATGAGGAGCTCCTACGCTCCCTATCCATCATGATCCAATGATATGTAGTTGCCTATGCCTGAGCCGCTGCTAGATCGTGCTCTGTCTGATGCAGCCTCTCTAACAAGGTACTCTCCCTCTCTCACCAGACCTCTAAATCCACTTGGAAGGGGGTGAATAGGTCCTCATATCGCCCAACACTCCTCTGAGGTCTATGCACATCTATGAGGAGCTAGGAATGTGTGTAGTAGTGATGATGTTTGTCACTACATTCTAGATAAGGGAGAGCCACTCCTGAACACCAACTCTAGAGATAGAAAGAGTTTTTCATCAGTAACATTATATATCATCAAATCTGAATAATTAAGATGTATAAATTGAACAATCATAAAACACCTTACATGGATCTCACTCTCGCCATGAGGGATCATGAAAAGAGACTGCTTGTGACTGGGACCCTCTAGGCTCTTTGCGCTCATAATGCCTTTGAATAGTGCGCACGGGACAAAGGGGAATGGAATTAGGACCCCTTATAGGGTTCTTCTCCCCTCAGGATGGAATTCTCGATGGATCTAGGGCAATAGTGTCATCTCCAAAGTGATGTGGAACTGCATTTGACTCCTCCTCCTCACCCTCCTCATCTTTTTCATCTTCCTCCTACTCTCCATCCTCCTCATCATCGCCATCCTGATCTCCCTCTCATGCATCAGGATCATCTCCATCACCACCACCCTTCTGCTCTCCTGTATAATTTTCCTAATCATCTGTGGCCTCCTCACCAAGGTCCTCGAATGTATCAAGGTCTTCCTCATCACTTACGTGTCTCCATGGTCCAGGTTTCCCTCTAGGGAATTTTGTCGGAAAGATAGCTCTAGGGTATGTCCTACCCCACCATGTGATGTACTGTCGGTGTGCGCCCACATCATCTTTGTAGTCAGTCGCAATATCCCGATCCAATACATTTGAATCTGTGATATCAATCTCATCACTGGTAGGTTTCAGAATGGCTCTTGGCCTAGGGGTCACATGTGAGTGTCAGATGTAGATGGGCACATCTATAGGGACACACTGCTCAAACCCAAATAGTCATCGGACTCAGTTGAAGTAGAATAGAATGGGACTATACTGTGTCTATACTGTCCCTCCAGAAGACAGTTCCTCTGCATACAAAACAATTGCCTATGTATACCTACCCACATGTACATCCTAAGGTAGGGTCTCCATCTGATAACCTATGTTGTCAATTTGTCCAAGATCACTCTCCAATGCAGCAAGTCTCTGAACCGCCACTCACTGGTAAGAGGATATGCAAACACCCTAGGCTCTTCCAGAACCAAATCAATGGGAACCCTAGAACTCATTTGATCTGAAGCACATCCCATTATCTACCACGATCTTCTGAGGTACCCCAAATCTAGTTAAAATATTTTCCAAAAGAAACTTTATCACAACTTTGTTGGTAGCCTGTCTTGTCGGAATGGCTTCAACCCACTTAGTAGAATAATCTGTGGCCACCAAAATCTATTTATGCCCACAACTAGATTTGTTTTCTATCTCACCTATGAAGTTAATACCCCACATCTGAAAAGGTTCCTCCATATGCATGGTTCTGAGAGGAATGGCTCCATTATATTTGAGCTTCCCTAAAAACTTTTGACAAGACTTACATTTCCTGATATAAGTATGACAATCCTTGAAAACTTAAGGCCAATAATAACCAGTATTAAGAATTTTATGAGTAGTGGTTTTAGCTGAGAAGTGGCCTCCACAAACTTCTTCATGTAAATCTTTTAAAACAATAGAAGCTTGACACTCATCTAAACATAATAGAAGGAAACCATCTCTATTCTTCCAATATAGATCTCCATTTAGTAATACATACCTAGATGTTTGAAGCTTTAAAGTTCTCTTCTAACTATCATTTAAATTATCCGGACATTTCATGTATTTCAAGTAACACACAATATTTGCATACCAGGGACACCTTTCAATGTTAATTTGTACATCTTTCAGCTCCACCTGATTTACTTGTGCTTCTTCAATTGGATTATGCCATTAACTTTGCTAAACCTTGACCTCTTACCAATTTTGTGATCTATAAATCAATATTGAACTCTTGGATTTGATTTATCCATCTGCATCTTCTCCCAGTAGTCCCTATTTGTCTGAAAATGTCTTTAACAACAACATTTAGTACATAGGCAATAACAGTGGAACCAACTAAGTAGGGTCTAAAAGATTTCACAGCTTTTACAAGAGCATAAGCCCATTTTTCATTCAAATCATGATTTAATTCTGATGCTTGTAATGTTTTACTAAAAAATGCCACTGGTTGTTCATGACCCTCATCATTCTTTTGTAACATGACAACAGCAATAGTATGGAATGAGGCAAATGAAAATACTTGAAAGGGCTTAGATAAATCTGGTGATTTTAAAACAGGGGCTTCCTTGATGGCTCTTTCGATATTTACAAAGGCTTCAAGAGCTTCATTAGTCCACTTTATTTCAGCACCCTTTTTTAACATTTTAGCAATAGGCTTTATGATTTTAGAGAAATTTGAAACAAACCTTCTCACAAAAGTTAATTTGACCAAAGAAAGATTGGATCGCTTTAATAGTTTTTGGAATTTGAATTTTATCAATAGCATCAATCCTTTCTGGATCAATTCTAACTCCATCTTTTGAGACAATATGACCTAATAATTTTCCTTTAGTAACCCCAAAATAACATTTTTTAGGATTCAAAGATATGTCATATTCTAGTGCTCTAATAAAAAAAAATTCCAAATCATCACAATGATTTCATGTCTTTTTAGAGTAAGCAGTCATATCATCTTGATATACTGCTAAGATATAATCAATCATGCCCTCAAAGGCCACGTCCATAGCTCTCTGGAATGTAGCTCCTGCATTTGTCAGTCCAAAAGGCATCCTAGCATAAACATAGGTACCCCAAGGTGTAGTGAAAGCAGTTTTGAACTTTTTTAATTCCCTAACTTTGACTTGGTTATAGCCTAAAAAGCCATCCATCATAGATAACAACTCATTCCCTGTGACCTTCTGCAACAAAGCTTCCATGTTAGGCAAAGCATAGTTATCTTTCAAAGATGAAACATTTAGATGTTTGAAATCTACACATAGCCTAATATCTCCATTTTTCTTTCTTACTGGTACTAAATTTGATACCCATGTTGAGTGCCTTATAGGCTCTATAATCCCTGCATTTTCATTAACTCCTCCTTCATCTTAGGAGCCCAGGTAGGATTCATAGGCCTTTTCTTTTGTCTGAAAGGTTTTGCATCAGGTTTCAAACGTATCTCATGCTATAAAAAATCTTCTTTGTATGTTTTAAGGTCATCATATGACCAAACAAAAATATGCCTATACTTCCTCAGTAGATTTATCAATTCAGTTCTGATTTTTGGTGTGAGCTTCTTTCCAATATATACCTCTCTTGGGTTGCTTTCACTCCCCAAGTTTATCTTTTTGACCTCCTCACATCCTCTTGGATTAGGCTTGAAATTAATTACATCTTTATCATCAAACATTCTTTCAAGCTCTATTAATCCTTTTTGGATTTTATTAGTTTTCAGTTGCAATACTTCTTGCCCAAGTACAGTTGCTTTGTCATCTTTGTCCTCCACAAGTCCGTTCCAATCAATCCATTGGTGCTCATATTGATCTTCACAAAATAAAAAATTTAGTAAATCCCTATCATCATCAAAAACTTGCCATCTTTTTACATTATCAAGCACTCACGGTCTAGTTTTAATCTCCACTTGGGTAATGTCATCCAAAGGGATGTCGTTGTGCTTGACAGACAAGTTCACCATGAAGTCTGCCCAAATATTGTTGGATCTCTCAGTCCAATTTATGGAAAAGGCATCGAATAGTTCAATGTGATCCCAAACTTCGTTCCTGTAGCTTCTTAATTTTTCATTTTTTGCAGCAAATTTGCCCCTAACTTGTGAAATGGCTAATTTGAAATCATCATAAACCATTAGTAACTTGATAACATGCTTATTTTCTAGTTTAAGACCTAACAAGAGGGCCTCATTCAGAAATATTATTAGTACATTCAAAAGCCAACAAGAAAGAGTATTTAAAAAAAAAATCATTAGGTGAAATAAGTACAACTCCTGCTCCATTCCCTTCCTTACTGCAAGCACCATCAAAGTATAATTTCCAAATTAAATTTTCATTTTGTTTAACTGTTTGTGTAACTTTACCGATCTCTAGAGGTTTAAGAATACTTACCTGAAAGTTGTCCATATCTGAATGGAAAAAGTAAGTTGTTTGATCAGGATCAACCTCTTCTATGAGATATGGGGATCTTGGCTCTCTGTTTATCCTCACTGTTGTCCCTTTGACTAGAATGGTAGCATAGGATAGATCAAGCTGAACATGGCCACCTACCAAATTTGACCATTGCCTGGACATCAACATTCCATAGTTCACAAGAACTTGTACCACAGTGATGTCAGTTTTATATGTGGTATCCGAGCAAGTTGGGAACCTGAACTCCACATCTTTCATAATACCCACCATAGGTACGAACCTGTTGTCCATGGAATAACACTTACCATAAGGTGTGTCAACATGCATCCCAAGCTCTTTCATGATATCTTCAGACATGATGTTCACTGCTGCCCTTGAATCTATCATACAATTCCTGACCATTTTATTGTTAATTAACAATGTCAAATAGAATGGATAAACTTGTGTGAGGCTTTTTGTGATAGATGTGCCTAAGTATATTACTGGAGGATTCTCTTTCAGCCTAGAAACATCTTTGCTTATGTCACCAACATTCGATATAATCTTTAGGGTCTCATCCTTATATTCTGAAAATTTCATCACTTCTAGCAAAGGCACTGAAATTTTTAATTGAGACATGAAAGTTCCATAGTTTGATGAAGGCTTACTGATATGTTTCTTCTCGACTGGTTTGACCAATTTTGGCATCTCAATTTGTTTAGTTTTTTCCGATTATGCCCCTCTCCTGGCACCTGCATCCTTGCCCTTGGTTGCATTACTGCTGGTTGCACCCAATTTTGTGACCTTGGCGAAGATGCGTGTTGGCTTGCCCTATTCATTGTTTACATTCCTATTCCTCAGCTGGTAATTACGTTTTACTTGTTCCATAGCTGCAATAGTGAAAGATTTTTCTCCTCTTCAATCAAGTTTCTCAAAGAGGTCATTGCTTCTTCCTGAAACAATTTTCTTAAGGCAGGGATATCTTCATCATCATCAGAAAAAACCTGTTGTATACCATATTGTAAATTTTCTCTTTTTTGATGCACATTAGAATATTCTTCTTCTTCAGATAAATCCTCATTTCTTCCCCAATATGGATCAGATGAGAGAGCATTAATAGTTGGTTCATAATCCTCATTTTTACCTTCTTCTTCTATCAAGCCTTGGGCAATCATGCACTGCTCTGCAACATGAGGCAGATTACATACATCACACCATGGATATTCATCTACAAAGTTTGTAGTTTTCTTTAGTGGGTCAGGAGTCTCTTTATTGGTATTTGGTTTTACTGGTTTTCCATCTTTCCAATTTGTGTTATATGGAATGTTATGCAACCTCGGCCTATTGTAACTTAATTGCTTATTGTTCCTGTATGGTGGCCTTTCATTATGATTTTGTTTACCATGTAATTCCTTTAGCATGTCCATGATTTGAGTAAGATCATCTTTCCTGGGAACCCTAGAGTTGTACAACTTTGGATCATCTCTCTTAGCAACTTTCCCAGCCACCTTCCTATTATTTTCAATAGTAACAGTTGTTCTGAATGCTTGTTGTAAAGTGTTAGGTCTATGAGACAAAATATCATAATGAGTTTTATTGTCAAAAGCACTTAAATAAAAGTTAATAAAAAATGAATCAACTGTTCTGACATCTTTGGGTATTCTATTTAATACTTTATTAAATATTTTATTAAATTCAGTAACTGATTCATTTTGATTCTTATTTATACTTGTTAGTTCATGGGATGCAAATGAAGGATCATTGTGGTCTCCAAATTATTCCAAGAATAGCGTCACAAATTCCTACCAGCTGCAAATACATCTCTTAGGAAGGCTTCTATACCATTCCCCTGCATCCTCTGTCAAAGACTGAACCAACAACTTCATGAATACATCTTCATGAGGAATCTCAAATTCTTTGATGATATTTTTTACATTAATAACATGCTACTCTATTGAATCAACACCATTTCCAGAAAATTTTGGGATTGATAATCTCAAATCATTAGTGATTTGATTTGGGTAACCAACAATGCCAGTGAAATCCAATTGTCTATACCTTTCAATGATTAAGGGTTGCCTACCAAAATGATGATTGTTTTGATTGTTCACAATTCCATTATTGTTGCCATAGCTCTCGTTATTGCCCTTGTTTCCAACCCTATTATTATTGTCATTATTGTTACCATTGTTCCTACATCCCCCATTGCCACTTCCATAATTGCAATTGTTACCTCTATTTTGTCCATTATTCTGATTGTTGTCACACCCATTATTTCCTACATGGTTACCCCTATTTATGTTACTCTGATCCCCATAATTTCCCCCATCTCCATTCCTTCTTCCATCCTCTGGCCTTTCTTCATTTTGATCCCTATGCACATCCCTCCATATTCTATTTTCACTTACCAACGGGTTGTCATAAGTTACAAAAGGTTGGTCATTTCTTCTCATATGAGGAGGACTATATTTTGGAACTACTTGTCTACTTGTTTCACCTCTCTCTTCTTCTACTTTGTTTGTCTTGGGGCTTGAAATATTATTTCTCTCTATTCCCAGTTTCTGTAACACCCAATCCGGTTGCCTTTTAAGTGCCTTTGCCATCTTGGCATCATCAGCACTCATATCAGTCATTTTAAGAATAAGATCATCCCACTGTTTTTCTTCCTGTTCTGCAGCATTCATGATCTCATCATGGCTATGTCTATTATCCTTTGAATATATTTTATGAAAAGGATTTTCCTCTCTATTCTCATATTCGCCAGTAGGCGAAGAATCTTCCTCCCTACTAGGAAATCTCTTATATCCTTCAAATATCATGTTTGATTTTTTCCTTTGTTCCTTTTCTTGGGACTCAACTGAACAAGATCTTCGTGTCCTTTGTGCAGAGATCTCCTCCCTTGCATCAATTTTATGGATAAATGTCTAGGGGTCTCTCTTATTTTTTCAAAATACAAATTATCATTCATAAATTAAAAAGTAGAGTCGCCACCTCCTAAGAGGAATAATATCTTTTACTAATCTTTTGGGCCCTTTCCTCCAGTAGAGTCTGAAATGAAACCACTAGAAATTTTAAGTACTTCTTATCACAACTCCCCAGCAGAGTCACCAATTTGTTGTGTGACTCAGATGGGGAAAACAAAACTTATCAAATCTTCAATGAAAAAACACCAGAGTTTCTAGGTGAATGTCAAACTATGTATGACAACTCCCCAGCAAAGAAGCCAATCTGTTGATTCCCAAAACCATAGATTGGAAAACCAAAAGGCTTGCCAAATCTTCAAGTAATCCAATCAGCCTTGGCCAACAAACAGGGATAGTCAAAGAATAAATCCCTCTGCAATTTAGGCTCCACTGAACCTAGGTGGATATACATTTTCCTCTCAAGCACCAAAGAGATTAGTTAAAGTGGATTTAAGGCTTTTAGCAAATTACAAAAATGGCAAATTGTTGTTCTATAACTATGCTTTATTATGTGCTTTAACTGATTACTTTGAAAAGAAATGAAAATGTTTATGATAATATAATTAAAATAAGGATGCTTTTAGGACTTCAAAAGAAATATGTAAAGATTAGTTCATATAGAATTTAAGAAGAATGTTTCTTTATCAAGGACCATGAATGTATGATCAACCAAAACCTTAAAAGCTAAATAGAAGACCAATGCCTTTATCCAAGGGGTACTTATGACACTTTGTGGACAGAAAACCTTATCAACTCCTGAGACAATATTAATCATCAACTATGAAGGTTTCAGTATGTGTTACACAACAATGAAAACCCAATATCACGTTTAATGTAACAACATGTGATGGCACATCATAGCAAATCGTATGACAGATTTATCAAGAGGACAGAATAACTCATCAACACAAAAGTATGCACAATACTTAGGAAAAGAAACAATGAATCTTCATATATTAATCCTTAAGAGATGATTGCATACATAAGCTGCACTTGAAAATACTCCATTACAGTTTGTTTGCATAAAAAGATACTTCTTTGTTCTATAGACTTCCCTAATACATATAACTTACAGTCCTGCCTGGCAGTATCTTCTTTCTTAATGTCCATCCCTCTTACATACAAAATGACTCATTATAATATATATGCTAAGAGATACGAATGAAAGGAGATGCCCTTTCATTATCCTAAACAACTGACTAAACAGTAACTAAACAGCCTAACTAAAATATCAATTACATTACAAACACAAAACTGAACAATGACTTAAGGCTTTCGATCCAGTCGATGCCCGCACTTCTGAATGTGTCATAAATAGCCTGGGTCTTTGTAGGTTGTTGCGTTGAAGATTGGATCCTTGGCTGCATTCTTGATCATGTAAAGATTCTCAAACTGGTCGGCAGTGTCATTCATATCAAGGATATTTGTTTTGGCAATGGCTTGGGCTGCACTAAGTAAAGACTTACACTCAGAAAGCCATATGGTCTTATCTTTAATTACTCCTACATCATCTACCAAATGGGGAACCCCACATTAAACAATCTGCTAGCATTCATCAAATTCTAACTTCAATTCCTTTGCAGCCTCCTCATGTGTGACAAGCAGACCCCGAACCTTCCTTTTTACCTTTTCTTTAGTCGATGCATCTTGCAACAGCAAGTTGAGTCTATCTCAAATTCTAGTGTGTGAAACCATATTGTCCATGTTTCTCTGATATACACCCCAGAACTCATCCAACGCCTTCTCCAAATTCTCATATCTCTTATTCAACAAAACACAAGCGGTGTCAACCCTGATGCTTTTCATCTCCCTCTTCAACTTAGTATGTTCATAAGCCAATTTTTTTAATTTCTTCTTCCATTGACCTCCTGAATCAGTAATTTGAGGGATCGGATGCCCACTCCTCTTAAGGGTTTCTTCATATAAGGCCTTGTATTTATTATTTTCTACTATCTCATGCTTCATCTGGGCCTTATTGAATTTTGAAATATTAATACCTATATCGGTCGTGACCATAGGGTCTACTTCTCCAACTTTCAGGGTCATCATGTGACCAAATGCTTTGTCCACATCTATGATTTTTGGCCTTTTATTGGGAGGGTATAAGGCGCATAGCAACATTTCTTCCTCATTTGGATCATACCTTGATCCAATAAAAATGTCTTTTACTCCTTGGATATTCAGTTTCATATTATTATTGTCTGAGTTTAGCAAAGAATCAAAGATAAATGAGGCACTTAGGTCCCAACCTGGAAACACAATTATTCTAGCCTCTACTAGTAGTTGCCTCCCCTTTTGTGGGGTCATAGTCTTAACTTTTGTGTCAATATCTTCCTTCAATCTCTTCTTCATTTCTGCCTCATTTTCAAGGGTAATATTTGGCACTGCTTCCCTTAACTTCTTACCCTTGAAATGGTACATGAATGATTTGAACTCTTTAGACTTTATAAATTGATCATCTAACACAAAAGAAACATGATCTGTCATTCTTTCATCTATTTCTGCCTTCAGTGCAATGATGAGCCTATCCTCTGTTTGTGGATCCTTTTCTTTCTTAGGTGCCCAGAGCCTAGAAACAACCTCATTCTCCCCTGAATCACTTTGGGCTGGTTCTTCCTCCATGTTTTCTAATCTTTGCCTTCTCTCCTCTAGTTTTTTCTCCAAAGTTTCCATAACATCCGCCAGCTCTTCCACCTCCTTATTTCTACACGTCTTCAAATTCATCCTCTTGATGAAGATAGTCTCCCAACTCTTGTCTCTTCCTGCTTGCATGGATGTAACCCTCAGGATCATAGTGTGTCCAAGACACATGCTGGAACAGGTTGTATTCATCCACCAACTTCCTATCAATGGCTTCATATGCTTTGGTAGATACAATTTTAAAGTCCTAGAAGTGAAGTGTACCAGGGAGTAAGGCTTGCTTGTGTGCACCTCCAAAATGCTTGGCATTAGAAGCACTTAATTGCCTTACAATTTCCAAAAAAGCAATCATGTCTGGCGCAGGTTTTGGTAGCACATAAGGATAACCTTCAAATCCATAGCATCAAACAAAAGTGATTTTTTGGCATGAATACCAATCAGCCCAATTGTGATTGACCTTTAGATTTTTGTGCTCGTGAGGCCTAAGAAACTTCTTGACATCCTTAGAGAATAATCCTTGCAGTGGCTCACCAAAGAGAAAGAAAATTGGTTTAACAAATAATTCCTCAAATTTGAGGTAATGAGAGTTCACATATCTGTAATCCCAGAGAGAAACCCACAACTACACCGGTTAATCTTGTCCATTCTTCCCTACTGTATTTAGACTCAAACCCTCTAGCCATAATCCCCTGAATCTCCCATAGAATAAAATAATATGCATTAACTATGAATAATGCTTGAAATGCTTACCTGGATTATCTTTCAAGTTCATGAAACCTTGATGCAATCTATCCACCAGGTACGAAGCAAAATCAAAAGCTCTAGGCTCATGCCTTTGGATATCCGCTGCTAAAACCAATGGTCCTATGTTTGCCACATCAGGAGCTTCAACTCCTCCAACCTGGCCACAAGCCATATATGTATATTGTAGATACTTCTTGAAAATAGTTATATCATAAGGAGGGCCTACTTCCTCTATTAGCCTCCCCTTTTCCGCTTTGTGGATTGCGAGGTTCCAACCCTGATATGTAGTATCCATTTTCCTATATTCCTCCTCCAAATCCGTAAATGTCAAAAGCACATCTGCCTCCAAATCCAATGCAAAAAATTCTTGAATTGTGGCTACCGCAAAGTGAACAAAAATTGTCCCATCGGGCAACAAAATGCATCGCTTGTTTGCATCATAGTGTCTCACCAGGAGTTTTAATAAGTCAATATCTATCAAAACATTAGGTACCACGAGCTTATCTAAATTGGTGTTCCATGGGTTTGAAATTGGCATAGGCTCATCCCTATGGAGGTAATGAAAAAGAAACAGCTCATGCCCTTGCACTATTGTGAGTACATCTCCAATTTCTCTGTACCTGTCCTCCTACTTCTCGCAAATAGGCAAATTCACCTTAGCTCTGCATGGCGTGGCTCTTGGAGAGCCCATCTGATCTATCATATCTTGGTTTAGCTTTCCTCAAGCCTCACTCACTTCACCCTTAGATTTTTTCATCACGGTACTAGACACTTCTACAACCTTTCGCTTCCCTTTTGAGCTTGACCCTTCCATCTCTGCAAAATTCTTCACTCCACACTCAGCAACTTAGAAAATACCTGATACCTTTTCTGCAATAACTCTATGTGAAATACTGTATGCAAGACTGGTTATATATCCCAAGGAGTCCAATCTTGTACTCAATTACCACAATCTTTGAAGGATTTGCTTCGTGTGGCAATGGACCTACTCAATAGATGCATTTAATTGAAGCCATTATGTCATTTTTTCACATCAAGAGCTCCAATGACTAATCGACAAAACCTTTCCTAATGATTCAATTGCTTGGTGTCATTTGCCATGACTTTACTGCTTTTCACCTTCTGATCGGCACAAGTTATCCTGACCAACTTATCACGTCTCGGGATAATAGTTTTCTTTCTATCCCGATGGTTCACTTTATCCCAATGAACACTCCTTCAGCTTCGGCTATGCCTTTTGTTTTAATACTCCATCGGCATAACTTTCTCGAATGCCTTCGCCTTCGGTTTGCGTTCACTTAACCCATCGGGTGTCTGCATAATTTATTTCATGTCCCTCTGATACCCCGATAATATCAATATATCAATCCGCATCCTAACTAAGTCCTCCGCGCTATCGGCATGACTTACCTTAAAGAACTCCTAGCACCTCACCATCCGCCTTAACAATCCTATCGAGACTCGGCATAGCATAAAAGTTCTTCCTCCGATGTCCCGATGAATCCTTACTAGATGCTTTCTTTATCAGCATAACTTATACCGATGTCCCTGTAAGCGCTTCTATCTTCATCGGGGGTTGGAATATCCCTTTTCTTCTCCCGAAGTCCCAATGAGTCTCCGATGAACCTTTATGTTTTATGCTTCCCAGTCTTCTTTATCGGTATAGGTAATGTCGATGGTTCTGCCTTTCGATCCTCCATGTCATTGGGGGTCGGTCTAACTATTTTTGCCTTATCCCAATATGGTCCTTTTTTCCGATGGGCCCACCTTTGGTTCCCTTTAGTCATCGGGTATCGGGATAGATTGTTCTCATTACTTCTGATCTCCCAATACTATATTATGAGCTTTGTCTTATCGTTACAAGTTACACTGATGGATTCATAGGCTATCAGTATAATAATTTTTATGTTTTGTCGATAAGCCGATGTATGCCGATAGGAAAACAACCACCTTCTATTTCATCAGAACAAGCTATCCTGATGACATGACTTTCTCAAGAGCCCGCACCATGCTGAGTATTTTTTAAACTCTCCAAAGCATCTACATGTTATTTCATCAGTATAAGTTATGCTGATACTCCTCTGTTTGCTCGCCAATGCTGTTTCATCAGGACTACTTATGTTGATGATTGAAATTTTGCAATTTAGCATAGATGGACCATCACTGTTGAATATTAGTGATCCCCACTTTTCTCACAGGGTCTAATACATATTAGAAGACAATCTTGGATCATACCATAATGACTTCTCTGATGACAAAATTCCTCCATAATGGATTCCTTGTGCAGTCTATACTTAGTGCATGCCCTTAGTGTGCCCAAGTGATACCTTGATACTCCTAAGATAGCTGATCCTTTTAGAGAACCTTTACCTGTGTTGATAAAGCTCCTGCACATATAAACCAGCAATAAATACTCATATGATAAAAGAAAAAGGCCTCCATATAGCATAAAATATTTAGTAAAAATATGTGCTAACAAGAGGACCAAGGCGCCCCTATGGGACCAAGACACCTTAGGAGACTATGGTGCCGGGAAAGGGGGACATGTGCATGATCTTGATGCTGACATCATCAACAAAACAATCAAAATAGAAAAGTCAACAAAGAGTCAACATAAGGTCAACTCACCTTGTCGAGCGGTTTGTCGGTCAACACGGCCTGGCACAGGATCTCCATTTGCATGGATCCCTTGGGTTGACGTCGAGGCATGATGGTTGACGTGTGGGCTCCTCTACAATGAATAGTGCCAAAAGTCAAAAACTGACAAATGGAAGTGTCGCTTTCATATTTATGAGGTATGCACTTTCATTTTTTATAGTTTAAAATTTTTAAACCCTAATTTTGCTCTTTTCACTTAATCTATCATAACTTGAACTAGGGAGCTTCGGATTTTGTGTCGGTGGCGACGTCGGGATCGTTAATTCTCTCTCTTGCTCCAAATTTGTTCTATAAAGCGCTTTGATGTACAATTGAGCCTTCTTGTGAACATTTCTCATCAAGGTCTCTATCACAATTCACTATGGTAAACATGATGCCCTATTTCACCTCACTAATAAGCAAGCCGAAATAGGGGGGCATATAGTTACTCGTGAATGTCATCACCTTTCTTAGTAAGCATTAGGTGATTTTGTTGTCTAACATGTGGTTTTGTAGGGTGTGGTTCTTAACTGTGTACTACAAATACCACTGGGGGCTTCGTCCAGCAACTTATGGATATATGCTTTTTCAAAATAATGTTTACTTTTCTATGCTTTATCTTGCATATTCACAGTGTCATATGACCACTAAAGTGGGGCTAAATGTAGTGTGGTAAATTGTACACCCTTGCTAGGGTGGTACAATTTCACACTTGGTTTATCACTCGCCTTAGTGTTTTTTGCATCCTGCATTTCTAATCTCCTTTAAGCATTTAATTAATTAATTTAATTTAATCTAAATTCATATTTCATCATTACACACATTATAAATTTGGGCCCTTTACCCTAAGTGTGCCCCTTTTCATTTTATTCCTTCAATAAATCATTTAATCATAAACCCTAATTATGTCTTATTTTGACCTTTAAGGCCCAATTTTGCATATCAAAACATCTCGGAATCAATTGTAACTTTGGGATTCTCTCTATATCATCATATCTAATAGCCCTTAAAATTTGGTGAAAATTTGGTCTAACCGGGTGCACTTCACACCTGGTCCCCAACATTTCGACATTTTTCCCAAAATTTCGACATCATAATTCTGTGATATTATAATACTTAACCCCAAGAATTTGGTGGGAAATTCAAATCATAGGTCTACCTAAAGATGAAATTAAGATCTAGGGTTTCATACATAAGAGCTCTCTTTCTTCATTTTAAGGCAGGAATCTAAGATTTAGAGACGTTTGGAGTGAAGCGATCACAAGGAGCCTTCTATGTAGCGAAAGAGAAGATCTTTTGGAGTCTTCAACAACATTAAACAACACCTATCAAACATTCATCAAGAATTCTTTCATCAATTAGGGGCTTTTTTAAGATGTAGGAAAACAATAGGAGATCATCGGGTGAAGATTAGCTCGTACCTCTCCCTTGGGGTTGGGTATGGTTTCATGTTGTTTCCATGCCTTTGTATGAGCTTCATTACATCAATTTGATTTGCATTCATGCTTTATATTACTTTGCATCATTGATTTAGGGTATTTACTTTATCAATTACAAGCATTTAAGGTTTACTCTTTAGGGTTTCTCTAGATTGTTTGCATTCATCTTACGATCTTGCACACACACAAGATTCTTGCACACACTATTTTACTGTACAAAATGACTATTTGTTGAGGTGGAAATCACCAAAACAGGGGTTTGACTAAGAGAAAACCTTACATAGCCACCCAAAACCCTATTTTCAGTTACAGGTACAGATTCAAGATTCGAGCGTCGTTATAAATTTCAGGACCGACAAAGCACACAAACTCAGTTCCAGGGACGAGATCTCTGCAGAAACCCATGGGACAGGGGCGTGGCACCCTGGTCCTCCCAGATTTTGGCAAGTTTTGGCAAAACAATGGTTTGTAGTCTTTAGATCCCAGTCTGTCAATCACAGCTTCTAGTCTGTAGAATCAGGACAAGGGCATAGCACTCCTATCCCAGACATTTTGGCTCAAAAATCTGGCACAGGTGCACCTCTGAATTTGTCTCTTAATCTATACTTTTCAACAGTATATCATTTATTCTCAGTTCTGCATTTCCAGATTAGGGTTGCTTTTGTATACTTGTATTCTAAGTTAAATCATTCAAATCTTCACTTTGCATTTCTCCTATCTCTCATTTACAGCAAGAGAATAGAAACCCTAAGAGGTAATCCTTTGCTCTCTCTTCCTCACAAGAAGTAGCCAAAGTGTGTCACCTCCCTAGGCTCTTTCATATTCCATGAGTGTGTACATGAGAGTGGGATTAGGTTTTGTTTGCTTAGTCTCACTTTTTCCCCTACACAAAAGTAATATGCATCCCTTAGAGGGGGGATGTTTGAACTACTCAAGGTTGAGTAGCTCCTTTGCACTGGTTTTTTTAATGAAGATTCTATCTTGGAATGTGAGGGTCTTAAATAGCCCTATGAACAAACACAGGTTGAAATATATCATGCTAGATAAAAAAGTGGATATTCTCCTACTTTAGGAAACAAAGATGAGATTTGAAATCTTTTAGATAACTATTAAGTTTTTTCGGCCTTCAATTAAATTTCTTGTTAGTGGTATTGACGGAGAATTTAGGGCTATTGCTACTTTGTGGAATCCAACCTCCTTTACTATTAGTTTGATTCATTCAGCCAAAAATTATCTTATTGTCAAGTTTAAATGCTCCTAATATGAGATCCCCTCTTGTTGGCCTCTAGTCCTCTCTAGCATCCATTATTTAGAGCTCCTTGATGGACTTTTCGATGTTGGTTGGAGGTTTTAATTCTCCCTTGTACCCCTCTGAGAAATTTGTTGGCCTCAAAGACTACTATGAGAGTATAAATGATTCTTGTAGACTTTATTTCCTTGGTGGGTCTGATGGATATTTACTTGGCTAGTTCCAAATTCACTTGGTCCAATGGGAGACTAGGACAAAAGTTTATCTAGGTTAGCCTTGATAGATTTTGTCTCAAGTAATTGGAGAAATGTTGACTCCATGTTCTTAAGTTCCCTCCCTAAATATAGATCGGATCATAATGCTATTATTTTGTCTTCAAAGGATGGCGCTAAAAAAATATATTATCCATTTAGATATGAGATCATGTGGTCTCTTCATCTAGACTTTAGAGCCCTGGATGAGCAATGGTGGAATGTCTAGATTAGTGGGACCCCCATGTTTTGAGTGGTCCAAAATCTTAAATTGTTAAAGAATAAAGTAAAAGGTTGGAATAATACCCCTTTGGGAACATTTTTGAACAAAAAAAGTCTATTTCTACCAAATTGGAAGCTATTTAGGACAATATTGAAAGTAATCTTGCTACCTAGGATGAATTCTTAGAGGAGATCTCATTGAGATAGAAATGGTTTACACTGAATAAAAAAAGAGGTCTTTTAGAAACAAAAGTCCTGGATTTTGTGGCTCTCAAAAGGAGATAAGAATACCAAACTCTTTCATCAGTCCACTATGAAGCATAGGAGCAGGAACAAGATAAGATAGCTACAGAGTGAAGATGGTTCATTTATAGAAGACAAGGTGGAGATTGTTGAATTATTTGTAACCTTTGTTGAATGGTTTGCTTGAGGTTATTCCTGAGGTTATCACGGATGAGGACCTACACCTTATTAATTCTAGAGACTTGCTCCAAGAAGTGAAAGAGGTTGTCTTCTCTTTTGGGGACTATAAGGCCCTAGGACCTACTGAGTTTCCTCCAACTTTCTTTTAAGAGTATTGGGATGTTGTTGGAATGGATGTATTTAATGTTGCAACTTCTTTAGGTCTGGTAAATTCCTCAAGCAAGTTAATTCAGCCTACATTGCTTTGATTTCAAAAAATGATAATGTTTTTTTCATTAAAGATTTTAGACCTATTAGCCTATGTAACACTCTATATAAAATATTCTCTAAAGTTATTGTTAATACGCTCAAACTTGTGTTGGACAAAACGATATCTATTAACCAGAGAGGCTTTGTCAAAGGGAGACATATTATGGATGTTGTTATTATATCCCATGAACTGGTGCACTCAATGAAATGTTGTAGAAAACCTAGTATGGCTTTTAAATTAGACATCTCAAAAGCCTATGATAGAGTGTCATGGAACTTCCTCTTTGAAATGCTCAAAAAAGTTGGCTTTAAAGAATTTCTTTTAAGGATAAGTATTGAATGTGTGACTACTCCAATGTTTAATGTTCTGGTTAATGGAGCACCTAATGGATACTTCTCATGTGGCTATCACCTCTGCCAAGAGGATCCTCTATCTCCCTACTTGTTTATTATTGTTGATGAAGTTTTGGGGAGTAATATTGAAAGACTTAAGGAGACAAGTAGACTAAAAGGTTTCAAATTTGCTTCTATTCTGAACCATATCTCTCACCAATAGTTTGTGGATGACACAATCATTATTGGAGAAGCCCACATCTAAGAAGCAAGAGGCTGGAAGGAGATCTTGTTGGCAACAATAGTGTAGGAAAAATGAGAGTGGGGTGAATCAGTTTACACCAAATTTAAATAGATTAACCTCAACTTTAGATCTGATCAAGAACAATAATAGCAAAGATAAACACCATATCAACAACACGCATAACACACAATTTTTTGACATGGAAAACCCCGTTAAGTGAAAAACCATGGTGGGAACCTACCCACAATATGATGATACTCTGCAGTAGTATGTGTAAATATTACAATGGGGAATGCACATGCATTCAGACACACTTCCTACAACTGACTCCTCAAAAGAAACAAAGGGCTACAACCCTGGGAAGGCCCACTACCTTACAAAGATCGGACAACAATCTGGATTGCATGACCTAAAAGAATAGGATCTTCAAATGCTTGATCATAGTTTCGGTTAAGAACATACACTCAAACTCTACTCTTCAAACTTTTGAACACTCTTTCACACTTCTGTGTCTTTCTTCTCTGCTACTAAAGGATCAAAAAAATATTCTCACACGCAGATTCCTCTCTCAAATAAATATTACATGTATTTATACAATTCATCAACCTATATTTCAAGGTCAGCTCAACACATAAGACCTAATTACAAAATTACATCACACAATACATAAATAAATATGCGGACCAATACAATGTCCAAAAGGACATAGCATGGACCCAAATCAAAACCTTGAGCATGCAACACCTCCAAATATCTCGCCAAAATCATCCGCAACACAAAAAAACCATCAGGACGGCCAAAAAGTCGTATAACACAAATAATACCATCGGACCAACAAAATATTCAATAACCCGCACCACAATCAATGCGGACCACCAAAATACATAGAACACGATCGAAGAACATCAACAAGAAATGTGAATTCCTCTGCAACAACCACAACAACTTGGATAGCTAGAATCGTCATTAGTTACCTTCTAGAGCTCAAGAACACCAACATAACTTACTGACAAACTGAAAGATATTCTTGTGAAGTTCCAAATCATGAACCATCTAAACCGAGGACACACATGAACATCCCAAACCCTCACCAAATTCTGCACAACATAAAGAATCAATTCTGGAGCAATACAAACCAAAAATCACAACTCTGCAATACGGAACCAACAGAAAAAACAATCATCTACCAGATCACATAACTCTGTCAAATCACCTTCTAGAACTCTAAAACTCATACTAAATCAACTAGAGATAAGTATCTCAAAACCCATTAATCTGCATTAGCATATCTGCAACCAAACCAACTCTCTACAACACCAAAGCACAAGAACACAAGGATATGTTGACATCAATGACAACACATTCCAACAACTCTAATATTCAACATTGATGGCAACATATGAATGTGAAAAACAATCAATGAAAAGAAAGAAATTAACTCCAGCAATCTCCCCCTTTAGATCATGTACACATAGCTCTCAACCTTAGATAGATAAGATAGTTTTTCAAACGCATCTATCCCCTTTTGACATCAATGCTAAAGGCATATACTGTAAAGTTATTTCAATTTCAATTAAAGAACAAGTTATGAACTATGTATGCTATATATGGATATGAGGAATTATGTCAATGTCTAATAATTCTGATTTTTATCTGCAGGTCTGAAGGAGAGAGATCATTTAATGTTTTCTATGTCTTCTCCAAATGAATTCAATTGGCATATATATCATTTAGGCAACCGGTCAATTGGTGTATTGACTGGTCATGCCTTTTAGGCATGACCGATCAATGCACCCATTGATCGGTGCCTTTGTAATTATACCATTAACACAATGTTGATTATCGGTTCAAAACCCTCGATAGCATATTGTAATAACATAATATAATGACTGATCAATATAATGAATCAGTTCATAGAAACACCGATGATTCAAAGTGCACGATGTATGTAATCCAACCGGTGCATTTGTTAACCAATGTTAATTCCAAATGAAGCGGTGTATTCATTAAACTCGATAACAAATATGCCCGATAACAGATGTGAATCGGTGCCAATGGTTATGCACTCGATAGCAAGTATGTATCGGCGAATTTAACCCGATAACTTATAGCATTTAATATGCTATCGGGTTAATACCCCGATAGCATATTAATGCCAATTAACAATTGACATTAATATGCTATCGGGTTGTTAGCTCGATGGCATAATGATAAGCAGTGTTTGTACAATCCGAAAATCATATGCAATATAAATCAGACATGAAGCATGTAAATAACAGAACAAGGAAGGTTAGGGAGATCTTATCTTGCATAAGCTACCATGCATTAACACTCCCTCTTAGATTTGGAAGATAGATAAGGCAACTTGCATCACATTTCCTTTTCATAACTAAGATAATGTCAGTCAGCAAAAATCATTTATACATTAGAAGTACCATCAAGACATATGATACAAAATAGAAGAACATCACCTGAGCATGTGACATAAAGTATTATTTTAACATGTGATAAAAGTAAGAGAATCATCACCTGATCATGTGAGAAACCACCAAAACATGTGATCTGTAAGATTCATCAAGATATCACCTAACACATGATATCAGTATTGCCTAACACGCAATACTTAAGGATAAGTCTATGAGAAAGGTTAGTTTCTCATCATATCCAAGTTGTGATAAATGCAATATCATTTATAAATGTTTATCACAACATAGTCATGGCAAATCCATGACCTACCAGAGATCCAACATGATCAATGGTTGAGATATCACCTACATGTGATATCAGTATTGCCTAACGCGCAATACAAGGATAACCATATGAGAAGTGCTTAAGTTCTCATTATATCCAAGTTGTGATAATGCAATAACATTTGTACAAATGTTGTATCACAACATAGTCATGACACATCCATGACTTACTAGTGATCCAACATGATTACTGGTTTGACTATCATAAGATCGTCACCTTATGATGTCTACATACAAGTGTTCAGTATCTGAGAGATCGTCACCTCTTAGATATGAACACAGGTGGCAAGAAGCCAAGAGATAGTCCAGACATGACAAAGAAGTTTACACATTAAACATCTTAAATATATGTAAGTATAGATTACAAAGCAGATTACCTTTCTATCATACCTAAACCCTTTCTGAAGTGATCAACCTTCACTCTCGAAAGTGGTTTGGTCAGAATATCTGCAGTCTGATCTCCTGTACACACATATTCTAACTTTATCACATTCCTGTCAACCATATCTCATACATAGTGATATGGAATCTCAATATGTTTGGACCTGTCATGAAATACTGGATTTTCAGAAAGTTTTATACAGCTTTGATTATCACACTGAATGACTGTAGGTTTCATAGGTTCTCCAAATAAACCCACGAGCAATTTCCTTAGCCATACTGCTTCTTGGGCAGCCATTGAAGCTGCAATATATTCGGCCTCTGTGGAACTCTGAGCTACTGAAGATTGTTTTCTGCTGATCCAGGATATCATGGCTGACCCTAAACTGAAGCAGCACCCTTAAGTGCTCTTTCTGTCAGTCACACTGCCAGCCCAATCTGAATCTATAAATCCATGTAGATCTATGTCAACCTTTTCATATTTGAGACCAAGCTTTAGGGTACCTTGTAGATATCTCATTATATGCTTTACTACAACCAGGTGTATCTCCTTAGGTTCACACATGAACTGACTTAAGGCATTAACAGCATAGCAAATATCTGGCCTTGTATTTACTAGATACATCAGGGACCCAATCATCTGCCTGTATTGAGTGGGGTCAGTAGGTCTTGATTCTACTGCTGCTTCTTTAAGTTTATGGAAGTTGGTTTCCATAGGAGAGGTCATGGATCTGCAGTTTAGCATTCCAAATCTTGTCAATATGTCCAAGGTGTACTTCCCTTGGTTCAGTACAATATTATCAAAATTCTGCCATACTTCCAATCCTAGGAAGTAATGAAGAAGCCCCAAGTCTTTCATATCAAATTCTGTGGATAGATCTTTCTTGCATTGATCTATTAGGTGATCATCTCCTGTAATTAATAAGTCATCAACATATAAAATTAATATTAACATATCACCTTTATTTCTTTTGAGGTAGAGATTAGGATCTGCATCATTCTTAGAGAAACCCAGCTTTGAGAGATAGGTGTCAATTCTTTCATACCAAACTCTGGGAGCCTGTTTGAGCCCATAAAGAGCTTTCTTGAGTCTACACACATGAGACTTTGCATCATGAATTTCAAACCCTTCAGGTTGCTCTAAGTAGACTTCTTCCACGATCTCACCATTTAAGAATGATGTCTTAACATCCATTTGATGTACCTTCCACCCCTTTGCTGCTGCAATGGCTAGAACAACTCTTACTGATGTGTACCTGGCAACAGGTGCAAATGTTTCTTCGTAATCTATTCCTTCCTTCTATAAGAACCCTCTAGCTACAAATCTGGCCTTGTGTTTTTCAATACTGCCATCTGCAGCATGCTTGATTTTAAACAACCATTTAGAAGACACGACAGACTTCTTGGTTGGCCTAGGAACAATCTCCCAAACATCATTCTTCATAATGGACTAATATTCTTCAATCATGGAATCTATCCATACTTGATGTTTGAGTGCATCTGAAACATTGTTAGGTTCAGCTTTAGAGAGATCATTCATAAGTGCAACATAGTTGATGAATTTATTAGGCCTCTTGCTTTCCCTGAAGGTTCCTAAAGGAGCAGCGAACTTCTGAGCTTCTGCTATAGTTTTGGTGGCCCATAGTGGTCTTTTCTTGCGATTATCTATAGGTGGTTCTTGTGTTTCACTTATAGTTTCCTCAAGATACTCCCTCTGAAGCTCAGGAGTAGGTTCTTCTTCTAGGTTAGGAGTAGAATTATGAATTTCAGGTTCTATTGTATTTTGGGCCCTTTTGAAGGCTAAGTCTTCTTCGAAGATTACATCCCTACTGAGTTCAATATTTCTCTACCCTTGTACATAGATTTTGTAGGCTTTAGAAGTTTCACTGTATCCTACAAGTATTCCCCTTTTTCCAGAGGGTTCTAGTTTTAGTTTTTTCTCTTTAGGTACATGAATATAGACCGGACACCCAAATATCCTAAGATGGCTAATATCTGGTTTTGTCTTGGTAAAGACTTCCTCAGGAGTTTTATCTTCAAGGTGTGAATGAGGACATCTATTTTGTATGTATACAGTAGTGTTAGTTGCTTCTGCCCAAAGGTTCAAGTTTAGATTTTGATCTAGTATCATGGCTTTGGCAGCTTCTACTATGGTCCTATTTTTCCTTTCAGCTACTCCATTTTGTTGTGGATTATAAGGTATTGTCAACTCCCTCTTAATCCCAGAATTTCTACAAAAGTCTTTAAATAGTTCTGATGTGTATTCTCCCCCATTGTCAGTTCTTAAGGTTTTAATTTTGTTTTCAGAGAGATTTTCTGTTAATGTTTTAAACTCTTTGAACCTACTTAGGATCTCTTCTGATTCTTTACATTTCAGAAAGTAGATCCATGTCTTCCTAGAGTAGTCATCAACAAAAATTACATAGTACAAAAATCCCCCTAGCGAGGGTACGGACATAGGTCCACATACATCAAAATGAATTAACTCCAAAACTTTGCTAGTTTTCCTAGTACTATTCTGAAATGCATTTTTGGTATTTTTACCTAAGGCACACCCTTTGCATGCCTCTGAATGATATTGCTTCAACTTAGGTAGACCTGTGACAAGGTTTCCCATGGTTGACAAAGCTCTATAATTCAGATGGCCTAATCTCCTGTGCCATACTTCATTTGCATTAGTTGCTTCATGGATCAATGCTAGATTGGGCTCTGTACATAGCTCATACAAATAGCCTTGTCTTCGACCAATGACCTTAGCATCTTTGATGGAGGATCTCTTTGGCCAAGCCAACACCTTGTTTTCCATGAAGGTCACTCTGTATCCTTGATCTTCTAGTGCTGATATGGAGATTAGATTTCTTTTGATGCCTGGAACATATAGTACTTCTTCAAGTCATAGTGACATGCCTGACTTTAGTTTGATGGTGCAAGTTCCAATTCCTCTGACTGGATGTGAAGAATCATCTCCGATGGTTACTTCCTCATCATCTTTCTCTATCATGGAGTCTAGTATTTCTCTAAAGCCGGTGATGTGTCTGGATGAACCACTGTCGATCACCCATGAGTTAGATTTGTTTGAAGTATGGCTTGTAAGTGCTGAGTAGAGGACATAGTTCTCGGAGTCATTTTCTTTTCTAGATTTCTTCACTTTTGCAAATGTGGCTTGCTTCCCTTTCTCCGGACAGTTTGCAACATAGTGTCCGAATTTATCACACCTATAACATTGAACATGTGATAGGTCTTTCTTAGAAGTGTTCTTGCCTTGTTTAGCTTTTCTTTTCTTGAATTGCTTCTTTTTGTACTTTTTATTGATGTTTGTATTTAGGACTTGCAAGTCTTCATCTATATTCTTCTGTTTTATTCCTACCTTGTTCAATTGGGATTCTTCTTGTAGATAGTCATCTCTTAGTCTTTCAAACTTAGGATATTTGGACCTTGCACTGATGCCTTGGACGAATGTGCTCCATCCACTAGGCAACCCATCTAAAGCAATGAGTGTTAGTTCTTTGCCTCGGATCTCGTAGTCCAGAGTTGCAAGTTCATCTTTTAGAACTGATATCTGCATGAAGTAGGCGTTGATTGTCTCCCCTTTGTTCATGGTGATATGATTTATTTCTTGTTTTAGTGCTAGAGTACAACTTGCATTTGATATCTCAAATGTCTTTTCAAGTGCCTTGAACATTTTGTAAGTCGTCTCCTGCTTTCTAATGATGGGCATTATATTATTTCTTACCCCATCCACTATTATTTTAATAGCCTTATCATTTCCCTCGATCCATGTGGATTTCTCGGTTTCATCTTCTGGTTGTGCACTTTCAGTTTGGACATATGAATCAACATTGTTTTCTCTTAAAATCATTTTGATTCTAAACTTCTAAGCTGAAAAATCTTCGCTACCTCCGAGTCTATCTTCGAATCTGATAGCGTTGGCCATTATGGAAATGTGATGTAGTTTGTAACTTAGTCCTTGAATTTTATCAAAATTGAATAGCCTTAGGTTCGATTACCTTGGCTCTGATACAATGTAAAGTTATTTCAATTTCAATTAAAGAACAAGTTATGAACTATGTATGCTATATATGGATATGAGGAATTATGTCATGTCTAATAATTCTGATTTTTATCTGCAGGTCTGAAGGAGAGAGATCATTTTATTTTTTCTATGTCTTCTCCAAATGAATTCAATTGGCATATATATCATTTAGGCAACCGGTCAATTGGTGTATTGACCGGTCATGCCTTTTAGGCATGACCAATCAATGCACCCATTGATCGGTGCCTTTGTAATTATACCATTAACACAATGCTGATTATCGGTTCAAAACCCCCGATAGCATATTGTAATAACATAATATAATGACTGATCAATATAATGAATCGGTTCATATAAACACCAATGATTCAAAGTGCACGATGTATGTAATCCAACCGGTGCATTTGTTAACCAATGTTAATTCCAAATGAAGCAGTGTATTCATTAAACCCGATAACAAATATGCCCAATAACAGATGTGAATCGGTGTCAATGGTTATGCACCCGATAGCAAGTATTTATCGGTGAATTTAACCCGATAACTTATAGCATTTAATATGCTATTGGGTTAATACCCCGATAGCATATTAATGCCAATTAACAATTGACATTAATATGCTATTGGGTTGTTAGCCCGATAGCATAATGATAAGCAGTGTTTGTACAATCCGAAAATCATATGCAATATAAATCAGACATGAAGCATGTAAATAACAAAACAAGGAAGGTTAGGGAGATCTTATCTTGCATAAGCTACCATGCATTAACATATACAAATCATTATTCTAAATCACACATTGACTACTCCCCCTGAGTAGCAGCACCCACTCATCAATCTGAATAATAGGGTAAGACTATGAAGTCCACCGGATCGATGCAACTCAATGCATCTAGTTCATAGTAGAAGGGTCAATCACCCCTAATTTCTCTCTCAGATATACAAATGTATCTGCAGGCAAAGGCTTCGTGAAAATATCTGTAATTTATTCCTTTGTAGATACCTACTCCAATCTAACTTCTTTCTCATTCACCTTCCCTCTCAAGAAATGAAACATGATTGATATATGTTTTGCCTTAGAATGCAACACCAGATTCTTAGAGATATTGATAGCACATGAATTGTCACAATATATAACAGTAGACCCATTATAAACAACTCTAATATCCTTCAGCATCTGCTTCATCCAAATTACCTGACTATAGTTTCTAGCAGCAGCAATGTATTTAGCTTCTGCAGTAGATAAAGAAATATAGCATCTTGCTTCTTACTTTCCCAAGAAATCAACTTCTTTCCCGAAAATAATGCTCCATTGGTAGTGCTCTTCCGGTCATCAACATCACCTGCCCAATCAGCATTTGTATAAGCACTCAAAATGAAATCATCATTCTTCGGATACCACAAACTATAATCAAATGGTCCCTTCAAATATCTTAATATCCTCTTCACAATAGTAACATGAATTTCCTTAGGATTCATAATGTTAGGTCTATTCTGAGTCAAATATAGCAGTCCACCAATTATAGATCTATACAAGATCTGATTAGCCTTCGGAAATTCATCATCTTTTGTCATCTTGCATCCAATCACCATAGGAGTTCCAACGGGTTTGGAATCATCTAACCCTAACTTCTTCAGCAATTCTTTCACATACTTTGATTGAGATATGAAAATGCCTCTATCAATCTATGTAATTTACAATCCTGGGAAAAATTTAATCTCACCTCTCATAGACATCTCAAACTCTTTTTGCATATCATCAGCAAACTTTTTAACTCAAGTCATCATCTCCTCCAAAAATAATGTCATTAACAAAAACTTCAACAATCAAAATATTATCATTATCATTCTTGAAGTATAAGTTACTATCACCAGTACCTTTACAGAATCCCAACTTCATCAAATACCTGTCCAATCTAGCGTACTAGGCTCGAGGGGATTTTTTAAGTCCATACAATGCTTTCTTCAATCTGCATACCATGTCTCCTTCATCTGTCAATGATAATCCATCCAGTTGCTTAATGTAGACTTCCTCTTCCAATTCACCATTCAAAAAGGCTGACTTCACATCCATCTGATATACCTTGAATTTCTTATGAGCAGCATATGAAAGAAATAATCTAACATCAATTCTAGCTACCAGAGAAAAAGTTTCCTCAAAATCAATACCTTCCATTAGTGAATATCCTTTGCATACTAGTCTTTATTTGTTTCTAACAACTTATCCATCTTCATTCAACTTATTTTAGAACACCCATTTAGTACCAATTACACTCTTGTCTTTAGGTCTCAGAACAAGGTCTCATGTATTGTTCTTCTCAATCTGATTTAACTCTTCATCCATGGATTTTACCCAATTTTCATCTTACAAGCTTCAACATCTTTAGGTTCATTTTTTGAAATCAAACATGTCTCTTCAATAGTAATTCTTCTCCTAGTCATCACACCTTTATTTTTATCACCAATAATTTGATTCTTTTAATGATTTAATCCTACATACCTGGGGGTCTTCTGAATGTTCTAGTTTTCAGTCTCTTGAACTTCTTCACCGTCAGCAGCATCTAGATTTATTGACTCTTCGGGATCACTCTGTTTCATGCTTGGAGTCTGCACTTGCTTTAAAATTACATCATGATCATCAGATTCGTATCTGCATGTTCTGATTTGATTCTCATGACATTCATCAACCTTCACATTCACACTCTCCACTATCTTTCTCGATCTTTTGTTGTAACACCGGTAGGCCTTTCTCTTAGTAGAACATCCCAAAAAGATTCCTTCATCACATCTTCCATCAAATTTTCCTATATCCTCATCTCTTTTGATATAACATTTACTTCTAAAGATTCTGAAATATCTAACTATGGGAACATGACCAAACCATAACTCAAGGAGTTTTTCCAAAATCACCTTTTATATGCACCCAGTTGAATGTGTACACAATAGTGATAACAACTTCTCTCCAATAGATATGTGGAACATTTCCTTCATTCATCATAGTCCTAGCAGCATCCAAAAAAAATTGTTCTTCCTTTCAACAACTCCATTTTGTTGAGGGGTTCGTGGAGCAGATAACTGTCTTCTGATTCTATGCTCTTCACAAAAGGAATTAAACTTACCAGAAGTGAATTCTCCTCCTCTGTTAGATATTAAACACTTCAGGTTGAATCTTGTCTCTATCTCCACTCTAGCTTTGAATATTTTGAGTTTCTCCAGTGCTTCATATTTCTCCCTTAGAAAAGAGACCCACATCATTCTAGAATAGTCATCAATCAACAACATAAAGTATATGTCACCCTGCAAGATTCTCACCCTAGAAGGTCCTCATAAATCAGTATGCACAAGATCTAATAACCCATTAGATGTATATAGTTTGCTCTTGAATGAAATTCTTGTTTGTTTTCCCAATTGACATTCTTTACAAACTAGATTAGTAGACTTCGCTATCTTAGGCAGATCTCTAACAACTTGGGTAGAACTTATCTTAATCATGCAATCAAAATTAACTTGACACATCCTCCTATGCCACAACCAACTCTCATCAATCTAAGAAATCAAGCAACTTTTCTCACCAACATTCAGATGAAAGCTATTACCTTTAGTTTTAGTTCCTGATGAAATTTTTATACCAGAGCTATTCAAGATCTTACATTTCTCATTCTTGAATTGTAAATAATATCCCTTATCAACCAACTATCCAACAGTCAAAATATTATGCTTCAAACCTTCAACACATAAAACATCATCAGTATTATGCTTACTCTCAAGAGAAATAGAACCTTTACCACGGATTACACAAGCTTTGTTCTCTCCAAATATTACTACATCGCCATCATACTTCTCCATGTTCACAAATTTGCCTTTATCACCTGTCATGTGATGTGAACAACCACTAGCAATCACCCATTCAACTTTCTCTTCAATCTTAGCAGCCAAGGCTTTCTCTTCAACAATGCAGCTTGTAGAATCAATAGGTACTAGATCATCTTCCTTGATAGAATTAAACACAAACTCATCTTCTGAATTCCCTTTCTTAGACTCATCATCTATCACACCTTCATCAATAACATAATAACATTTCTTCTAATATCTATACTTGCGATTAGGCTTGTAAGGCTTATCATACTTTGACACTCTTTCTACTCTTTCAGGACACATAGAAGCAAAATCTCTTATGTTATTGCATGAAAAACATTTTAAAGGTAACTTCCCTTCATACTTACCGACTCCCTTAGGTAATATTCTAGAAATAAGTGCTTCAAGCTCTTCCAATTCTCTTTCATGTTCTTCCATCTCTCTCATTTCCCTTTCATATCTGGAAACCCTAGTTGAACTCTCTCTCAAATCATACTTCTACTTCTCAGATACAATAGCTTTAAATGAAGTCTCATCTTTGCCATGTGATTCACCAAATTCACTCAATTCAAAAGCAACAATCTTACCAGCCAGCATATCTCTTGTCATAGTTGTCACAGTCTGGATGTCATCAATAGAAGCAACTTTGTGTTTATAAGGAGGCAAGGATCTCAACACTTTCGCTACAATCTCATCTTCTTCAAGGACTCCACCGACACATCTGATGTTTAGTACAAGATCATTCACTTTATCCATAAACGATAAAATATTCTCATCTTCTCCCATTCTCAACAACTCATACTTTCCTTTCAAGCTAAACAATTTAGCAACTTTCACATGTTTATCTCCTTCATACAAGGCTTCTAGCTTTTCCCAAATCTCATGAGCAGTCTGCAATCCCATCACATTAGTCATCTCTGCATCAATCAAGGCACTCAACAATGCTTCTTTATCTCTTATGTTATGTTCAACATCCTTGATCTTAGCTATGATAACAGGACCATATGAGGAACATTGTAGACATTCTTTGTGATCTTCCAATAATCGTCTCCAAGACATTTCAAGTGACACTCCATCTGGTCCTTCCATATAGTGTAATTAGTTGCATCAAATCTTAGACTCTCCTTCTTGAAAACAATAGTTTCCATCCTAGATCTCCTCAAGCGGTCAAACTCCTTCCAGAGGATCTAGCTTTGATATCATTTTTTGGCAACAACAATGTAGGAAAACTGAGAGTGGGGTAGGGGGGGGTGAATCAGTTTTCACCAATTTTAAACAAATTAACCTCAACTTCAGATCTGATCAAGGATAGTAATAGCAAAGATAAACACCACATCAGCAACACATAACACACCAATTTTTGACATGAAAAACCAGATTAAGGGAAAAACCACGGTGGGAACCTACCCACAATATGATAATACTCTATAGTAGTATGTGTAAATATTACAATGAGGAATGCACATGCATTCAGACACACTACCTAGAACTCACTACTCAAAAAAAATAAAAGGCTACAACCCTTAGAATGTTCACTACCTTACAAAGATTGGACAACAATCCGGATTACATGAACTAAAAGAATAGCATCTCCAAATGCCTAATCACAGTTCTAGTTAAGTACATAGCATGGACCCAAATCAAAACCTCGAACATGCAACACCTCCGAATATCTTGCCAAAATCATCTACAACACACAACAACCATCGGGTCGATCATAAAGTCGTATAACACAAAGAATACCTCTAGACCAATAAAATCTTCAATAATGCGCACCATGATCAATGTGAACCACCAAAATGCATAGAAAATGATCGAATAACATCAACAAGAAATGTGAATTCCTCCGCAACAACTAGGATAACTAGAATCATCAGTATTTCCCTTCTGGAGCTCAACAACACCAACATAACTTACTAACAAACTGAAAGATACGCTTGTGAAGTTCTAAATCATGAACCACCTGAACTGAGGACACACATGAATGTCCCATACACTCTCCAAAATTCGTACAACATAAAGAATCAATTCTAGAGCAATACAAACCAGAAATCAAAATTATGCAATACAGAACCAACAAAAAAACCAATCATCCACCGGATCACATAACTCGATCAAATCACCTTCCGAAACACTAAAACTCGTATTGAATCAACTAGAGATAAGTATCTCAAAACCCATTAATCCACATCAGCATATTTGCAACCAAACCAACTTTCTACAACATTGAAGCACAAGAACATAGGAATATGTTGACATCAATGACAACAAATTCCAACAACTCTGGTATCCAACAGATCATTGATAATTATGCTAAAATATTCGACCAACACATGAAATTATGAAAAGAGTAAATTGTATTTTTTGAACGTCCACCTGAACCTACAGTTAAAGATCGCCAAAATTCTGGCATGCGGGGTTGCTTTCTTCCTAGACTCCTATATGGGTCTGCCCCTTATTTCTAAATCTCTCATGAATCTCTTCTAGAATGGCATAATTGAGAGGTTTTAGAAAAATCTTGTTGGATGGAAAAAGAAAATTTTAAGCTTGTGTAGCGTCGTAAAATTGCGACACTTTCAATTTCGACTGCATTTGGGTCTTCACGATGGCGGCGCAACATTGAACCTGAATGGAGACCCCGAAACCTGTTTACGACATCAAAAACTGCATCTTTCTGCACCTTGGCCTGATCCTCCTTGCACCCTGCTATCCCGGGAGGTGGGACCATGGCGCCCAGCACCCTGGTCCCTCAGGACCGTGGCGCCTAGCGCCCTGGTCCCCGGCCCTATTTTGGGCCCGGTCTCTTGTTGGGCATCGGGTCTTCAAGTTTGCAATTTGGAAAATAATGCTCCTAGGTCGGCCTAAGGTCGAAAAAATCAATCTCCTAACCCTAATTGACAAGTATATAAACTACATTTCCCCTCCCAGAAAAGAGAGAAAAAAAGGAAAAAAGGAGAGACATATGTGTGCAAGAGGCGGAAGCGATAGGCAAACATTCAAGCATTCAAGCATTCCTTCAAGCAATTGGGCATTCTAAGTCTCCATTCAAGACTAGGTGTTGCATTCAAGACAAGGATTCAACCATTGAAGAGGAGATCACCTACAACATACAACATACAACATCATTACACCTTCGCATGTAAGAATACAAACATTCTTACAACAAGGTATCAATACTTGATTACATTACAAACATTTACATTTACAGCATTCTCATTTCTTGGTTAATTCCAAAACTGGGGTTTGACCTGAAGGCAAACCCCTAATCCCTAACCCCCCAATCGTCCTCTCTTTTCTGTGTGTAGGTTGCAGGTACGCGGCTGTAATTGAAGATCTGGAATCCTTGTGCAAAGACGAACAGATCCCCCTTCGTTTCGCGGATTTTTCGGAGGACCGTGTGCACTTCGGGCGCCATCGTCCTGTCAACTTTCACTCAAACTTGCAGGATAGCATCATCTTGACATTTAACTACTAATTTCAAGTCCATAGCTTCATCCCGTGTCCCTATCTCCGTCTACAAGCGAATATTTCTTACTTTTACATACACTCCTAGTTCAATCCTTCTATCTGCATTCTTTACAAAAGAGGGTATCCTTGATGTCTCAACCCTTGAAACTCATTTAGAATTCAATCTTGCATTGTGTGGGATTGGATATTGTGAGTTTCAACCCCTCTTTTGAATGTAAATTCTCTCCTAAGTGAAAACCGTCAATCCTAGCGACCTCCTTTCTCTCTCCTTGGAGTGGGGGAACACCTAGAGTTTGATTTTCCGCTTTACATTTTGGTGAACCCAACGTGAATATCCTATTTTGATTATTCATGGTTAGATCTGAAAAAAATTTGCTTCCTTAATTACATTTCCATGTTTGATCTTTTGCAAATTTTAGAGGTCAATTGCATAAAAACCCTAAATTTTCTTTTTAGTAATTGAGCTTGTGAAATGTTTAATTGTTAATGCTCATTTCAGATCTACTCTTCTATTGCAAATTGTCAAATCATATTTGTGCTTTAATTCTAAAAATTAAGTGGTTAAGTGTCAAAACCCTAATTTTTAAAACCCTCTTGATTCAACCTTTGACCGATGATTTCACTGATCAAAACACCTCCAAATCGGCTGTAACTTTGGATTCCGCAACAAAATCATAATATCTCTCATCCCTGAAAATTTTGAAAAAAGTTGCGAGGACCGTGTGCACCCCGAGCGCCATCGTCCCCGACATTTTTTTTGAAATTTTGGGAGCTAGATCTTACTATATTTTTTTACTAGAATCCAGAATCTTGGCTGATTTCATCAATTCTAACACTTTCAAAATTAAAGTCAAAGTTGGTCTAGTGATTGCTTGGATTAAGGCTTATAATCATTCAAAAATTGTTGAAATTGAAATTTTGTGTTAAAATTGTATTTCTTACTGTCCTAAATTTGAAAAGTGTGTTGGCATTCATTCGAAGTTTCAATGCTTTATTCAAATTTTTTGCAATTTGTGACGTTTGAAATTAAGTGTTTAATTGCAACAACCTTGATTTCCACTTTCAAATTTGAATTTTGCATGAAATTGAGTCAACTTTTAAATTTCAAAGCTTGCATTGCTTTTAGTATTCCCTCTAAAATCTTAAAATTCAAAATTTCAGTTTCCCTCTCTTTTTCAAAATTCAAATTTTGCATTTTTCAACAATCTTGGTAGGGTTCAATTTTGAGATTGCAACTTTAATTTGGCCTATCTACAGATCGTAAAATCACTCAATTTTTTCAGATTAGCTTTAAAATCATCATAACTTGCATCCCTGAAAATTTTGAAAAAAGTTGCGAGGACCGTGTGCACTCCGTTCGCCACGGTCCCCGACATTTTTTCTGAAACTTCGGGAGATTGTCATGATTGTATTTAACAACTTAAATCTAGGAGATTGGCTGATTTTATTGAAATTTTCTACCTCTAAATTCGAAAATAAATTCAAAATTCAAGATTTCAATTTTCAAGATAACAATTAAAATTAAGTTCAAATTGGATTATCATTATCTCATTGTTCAATTTTGCCAACTTTATTTTCAAAATTCAAAATCTTCTCTCTCTAGTGCATGAGTTTTACAACAATAAGCCCTACTTACACTATTCCCGTTAGACGAAGCCTTAGAATTAAGTTTTTCCAAGGTTTAATTACTGAGGAGATGAAGCCTAATTTGAATGGCCTTTTTAACGAGGACATGGGTAATTCCTCTAATCCTCTTAATGATGAAGAAGCTCTCCATGAGGTTTCTGCAGAACAACTTTCAAAATTGGATAACCAATTTGATGATTTTCAGCAATGGATGTCTCAAGAATACCCCGATAGTCAAGCTCTTTCATTAATTGAGGGTCTAAAATGTATGGTTCAAAGTGATAAGAATGGAATTGATATTTTACGTAGTATTGCACACATCGTGGATTCAAATGTGATGCCTATGAAGAGTTGTGCCGAAACTTTAGGTTATACACAACCTCCTACTCAAGTCAATCATTCTATCCCTTTGACAACTTCTATTGCTAGTATACCTACATTTACATCAAACATAATGACTACTTCAATACAAAACATTCCACCTATGATCACCAGTCATGGGGGCAATCCTTCTTCTTCAATCAACTCTCTTCCTTCATTCAATCCGACTTCTTCATTCATTCCTTCAATGAGTGTCCCTATTACATCTCCACAAATGAACATGACGCAAGGGGGCAATTCATTTAACCATTCCATTCCTCCTTGTAGTGTTCCTTCTTTCCAATCATCTCCTATGACTAACTATCATAGTGTCCCACCACCTTACTCTCAATCAATACCTTCTTTCAATAACATAATACCTCCATCACAATCTAACATGTTTAATATGAACTCTTCGACTGAAGTGACCATTAACAATCTTGCACAAATTGTCTCTTCTTAACAGCAACAAATTGCCTCTATGAATCAATCTAAGTTTAGTGTGCCCACATTTGATGTTGCGAGCCCACTTTCTCTTGACATTGTTCGAGCTATCCCCCCTAATCATGTTGAAATCCCACAGTTGGAGCTTTATAATGGTAAAGGTGATCCTCTAACACATGTTAAGACCTTTCAAACAATATGTACCGATTTTGCTCATGACCAAAGGTTGCTTGCAAAACTGTTTACTAGAACATTAAGAGATAAGGCTCTACAATGGTATTGCTCATTGCCTCCCTATTCTATTACTTCTTTCCAACAACTTGCAAATGCTTTTATTCAACAATTTCAAAACAATATAGGTCCTAAAGTTACTTTGATTGATTTAATGCATTGTAAACACGGTGTTAAAGAAAAAGTGACTGATTTCATTGGTAGATATTGTAGCGTCCTAAAATTGTGACACTTGCAATTTCGACTACATTCGGGTCTTCACGATGGTGACGCAACACTGAACCTGAATGGAGACCCCGAAACTTGTTCATGACATCAAAAACTGCATTTTTCAGAACCCTGGCCTGATCCTCCTTGCACCCTGCTATCCCTGGAGGTGGGACCATGGCGCCCAGCGCCCTGGTCCTTCAGGACTAGGGCGCCCAGTGCCCTGGTCCCCCAGGACCATGGCACCCAGCGCCCTGGTCTCTAGCCCTATTTTTGGGCCCGGTCTCCTATGGGACTTCGGGCCTTTTTGTTTGCAATTTGGAAAATAACATTTCCTGTTCAGCCTAAGGTCGGGAAAATCAGTCTTTTAACCCTAATTGGCAAGTATAAAAACTACATTTCCTCTCCCATTTGAGGAGGAGGGACATATGTGTACAAGACGTGGAAACGATATTCAAGCATTCAAACATTCGAGCATTCCTTCAAGCAATTGATCATTCTAAGTCTCCATTCAAGGCTAAGTGTTGCATTCAAGACAAGGATTCAACCATTGAAGAGGAGATCACATGCTACAACATACAACATACAACAAACAACAACATCTATACCTTCGCATATAAGGATACAAATATCCTTACAACAAGGTACTAGTACTTGTTTTACATTACAGTCATTTACATTTACAGCATTTCTCATTTCTTGGTTAATTCCAAAACCGGGGTTTGACCTAAGGGAAAACCCCTAATCCCTAACCCCCCAATCGTCTTCGCTTTTCTGTTTGTAGGTTGCAGGTACGCGGCTAAAATTGAAGATCTAGAATCCTTGTGCAGAGACGAACAGATCCCCCTTCGTTTCGCGGATTTTTCGGAGGACCGTGTGCACGCCGGGCGCCATCGTCCCATCAACTTTTGCTCAAATTTGCAGGACAGCGCCGTCTCGACATTTTACTGCTAATTCCAGGTCTGTAGCTTCATATCATATCCCTATCTCTATTTATAAGTGAATCTTTCTTGCTTCTACATGCATTCCTAGTTCAATCTTTCTATCTACATTTTTTTACAAAAGAGGGTATCCTTGCTATCACAACCCTTGAAACTCATATAGAATCCAATCTTGCATTGCGTGGGATTGGATCTTGTGGGTTTCAACCCCTCTTTTGAATGTAAAGTCTCTCCTAAGTGAAAACCATCAACCCTAGTGACTCTCCCTTCTCTCTCCTTGGAGTTGGGGAGGGGAGAATGACTAGGGTTCGATTTTTCCGCTTTACATTTTGGTGAACCCGACGTGAACATCCTTTCTGATTATTCATAGTTAGATCTGAAAATTGGATTCCTTGATTACATTTCCATGTTTGATCTTTCGCAAAATTTTAGAGGTTAATTGCATAAAAACCCTAAATTTTCTTTTTAAGTAATTGAGCTTGTGAAATGTTTAATTGTTAATGCTTGTTTCAGATCTGCCCTTCTATTACAAATTGTCAATTCATATTTGTGCTTTAATTCTGAAAATTAAGTGGTTAAGTGTCAAAATCCTAATTTTTGAAACCCTCTTGATTCAACCTTTGTCCGACAATTTCACTGATCAAAACATCTCCAAATTGGCTGTAACTTTAGATTCCGCAATAAAATCACAATATCTTTCATCCCTGAAAATTTGGAAAAAAGTTGCGAGGACCGTGTGCACCCCGAGCGCCATCGTCCCCGACATTTTTTCCGAAATTTCGGGAGCTAGATCTCACTGTATTTTTCTGCTAAAATCCAGAATTTTGGCTGATTTTATCAATTTTAACACTTTCAAAATTACAGTCAAAGTTGGTCTAGTGATTGCTTGGATTGAGGCTTCTAATCATTCAAAAATTGTTGAAATTGAAATTTGTGTCAAAATTGTGTTTCTTACAGTCCTAAATCTGAAAAGTGTGTTATCATTCATTCGAAATTTCAGTGATTTATTCAAATTTTTGCAATTTGTGACTTTTGAAATTAAGTGCTTAATTACAACAACTTTGATTTCCGCTTTCAAAATTAAATTTTGCGTGAAATTGAGTCAACTTTCAAATTTCAAAACTTGCATTGCTTTTGGTATTCCCTCTAAAATCATAAAATTCAAAATTTCAGTTTCCCTCTCTTTTTCAAAATTCAAATTTTGCATTTTTCGACAATCTTGGTAGGGTTCAATTTTGAGATTGCAACTTTAATTTGGCCTATCTACAGATCGTAAAATCACTCAATTTTTTCAGGTTAGCTGTAAAATCATCATAACTTTCATCCCTGCAAATTTCGAAAAAAGTTGCAAGGACCATGTGCACTCCGTTCGCCACGGTCCCGGACATTTTTTCCGAAATTTCGGTAGATTGTCCTGATTGTATTTAACAGCTTAAATCTAGAAGATTGGCTGGTTTTACTGAAATTTGCTACGTCTAAAATTCAAAATCTTCTATCTTTCTTTAGTGCATGAGTTTTACAACAATAAGCCCTACTTACACTATTCCCGTTAGACGAAGCCTTAGAATTAAGTCTTTCCAAGGTTTAATTACTGAGGAGATGGAACCTAATTTGAATGGTCTTTTTAACGAGGACATGGGTAATTCCTCTAATCCTCTTAATGATGAAGAAGCTCTCCATGAGGTTTCTGTAGAACAACTTTCAAAATTGGATAACCAATTTGACGATTTTCAACAGTGGATGTCTCAAGAATACCCTGATAGTCAAGCTCTTCCTTTAATTGAGGGTCTAAAACGTATGCTTCAAAGTGATAAGAATGGAATTGATATTTTGTGTGGTATTGCACACATTGTGGATTCAAATGTGATGCCTACGAAGAGTTGTGCCGAAACCTTAGGTTATACACAACCTCCTACTCAAGACAATCATTCTATTCCTTTGACGACTCCTATTGCTAGTATACCTACTTTTACATCAAACATAATGACTACTTCAATACAAGACATTCCTCCTATGATCACTAATCATGGGGGCAATCCTTCTTCTTCAATTAACCCTCTTCCTTCATTCAATCCAACTTCTCCATTCATTCCTTCAATGAGTGTTCCTATTATATCTCCACAAATGAACATGACGCAAGGGGGCAATTCATTTAACCATTCCATTCCTCCTTGTAGTGTTCCTCCTGTCCAATCATCTCCTATGACTAACTATCATAGTGTCCCACCACCTTACTCTCTACCTTCTTTCAATAACATAACACCTCCATCACATTCTAACACGTCTAATATGAATTCTTCGACTGAAGCGACCATTAACAATCTTACACAAACTGTCTCTTCTTTACAGCAACAAATTGCCTCTATGAACCAATCTAAGTTTAGTGTGCCCACATTTGATGTTGCGAGCCCACTTTCTCTTGACATTGTTCGAGCTATCCCCCCTAAACATGTTGAAATTCCGCACTTGGAACTTTATAATGGTAAGGGTGATCCTCTAACACATGTTAAGACCTTTCAAACAATATGTACTGATTTTGCTTATGACCAAAGGTGGCTTGCAAAACTGTTTACTAGAACATTAAGAGACAAAGCCCTACAATGGTATTGCTCGTTGCCTTCCTATTCTATTACTTCTTTCGAACAACTTGCAAATGCTTTCATTCAACAATTTCAAAACAATATAAGTCCTAAGGTTACTTTGATTGATTTAATGCATTGTAAACAAGGTGTTAAAGAAAAAGTGACTGATTTCATTGGTAGATATAAGCATTTGTATGCTCAAATTTCCTTTCCAGTGCCTGACAATGATATTCAAAGAATCTTTATTTCTAATTTACAAAAAGACATTAGAGAAAAACTCCTGTTTTCTGAGTTTACTTTTTTCCAACAGTTGTTCGCAACTCTTCACAATTATCAACTGACTGTGAGTCAAATGGAACAATCACATCCTATGGCTCCGAGTGATAAGGGTGATAGTAGTCAGCAACCATTTGGGAAGTTTAAATCGAACAGAGAGTCCATTAAATTCAATGAAAACATCATCAACAACAATGTGAATGCAGCATCAGGTGTGTCTCCTATTTCTAAGTTTTTCAAGAAAGAAAGAAAGTTTACTCCTTTGAATGAATCATTGCATAGTATTATGAATAAGTTATTGAAACAAAATGTGCTTACTCTTCCTCCTATAAGGAAAATTGATCCTGCAAAGATTAATTCACCTTATTTCGATAACAAATCTTTTTGTCAATTTCATCGTCATCCTGGGCATGATACTGAAAAATGTTTTGCTTTAAAGGGGAAAATTCAAGATTTGATTGATAATAATACTATCTCTATTTCTGGAGTGAATGATAAAGGCAACACATCTGTAGCTCCTCCTAACCAAAATCTTAAGATTTTTAGTGATCCATTACCTTCTCATACCTCTAATGCGATTGATACTAATGATTCCTCTGTCTCACCTGATGATCTTGTGTCTATGACTCCGAATGTGATTAACTTTGTAGAGCAGCAGAAAATCCCTAAAGAACTTTCCATCACCTTTGATTCTAGTGAAACTATCAGGGCACCTAATGGTCCTTTATATATAGTTGCAAAAGTCAAAAATACACCTTGCCGTGGAGTGCTTATTGATCCTTCTTGCATGGTTAATGTCATTACTGAAGAATTTATTTTTACTTTGCAATTGAATCAAGTGATCTATGACGAAACAAATGTGGTTGTGAAATTATTTGATGCATTTTCTTCTCCTGCAATTGGTTCTATTACATTACCTATTGAAGTTCATAACAAATCCCTTGATGTGAACTTTGCTATTATTCCATCTTCCAAACAATTTCGTGTGAAGCTTGGCTATCCTTGGCTATCTTCCATGAAAGCTATTGCTTCTCCTATTCACAAGTGTTTGAAATTTCCCCATAATGGTGAAGTTGTTACTGTCAATCATAGTCTCTTTAAACCAGCTGAAAGAACTTCTAGCGTTCCTATTGATTACTTTTGGCCTAAACAATTCCAATCTCTTCCTCCGCGAAGTGATCATCTTTTCAAATCTTATCAAAAGTGGAAAAAAGATATGATCCTTTCTCTAAGTGAACCTAGAACACCCAAACTTGATATTCCTATCATTCTTGAGAAGGAAGTTCTTCCTTTGAAAGATAAAACTAATGTCTTTCCTCAAGAAGATTCCTCACCCATTCCTATGGATGTGACTATGCCTATATCTAATAAACTTCCCAAAAGTAGACCTATCCCTCCTTGTCATGATGGACTTGGTCTCCTTCCAAAACCAAATATTCCTCCCTTATATGGAGCAGTTCCTCCTCCTTCCTCTTATGGAGAGAAGAGACCTTCCTCTTCTCCTATTATTCAACCTAAGAGACCACAACCTAAACACCCAAGTGATAAGGATGAGAACATTCCTCCTCCTCAATCTTCTCAAATTCCTACTAAGACTAGACGAAATTGTTCTGCACGTGAACGCCAACGAAAGCGTCATCTTAGAGCTCAGGCAGCTGCCTCTCAAACTTTGCAATTCCCAAAAACACCTTCAACAAGCATTATTCCATTTTCTCCTCAGCCGGAAATTGAGCCAAAATCTCCTAAACATAAGATGCATGATGGTCTTGATCCTGTGCGAGTTAAAGATCCTATTTTTATAAATCTTGATGATGATATAGATGAAAATGTTATTCATGATGAAAATGTTACTTCTTTACATTTTGATAGTGAATATGAACATGTTGATGTTGATAATTATCTATCTAATGAATTTTCTAAAACACTTATCCTAGCTCCTAGACAAGAACAACGTGGCTCGAAACATGAACATAGCCCTTGTTTGGATCTTGTGATAGCTCCATCTGCTGTGTTGGATGTTCCTCCTCTAGCGTGTTCCCTACCTTCCCGAAACATTGATCAGCAAGATCGGGGGGTAGATGACGTGCTAGACTAGTTTCATTAGCATAGCAGATGCTCTCCTCCTCTATTTCTTTTGTTACTTCTTCTATATGTTACTCTCATTCTTCTATTTTGTTGTCCTTAGTGTTGTCTACTTGAGGACGATGCAAAACATTGAGATCTCTCGATCTCTCTCATGTTGACTCAAAAGACACATGTGTTCCCTCCTTCTAGGTGACCTTCCTTGATTGGGGAATGAAGAACAATTATGCATACATACATATGATATACATGAATTATCATACAGCATACTGACCCCGAAGAAAGCAAAGTCACCTTGTGCTTTGTGTTTTGTGTCTATTATCCTTGGGCTTATCTCACACTTGGGGGCTAAATCCTTGCGATAACGTGCTCCTTTCCTTTCTTATTTCTTATATGTATCACTACCTTAAAGCAATCACCCCCGGTAAGGCGTGTGCGATCTCTTTAACGTAGGGGGGCATACATCCCGTTCATATCTTTTCAAGATACTTGAAAATTTCTTGACAAATTTAGCTTTGCCTTGAAAATTTTTGATATCTTTCTTGCATGACTCATAGTGAGGGAACCCTACTACTGACAGTCATGGTTCTCCCTCGTGATCTTCCCTTTTACTTTGTCAATCGAAGTCGTAAGATCCTTAGTCCACTGGGGGCTTGGTGTATCTTGCCTCCTTGACGTGGTGAAAGTCTTTCAATATTGTTTCCTTGTACTTTACCGGAAGTATGAGCGTACGCTTATACTCCCGCTAAAGTGGGGGCTAAATGTAGCATCCTAAAATTGTGACACTTGCAATTTCGACTGCATTTGGGTCTTCACGATGGCGACGCAACACTGAACCTGAATGGAGACCCCGAAACTTGTTCATGACATCAAAAACTGCATTTTTCAGCACCCTGACCTGATCCTCCTTGCACCCTGCTATCCCTGGAGGTGGGACCATGGCGCCCAGCGCCCTGGTCCTTCAGGACTAGGGCGCCCAGCGCCCTGGTCCTTCAGGACTAGGGCGCCCAGCGCCCTGGTCCTTCAGGACTAGGGCGCCCAGTGCCCTGGTCCCCCAGGACCATGGCGCCCAGCACCCTGGTCCCTGGCCCTATTTTTGGGCCCGGTCTCCTATGGGACTTCACGATGGCGACGCAACACTGAACCTGAATGGAGACCCCGAAACTTGTTCATGACATCAAAAACTGCATTTTTCAGCACCCTGACCTGATCCTCCTTGCACCCTGCTATCCCTGGAGGGGGGCATACATCCCGTTCATATCTTTTCAAGATACTTGAAAATTTCTTGACAAATTTAGCTTTGCCTTGAAAATTTTTGATATCTTTCTTGCATGACTCATAGTGAGGGAACCCTACTACTGACAGTCATGGTTCTCCCTCGTGATCTTCCCTTTTACTTTGTCAATCGAAGTCGTAAGATCCTTAGTCCACTGGGGGCTTGGTGTATCTTGCCTCCTTGACGTGGTGAAAGTCTTTCAATATTGTTTCCTTGTACTTTACCGGAAGTATGAGCATACGCTTATACTCCCGCTAAAGTGGGGGCTAAATGTAGCATCCTAAAATTGTGACACTTGCAATTTCGACTGCATTTGGGTCTTCACGATGGCGACGCAACACTGAACCTGAATGGAGACCCCGAAACTTGTTCATGACATCAAAAACTGCATTTTTCAGCACCCTGACCTGATCCTCCTTGCACCCTTCTATCCCTGGAGGTGGGACCATGGCGCCCAGCGCCCTGGTCCTTCAGGACTAGGGCGCCCAGTGCCCTGGTCCCCCAGGACCATGGCGCCCAGCACCCTGGTCCCTGGCCCTATTTTTGGGCCCGGTCTCCTATGGGACTTCGGGCCTTTTTGTTTGCAATTTGCAAAATAACATTTCCTGGTCGGCCTAAGGTCGGGAAAATCAGTCTTTTAACCCTAATTGGCAAGTATAAAAACTACATTTCCTCTCCCATTTGAGGAGGAGGGACATATGTGTACAAGACGTGGAAACGATATTCAAGCATTCAAACATTCGAGCATTCCTTCAAGCAATTGATCATTCTAAGTCTCCACTCAAGGCTAAGTGTTGCATTCAAGACAAGGATTAAACCATTGAAGAGGAGATCACATGCTACAACATACAACATACAACAAACAACAACATCTATACCTTCGCATATAAGGATACAAACATCCTTACAACAAGGTACTAGTACTTGTTTTACATTACAGTTATTTACATTTACAGCATTTCTCATTTCTTGGTTAATTCCAAAACCGGGGTTTGACCTAAGGGCAAACCCCTAATCCCTAACCCCCCAATCATCTTCGCTTTTCTGTTTGTAGGTTGCAGGTACGCGGCTGAAATTGAAGATCTGGAATCCTTGTGCAGAGACGAACAGATCCCCCTTCGTTTCGCGGATTTTTTCGGAGGACCGTGTGCACGTCGGGCGCCATCGTCCCGTCAACTTTTGCTCAAATTTGCAGGACAGCGTCGTCTCGACATTTTACTACTAATTCCAGGTCCGCAGCTTCATATCATATCCCTATCTCTATTTATAAGTGAATCTTTATTGCTTCTACATGCATTCCTAGTTCAATCTTTCTATCTACATTTCTTTACAAAAGAGGGTATCCTTGCTATCACAACCCTTGAAACCCATATAGAATCCAATCTTGCATTGCGTGGGATTGGATCTTGTGGGTTTCAACCCCTCTTTTGAATGTAAAGTCTCTCCTAAGTGAAAACCATCAACCCTAGTGACTCTCCCTTCTCTCTCCTTGGAGTTGGGGAGGGGAGAATGACTAGGGTTCGATTTTTCTGCTTTACAGACATAAGCATTTATGTGCTCAAATTTCTTTTCCAGTACCTGACAATGATATTCAAAGAATCTTTATTTCTAATTACAAAAAGATATTAGAGAAAAACTTTTGTTTTCTGAGTTTACTTCTTTCCAACAGTTGTGTGCAACTCTTCACAATTATCAACTGACTATGAGTCAAATGGAACAAGCAAATCCTATGGCTCCGAGTGATAAGGGTGATAGTAGTCAACAACCATTTGGGAAGTTTAAACCAAACAGAGAGTTCATTAAGTTCAATGAAAACATCACCAACAACAATGTGAATGCAACATCAGGTGTGCCTCCTATTTCTAAGTTTTTCAAGAAAAAAAGAAAGTTTACTCCTTTGAATGAATCATTGCATAGTATTATGAATAAGTTATTGGAACAAAATGTGCTTGCTCTTCCTCCTATAAAGCAAATAGATCCTGCAAAGATTAATTCACCCTATTTTGATAACAAATCTTTTTGTCAATTTCATCGTCAACCTGGGCATGATACTGAAAAATGTTTTACTTTAAAGGGTAAAATTCAAGACTTGATTGATAATAATACTATCTCTATTTCAGGTGTGAATGATAAAGGCAACACATTTTTAGCTCTTCCTAACCAAAATCTTAAGATTTTTACTGATCCATTACCTTCTCATACCTCTAATGTGATTGAGACTAATGATTCCTCTTTCTCACCTGATAGTCTTATGTCTATGACTCCAAATGTGATTAACTTTGTGGAACAGCAGAAAACCCCTAAAGAACCTTCCATCACATTTGATTCCAGTGAAACTATCAGGGCACCTGATGGTCCTTTATATATAGTTGCAAAAGTCAAGAATACACCTTGCCGTGGAGTGCTTATTGATCCTTCTTGCATGGTTAATGTCATTACTGAAGAATTTCTTTTTACTTTGCAATTGAATCAAGTGATCTATGACAAAACAAATGTGGTTGTGAAATTATTTGATGCATTTTCTTCTCCTGCAATTGGTTCTATTACATTACCTATTGAGGTCCATAACAAATCCCTTGATGTGAGCTTTGCTATTATTCCATCGTCCGAACAATTTCATGTGAAGCTAGGCTATCCTTGGCTATCTTCCATGAAAGCTATTGCTTCTCCTATTCACAAGTGTTTGAAATTTCCCCATAATGGTGAAGTTGTTACTGTCAATCATAGTCTCTTTAAACCAGCTGAAAGAACTTCTAGCGTTCCTGTTGATTATTTTTGGCCTAAACAATTTCAATCTCTTCCACCACGAAGTGATCATCTTTTCAAATCTTATCAAAAGTGGAAAAAAGATATGATCCTATCTCTAAGTGAACCTAGAACACCCAAACTTGATATTCCTATCATTCTTGAGAAGGAAGTTCTTCCTTTGAAAGATAAAACTAATGTCTTTCCTCAAGAAGATTCCCAACCCATCCCTATGGATGTGACTATGTCTATGTCTAATAAACTTTCTAAAGGTAGACCTATACCTCCTCGTCATGATGGACTCGGTCTCCTTCCTAAACCAGATATTCCTCCTTTATATGGAGCAGTTCCTCCTCCTTCCTCTTATAGAGAGAAGAGACCTTCCTCTTCTCCTGTTATTCAACCTAAGAGACCACAACCTAAACACCCAAGTGATAAGGATGAGAACATTCCTCCTCCTCAATCTTCTCAACTTCCTACTAAGACTAGATGAAATCGTTCTGTGCGTGAACACCGACGAAAGCGTCGTCTTAGAGCTCGGGCAGCTGTTTCCCAAACTTTGCAATCCCCAAAAACACCTTCAGCTAGTATTATTCCATTTTCTCCTCAGCCGAAAATTGAGTCAAAATCTCCTAAACATAAGATGCATGATGGTTTTGATCCTGTGCGAGTTAAAGATCCTATTTTTATAAATCTTGATGATGATATAGATGAAAATGTTATTCATGATGAAAATGTTACTTCTCTTTCTTCTGATAGTGAATATGAATATGTTGATATTGATAACCATTTATCTAACGAATTTTCTAAAGCACTTATCCTAGCTCCTAGACAAGAACAACGTGGCTTGGAACATGAACATAGCCCTTGTTTGGATCTTGTGATAGCTCCATCTGTTGTGTTGAATGTTCCTCCTCTAGCGTGTTTCCTGCCTTCTCGAAATATTGATCAGCAAGATCGGGGGGTGGATGACGTGCTAGACTAGTTCATTAGCATAGCAGACTCTCTCCTCCTCTCTTGATCTCTTTTGTTACTTCTTCTATGTGTTATTCTCATTCTTCTATTTGTTGTCTTTAGTGTTGTCTACTTGAGGACGATGCAAAGCATTGAGATCTCTTTTGGTCTCTCTCATGTTGACTCAAAAGACACATGTGTTCCCTCCTTCTAGGTGACCTTCCTTGATTAGGGAATGAAGAACAATTATGCATACATACATATGATATACATGAATTATCATACAGCATACTGACCCCAAGGAAAGCGAAGTCACCTCGTGCTTTGTGTTTTGTGTTTATTATCCTTGGGTTTATCTCACACTTGGGGGCTAAATCTTTGTGATAACATGCTCCTTTGCCTTCTCATTTCTTATGTGTATCACTACCTTAAAGCAATCACCCCCGATGAGGCATGTGCGATCGCTTCAACATAGGGGGGCATACACTCCTTTCATATCTCTTCAAGATACTTGAAAATTTCTTGGCAAACTTAGCTTTGCCTTGAAAATTTTTGGTATTTTTCTTGCATGACTCATAGTGAGGGAACCTTACTACTAACAATCATGGTTCTCCCTCATGATCTTCCCTTTTACTTTGTCAATCGAAGTCGTAAGATCCTTAGTCCACTGGGGGCTTGGTGTATCTTGCCTCCTTGACGTGGTGAAAGTCTTTCAATGTTGTTTCCTTGTACTTTACCGGAAGTATGGGCGCACGCCTATACTCCCGCTAAAGTGGGGGCTAAATGTAGCATCGTAAAATTGCGACACTTGCAATTTCGACTGCATTTGGGTCTTCGCGATGGCGGCGCAACGTTGAACCTGAATGGAGACCCCGAAACCTATTTATGACATCAAAAACTGCATCTTTCTGCACCTTGGCCTGATCCTCCTTGCACCCTGTTATCCCGGGAGGTGGGACCATGGCGCCCAGCGCCCTGGTCCCTCAGGACCGTGGCGTCCAGCGCCCTGGTCCCTGGCCCTATTTTGGGCCTGGTCTCTTGTTGGGCATCGGGTCTTCAAGTTTGCAATTTGGAAAATAATGCTCCTAGGTCGGCCTAAGGTTGGAAAAATTAGTCTCCTAACCCTAATTGACAAGTATATAAACTACATTTCCCCTCCCAGAAAAGAGAGAAAAAAAGGAAAAAAGGAGAGACATGTGTGCAAGAGGCGGAAGCGATAGGCAAACATTCAAACATTCAAGCATTCAAGCATTCCTTCAAGCAATTGAGCATTCTAAGTCTCCATTCAAGGCTAGGTGTTGCATTCAAGACAAGGATTCAACCATTGAAGAGGAGATCACCTACAACATACAACATACAACATCATTACACCTTCGCATGTAAGAATACAAACATTCTTACAACAAGGTATCAATACTTGATTACATTACAAACATTTACATTTACAGCATTCTCATTTCTTGGTTAATTCCAAAACCGGGGTTTGACCTGAAGGCAAACCCCTAATCCCTAACCCCCCAATCGTCCTCTCTTTTCTGTGTGTAGGTTGTAGGTATGCGGCTGTAATTGAAGATCTGGAATCCTTGTGCAAATACGAACAGATCCCCCTTCGTTTTGCGGATTTTTTGGAGGACCATGTGCACTTCGGGCGCCATCGTCCCATCAACTTTCGCTCAAACTTGCAGGATAGCATCGTCTCGACATTTTACTGCTAATTTCAGGTCTGTAGCTTCATCCCGTGTCCCTATCTCTGTCTACAAGCGAATATTTCTTACTTTTACATACACTCCTAGTTCAATCCTTCTATCTGCATTCTTTACAAAAGAGGGTATCCTTGATGTCTCAACCCTTGAAACTCATTTAGAATTCAATCTTGCATTGTGTGGGATTGGATATTGTGAGTTTCAACCCCTCTTTTGAATGTAAAGTCTCTCCTAAGTGAAAACCGTCAATCCTAGCGACCTCCTTTCTCTCTCCTTGGAGTGGGGGAACACCTAGGGTTCGATTTTTTGCTTTACAGCTTGGCTGGTAAAGTCCAATTGGTTAACTCTTTCTTGCAAAACATCACGATTTCCAACCTTTCTCTTTTTAAGATTCCTGGATGTGTGGCTAATAAAGTTGAAAAAAATAAAAAATGTTTCCTCTCAACAGGTATAAAAGAAAAGACAAGAATGTTCCTAGTTGTTTGGGATAAAGTGTATAGTTCTATAAGTGAGGGAGGGCTTGGGATAAGGAATCCTAATCCTTTCAACAAGGCCTTACTTTCTAAAATTAGATGGCACTTGATTGAAGGTGTCAAAGACTAGGCCAAAATATTTACAACTAAATACCTAAATAATGCCAACAGATGTTTTCTTCTTAAGAAAGAGATACCTTTTGGCTCTTGCATATGGAATAATATCTCCAAAATAAATACTATATTATGAAAGAGAGGGGGAAAACTTGTTGGAAATGGAAGGTGTACTAGGTTCCGACATGATGTTTGGTTAAAAGATAAAACCCTCTCTGATATGAATCAATTCAACACAGTTAAAAAGGTCTTAATTCAATGTTGTGGCACCCTTGTTCATGCCTACCTCTCGTGGCACGAGGATCAAGCTAGATGGAGAAACCTTATGGATCAAGTGTCAAACAACAATAATATTTAAGATGCTAACATTAGTCAAATGGTGGAAGAGGTCCAATCTATGGTCTCTACCCTAGGTGACTACTCCTTTTTTGTCCTTATAGAGAAGATGAATGGATATGGCGTCACAACCCCTCTAGAGCTTTAACTATCAAATCTACCTATAATGCCACAAAGGGAGAATCTAAGGAGAACATCAACCGAAAGAGGATATGGGTTAAAGGCCTCATTCCAAAAATCAATTATTTTTGGTGGGTTATTGTTCATGGTAAAATCCTAACTATTGATAATCTAAATAAAAGAGACATCTCCCTTCTCAATAGATGTATCTTATGTTGCAAGGATCTTGAGAATACTGATCAATTGTCTCTACATTACCAATTTTCTAGGGAGGTTATGGATGAGTTGCTTGTTGATTTTATAATTATGTGGACCTTCTTGAGGAGAATGAAAGACTACATGGAGCAGTGGAATCTTAGTCCTTTCACACACCCAATTATTAGAAACCCATAGCTCCAAATTCTTCCTTTATTACTTGAAATAAATGGAAGGAGCATAACAACAGAATATTCAGAGAGGAAGCTCAAAAGTTTTGTTCCGCATCATAAAACAATAGATTAAGGAGAATATTAATGGTTCTTCCTTCAGGACTTCTAAGGTTATGTTGACCTTGATGGACTTGAGGATAAAACAACGATGGGGAATCACCCATAATCTTGTTAATAGGAACTGGCATAAATTAATCTTAATAAATTATTTCCTTTGGTCCCCTCTGGATGATGGTTGGCCCAAACTCAACTTTGATGGCGTTTCTAAAGGAAACCATGGCTTATCTAGAGTGGAAGGCATCATCAGAAATTACAGGGCTCATCGGTTAGAAGGATACTATGTGAATTTGGGAAAAGGATCTAATAAAAAAGCAGAAACAATTGTTGCCTGGCAATAGCTTGGACGCCTCTATAATTTAAACTGTCGAAATGCAGTCCTAGAAGACTATTTCAAACTAATCGTGCACTACCTAAATGGAAAGATAAATACCCCCTTGAAAATAAAAAAATGTTGTGGAAGATTACAAAAGGTTGATGGCCCTTTTTCACAAAGTTAAGGTCCAATATATTTTTAGAGAAGGGAACAATGTGGTTGATGAAGCTACTAATCAAGGATTAATTCACGAGGACTGGGTTTTTTCAACTATCTGTAGAGCCCTATTGAGCTAAAAAAATATCTTGGTGAAGGAAAGGACTAATTCATACTTGAATGACTCTATCTACTACATGGGCAGTTAAGAGTTTATTGCGGTTGCTTTTTTCCTTTCCTCTTATCGTTTTGAAAATGAGCGCCGACATTTTTCAAATTCAAAATTTGGGGGATGACCTGGAAGATGACCAAGATGTTGACTTGAAGGTTTTTGTGGGGATCATCCCAGAAGCCTATTAGGATATGTGATGGCATGAAAATTATTAATTCCCTCTTTGACATTAGTAGTATGAATATTTTTTTCCAACACTTGGCCTTAATTACTATGGATGGGGAATAATTTGATGGAAAGGTGACGATCTATATAGCATATTGGCAAGGTTTCCCATGATGTGAGATGTCCTTTCACTTGTGGGTATAGCAGTGAAGATCATTTTAAAGATAGTCTTTTGGGTAATTGGTTTTCATCTGGTGGGGTTAGAAGTATAAGTTGTAGTTTCTCTATATCACTTTTAGACATCTTTCCATAACACTATGCTTTAGTTTCTTGAAATGCGGGAGCCTTTGAAGAGGACAAAGCCTAAAAGTTGTAAGGAGCTTCAAAAAAATGAAGAGGTGTGGGACCTTTCCACAGAGTAGGGATGAAACCTTTTTTCTTAGCCATGAAGGGCTATAATAGAGCACTTTTGTCAAGATTTTGTAACTCCTAGTAGAATGGTGAAGTTTTAATTGGCCGCATATCCTTTGTCATTTATATGAAGCTTATTGCAAAGATGACTAGGTTGAAGAATGAGGGCAAGAAAGTTGAGAAAAGAAGCTTTGATGATTACAAGCACTACATGAAGAAATTTTTTGAGAAGGGAGAGAATTCGTTGGTGATACAAAATGGGTATGGTCATTTTGTCCTCCCTATGCTATTGTGACTTATTTTGTTATGAAATACTTTACCTTAAAAAGTCACTACACTTCTATGCACAAATACCATTTCCCTATCCTGACCCATATTAGGCATGGTAATAGAATTAATCTACCCTATTATCTCTGCACTTCGCTTTCTGCTAGTATCTCTGATGGTGTTAACTTGTTGCTCCACCATGGGCTTATCTATATTATGTACAAGTATGTGTTTGACTGTGCACCCCACCGTAGTTGTTTTCTTGCCCTCCTTGGGAATTATGGGCAAAAAAATGAGGCTCAATGCTCTTCTGTCAGAATTGAGCTTATTGAAACTAACCCCCTGCCTTCAAATGAGAATACCAATGTTGCAAAATCTAAAGGCAAAAATCCTTGTGTTGAGATGGAACTCAAATCCCTTGAAGTGGCTTTGCTCAAAACCAACCCTAATAAAAGAAAGTTGGAAACCCACTAAGGCTAGAAAGTTTGATAAAGATTCTAGCAAGAAGAACATCACTATTGACCTTGTTTTACATTATTCTGAGGAGGAAGAGGATGACCCACTTGAAAAGGAGAATAAGGAGGGTAGCTCTAGGGAAAGAAGGTCGGCTCACTTCATTGCGAAATATAAGAAAGTTAAAATTGAAACCAAAGATGCCTCCCTTGAACCAGCTGAATATTTCACCTCGAATGATGATGATGAGTCCTCTAGTGAGGATACTGAGGATGGGGAATTTCAAGTGGAAGAGGATGAATAGGAATTTATGTAAGGCTCGGATTTGGATGGTTTGAGTGATTCTATAGAGGACAATGAGGACTATGAACTGATTTCCCTTCCTCAAAATTCTCTTCAGGATGTGGAAATGGTGCCTTGTTGTCAAGACACACCTACTGATAAGGAAAATTACAATGCTAGAAAACAACATAATCAGATAATTGATCTACAAGTTAAGGTAATGAACCTTTAAGAAAAGGTGGAAGAGTATAGGTAGAGATATTAGCTAATGGAAAAGTTCTTAAGCTCCCTATGTGCTATTACTAATAACATTATGCAGAAAGTGGTCATGGGGTTTGTCTCGAGAAAGAGCGGGATGAAGAAAAGGGCTAAAAAGTTGGGAAAGGATGGCAACCTATAGGAGGAGGAGAAAAAAGAGGACACTATATACCTAGAGATTTGGAATGAATAGATGCAGTTGCTAGAGTGGGACTGGAATCTTAATGACTAGGGTGCGGCTAGACTAGGTTCCTTTTTGGTCCGTGTTCGTTTTGAAAGCGATCTATCTTAGTTATTTTAGAAACTTTTATATGAATAGGCCTACGTGTTGTGTGCATGGGGTTTCTATTATAATTGAGTTTTTTAATATGATTATGGACTATTTACACTTATGAGCTAGTAGCTATCTTATGGATAGAATATGGATGGACATAATTAGTATGTTTAATTATGTTGATATGCTTATTTTTTATTACTTTCGAGAGCTTCTTATGAAATTTATGGATGTCACGTTGTTTGAAGTTGGAGGTTGTGTTTTTTCTCTCTAATGTTGTTGTTTTGTGTGGGTTTGGGACCTCTCCCTACTAGATTAATCAAAAAAAGATCTTTTTTATGGAAATAGGGCAGACAACTGAGAGGGGGGGTGAATTAGTTGTCACAAGAACTCACACAACTTAAACTTGTTCGCAGATCAGATAATTAGACATGAAAGCATAAATTAACAACACATCATAAACACACATAACACCAAGACTTTTGTACGTGGAAACACCTGTTAGGGGAAAAACCACAATGGGGATGAACCCACAATATAAGTATACTCTATTAGAAGTATTACAATGGGGAATGCACATGCATTTAGGCTCAATGCCTAGATCTCACTGCTCAAAATAAAAATGCTTATTGCCCAAGGAAGGCTCGTTGCCTGTACAAACACTCACGTATCACTTCCAGAAATTATGAACTGTGAAATAGCATCTCCTTAATGCCTGGTTCAGTTCCATTGAAGCACAAAACATCTTTCTCCTTCACACTTGATGCAGGAGCACCGGTGTAGTTCTTACCAGTTGAGCAGTTAGCAGTGGAATTGCTTGGAGATCGTGGCATTCCTTCATGTTTGAGAGTTTAGCATTGTGGACTTGGATTTAACTCCTTGAGTTCGTTGTCTTTACCGTGTTCGAGTATCATAGCATTTGGCTTTGTTCGCGGTGAGTTATTGGTTCTAGTATTGACCCGGTTGATATGTTCTTACCGGTTAGTTTGGCAGTATGTTGAGCGAAGTAGATTTTGGGTTACGGTTGATCTTCGTGACTTGCGGATTGTTCGAGATGTTTCTTTGGGCCTTGGCCGGTATTTCCGAAAGTCCGGGCATCATTTTTTTATGCTTTGGAATTGTTCTTAGTGATTTGAGCCGACATGTTACCATTGCAAGTTTCATGAACCAATTGGTCTTTAGGCCGACTTGATTGAGTTGTAATTATTTGTGGGCGGTATACATATGGAGGTTTGTGAATCATTTGGACAGATAGAAGTCAGAAGATAGAAGACTTTTTTTGAGATCGTGCGAAGATGTAGATCCGGCAAGATTCTGATCTGATTAGACTGAGGTCCAGATTAGGGTAGAACCGACAGATTGTTTCTGGAAGACAATATGTTATATGGATGATCTGTGGATCTTGTAATTGCATTGTAAGCATTAATTGTATCTTGGACTGCGATCCAGTATGTGGCATGTATAATTCTTCATATTGTAATAAGATTCATTCATATTGTTTACCGGTTATGTGTTTTGTTATGTTACTGGTTGTTCTTTATGTTGCTTTTGCCATCTTGTTACCGGTTACTGGTATGTTTTGCATGATTTATGTTCTTAGCTGGAACATTAGGTTGTCCTTCATTGGATCTCCCTGCCTTGACTGCGTCAAATGGTATCAGAGCTAGTTTGTGAACCTGTTGTTGGACAGAGAGTTGTTTGTGCACTGGTTGGTTGGAGAGAAGAATGAGGCAAATTGTAGACTTGTTCAGATCGCGAATGTGAGGTAGAGAAAGGTTTGCAGGTAGAACGCCGATCCTAGAGCTTGAGCTTGAGGCAGTTAGTGGGTGGAGACTTGAATAGATTGTCGATTGAGGCAGGCTGGAGAGTGGACTGATAGATCACCGAGGAGAGGCAACCAGAAGCTGTAGTTAGATCGTCGAACCCCCTGAGGTGGTTGCAAGTACCTACTGACTGATCCCCGAACCTAATCAAGTGATGGGACTCACTTTTCAATTAACCCCGAGAGTCTGATGCAGGAGCACCTGTGTAGTTCTTATCGGTTGAGCAGTTAGCAGTGGAATTTCTTGGAGATCATGGCATTCCTTCATGTTTGAAAGTTTAGCATTGTGGATTTGGATTTAACTCCTTGATTTCGTTGTCTTTACCATGTTCGAGTTTCATAGCATTTGGCTTTGTTCTCAGTGAGTTATCGATTTCGGTATTGACCCGATTGATATGTTCTTACCGATTAGTCTGGCAATATGTTGAGCAAAGATGATTTCGGGTTACGGTTGATCTCCGTGACTTGCGGATCGTTGGAGATGTTTCTTTGGGCCTTTGCCAGTATTTCCGCAGGTCTGTGCATCATTTTTTATGCTTTGGAATTGTTCTTAGTGATTTGAGCCGACATGTTACCGTTGCACATTCATGAACCGATTGGTCTTTAGGCTGACTTGATTGAGTTGTAATTATTTGTGGACAGTATATATATGGAGGTTTGCGAATCATTTGGACAGATAGAAGACTTTGTTTTGAGATCATGCGAAGATGTAGATCCGGCAAGATTCTGATCCGGTTGGACTAAGGCCAGAAGACTGAGGTCTGAATTAGGGTAGAACTGGAAGACTGTTTTTGGAAGACGATATGGTATGTGGATGATCTGCGAATATTGTAATTGCATTGTAAGCATTAATTGTATCCTAGACTGCAATCCAGCATGTGGCTTGTATAATTCTTCAAATTGTAACAAGATTCATTCATATTGTTTACCAGTTATGTGTTTTGTTATGTTACTGGTTGTTCTTCCTGCTGCTTCTGGCATCTTGTTACTGGTCATCGGTATGTTTTGCATGATTTATGTGTTTAGCTGCAAGGTTGGGTTGTCCTTCATTGGATCTCCCTACCTTGACTGTGTCAACACTTCTTATCTACCTTCAAAAGATGTATACATTCAACGCACATACACACTCGCACTCATCCGCACACTACCACACTTGAATACAAAGTTATTACAATTATTTATACATGACATCAACCTTGGAGAAAACATCAAGGTCGGCTCAACACTCAACACCTAATTAAAAAAATACAACCACACTCAATACAATATTACATGAGGAACAAACAATGGCATTCAAGACATAGAATGCACCCAAATCTTTCACCTAAAACATGTTACACCTCCGAGAATTACACCTCAAACATCTGCAACACATTACAAGCATTTGGTCGGCCAAGAACATGAAGAACACCAACATACTGAAGAAAAACATCAATTACGAGCTCAAATATCAATGCGGACCACCAACACAAAAGGTACACAATCTAGAGACATCCATAAGCATCATGAATTACCATAGCAACATCCGCACCAACACAAATTACTAGAATCACTAGCATCTTCATACCAAACCTCAGGAGCACTAACTACAATGACTATCAACCTTGAAAAGTCACTTGCAAACCTCCAAATTACGAACCACTTGAGTTGAGGACACACACCATTGATGTCCCAAACATACCTCCAAATCCACATAACAAGATATTACAATGCAGAGCAAAATACTCTCACTCTGTCACCACTGAACAACTGAAAAACCAGCCACAACACATATACCCATAACTCAATCAAATCTCCATGCAGACCTCTAAAACTTGAACTAAATCAAGTATAGACAACCCTCTACAAACCCTTTAATCCGCAAACTTTGATCTTCAGCATACTTACTATGCTGAACAAACTAACTCACTGAACTTCACTGCATCACCGTCTCAGACAAAAAAATATGTTGACATCAATGGCAACACATCTCGCAAATATGTCTCAAGCACGTATTTGCAACATTCTCCCAACAATATCTGGTGGTTGAGGTCATTGATGTGTCAACTTGTACCATTTAAATTCTCTTCAAATATCGAACTGGGGTGTGTGTAAAGCAGTGTGCGATAAGGAATGATTTGGTACAATTTTGGGGGGTTTTGCACTGGTAAACAGTGACTGGGGTGTGATCATACTCCATCAGGAGCTATCAGGAGCTCTCTGCTACGACTTAACTTCAAGGCTAAAAATATCCTTTGCAATCTAAAATAAAGAAACCAAACTCGTCCTAAGAAGATTTAGATTTGTTGACAAGAATTCAAATAGGATGGAGTTAAGACTTAACCGTGGAATTATCTAGAAAACTTAAATAACTTCTAAATCCTAATAATTCAAATTTATACTAAGTGCTGGAAAATAAACCTATCTTGCGCTTGTTGAAAAGGAAATCTATATTACGTTTGCGGAAAATGAAATCTAGTCTATCAAAGCATAAGAACAACTAAATCCATGGGTTGATCTTGTTGAGCATTATTGCTGCTAGGATATGTTGTTGTCATTAATGTCAACATATTCTTGTAATTTATTGCTACTACCATTGCAGATTGGTTTATTGGGATCATGGTTTGGTGTATGGAGTATTCCTAGTGTCATTACATCTTTCTATATTGGTTTCGATGATCCGGGAAGCTTAATTGTTCATATCATATGATCTGGTTTGCAGTTTGTTTTTTCTGATCAGCACTTTATAGAGTTCAGTATTTCCTCCAGTATATTTCGGTGTGATTAGATCTTGAGCTGAGATTTTAAGAGATTGTTTGGGATTCTCTTGTGTATCTTCATTTTAGATGGTTCATGATTTGGTGCTCCGCAAGTTATCTTTCCTCATAACAGATTGTTGTTGTTTGAGTGTTCTTGAAGTTTAAATATTGATCAATGAGAATTTGATAAGTGGTGTTGGTGCAGCTGTTACTAATGATTCTAACAAGCTTTCCAATGTTTCCTAATTATATCCTATTTGTTTTGATGATCTGCATTGATCATTGTGCGATTTTTTGGTGATTTTCATGATCTGGTGATATTCTTCGTGTTATGCGGTACTCTTGGTGGTGTAGCATGTTATGGTTGATCTTGGCGAGATTTCCGATGGTGTTGCATGTTTGGAGATTTGGTTTAGGTCCATGTTATATCATGTATATCATTTTATTGGCCTGGTGGTCAATCTTTGTATCGTGTAATGTAATTTTGTAATAAGATGTTGAGGGTTTAGCCGACCTTGTTGTCAAGGTTGATAAATTGTATAAATAGGTGATTAAGTCATGTAATTTGTGTGAAGGTGGTGTGTCTGCATTATCAGAGAATGGTGTATATGTGAACAAAAGAATTCATTCTTTGGTAGTGTGATTGAGTAGAGTTTTGGAGGGTTGCAAAGCAGACATATGTGCTTAATCATTATTGTCATCAGGCATTAGCAGATGTTATTATTGCAGTTCATTCCTTCCGGATTGTAGTCTGAATCTTGTTGTAAGTCAATGAGACTTTCTTGAGGTTTGTTGCCTTCCGAATTATTATATTTTGAGCAATGATCTCTAAGCAATGAGCTTGAATGCAGGTGCATTCCCCATTGTAATATTTTCACATACTACTGCAGACTATCATCTTATTGTGGGTAGGTTCCGACCATGGTTTTTCCCTTAACCGGGTTTTTCAAATCAAAATTTTGGTGTTGTGCTATCTATTTTCTTATCTTTGTTGTTACTACAGTTTATCAAATTTGCATTTAAGGTTAAGTTTGATAATCCGGTGAAAACCGATTCACCCCCCGCCCCCCCTCTCAGTTTTCCTTTATTATTGTTGCCAACAATTGGTATCAGAGCTAGATCCCCCGGAAGAAGCTTAACCGCTTGAAGAGATCCGGTATGGCAACTGAAGGTGTTATCTTTAAGAAGTAGAGTCCAAGATTTGATGGAGGTAACCATGTTGTATGGAAGAACTGGATGGAGGTGCACTTGAGATGTCTTGAAGAGGATTACTAGAAGATTACAAAGAATGCCTATTTTGTTCCTCCGAATGGACCGGTTACTATTGATGAGATCAAGGAAGCTAAACATAACATTAGAGCTAAGGAAGTATTGCTAAGTGCCCTGACTGATTCAAAGATGACTAATGTAATGGGACTTCAGACTGCACATGAGATGTGAAAGAAGCTTGAGACCCTATATGAAGGAGATAAACAAGTCAAAGTTGTTAAGTTGCAAAGTTTGAAAGGGAAGTATGAGATGCTGAGAATGGGAGAAGATGAGAACATAAATTCCTTTATGGCTAAGGTAAATGAACTTGTCCTAGGTATCAGATGTGTCATGGAACTCTTGAAGAAGATGAAATTGTTGCTAAGGTGCTGAGATCATTGCCTCTTGCTTACAAACATAAGGTAGCTGCTATTGGTGAGATCTAGAGTGTAACTACTGTGACAAGAGATATGTTGGTTGGAAACATTGTTGCATTTGAATTGAGCGAGTTTGGTGAATCACATGGGAAGTCTGAGACAACATTTAGAGTATCTATATCCAGAAAGCAGAAGTATGATCTTGAAGAATACAAAATATCCGGATATGAAAGAGAGAGAAGAGAGATGTAAGAGTAAGAAAGAGAATTGGAGGAGCTTGAAGCATTGATTGCCCGAAGATTGCCTAAGGGGGCTAGTAAGTATGATGGAAAATTGCCTCTAAAATGTTTCTCTTGCAATAAGATAGGACATTTTGCTTCTAGATGCCCGAAGAGAATGTCTAAATATGATAGGCATGATAAATTTGATAAGCATGATAGGAATGATAGATATGAGAAGTATGATAAGCCTTACAAGTCTAACTAGAAGTATAAGCACCAGAAGAACAATTACTATGATGTTGATGAAGGTGTTACAGATGAAGAATCAGAAGGAGATGAAGTTATGTTTATTTCTATCAAAGATGATGGACTTGTACTTATTGATTCCACAAGTTGCACTATTGAGGAGAAAGCTTTAGCTGCTAAAGTTGAAGAGAAAGATGAATGGGTGATTGATAGTAGTTGTTCACATTATATAACCGGTGATAAAAGCAAATTTGTGAATATGGAAAGGTATGATGGTGGAATAGTAAGATTTTGAGATGACAAAGCATGTGTGATCCATGGTATAGGTTCTATTTCCTTTGATGGTAAGCTTAACACTGATGATGTCTTGTATGTTGATGGTTTGAAGCATAATATTTTAAGTGTTGGACAAATGGTGGACAAAGGTTATGATTTGCAATTCAAGAATTGAAAATGTAGAATCCTAAATGTCTCTGGTATAGAGATTGCATTTGGAACTAAGACTGAAGGTAGTATCTTTAATTTGAATACTAGTGAGAAAAGTCGTTTGATTACTCAGATTGATGAAAGTTGGTTGTGGCATAGGAGAATGTGTCATGTTAATTTTGACTCAATGATTAAGATCAATTCTACACAAGCTATTAGAGATTTGCCTAAAATTATTAAGTCTGCTAATCCGGTATGTAAGGAATGTCAAATGGGAAAGAAAAGAAGAATTTCTTTTAAAAGTAAGTAGTATACGTCTGATGGATTGCTAGATCCTCTGCATACTGACCTATGTGGACCTACAAATATTAGAAGTGCGCAAGGTGACAAATATTTTATGTTATTTATTGATGATTATTCCAGAATGATGTGGGTTGTCTTTTTGAAGGAGAAATCAGAAGCATTAGACAAATTCAAGATATTCAAAGTAAAGGTTGAGACTGAGACAATATTGAAGGTGAAATGTTTGAGATCTAACAGAGGAGGAGAATTATGTTTCGATGAATTCGATTCATTCGGTGAGAAGCATGGAATTATAAGACAATTATCTACTCCTAGAACCCCACAGCAGAATGGAGTTGTTGAAAGGAAGAACAAAACTATTTTGGATGTTGCAAGGACTATGCTAGTTGAAGGGAATGTTCTGAAAATCTATTGGAGAGAAGTTGTTAGCACTGTTGTTTACACATTCAACCAAGTGCATATAAAAGGTGATACCAGTAAGACTCCTTATGAGCTATGGTTTGGTCAAGTTCCTATTGTGAGATATTTCAAAATTTTTGGAAGCAAGTGTTATATCAAGAGAGATGAGGATATAAGAAAGTTTGATGTAAAAAGTGATGAAGGAATTTTCTTGGGATATTCAACAAAGAGCAAACCCTACCGGTGCTACAATAAGAGACTGAGAAAGATAGTGGAAATTGCAAATGTGAAGGTTGATGAGAAATGTGGAAAAGAAATCAGAGAATGCGGATATGATGATGATTAGGATGTTGTCATAAAATAAATTCAGCCAGAAGAATTGAAGCAGAATGATCCGGTAGAGACATTTAATCTAGATGTTGTTTCTACCGGTGAAGAGGTGTAGGAACCTAAAAATCAGAATAATCAGAAGACTCTGAGGTACGTAAGATTGAATTACTCTGAAAATCAGATCATTGGTGATAAAAACAAAGGCGTGATGACTAGAAGAAGGTTAGTTGCTAAAGAGGTATGTTTGATTTCTAAAATTGAACCTCAAGATGTTGTTGAAGCTTGCAAAAATGAAAATTGGATAAAGGCTATGGAAGAAGAATTAACTCAAATTGAAAAGAATAACACATGGGAACTTGTTCCTAGACCTAAAGACAAGAATGTGATTGGTACTAAATGGATATTCAGGAACAAATTGAATGAAATCGGTGAAGTTGTCAAAAACAAAGAAAGATTAGTATGCAAAGGATATTCACAAAAAGAAGGAATTGATTATGAGAAGACTTTTTCTTCAGTAGTTGGACTTGAAGATGTTAGACTATTGCTTGCATATGTTGCTTATAATGATTTCAAGGTATATCATATGGATGTCAAGTCAACCTTTCTGAATGGTGATCTTGATGAAAAGTCTACATTGAGCAACCTGATGGATTTTCATTATCAGATGATGGAGACATGGTATGCAGACTGAACAAAGTTCTTTACGGACTAAAACAAGCCCCTAAAGCCTGGTATGCTAGATTGGATAAGTATTTGCTAAAATTGGGATTTAATAAAGGTGTTGTTGATAGTAATCTATATTTCAAGATTGAGAATGATAACATTTTAATTGTTCAAGTTTTTGTTGATGACATTATCTTTGGAGGAGATGATAACTTGAGCATGAAGTTTGCTGGTGATATGCAGAAATAATTTGAGATGTCTATGATAGGAGAAATGAAATTTTTCTTAGGATTGCAGATTTCACAGACTAGAAAAGGTATTTTTTTATATCTTAAGCTAAATATGTAAAGGAATTGTTAAAGAAGTTTGTGTTAGAAGATTCTAAACTGTTTGGAACTCCTATGGCGACTGGCTGTAAATTGTCTAGAAATGATGAATCTCCAAAAGCTAATCAGACCTTGTATAGATCTATGGTTGGTGGATTGCTATACTTGACTCAAACTAGACCTGACATTATGCATGTTGTGTGCATGGATGCTAGATATCAAGATGATCTGAAAGATAGTCATGTCACTGTTGTAAAGAGGATATCTAGATACTTGAAAGGAACTGTGGATTATGGTTTGTGGTATCCGAGGAATGATGATTTCATGTTATGTGCTTACACTGATGTTGATTAGGTTGGTGATGTTGATGACCGGAAGAGTACCTATGGTGGTGCTTTCATTTTGGGAAAGAAATTGGTTTCATGGGCAAGTAAGAAACAAGGTTCAGTTTCCCTATCTACTGCAAAAGTTGAGTACATTGATGTTGGTAGTTTGGATGAAACAAATGTTGAAGGATATCAAAGGTATCTATGATGAGCCTATTGTGATATATTGTGATAATTCCAGTGTTATTAATATGTCAAAGAACCCGGTACAACATTCAAAGACTAAACATGTATCAATCAAGTATCTTTTATTGAGAGAAAAAGTTAGTGAAAAGGAAGTGAAGCTAGAATATGTGTCTACAAAGGAAAAAATTGTTGATATTTTCACCAAGCCTTTGCCTAATTTACATTTGTCTATTTGAGAGACAAGTTAAGGGTATCTACCCCCCCTGATGGAAATTCGATACATTGAGTTGCATCAATCCGATGAACCTCACAGTCTTATCTTCCTGTCTGGATTGATGAATTTATGTTGCCCCTTTGATCGAGTAGTTTGTTTGTGCCTGGATAGGTTATATGTTTAAAGGGGAGAAAATTATGATTTGTTTTCCAAAGGGAGAGTTTGGTTTTTTGTTTTGAAGACATTTGTCATTGATGTCAAAAGGGGAGAGAAGCATGTGAAAAAGTGTTTTATCTACTTAATCTTAGGGGGGTCTATTAGAGATGTTTTCTTTCTTTGCATTGATTGTTTTTCACATCCATATGTTGTCATCAATGCCAAAGGGGGAGATTGTTGGACATTGTTGCTGCTAGGATATATTGTTGTCATTGATGTCAACATATTCTTGTGATTTATTGCTACCACCGTTGCAGATTGATTTATTGGGATATTGGTTTGGTGTATGGAGTATTCCTGGTGTCATTACATCTTTTTGTATTAGTTTCAGTGATCCGAGAAGCTTAATTGATCATATCATATGATCCAGTTTGCAGATTGGTTTTTCTGATCAACACTTAACAGAGTTCGATATTTCTTCCGGTATATTCTGGTGTGATCAGATCTTGAGCTGAGATTTTGAGAGATTGTTTGGGATGTTCTTGTGTATCTTCATTTCAAATGGTTCGTGATTTGGTGCTCAGCAAATTATCTTTCCTCGTGACAGATCGTTGTTGTTTGAGTGTTCTTGAGGTTCAGATGTTGATCGATGAAGATTTGATAAATGGTGTTGGTGCAATTGTTACTGATGATTCTAACATGCTTGTTGGTGTTTCCTAATTATGTCTTATTTGTTTTGATGATCTAAATTGATCGTTGTGCGAATTTTTGGTGATTTTCATGATCCAGTGATATTATTCGTGTTATGCGGTACTCTTGGTAGTGTAGCGTGTTGTGGTTGATCTTGGCGAGACTTTTGGCAGTGATGCGTGTTTGGAGATTTGGTTTAGGTCCATGTTATGTCATGTATATCATTTTATTGGTCTAGTGGTCTATCTTTGTATCGTTTAATGTAATTTTGTAATTAGGTGTTGAGGGTTTAGCCGACCTTGTTGTCAAGGTTGATGAATTGTATAAATAGGTGATTCTGTCATGTAATTTGTGTGAAGGTGGTGTGTCTGCATTATCAAAGAATGGTGTATATGCGAACAAAGGAATTCATCCTTCAGTAGTGTGATTGAGCAGAGTTTTGGAGGGTTGCAGAGTAGACAAATTTGCTTAACCGGAATTGTCATTAAGCATTAGCAGATGCTATTATTGTAGTTCATTCCTTTAGGATTGTAGTTTGAATCTTGTTGTAAGTCATTTAGACTTCCCTGAGGGTTGTTCTCTTTCGGGTTATTATATTTTGAGCAATGAACTCTAGGAAGTGAGCCTGAATACAGGTGCATTCCCTATTGTAATATTTACACATACTATTATAGAGTATCATCTTATTGTGGGTAGGTTCCCACCGTATTTTTTCCCTTAACTGGGTTTTCCATGTCAAAATCTTGGTGTTGTGTGTTGTGCTATCTATTTTTTTAATCTTTGTTGTAACTGCAGTTTATCAGATTTGCATTTAAGGTTAAGTTTGATAATCCAGTGAAAACAGATTCATCTCCCCCCCCCCCCACCTCTCAATTTTCCTTCATTGTTGTTGCCAACAGATCGAACAATGGTTTTTCTCTCATCTTAATCTTCAAATTCATCATCTCATTAACTACTTTAACAACAAAACGCATCTAATGGAAATGTATTCTAACAAGGTTGTAAATTGAAACTAACAAACATTCATCTACCAAATGATATTTTCATTAAATAAACACAACTTTTGAAATTAACTTCCTAATTACACAAAACTCAACATCACATTAACTGAACAAAAAAAATCAATCTCAATGCTTCAAACTGAAAATGAAAGAAAAATAACTCAAGGATCACCTCCCTTCGGTTGAGTGGGCCCTAATCTTCCTCTGGTGAGATCCCAAACACTAGATTTCAAATCAACTTTCGATTTTCATTGAAATAAACTTCCAAGAGAAAGTAAAACAAAACTTGTTGATTACAAAATGTAAGGTTCTATTGTCGACTATCTTATTGTCTATTTTTCATATACATACTGCAAAGAATATAAGGATATTTATATATCTTTTATTTAAATTCAAACTATGGTTACCTACCTAAAGCAAAGTAATGAATATTAAACCAAACTGGAGAAAACTTAACAAGAAATAAATTAACATTAGAAGGAATTTAAGTTCTAGCAAGCTACCAATGGAACAGGTGTAAAGAAGATCAAGAAGATCTTATCAATTGGAGTCATCAAGAGTTGTAATCAACCTTGTGGCAACCAACTTGGATTTGTCTGTTGAGTCTGCTTGTTTACTCAAAGCGTATTCAAAGAAACATTTATGAAGATAGAACAGAACATGGTGACATTATTCTAATTATCATGCTATTCGCGCGTATAAACAAGCAAAAAGTGAAACATTATACCACAAGACATAATTTCTAATATTACTTCTAATAGTATAACATAACAACAACAATGAGTAAATGAGTGCAATACAGATGCCACCAGGCATATTAGTTCAAAGACTATTGAAAGTTTAACTCATAAACTACAATAAACAGTATTATGATGGAACACCCATCATTTCCTCCCCCTCCTGATCTAAACCTATTGGAATCAAGGATCACTAAGTCGATGGGGGTGAATCAGTGATATACCGGTTAACAGATTTTCAAACTTAACTTTAAACTACCGGAAGCAAATGGATGAAACTAAAATGCAGAAACATAAAACAAACAACCACAAAAGCATAACATCAGATTTTTACGTGGAAACCCAAATGGGAAAACCACGGTGGGATTTGAACTCACAATATTATTCCACTATGATCAGTAACAAAACAATATACAATATGGGAATGCACAGGCATTCAGGCACACTGCCTAAATATCACTGCTCAAATACAATAAAGGCTACAACCCCGGAAGGCTCACTGCCTTACTGATTGATTACAATGATGAATTACAGCAAAATGAACTCCAAAATAACATCTACAATGCTTGGATGAGTTATGGTTAAGTGCTAGATATACTGACTGGGTTTCCTCTATTGAACTACTTCGTTCTGCCCTATTCACTGTCTCAGTCAACTACCGGATCAAGGATGCGCACGTGAAACTGCGCCAAAACGGATTCTTGATCACCACTTGCTCGCATACAGTCATACCATCCACTAAAAAGATCATCCCCACCAAACTTATATATTGGCAATCACAAAATAGATCATTTACCATGTCGGCCTGCTAGAGTAATGTGTAGTCACAAGTCGACTTGACCGGATCCCAAAGGATAAAAGTGGATCACCAAAACAGTAATAAAATGATGTGTCTATGTCAACCCAATCATCCCAAATATGATTCAATGCACCACAATCACCATAAAGCTTCCGAACCAAAAATGCTCTGTTCTCCTTGGAATACCAGTTAACACTTGCTTCCAAATAAAAAGAATTACGACCACTGGATCAAATCTCTATGAAGAGTTGCCATCAATGACAACCCTAAACAAATAATCAGCCACCGAAAACTACCAGAAACCACTGGATGAGTGTCAAATGCCAACAATCTCCCCCTTTGGCATTGATGGCAACATTCGTGAAAAATAGCTAAGTGTTGAACACTGTTCACCATTTCAAAAGAATTAAAAGAATTTCTAAGGCTCTAGAAACCACCGAATGAGTGTCAGTTGCCAACAATCTCCCCCTTTTACATTGATGGCAACACTCGTAAAAAATGGCTAAGTGTTGAACACTGTTCACCAATTCAAAAGAATTAAAAGAATTTCCAAGGCTCTAGAAACCACTGAATGAGTGTCAATTGCCAACAATCTCCCCCTTTGGCATTGATGGCAACACTCATGAAAAATGGCTAAGTGTTGAACACTATTCACTGGTTCAAAATAATTAAAAGAATTTTTAAGGCTCCCCCTTAGACAAAGAATTCCACTTTTCTATATTGTAGATTTTTCACCTTTCCTCTCCCCCTTTGAGAGCAATGCCAAAGATGGGGTGTTGTCCAAAACTTATATACAGAGATATTTGCTAGAGAATTTACAAATACTTGAAGATGTCAGCATAAACAGTCTTCAAAAATCCTAGGTGAGTATCTCACCCACTCTTCAAGTTATCCAAAATTGTGATAAATGCACTAAATACAGTGGCATGAATTTCTAATTCCTTTAGATCAGATGGCACAGGCCAAGCCATTTCCTTCATACAATCTACCTTATTACTCAACATGATATCCAACCGGGGGGCAATCAGGTTCCGAAATTCACCAACTTTTCTTAAAATTTTGTCCCTTGTCCGCTTGGAGGCTTGAGATCTAATCATTTAGAGCTATAATCTACCCTTCAACACTGCTAGTTAGAGCTACATTTGGATCAAAGGACTATGAAATACTAGCAAGCTTGCCCTGGCAAACACCTATGTGCTTGTCTCTATCTACAGTGAATTTAAGAAAAATTAAATAAGACTTGTACAATTTACCGCCTTCCAACAATGCATTAGAAATAATTTGCAGTCTACTATTTAGTCTCACTCTATCATCATCGATCATCTTTCAAAATGCCTACATCCTAACATCCTTAAATCTATCCAAAACTTTCTGAGTAGCAAACTTCTCTAAAGAATCAAAATTTGTATTTACACTGTTAATCAATTGCAACAATTTACCAAAGGAGCTATTATTAGAATCTAATTGTACATTTGGAGCCACCTTTTGCAAAACATCAACTGACATCAAAATGAGCTTCTTATCTTCATATTCAGACTTCACCAGATCCTGGCTAGCATGAGCTTGCACATCAGCTGTGAGCATGAACTTTTCAGTAGGAGACATTTGTCCAAGGTTCAATGGACCATCAAGATTGATAGGGATCTGAGGTGGAATCGTAGTAACCAGAGGAGTGACATTTATCGGATCAACTACTCCTTTGCCTTTCTCTACCTCAATGACCTTAGCCTCTATACTTCCAGCATCCTTTCTCTCTTCTCCATCCCCTTTATCTTTTGCACCGGTGTTGCCACTTGGTGCAGTATCATCCTTTTGGATCTTAGGGGTTGCTAAACTATCTACCACCGGAGGATTATCACGAGTCTCAGCATCAAGTGTTGTGTTACCTTGATCTTCCAAATGTCCCTCAGTCTGAGTTTCACCCTTCTGACCACCGGAAACACCTTGCTTTTCTTCCGACTGAGAGGACTTAAATGTATCTTTATATAGAGGATCTTCTACAATTATCTTTTTCCATATGTCCTATGTCTCCTTCCTCACTTCTTCCACTTGACCAATCACTAATCTGTTTACCCTATTTTTACTTCTAAATTCTTTCTTGTTAGCCTCTTCAATGAGTCTTTTGACTTCATCATGGGTGATACCGGTGCAAACATTTATTAGTTCTCTTCAATCTTGCTAGTTGTTAGCCTCCTTGCATTGATAATGTTATACAAATCCTTAGGGATACTACGCCCTAATTCAATCAAAGTCTTGCTAAATTTATGCAAGTATAAAACTATAGCTTCTTCAACCTTTCTCTGATCTCCCTCATCTAGATGTTCATAATTCGCTCCAAGATTCTTCAAGTTCCCATCAACAATTATTTCATTTATCAGTTGATCTGTTGACAAAGGAGGAACAATTGTGTACTTACCTTGCAGGTCACTAGACTCAATGTCTTTGTCAAGTTGACTTCTGACCTGTCTTCCTCTTTTGGGTCTACCGATAGGAGCAGGTTCTAGTTTAGTTTTCTTGCTTTGCTGAGCTCCATCGGACTGTCGCTTCCTCACAACTCTAACAAATTCACCTTTCTTCTTTGCCTTTCCTACTTCCTCATCAGATTTTGTTTTAAAAGCCACCGAAGACATAGCAACATAAGTCCTCTTGGGCTTCTCCTTTTGCTTCAATACACCTTTCTTGGATGGGCTGGGTCCTCCAGATTGTGCCACCGGAGCAAGAGAAGATTTGGTTTCTTTAAGTTTGACCTTGGAAGAAACCGGATCAACCTTAGGCTTCTTGGTTTCCTCGTTGGCCTCTTTCTGTGCATGTCTCTCTCTTTCTTTCTTCACCTCCTCCAAGGTGAATCCCATTTGAGCTGCCACCTCCCCGGCCATCTTTCTAACTTTCCTTTTTTCTGGCAGATGCAATGAATTGATTGTGCAATTCAAGGTCTTTCTCCTTGAAAATTCCAAATCTCCCTCCCTTTGGATCCATCGATTGACTCAATAAATGTTGAGCATATGCCTCAAGTGCGATGGAGTCAACTTCATACCCCATGAGCTTGATCCATGTTGTTTTGGGCTCCACAACTTCTATCAGAGGTTGATATTTGTCAATCATGAAGTAAATGGTTTGCTCATACTTCTCACACTAGTAGAAAAACAACAATAAATGACTAAAAAAACTACTAAAAATTACATATAAATGACTAATATTGGTCATGTGACCATTAACAGTTTATTGTTGGTCATTTATAACGTGACCAAATTTATGACTAACAAATTTTCATCATTTATTGGTTGTTTTGATTGATTGATTTGGTCATTTATTTGTTCATTGATTTAGTCATTGATTGTTGTTGACCAATCATTGATTTGGTCATTGATTTAGTGGTTAATTTAGTCATTGATTGTTGTTAATTGGTCAATTATCTAATCATTAATTGTTGTCAATTGGTAGTATATTTATCATTTTAATCGTTATTTTGCCGTCAACTGGTCATATATTTAGTCATATTAGGGTATGATGGAATCGAACCACCATCCTCCTACTTGTGAAGCAGGTGCTCTTCCATTTGAGCTAGCACCCTTTAAAGAATAATTATACCATGTATCCTATGTTAGCCTATAACCATACATTTCTACAAAATACAAAATCAAGTATTTGATGACAAAAAATCAATGTTTAAGGACATCACATCACTATCTAAAATATCTAGAAGAGAGGATTTCAATGACCAATTACCAACTCTACACTCAACTAAAATATCTGCAATGACCAGCTCTACAATCAACTAAAGTATCTACAAGAGAGGATTTCGAAACAACAAGATTGACAAACATCTTTGTTTTTGCCCCATATCTCCTCTGCTAACTTCTTTGCATATTCAGGGTCATCAAACACTAAAATATTATTAAATAAGGTTCCTGATTTGACTTGTTGTACAAGAAAATAGGAGAACACAGATTGTCAAATGTAATCAATTACTCAAAGTCAACCAAGACACTACAACATCTTCGTAGTTATTAATCGAAGAGAAAATTACAATTTAATTGTTTTCCTTTCGTTGTCTTGTGAATGGTAGCTTTATGTGTCTTCAATGCTACATCTTTTAGACTTTTTCCAATGCCATTACTACTATGCTTTAAAGCTTGTATAAGTTTATTCTTTTTCAAAGAAAAACTAGTTAACTAGGAAAGGGGTGTATGGAATTTTTTGACTGTGTGGTTTCAGACAAATGGATTGACATCTGATCTATTTCAACAACTTGCTATATGATGTGTATATTCCATGAAATGACTTCTGAATTTGTATGACTTGGCATGCTAGGAAGGCTTAGAAAAGACCTGCCAGATGGCTCAATGGGAGCAATCTTGCAATCTTACTCATCTTTATGTGAGAAAACTATTAGTACATCAGACCAAAAAAATTTAGTAAAGCTTCATATTGTAACATTATTATCATCCTTATATCCAGCAAATGATGAGATAAAAAAATATTCTCTAAAGAGCTCTTGAGTTTCTGTAATATGTGGATCTATTGCTCTCCATGGAGATATTTGTAGTTTCCACTACAAGGAATTGACTACCATAGTGCCTAATGTTTGACTAAATTTCAATTTTGATTAGATGTGTCCTATTCAGAAAAAATATACAATGTTTCCAATAACACTGCTACATATGATAATCATGCTGTTCTAAAAATATATATCTAAAAGTGGAAAAACACTTTGGGATGAATAGTGATGACTTAATAGTTTAGAGTACCAAATGAATTTTCATAAGTAGTACATAATAACGTGTGCTTGAAATGAGTCTCTTGCAATTTGCAGATAAACTGTTCCTCTAATGTCAATTTTTTGAAAAGTTTAATAATGTATTAGCCTTACATCAATGACACCATAGGGTTTAAAATAACGAAAATAAAGAATAGTTGAGTCCACATAGAACATCACATAATTTGAGACAACGAAAAACACCATCTCTTTAGTCTACAGATGAAAACTGAATTGCACAAGAAAATATAGACAAAAGCAAAAGACATTGAGAAAAATTAGTTAAAAGTAAAACATGGAAATACAAAGAATTTGTGAAGTGAATTGTGAAATCTTGATGTATTAGTAATAACAGGTCCCCACTTTTTTACTCGATTCTCTAAACGATTTGAATATCACCTGAGATTTAGGATTGAGAACTTCATACAATCCCCAAGCATAATCCTACTAAATCTGAAAATTGTGTTGTCCCAGCTGTTAAAAAAATTATCGTTTTCTATCTAATCTCAAATCTAAATTCTGAAATAAAGATATCATGATGTCTTTAAGTATTGATACAAAGAGAAATAGCACTTGATCTTGATTATCCGATTAAATCAGAACATTGGTTAGATAATTAATGAAATGCAAGAAACAATATAGAAGCTGCAATCCATCTAGTAAGTGAAATTAGATAGCATACTGGAAAGGCAGTCTTTAGTACGTGCCCTCCTATCTACATTTCCTCATTTTCAGCATTCGGCTAAGGAATTCTGTCAAACAGTTCTACGAAAGAATTTTTATTATGCTTTCATTGATATTCCGTAACTTGTTCTAGTGTGTCCACTTTAGCACAGCAAGGAGTATGCTTGCAAAGGTTATTGAATTTGACTTAATACCTGCTTAATGCTACTTTATTGTTCTTGTTTACTGTCATTTCTCTCTAACATGCTTTCAGTAATTGTAGTTTTCAATTGTAATACTGTTAGATATTCCAAGTCTTTTGTTCTCTTGTACAATAATACTCATCTTTGTTGTGTCCCCTTGTAATGTCCCTTAGGGAAAATAACTGGAAATGCCCTAGTTATGGGTCCTAGTAGGGTTGAAAGTACGTACCTTAATTTCTGCTAGTCCAAACCTGCAAAACCAGGCTAGAAGATGCTATGAATTATTTAAGTAATTAACATATAAGTAAGTATATTCAGAATTAACTATAAACTAAAATTAATGTAGAAGTGTCAAAGACTAAATTATAGATTAGGAATAATGGGAAAATATAATAATGTAGGGTGTCTTATCAACAGTTTCCCATACTCAGTACTACCATGTAGGGTGCCCCATAGCAGTTCTCCCTACCCAATGATCTTGTAGGGTGCCCTATAGCAGTTCTCCCTACCCATTTATCAGGTAGGGTGCCCTCCAGCAGTTCTCCCCACTTAATGATCTTGTAGAGTGCCCTATAGCAGTTCTCCCTACCCATTTATCAGGTAGGGTGCCCTCCAACAGTTCTCCCCACTTAATGATCTTGTAGGGTGCCCTATAGCAGTTCTCCCATCCCAATGATCTTGTAGAGTGCCCAATAGCAGTTCTCCCTACCCATTTATCAGGTAGGGTGCCCTCCAACAGTTCTCCCTACTTCTAAGGGATGGATTTGGTTCAAACTGTCATTAGTAAATATATTATTATCAATGTTTGTGTCTTATTATCATTCTGATTATTTATCAGTTAATTTCTAGAATATTCACTCATATCAATTATCAATTACCGCCAAATACCAATTGTTCAAATATCTGTTATGACTTCATTCACTGTAGATTTTACTCTATTACCCTTATTTTCCAGTCATATACCGTGTTCCCAGAATGATTCAATACGTATTTAATTTATTACTGTTATTTATGAATATACCAATATACAGTGATTAATATTGATATTGCAGAATGATTCTATATAAATTAATACTTCTATTTCTAAATACATCAACAGTATGTTAATATCCAAAAGTGTTATAGTGTTTGCAGCATATAAATTCTCAGAGTATTATATGGTATATTATTTCAGACTAAAAAAATGACTTAGAATACTAGAGCATTTGCACAAAATATCATTTCAGATTTAGAAGTGACATGTATATATCGAAAGGAGGACATGCTTTTATATAAACATTATTAAACCTTCATTATTCTGTCATACGTATGCATTCCTGTACAGACTGTGGGCCAGTGTGTGGATATGGGCGTAACTTTTGTCTTTTTTTTCCCACTTCCCTCCCCCTTCTGAATCACCCCCGACTCTTTTATTAATCCTTCTCCCCACGTCTGCATTGAGAGTCGTGGCTGTTGGGAAAGGTTTGGAGGGCGGTGACTCCTAGAAAAGTCACCGCTCTCCTTAGATAATCGGTTAACTTTATTTCCAACAATAATTCATTAATATCCTTATTTAATGAATAATATTTATTATTAATATAAATTAATGATAATTTACTAAATACTGATCAATGCATATTGTTTATTAATAAAAATCAGTGAATATTATTGTATCATTATTAACAACAATTAATATTATTTATTATTAAATTTTATTTCAAAGTGGGGACATTACAGGTTATTTGAATGAAAAAGCTCAAAATAGTCAGAAAGGCAAGAGAGAAATTGATTAAACAAATGCCACACTCAACAGTCAAATGAACTTAGACAATTTTTGTCAGTTCTGCCTGACTTTTCCAAAGACATTAAGTGTAAAAACACTTTGAAAACCTTGTTTTAGAATTTGCAAGCTATAACAGTAACGTATGGGAACAAAAGAAGGTTATAGCAGCGTCTTCAGTAGCACAAAGATTAGTATCAAACCCTAGGGCAGTTATTAGAGAAAGAGTACATGTGTTCTAGGCATCAATGAGAAGACAATGAAGAACAGTCATAGCCTCATAGTCAATATCTTCAAACCCTAGGTAAAGTGGAAGTATTGACAGCCAAAATTATAATGAAGGAGATGTATTATTGCAGCAGTTCTGGGACACCATCAAAGCATGACAGTGCCCACAAAAGGAATAAAGAAAAATGACAATAGAAGAAGATCATTGTATGTTACAAATATTGGAGGCATGAACACAAAGATGAAAGAAAGATTTATGCCACAGAACAGAGATTGAAGACAGGGAATAATGCACGGTGCAGTCAAATTGGCAGTGAACTGTCAATAAGAGCTCCCATGGTCATTAAGAGGAAGATACAACGATAAAAGTCAATCAGTCCTCATTGAGAGAATATAAAGAACAGATAATGGCATGTACTGAAAGAGTTTTGATCCTCTGTGAGTTTCAAATAAAATGACTGTATACTATCAAAACCCTAGGATGCAATCAATGTATCACAGTGCAGCCATAAAGGAAAGATAGAGATTTCTTGTTGAAGATCACAGTGGGCATGACTGTCAAAGTATTAGCAAACCCTTTTCAGGATCTCACAGTAAGAGAATTTAAAGAATGATCTCAAGGTGTAGGGCAGTGATAAAGGTTGAGAACAAAGATATTAAAAGTTGTTGATCAAGACTATAAAGAATCAATCAAAACGATTAAAGACAGTTTATAGGTGCTGCAAAAAGACCATGAATACAGTACCCAATGAGAAGCCAGGGCAGTATTGGACATAAATGGTGCATCAAAATCAGAGCAGGGAATAATAAATAATTAAGAGGCAAAGCTATCTAAATGAATAGAAAGATTAGCCTAAAGCCTAAACCACAGACTTAAATGCTTAAGTTCAGTTAATGAAAAGATTGTAGATCAAGAACATGCAAACAATGAACCAATTAGAGGTAATGGTGATCGTCACAAATAAAGCCAGAGCACACAGAGTTTGAAGACAGTAGCAAGGTACTGTGACAAAGAGGTTACTCAGCCTGACAAGCAAAGACACAGTCATAGTAGCAGACCTAGTCACAGCCTCAAATGATTGACAAGGATACAAGTGACTATCAAGGAATAGCCAAGCAGTGAGCACCTTTTAAAAGAGTATATTCTCTATCTCCAAAGACGATTAAGTCATTAAGGACCTGTAGCAGCCTTAAATAACAGTCAAAAGGCCTTCTCAAAATCACTGTCAAAAGCATTCAACATATCTAGAGCAGTCTTATAGCTTTGGAGCAGTGACAATGAGTAGACCTAAAGCATCATAGATTTACTCAAAGGTCATGATCAAAACATCATTCAAAGCCTTACTATGCAGTGAGCAGTAAAGAAGAAAGACATTATTACCTTCTTTGAGACATATAGTGATGACAAAGTCTTATCATGAAAGAGGAATGCCATATCAAGAGGTATACACAGACATGAGACTCTATTGCCACAAGTATGCCAAATATCACAATAACCCATCATTCTCAGTCAATGAATTGAGCCATGGGTCGGAGGACAATCAAATGAAGATCATACTACAGTGCCACAACCAATGCATAGTCATTCAGAACAGAATAACACTCTATGAGTGCCACACAAAGCATACTACACGAGCAGCCTATCACAGAGATCACAGTCCATTGGAAGATAGTGATTAGCCAATTGGGGAGCAGAAATAACAGTCTAGAAACAATATCAACAGTGATTAGTAATACGACAGTGATCAATAAATATGCCTAAGGTAGCAGCCAATGATGATTGGAGAAACATCATGGATATGTCTAACCCATGGAGGCTATATTTATGAACACTGATAAATACCCACAAGCAAAGACAGAGTCACATGTCGTGAGCAAGCAATACAAAGGAAATAAAGACATTCACGGGCATTAGAAGTCTTGAAGACTTTTGTGGCAGTCAAAAACCATTATTCTCAGCTTAAATACAATCATAAAGACATGAAGTGACAGTCACAGGGCTAAGTCAAAAGTACACTTGATAGATATTTTGTTCCAGCCCATTCAATAAAGGCCATTGTTACAGTCCAAGAAGTCATTTTAGCAGTCATAATGGAGCTACAACACTAAAATACACAAGGGTCACAATGCTAGGGTTAAAGGAAAAGAGGAGTTCTTACTGTCATCACAGAGATATCTTGCCAACATAGACACCATAGTCAAGCTTCAGAATCGTGAGTAGGGGGTTTGAATCAAAACACAATAAAGAAACATCAAGCACAGTGGCTTACAAGTGAAAGGGGGTCACAAAGAAGTAACTGTAAATAGTCATAAGGGAATAATAATCCAAAGAGGGCTTTTAATATATTGCATGAAATTAAAAGTGACAGTCATTCCACAACCTTTGCCAAAATCCTCCCTGCCTGTGCCAAAGTGGGAGCTTTGAAGCAGGGTATGGACATCCATCAAAGCATAAAGGATAGCAGATTTATGTTAGATGTTGTAGTTGTAACTGCTTTGGTAGACATGTATGCAAAATGTGGAAGCCTAGACAAAGCACGTGAACTGTTTGACATAACACTTCAAAAAGATGTGTTCTTGTGGACTGCAATGACTACAGGATATGCACAAAATGGATTTGTTAAAAAGGCTTTAGAAACTTCCAAGCAAATACAATTGGTAGGTGTAAAGCCAAATTCCACAACCTTTGTCATCATACTACCCAGCTGTGTTAAAATGGGAGCTTTGGAACAGGGATGGACATCAATCAAAGCATAATAGATAAAGAGATTTTGTCAGATGTTGTAGATGCGACTTCACTGGTAGACATGCGTGCAAAATGTGGAAGCAAAGAAAAGGCACATGAACTATTTGGCAACATACCCCAAACAAATCTTGTCTCATGGAATATGGTACCTGTTTAGGTAAGCTAGGAAGACGGATTGCCCTCAAATCCTCACGCTAATGAGGTTTGCATGGGTTGTAGGCAGTGCTAAAGTAGAATATGGATTTGAGTTTGGGTTTCCTCTACAATACCCCATTTTCTATTATACCACACAGCCCTTTGAACTATCATCATATTGGTAATTACATTGCTAAATACAAGGTATTGGTTTTAAACTCCTAGATAAGTTTGTGCAAAGTTTTAAAAGATAGTTTGCAATTAGGATATTTCAGTTTTCTAATAAATATTAAAAATCTTTTGATCAATTCAAAAATCTTCAAGTCAATTATGTTGTGGCATACTGCCCTGGCACAGCAAGGTTTGGCATCTTGTCCGTTGATTCTTTGTTTTCTATAATGTAAGGTAACCTAAACATTTGCATTCAAGCATAACTTCTTCTAAATCAATCCTTACATTATATCTATGACAAGCAGGAGAGATGGATGAGTTATGCTTAATGTCATCGTAAGTATATCTGCTATTATGTAAGGTACATGGTAAGCTGCCCTAAACAAGGTTCATACTTGTTCGATTTTGTGATGTACTTGATAAGTTTGAAGTGTTATGAGTCCAATTTTTTGGCTTTTAGTTTTGTTATCTTTGCCTTTAATCCTCTTATTTCATTCATATGTAGTTTTGTTTTGAAAATGTTCATAGATATTTTAAGCCTTAAGATTATGATTCTGGACGACACCACATAGGCTCTGTCATGGAAGCTTTGCCCACAGGAATTTGTGTTGTGAATTTTATATGATCAAAATGAATAGGTGTTCTTGGGGTTTTGACAAAGTATCTAGTTATGTAAAAGAGATGGTATAACATGTCTACAAAAAACTACCTTTCAAATGGAAAATGTAATTGTACTGGAATTGGTACAGAGAGTAACAACAATGATAAAGGAAAACATAGCAGCGACATTGAAAAAGGTAATCAAAATCATCACAAATTACAAGCTCAATGTTTGATATTGCAAAAATTTTATTCATTATGAAAATGATTGTTAGAAAAAACATATATAATGTGATTTTTATTTAAGAAAAACAAAGCATATATTTTTTAATCTAATATTTAAAAAAATCTCTAAAAATCTATGTTATTTGGATAAGAGCTGTAATTACGAGGGCAATAAAAAGTCTGTATAGATAGATGAACCCACCAAAATGCAAGTATGGTTTAGAGCTAATAAAGAAGTGGATATTATGGGCAAAAGTATCACTGTAGTCAAAACAAAACCAGGTGACATATAGTTTATTTTTAATTAGCTCATAATTTGTCTAGATTAGATCATAATTTGCTAATTAGGAAACAAAACAAGAAGCCAATATCTAAGGCAAGAACCTTTTTTACACCATCCACGATTATCATTGTTTTAGTAGTAGCAATGGTAGTGATCAATATTTCTTGAATATCTTTCTTTTATATCTGTGTTGGGTATTCTAACATGGACCTCAGTGAATATTGGAGTGCATAGAAGTCTTTCAGCGACTTCCTTCTGTTTGGGGAGTCATCTATTTATTAATCATGTTTTGTTATGTTTTGTAATGCCTTACATAACCTTTCTAGCAGGGTTGGAAACCTAATTTTCTAGCAGATATATGGTTTGTTTGGTAGGAGACAAAGATGTAATGGCTGAACATAATCTTTGTTGTACATTTATGGTTTTTATATCAATAGAGAGTAGAGAGTAGAACTTAATAGCTAAAAATTAGAATTTGTGAAGAGAAGAATACTTTGTTTTAGAGCATTGTGTTGTCAACATAAAGAAGAGTTATGATTTTGTTTCAAGATTGGCAAAGATAATTGAAAGAGAGTTTTCTTTTATATAAGAGTATGGCTCATAGCAAAGAACAACATATGCACAGAGCAGATGAGGTTTGTGAGTTATTGGGGCGTATCAAGAATATTTGGAAAAACATATTGCAAGGCTCTTTTGACATTAGGCGACTTAACTTCAAGAATTATTACACTTTGTTGACCTGATTGGTGAACAGGCATTTAATTACCTGTAAATATAAGTTCATGATTCAAGGATTGATTATAAGGTTGTTTGGTTTAATGTCATTACTCATCATTTGGACTAGATGTGATCTTCACTTCATTTCTGATATGTCAGATTAATTGATGATGTAACTCAGTTCAAGATCAAATATTTAGAGTGGGATATTTCATATTACATCTCATTAAAGAATTAGAAGTTTCTAAATGTTCAGAAGAGAAAAGGTTTTTAATGTTTCTCATAGGTTGAAAATGGATATCCAAACAGTGACAGTGAGAAACCTATTAAACATGCAAGGGTGGCAGTAGGGTCTGAGATTGTCGTAATTTTGCTACTAAAAGATCCATATTACCATACAGTACAATGGAATTACAAGAAACATTTCTGAAGTTGAGATAACAGAGGCCTTAAATATAGCTACAGAGGTAATTGTAGGGCCTGGGAAGGGAATCAATGATAGCCCAATTACACTGAATGTGAGCAAGTTCAATGCTCCGGATCTTACAAAGGTAGATTTGCCAAGTATAGGATTGGTGGGCTGGGCCTTTTCTTGGGTTCAATGGGGTAGAAAGCTAATGATTACCTCAACTGCTCACTAACACTTCCAGATGAAGAGGGGATGCAATTGAAACAAGGATACAGTTATTAATTGAAAGCATAGATGGTTCATACAATATTATCGGCAACAATGGCTTTGCCAATTTGGATGTGATACACACTTCTTTATCTCTGATCTACAACCTGTTAACTCACTACAGATTAGAAAACAAATGCAATAGAGATTTTGGGTAAAACCAGGTCACATCCAGGAAACTAAAAAGTTTTAAAACGTGAGGTGAGTTATGCACCATCAAAACAGGATCAAAACTCCACATTGAATCATGGAATTTCAATAGTATTTGTGGTGTTATAAGTTTTGAGGAAAATTGTTTTTGCTAAAAATAGAAACTATATGTAAACCGCTCTGTTTTTGTGTTCTAAAGGGGAATGCGTGTGGTTTACTGGCTGTTTTAGATCTTGAAATTTTGTTAGGCAGGGCAATTGAGGAGCTAAGATGCACTTCACACTTTGAGCTATTTCCAGTCTTAAGCTGGCTAGGCTCAGAGCTGAAATGCTAACCTACACTTATTGGAATGCTCAAGCTCAAAGTTCGGTTACAAAGATAGATACAGGCAAACTAGATGGACTGGGAATTATGCCTAATTGCAGAAGGATTTATGTCATTTATGCAAATGGTAAAATCCTAATTATATCTTATCTATGTACCTGGCAAGAATGTTTGCCTTGCTAAATTAGGCATAAGATAGTAATGATTGTATCCTCGGCTGTTTAGTAAAGTAGAATTTGGATATTGATGTGTTTTGATTGAAAAGAGATTGCCCTACATGATTTCTTTAAAATATGTGAATTGCACATTTTAATAATCTATTTGGATTGATCGTTGTATGGTTCCCATATCACAGATTATATCATGTGACTATATTAAGTAAACTTTCAATATAAGCATCCCTGCACTTAATTCTGCATGGTGATGCAATTTTTTCATCATTTGAATATATGGGTTGGCTTTTTAAAAGACTTTCTTAAATTTTGGTGCAATAATATGGGTCTCTTCAGCTGGCTATACCAATTGTAATTTGCATTGGGTTTCTTTAGCTGGCTATATCAATTGTAATTTGCATTACGTTTTTGCAATTGGTTCTTTCAAGTAAAATTTGGATATTAGTGCATATTAGTGCATCCTTGTTCATAGAAGAACGGTCTCCACCATTTGCAAATAGTCACTCTCATTGTAACCTGAATATTCAGATCAGTCATAAAGCCCTTTTTGTCTTGGCACGACAAGGTTGGATATGCATGCCTAGTTATATGAAATCATTGTTCAATCAATTATAATTGTACACTCTCTCAACCGCATTTTATTACTGATATTGTGTCACAGCAATAATTCTGCACTTCTTTGCCAGAGACACATATAGAGAAATCAATTAGGATACTATATATTATTTTATGCTGAAATTTATTAGGGTAATTGAATCCGAGTTCTTCATTGCACTAAATTTTGCACTTCCTTTCCAAAGACTCATATAGAGAAATCAATTAGATAGTATATACTATATATTATCTTATGCTGAAATTTCATAGGGTAATTGAATCCGAGTTATTCATTGCACTATATAGTTGATGTCAATGAATTTATTTCTATCTACGTTTTCCTAATACTTATTTTTATGCCAATATTCTAGACATAAAGTCAAGGATTGTCCGTTTGTGACACCTGGGGTTGAGTCTCCATCCCAGGTCCCTAACCTTCGTCATGTTTTTGAAAAGGGGAAAGAAGCTATCTTGGTCTCAGCTAGGGCTCCTAATCGTCCAAGAGCATGCATATATAAAAATCTAAACTTAAGCATTAAGAGTAGATAATTCTCTCTTAATGCATCCACTGAATTTTTCTTCAACTTCAACTTTTCAAGACTAGTGAATCAGACAATTTCTGCCTGTGTGCTTTCATGGTTAGCGTATATGTCTATAATAGAAATTAGATTGGGCTTTTTACTTTCCCTGTTACCTTTTTCTTTAAAAAAGCATCTTAGGAACTTTGTAAATTCTACTACCTTAAACTGCTTTGTAAACGCACTTGCCCAAAAAAGAGAGGAAAAGGTACCTGAATTAATATTAAGGTACCTGAATGGGTCCTAGAAAACAAGCATCATAGCATTTCCTTGTAGCGCAGAATGTAAACACTATCAGATTTATCACCACCACAACCGTTAAAATTGCAGTATCACTTTCCTTGCAACTACAAAATCCGAAAGGTATTAATAAATTTCTAAATACATTAACTGTAATAGAACTATCAAAAAACCAAGAAGACCACATGAACACAGAATTAAAATTATAAGAAGCAAACATTAGGAGAAAACCTTGAGGCTGTCATCAACATAGAATTAAAGCTAACACAGAATTAAAATTATAAGAAGAAAAACATTAGAAAAAAACCTTGAGGCTGTCATCAACATAGAATTAAAGCTAAAAAAGGAAAATATTAGAACAAAACCCTTACTGTCGGTGAAAGCACAAGGCTTATCCAACCAAAAAAATCTGATGCCAAGCGTAACGAGGTGGGAGAAAAAGATATACCGGGTGCTTCTGCGAGCAATATAATGTAATGGTCAACTTGCAAATAAAGGGGAAAATGATCGAAAATAAATAACGATGCAGACACTATATGCAATTAGTAGGTATTAAGAAAATTTGTGTAGGGTTCAAGATACATAAAATAATCAAAAGCTGATTTTGGTCAAACTAACTGTTATATGAAGTAGAAAAATGGAAAATTGCATGCAAACTATAAAACAACAAAATAGAAAAGATCTATTTTGTGCCTATGCCAACAACTTTACAAACCGAGGCAAAATCTTCCATCTACGCTATGTAAATGAATAAAATATAAAGACCATAGTGAGTTCTATATAGCATATGCAATCTTCGATGGAAACCCATTTCTCAGAGTTGTCATTGTGATTAGTTGTTTTAAATATTTTGTTAAAAGGCTTTAGAAACTCTCAAGCAAAAGCAATTGGTAGCTGTGAAGCCAAATTCTACAACCTTTGGCAACATCATCCTGGCCTGTGTCAAAATGGATGCTTTGAAAATAGGGTATGGACATCCATCAAAGCGTAGAAAAAAACATTGCAGTATTTCTGGAAAAAAATGATTGCAGGAAATGAAAAAAAGGATTTGTTGAAAAAGCTTTAGAAACTATAAAGCAAATGTAATTGGCAGGCGTTAAGCCAGATTCAACAACCTTTGTCATCATCCTCCCTGCTTGTGATAAAATGGGAGCTTTGGAACAGAGTATGTTCTATATGGTTGACAATGAAGAATCACAAATAATTCATAAATTGAAATAAACCCTATAATCTTCAAAACAAAAATTGGACACAGATATACTTTAAGAGACCAATACATCTGCTTTGAATTTCAAGGTGTTGATCAGGTCAACAAACTTTTTCAATAAAATGGGTACACGTGCTATGTTTATCTGAGTAAAAGCCAACAATAATCCTCAAACTTTTTCCAAGTCACTATCCTATTATATCTCCATGACTACTTGATTTTCCTGCATATAAATTATAACCTGTTAAGGAGTTTCTAATTGTCTTTTGTAATTTATAAATAATAAATCTAGCTTATCACTAAGTAATTTTCATTCAAGCATTCTTATTAGATTAAAGAAAGTACACTTAATCCATAACAAAGACAGCAAAAAGAAATGAGCTTTTTCATTTATACGCAGAAGAACATGGGGCTTATTTATTTATTTATACACGTGTACCATTTGGTTTTTATCATTTTATGTTTTATTCTTTTATATGGATCGCAGCCAATAGATGTGCATCCAGTATGGCTTGATTATCATCCAGAGGCTGCAACTTGAGAATGAAGAACACAATATGCTGAGCATTCATGACATTGGGGGTGCAGAGAAATCTCTACTGTTGCAGTGCATGTGGAACAACGAGGATGTTCAGAAATCATTTGAGAATGATGCCCTAATCTGGGTAACAGTCTCCAGTGGTCAAATATCTTGGATGCAGAGGACCATTGCTGAGCAAGTACACATGGCCTTCGATCAAACTTGGTCAGAAGAGAAGGGAAAAGCTGAGATCTTTTGGCATTTGGAGACAAAAGAGATTCCTCCTGGTGATGAATAGAGTGTTGCCCAACGAAATTGATCACTTCTTATCTCTTCTGGCAGTGCCGCCGAACAATTCGAACGAATAAAAGTTGTTGTGATTTACCCGTGATTTGAAAACAATTATACCAGATATACCTTTATCTCCAGTGCCTGATCATGGACAATTACGATGATTTACAGTGAAGGCTTCAAAGTTCCCTGCCCGCAAATATTGCTCACTATTCTCGGTTGGAGGATCTTCAGTCACTCAAGCATCTGAGGTATCTGCCATTTGTCTATGCGACGATAGGAATTCCAAACGACATCCTCGACAAATTCTACTATTAAGGAATTGAGCTTCAGTTGCTAAATCATTATTAGTTGTCATTGTGTAACAGACCTGTAGTTGTTGTTTGAGAATTGAAAATGGAACCAATAATTCTATTAACCTTATTATATTTTATGACTTTGGTATGACACATCCTAAAAGATTTCCAATGCTAACATCTACAAAAGATATATTGTGCAGAATTTTATATTTTACTAAAACTTCACATGTATCTGAGGCCATCCAACTATTGAGATAAGTTGGGTGCTTTCTTTGAGCAAAGAACTATAGTTAAATAAAACCTTTGTCAAGGGTTAGAAAGTTGATCCATAAATCCATTTGATCATGGTTCTGCATACTTTAGAATCGTGTGCAACACAGGCCCTTTCATAGCTCTAAAGCCTCCAAGTTTTGATGAAAAAATGCTCAACATTGGCAAGAAAAAAATTACGAAACCCTAACACAACCGAAAAAAAAAAAAAGAAAAGACGAACGAAAACCTATCTACTTGCAGTTGTTGCTTAAATCTAGCAATAGTCGCTGATAAGGTGATGTAAAAAATATTGGAGTTTTAGGCGTTGGAAATAAGATAAAACAAAAGAAATGATCTAGCCACATAGAGAAAAAAAAAAAAAAATCGTTGAAACCATGGAAAGTGACATACCTCACTGCATAAATCGTTCATGTTGTCAACGATTTCAATGGGGAAAAATGGTTATATTTTTTCAGAGACTATAGTCCATTGGCTCAAGGGTCAGCGGTAACACCAACATTGATGTCGTCTGAGCTGGTGTTCTATTGCAATGCGAGGGAGGAAAACACCTTCCAACGTGAGGATGTTTTCAGATACTGGATGTTTTCAGTTGTGTCATGTCGATGTGAGAAAAAAATCGACATGACACAACTGTTTTTGGAACCAGAATAGACGCAGTCAATATTTGTCGATGTAAATGACACAACATTTCGGTGGGATCCTTTCTCAAATATAATAGTCTCTGAGAAAATTTTTAAAAAACTAGAGGTTCAAGGGATAAGCTTTAATATTATATTAGATGAAATATAGAAGGAAATTTGAAGAAACCGAAACTTAAAGCATGTATTTGAAAAGCACATTAAAAATGCCTAACTTGAAAAGGTGAATTTTACATTAATAATTATAATTTAATTTAAATAAACTATGATATTTTTGTTATTGTTAAATATAATATATTAAAATATATAATTAATATAATAAAAAAATTATTGATCATAAACCTAATCATAATTGAACAATAAACCTAATTTAACTCAAGCTCTAATTCTAACTATAACCTTAATTGAACTCTCATCGTATTTAACCATTATCTTAACCCTTATTGCTAACTTAATTAAACACTTGCTCTAATTAAATATTAATCTTAATTGAATTATGATTATAACACTAACCCAACCCTTCAACTAACACTAATTTGATGTTAACTATAACCTTAACTTTAACCATAATACTATTTTTAACTCCAACAATAACACTAATTGTAACTTTAATCCTAACCCTAATCCCTATTCTACCATTAACACTAATAATAAAATAATCTCAACAAAAATGTCTCTTTTGTATTTAAAAAATATATATTTTCAAATTAAAAAAATATTTAATTTATTATTTTTTTATGAAATTAGATTTCCACAATCCATAGATAATTTGTAGGCAAGCTTCTTGAAACGATTGTGTGTGAGTTTTTATCAACATTTCGGATCACACTCTATGATCCATCATCAGGATGAATGAGAGCACAAGAAGCAAAACTGAAACAATCATTTCTAGAAGCTTGCCTACAAATTATTATTATTTATTATTATTTTCTAATTTTTTTCTTTAATATATATTTTCTTATTTTATCTATATATTTATTAATTTTATTTTTTTTATATAAAAAATTATAAATCAATTCTATATAAATAGATTTTAAAATATAAATAAAATTAATTCAAATTAGTTTATAATTTATCTTTAAAAATATTTATCTACTTTCCTTTTATAGATATTTATTAATATAGCAAAATAGCATTGAAGATCTTAATGCTAGGAAATGTAATCTGTTGTAATGCTTTTTATATTATTATTTGAATATCTTTACAATTTTAATATAATTGTAAAACTCAAATTAAAATATCAAAAATATTGCATAACAATAGATTTGTTATTTTTAATTTTTTTTATTAAATTAAATTGTAATAATATAAAATAAAAAAATAAAAAATATATTTTATAAATATTTATAAATTTAATTTTAAATTAATTTATAAAATAAGAAAAATCTTAACACCTTTTTTAATTTATACTTATATATTAAACTTTTTTCCTTTTTTTTTTAAATTAAATTTTTTTAATAAAATAATATATATTCTCATAAATGGTAAATATACATCCATATATGCAAAATGTGAATGGCTGGAATATTTTAAAACACTGAAGATTCAACTTAATTAGTGTATAAGGCATATTGTTCCCACTTTAAGTAAATCATCGGAAGCCTTGCAATGGCAATAAAAATACTTTGTATTTCAAGCATCGGGAAAAATATTTTTAAAAAAAAAGTTGACACAATAGGCCATTGGATTTGCACATAGTAGAAAAATGCCTTACAGTTTGGTATAAATGCAAAGAAAGTAATCGCAAAATTGCTTTCAACAATTTTAAAATCCTGAAACTACTAAATAGTGGATTATAAAATGTGGACAGACAAGTCCACAATAAACAAAGCATATCAGCTAAATATATGTTAAACATAAAATATGTGTTTAAGACAAAATCATTATTTTGTCTTAAATTAACGTCTTAAACACTTCTATTGTGTAGTAGTGTGAAATAAAAAGTGAGTAACCAAAGGTAGGATTTACAATATAATAACACTATCAGGAAAGCTCCAAATGCCTGTAATTCTAAAATTCATACGATATATGTCACAGACTATGGGAAATAACTCTTAACATAGTTGAAAAACACCACATCAACAATAACTAGGACACAGTGGTCTTTATCCTGCACCATTGCATGAGATTATGTCCAAGAATAACAAATCAAAATTGAACACCTCAAAACAAATCAAACATGACAATGATTCAACAAAGGGATACCTGTTGGTCGATTGGTCTTTGAAGGAGCCCTCAATGCGATAACTACCCTGCCTTGCAAAATAATCAAGGGACAAACAATTAACAAAGACATGCCAAAAATTCACTTCCCTCAGAAATAATTAATTATGACACACACACATATATGTCCAAACATAAATCTGATGTTTAGTTGTGTATTTTACCCGATGATCAAATTAGTCATTTATTTAGTCATTTTTATTTGTGAGACTAATTATTTAGTCAACTGTTTTCTTACTCAATGACCAAATTAATCATTTATAGTTGTGTTACAAAAAATAACTAGAATTTGGTCATTTTAACTTGTCGTGACTAAAATTTTTAGTCACTTGGTCATTTATTTGTCATATTTCTAGTAGTGTCAACAATTTCCTTAGGGATCCTCTCTTTGCTTTTCATTACTGCTTGGAAAGATTTGAAGTATCCCCAGAGAGCAGATATTCTCATTGTAGCATCTCCAATTCCCCACAATCCCTCTTTAATCTGCATCACCACTAGTCTATCGTAGGCCCATTGGACCTTTCCTTTCACACTGGGTATCTCGTTCAAGAAGTTCCATATTTGAAGGCATGCTTCTTATCTTGCTTAATTTTCTTCACATTGCTTAATAACTCATTCAGGAGGACTATGCATAGGTTATACCTCTTGTCATCTTTCAACATCTAATAGGCTGAGTAAATGGTAGTACCGGAAACAAAGTTATGTCTGCTTGACTGGTAAACGTTGTAACTAACTACCATCAATGCAAACTTCACATCTTTCTCCAAAATATTGTTGATGGTCATTGCTCCGTTGTCAAATTTGGAACCAGTGGTCGATATCACTGTGTCATTCGATACTTTCCTTAGGCTAGGCACCTCATCAATTTCATTGAGGCATGTCATGGCCCAGATCGCCTATTTGGTAATCTTAGAGTGTCTGTCAAGCGATATAAACTCATCATGAACTCGACTGAGAATGTACCGGATCCACTATGTTTTGTCAAACAACGAAAAACGGATGAACTACGAAAAACCCTTGTCCTAAAGAACTTTGTACTCAAGTTTGAGATTTCCCAAACTATCTGCCAAGTGTTTGTTATATAGGTCTAGCATATCTGTATTACCAAGCTCCTCAGGATCACATTGGATGTATGCCCTAATATCTTCATTATGAAGCACGTCGTAGGGTACTGAAGAAAATGCACCTTCTGGATCATCTTCAACAGACTTGAAAGGGTATTTCTTGAATACAAGTTTGGCCCTATCCTTAATCTATATTACCAATGGGGTAGCAATACTAGAAGTTGAAGCCATCTTGAATTTAGGGTTTGTGGAAACAGATAAACTGAACAGAGAAATACCTTGACTCACAAACAGGCACTGAAATTCACTTTAAGATTGTTGAAATTGCCAAATTGCTTCGCTCTGCTTCTTTGCACTATCTGCTTGATTGCATTGTGACAAATGAAGCTTTGAAATGCCTTTTCATCCTTTGAAAACCTAATTCTTCATTACAATAAATGTTGCAAGTAGTTACCATGATTTTCATAGAGTTGCTTACAAGAGCACTGATTCTTCTCTGAAACTTTCGCATAACATCTGCATTCTTGGTTTAAGCCTTCTGCAACCTTCTGGAATCAATTGCAGCTCACCGAAGAGGGGGTTCTTAGAATCTGCATGAAAAGTTCCCCCTAAGGCATAAAGCCCTAGTTACTGGATGAAGATCCTGCATCAGTGTCGAGTATAGATCCATTGTCTTCTTTAGATTCATCTTTTCTGACACACATCTTATCATGGTTGTCTCTGATCTCTTTTACCTTCACCTTTCCCTTCTCATCTAATTTGTTCTTGCCTACAGAAGCACTATTCTTGCTTCTGCAGCACTTTGCAATGTGACCAGTTTTGTTGCATGCACAACAAACAACATTTATCTGCATAGGTTTGAAGTTATCTGATTTGGTCTCATCCTGCACTAGTTAGAGATATGTCCAAACATCCCACAAGCATAACATCTCTTGTTTTGAAATGTGTTCATTACTACTCTACACATATTTGATTTGTGACCAAAATTATTGCATACGAAGCACTGGCCGGTAAAGGTAGGAGCATTATTCATGTTGTTCATTCCATTATTAATTGTACTTCTGCATTGATTCACCATATGACCAAATTTGTTGCAAGTAAAGCATCTACCATTGAATTTATGAGCATTAGGATGTCTTATCAGAGGATTATTTCTCTTCTTCTGATCAGGTTTAGCATTTCCTTGTCCAGATCCGGGGGATTCACCTTTCTCAAAATCAAGTCCTCGCATGTCCTTTCCATGTCTCTGACTTTCCAACATCTCATCAAGCCTTACTGAGCTAGCTTTGAATTTGTCTTTGTAGTCATTAGCAGTAGCAAGTTCATCCCTTAAGGCAACAATTTTTTTTTAAAGTTATTGACCATTATTCCTTGATTGTGTCAACTCAAGCTTCAACTGATCATTCTCATAGGTAAGCCTAAAGCATTCATCTTCTCTTTCCTTCAATGATCGTGCCAGATTCTCTTCATTTTTCTTTCGGTCCTCAATCTCCTTAGTCAAACTCATCACAATGGATTGCATCTCATTCTTCAAGGCAGTATTCTCTCTTTCAAGCTTGTTAACTTCATCATCTTTATCCTGGTTTTCCATGATCTGATTTTATTTCTCCTTCAACTTGTCCATCAATTATTTCCTTTTGTCTCTTGATGTGCTCATTTGATCATTCAAGTTATTAATGAAATCATCATCAGCATTCAGGTTTCTCTTCAAGGAATTGATCTCATTTCTTGTTGCATTAAGATCCTCAAGTGCCACATTGAGCTACCTTTGAAAACCGGAATCCATTGAGTCAATCTCTCGGACCTTCCTCAAGCAGTTAAGCTTCCTTAGAGGAACTAGGCTCTGATACCAATTGTTCGAATCAAGGATCACTAAGAGGTGGGGGGTGAATTAGGGATCTATCGATTAACAGATTTTTAAACTTAACTTTAAACCACCAGAAGAAAATGGATGAAACTAAAATGTAGAAACTTAGAACAAACAACCACAAAAGCATAACACTGGGTTTTTACATGGAAACCCAAATGGGAAAACCATGGTGGGATTTGAACCAACAATATTATTCCACTATGGCCACTAGCAAAACAATATTACAATATGGGAATGCACAGGCATTCAGGCACACTACCTAGAGCTCACTACTCAAATATAATAAGGGCTACAACCCCATAAGGCTCACTACCTTATTGATTGATTACAATGATGAATTATAGCAAAATGAACTCCAAATTAGAATCTACAATGCTTGGATGAGTTCTAGTTAAGTGCTAGATGTATTGACTGGGTTTCGTCTGCTGAACTGCTCCATTCTGCATTGTTCATTGTCACAGTCAACTACCGAATCAAGGATGCACGCGTGAAACTATGCCAAAATGGATTCTCGATCACCATTTTCTTGCATACAGTCATACCATCCACTAAAAATATCATCCACACCAAACTTATATACCAACAATCACAAAATAGATCATTTACCATGTCGCCATGTTAGAGTAACATGTAGTCACATGTCGACTTGACTAGATCCTAACGAATAAATGTGGATCACCAAAACAGTAATAAAATGATGTGTCTATGTTGGCTCAATCATCCCAAATGATTCAATGCACCACAATCACCGAAAAGCTTCCGGACCAAAAATGCTTTGTTCTCCTTAGAATATCGGTTAACTAACTACCGATTAACACTTACTTCCAGATAAGAAGTATTACGACCACCGGATCGAATCTCTATGAATATTTTCCATCAATGAAAACCCTAAACCAATAATCAACCATCGAAAACTACCAGAAACCACTGAATGAATTTCAATTGCCAACAAAACCATGTCCTCATGGTTGGTCTAGAATATTTCTATTTTGTCGATCTCAATCCACATAGCTAGGTCTAACTTGTTAAAGTTGTACTGATGATACATCCTGGGTGGCACATACCCTTTACACTGCTCCACATCTTCTGTCCATTTCCTTAGAGCTTCTCTTGGAAAGTTGTCTGGGGCATCTAACTGTGGTACATGCATGTGAATCAGTGGTGGTATGAAATTCATTCCAACCGATTTCTCTTTTTGTTCCTCCATGATTCTTATAAGAGACTTAACTCTGTCGAGGCTCCAAGTGATATTTGTGGGAGAGATAGGTTCTCTCTTCCTCAAGTGAATTGTAATAGTACTATACCTGGTCCTTGTTGCTTGTAATGCCCTTTAGGGAAATTGAATTTGGACATCCCAAAATGCAGCAATATTGGCATTCAAATTTCTTTTGTATGTGGGTTGTACACGACCAAGTTGTGCAATGAAGATAAACCTTGATCGGAATGCTGATGAATTTGGAGTTTCATCTCTAATTGGAAGACCCAGTCTGCTTTGTTTCTCTTTGTATTGATTCAATATGTTCTCCTATTCTACTTGATTATGTAATAAGGACACAAATGCTCTTACTTGCACTTCTCCAACAAAAATATTCATGAAATATTGATAATAGTGTCCCAATAAATATCCATGTAAATAATATTCACACATTTGGTATTGGTAAGATGGATGACTTTTGTAAAAATATTCAAGAACGTCATCATCAACATCATATTCCACTTTCCTATCCAAAACTAGTTGATTGATCTTCCACTGAAGGAATATTTCTTGGAGGAATAAAGAATATAGTCTTGAAGGTTTTCTCATGGCTAATAATGTGGTTGACAGTTCTGCAATTTGTTCTATCCTTTGTTCCACTTTATTTTTCTACTCCTTAATTTCATAAAGTTGCTTCAATAGCTCAAAATTTTCTTGCTTACATGTATCAATGATTAATGAGAATCCCCACAAACTAGAAAAAGAAGTGGAGGTTCCCTGAGGAAGAACTAGTTGTTCCTAATTTTCTACTTGCTTTTCTTTCACCACCAATTTCTCTTTCAATTCCTTGATTTCATCATCATTTTTTAGTGCTTGGGTGGTTGCCTATTGCAATTTTTTTTTCTATTTGTTCCATTTTCTTCCTCCAACTTTCTTCTTTTGTTTGAAATTTTTTTCCATGTGTTGTTGGTGCAGTGAGGCTTTCTTAATTTCTTCATCTCTTTGTTTCAAAATCTCCTCCAGAAACTGAATTTTCTTCAAAGCTTTAGAGAGCTTTATTTCTACACGGGATAACAAAACAAAACCTTTTGAAGTTCTACATCCTCTTCCTCCCTTCCTTTATCTACTCTAGGAGGAATTTCTTCCTCTATCAATACTTCCTTGTCCTCTCTTCAAAAAAATCGAGGGGGGGATGAAGGCATTAGAGTTTCAAAACTATGTGGCGCAAATAATTGGCTTTGAGAAGGCTCAAATTCTTTAGGGCCTTCAAGTATTTCAGTATCTCCTTTGAAGGATGACTAGGATTGTGGTGACTGTTGCATTTTAACATCATCTAAGGAATCATCATCTATAGAAATTATTTTTGGTGACCTCTCCTCAATGACCTTCTCAGTTTCTGGATTTTCTGGAGGAACGATGCCAGTAGGAACTTGACTCAGTTGAGTTGAAAAAAGAGAATTATCAATAGTAGTTGGCTGAGTGGATTGAGTGGATATATAGGTGGTTCATTTTCAATGGAAAGTGGAGTAGGAGGGCTTTGAGCTTGGTTTTGTTGCATTGGCTCATTTGGATCTGAGACGAAGGGTTCATTAGGAGCCCTACGGGTACCAAAAGGAGAAATAGGTTCAACTTCTTTTTCTTTCCCAGTTATTCTCTTAGTAGATCTACGAGTAGCTCTAGTAACCCTAGGTTCCTCTCTTTCTAACTTTTTATTTTTCTCATATGGGCCCTCTTTAGTGCTTTCTTCCTCCCTATCTTCTATTTTTGTTTTCTTCTTAGAGGGTTCTCCTTTCTCAATCTTTAGACTTTTTGATATGGGTCCCAAAAAATTCTAACCACTTTTCCTTTCTTGACTCTTTATTTAGAAAATGATGTTTTACAATGAGATGAATTAGAATACGATATTTTATATTACCATATTTATCTTTCACCCTAGCTATCATGGCAGAAAGTGAAGATTTACTCAAGCCTCGGATATGGTAATAGCATACCTCAAGTGAATCAACAATCGCATTCCCGGACCCAACGCTATATCATATTGCCCTTCACAGGTAAAAAAATTCATGAGCCAAAGTACGACTATCTTCCATGGCTCATCCAAACTACTTCGATTTATGTCTTTGGTATTCCCTTTATGAATTTGCAGTGCAGGTCATCTTTCATTTCCCTCATGAAATGAATTAATCACTTCCTCAAAATTAGTGTGAGCCTTTTTTATCAATTCTCCTTCAACCATAATTTCAAAGATTTCACTTATTACCTAAGGTGTTACATCAATTACCTCTCCTCCTACTTTGGTAACGTTAACATGGAAATTATGCACAATTTCCTCTACAATTCTTGGTTCGAACCCCTCATACATTTTTATGAATTTCAGCCAACCCACTTGCTCCAAAAGGGCTTTCTATTTCTGGGTCCAGACTGAAATTTTCTAGCTCTGTGATTCTCTTGTTCCCGATTTTGTCAAAAAAAATTGCTCACTATACTGCACTTGAACTCAGCTTCTAAAACAAGAAATACTAATGAAATAGTTTCTGTATTCACAAATAGAAATGATTCAAAAAGTGGAAATTAATTGCACATTCTTTACTGTATTAAATTCCACACTAAGTTACACGATCGCACGTCATCATTTCGTACTTTTCTCAAGATTTGATGAATTGGCAGCAATCATAAAAATGTCCTTAGTACCATCATAATCATTACTACCTTCTTAAATTCAAATGACATATGGCGTCAATCCGATTTATCGTTATCTCTACATTTAAACTTAAATTTTTTAATAAAACTGCAATTAATAAGCTAGCGGAAACTTATGCAAATAAAATTTATCACTCCTACCTTATACTTACAAAATTAAAAGACAATATTTTAAAAATAGTACTCATGACAAATGTTTACCTTTTTTACTATTCAATGTATATCAATCAGGAGCCATCATGTAGGGCCAATCATTTTGCTATTGAAGAGAAAACAACATACTGATTAGGAACCATCGGGAGCATAAATATCATTTCATCAGTAATAAAACTGACAAACTGATTAGGAGTTACTCAGGCCTCTTTCTGCATGGATCAATAAAACATTAAATAAAGAGACAAATTCCATTATTTCAACATCAGGGAACATCAGGAGCAAGGAAGGTATTAGTCCAACAAAATACTTATTTTTTGGATTCTTGAAAGCCATCATGAGTTGTCAGGAGCTATCAGGAGCAAATTGCAGTTGGTCTGAAAAAAGATGTCATTTTTGGTTTTCAACTTTTTCCTTAGGTATGAATCGCCATTTCTGTTTTTCAGTTCACCCCTGAGGTAGACCACCATTTTCGGTTTTCAATCATCCTCAATTTTTTTAAATTGTTTTTAGAGATGAACTGCCATTTTTGGTTTTCAATCTATCTCCTTTACTTTGTCTTCTTGTTGGAATCATTTGGAAATGGATTTCATCACAGAAGTGATCTCCTCCATGATGAATTGTTCTATCCTAGACTATAGTTTTCAAAGGAACTCTTCTTTAGATGTCAGTTTATGATACAACTTTAGTCGATGACCATTAACTAACATTACCTTCTTCTCACCATCAATAGGGGCTAGATGAACTGTACCATTATCATAAACTTGATTGATTTCATAAGGTCCCAACCATCTTGTATGAAACTTCCCTTTGAATTATTGGAACTATGAATCAAACAATAGTGTCTCATCTCCCTTTTTGAACTGCCTAGAAACAATATGCTTACCGTGTCATATCTTCCTTTGATTCTAAATTATCTCTATATTATGTAGAGCTTCCATTCTTATTTCATCCAGTCTATTTAACTACAAAATTTTGGCTTTCTCTACTTCACTCAAATTGATTCTAACTTCCCATGTTGTTCTTAATGTTTTTAATTCAAACTCAATTGGCATAACAAGAATTTTCCCATATACCAATTCATATGGAAAAAACCCTATAGTAGTTTTTCATGTTGCATGTTGTGAGCCCAAATTACTTCATCTAACCTATCTAACTAGTCTGATTTCCTTAGAGAAACAGTCTTTGTGATGATATTTTCTAACTCACGATTGGTAACCTCCACCTGACCATTAGCTTTTTGGACGATATGGTGAAGACTTCTGATGTGTCATCTTATATTTATGCATGAAGGTCTCCATCATAGTGGACATGAACTGAGATTCTTGATCAGTTACTATCTCCCTCAGAGCACCAAATCTTTGAAGGATTTGTTTGTACAGGAAGTCAACAACCTTGTCTTCTTTAGCTACTTTCAATAATCTCACTTTACCCTATTTTGTGACATAATATGTGCATACAAAAATGTACTGGTATCCTCTGGAAGGAGGATATATAGGTCCTATGAAGTCAACTCCCCACTTCTCAAATGGCTTAAGAGCTATCTGAGGTTGCAGAGGCATCTCCATTATTGTTGTTGGCCTCCCCATGTGTTGGCATTCATCACAATGTTTCACATAAAATGAAACATCCTTAAAGTCATAGAAGGCCAAAGGTAGCCTGCTCCTAAGATCTTATGAACTATTCTAATCACTGAATAATGTCCTTCTGGCTAATTATGACATGCATGCATAATGTCACAAACATAAATTTATTGTACACACCTGCAAAGAACATGATAGGACATATTTTAAATAAAAGACCATCAATCCATTGAAATTTGGAGCTTTCTTGAATTAATCTTCTCTTTTGCTTAGGATTGAAGTGACTAGGACACTTTCCTATTACAAGATAATTTGCAATATTAGCAAACCAAGGCAATTTAATAGAAATGACAAATAGGTGTTCATCTGGAAAAGTATCATCCACTGGTTCATTATTCCCCTACAAAACCATTCCTGAGAGAAAATCAGCTACAACATTATCCTTACCTAGCTTATCCAATATGGTTATATCGAATGCCTGCAAAAGCAACAACCATCTAATTATTTGTCCTCCTACAACAACTTTATTCATTAAATAATGAATGGCTACATGATTTGTGTGGATAAATTTTTTATAACCCGTAATATAATGTCTAAACTTGTTTATTGTATATACAACCACTAAAAATTCCTTCTCAATGGTTGTATAATTTCTCTCAGTTGGACTCAAATTCTTGTTGATATTGTATATAACATGCATTGCTCCATTTTCATCCTTTTGTTCCAAGACTGCTCCAATAGAAAAATTGAAAGCATTAGTATGTATATGAAATGGTTCTCCCCATACAAGTCCTCTAATTATTGGTGATGTAGTCAAAGCATATTTAATATCTTCAAATGACTTATGACAGTTATTTGTCCACCAAAATTCTGAGTCCTTTTTAAGTAATGTGAATAGTGGTTCAACAATTCTACTGAACCCTTCAATGAATCTTCTATAGTAACCCACATGACCAAAAAAACTCCTAGCATCAGTTTGAGTTTTTGGAAACTCAATTTGTTGGATGACCTCTACCTTCTCTGGATCAACGTTAATGCCCTTTTTATAAATATAGATCCCTAAAACAATCCCTCCAGTCATTATAAGAGAATATTTTTCATGATTGAGTGACAACCTATGATCTTTGCATCTCTACAACACCTTATCTAAACTCTCCAATACCTCATCATAAGTTTTCCCTTGGACTAAAAAGTCATCCATATAAACTTCCACACATGAAGTAGTTAGGTCGACAAAAATGGCTAAAATAGCTCTTTGAAAAGTGGTCGGTGCATTACAAAGTCCAAATGGAAGGAGTCTATATGAAAAATTTCCCCAAGGACATGTAAATGTTGTCTTATCTTGGTCCTTAGGATCCACTTGTATTTGGTTGTAACCGCTAAAACCATCCAAGAAAGAGAAATAACTACTGCTAGCTAGGTTATCAAGAACTTGATTAATAAATGGTAAAGGAAAATAATCCCTTTTAGTGGCCTTATTTAATTCCCTATAGTCAACACAAACATGCCATTTCCAATTCTTTTTTGGTACAATAACCAATGGTGAAATCTATTGAGCATCAAAAATTGGGTAGATAAACCCCACTTGAAACATTTTTTCTATTTTTGTCTTAATAAAATCTCTCAAAGATGGATTGATTTGTCTTTGTCCTTGCCTTACGGGGTTGACATCTTCAGTGTAGATGTGATGTGTGAAAATTTAAGGATGAATTCCTTGCATATACTTGTATTCCCAAGCAAATGCTTATGAATGTTTCTCCAGTGTGAGTTTTAGCTTCTCTTCTTCTATGGGAGGTAAAGACGAATTAACAAAGAGAAATTTGTTTGTTGAAATTAAGATTTTCTTGGTATTAGTCTTCCCTTCACTTGGACTTCCAATGAGTGTATTAAGAGGGCAAGGATGTGAATTAGTATGATGAAAAATTTCCTCATTTCTCTCCCTATTATCTTTCTTTTGGAAGGGATTTTCTTCATTTCCTCATAGTGTTCTTCCTCATCACCTAATTTGTTTCCTTGCTCTACATATTCCTCATATTATTCAATATGTTCAGTCAAAGTGACCATGGCTAATTCAACAACCCCATCCCCTTTTTAATCCATATCATCATCAATCCATTGTTGAGTGTTAGAATGAATTGATGGTTTAGATGGGGGGTAAAGAGTCAATTCCTTTTGTTTCTGACAATTAGAAATGGTCAGACTACCAGATCTATAGTCTATTAGAGCTATTGTTGTTACTAACCAAGGTCTCCCTAGAATGATTGGATATCCCGATGCCTTCTTCTTGGTTTTAAGTACTAGAAAATCTACTAGATAATCCCATGTATCAGTAGTAATTGTGGCATCTTTCAGAACCCCTTTAGGTTTAGTAGTAGACTGATATGCTAATTCAAGTATAGTTGTTGTTGGTTGAACTTGGGTTATTCCTTACATTTTTTCCATACCTATTGTGATATTTATGGCTGCTCCTAAATCAATTAACATATTAGGTATCTCAACTTCTCCTATACTCAAGGTAATCACAAGACTTATAGGATCACTATATTTCTGAGGAAGCAACCTTCTTGACAAAACATCAGTAAGTTTGGTTCCTACCTAAATAGTGGGTGGAAATTTTTGTTTCCTCCTAGGTGTCTTTACACAAAGTGATTTGATAAGCTAGCTTGTTTATGGAATATCCTTAATATCTTGCAACAAAGGGATTTCAATGTTAATATTTTTCAACTCTTGAAGAAGTGGAGAGTCTTCCATGTTGATATGATCATATTGGGAGGTGTTAGGAGCTTTCTGTGGTGTTTCCAAACATTTTGGATGCAGGGCTTTTCTAGTCATTCCCTTTTCTTTACCAGATTCATGACTTTCTTCATTCATTTTCTTCATCTTTTCCTTCTCCATAGTATCACCTTTTGAAGGCACATTGTGATTCTTCAATTGAATATTATTCACTTGTATAACATTCAACCTAGGAGGATTAATATTAGCATAAAATGTCTGTTGAGGACGGTTAATTTTAGGATTTGGAACTAGTTGTGCAGGAATATGAGGTTGATTAACCTGCTCATTTGCAGTATTTGGACCAGTGATAAGAGATGGAGTTTGTCCCTAAGGTTGTTTTGGGCCTTGATTTTGCCATGGCTGAAATTGAGTTTGATTTTTTTGTAATGGTTATGGAATAGGCTACCATTGAGGCTGATTTTGTTACCATGGTTGATTTCACAGTGTTTGATTCCATTGTGGACTAACCGTCTTGATGATGATTGTAATGAATTCATCATATGTTGTCATTGATGAAATACATGCACACACATGTTTATATTGTCTACCGATATGACTTCAAGTTGTTTATACTACAACCAGTATATGCATGGAGATAACCACTTGGTTATACATGTCTAAGCATCAACATGAAGATCCAGCGGAGACTATCTTAGAAGCATCAAGGACAAGTGGTTTAACTCTAACCAGTATTAAGTGTTCCAACCGGTATTCGTAGATTGTGTGATGAGCTATCACCACTGACAAGTTTGGAGGTATTTTTGTGTTGAGTTATGATCACTTGACCAAATACATTGCACCTAGGAAATTGTGTTATGATTTCTTGAGGCCGACATGAAATCTAAATATCTTTATATTGACATCGCAATGAATTATTTTGTATGAGCGAAAGTGATATGTTATGTGCAAAGACAAAAGAGTTAAGTTGCAGAGTATGTTGAAAAGAAGTGTTGAATACGCTTAAAAGGATCTGATCAAGCAAGTATTATGCTACTCAGGCAGATCAAACAAATCATGTTGTCTTCTAACAATTACAATAAAACTAAAATCCCCTAACCGGGTAAGCTCTAACAAGCTTCATTTTTCAAATCCTCTAACTGGGTGATCCATTAGTTTGGATTATGAAATCCTCTACTAAGGTTACTCCTAACAGGGTATAGCTTTTAATCAAGCTTTGGGATCTCTAACAAGATTCACTCCTAGCAGAGCACTTTGTAGACCTTAACCAGTCAGTTATCTATTACTACAGATAGTTAACTTGTGAGTTCCATCTCACCGTGGTTTTTACCTATTTGGTTTTTCCATGTACAAACACTTGTGTTATGGTGGATGTTTTACTTATTTTGGATGTTGTCATATCATTTTGGATTGCATGCATTGTGTTTAAAATTTTTGTTAAGTTCATCTATCGGTTAGTGTTTGAAGTAGTTTTAAGTTTGGTGACACTGATTCACCCCCCCCTTTCAATGATTTTCAAGTCCATCAATTGGTATCAGAGTCTAACTTCTTTAAAGCCTAATCACTTAGAAATGAGCCTTGAAACCACCATGGGGGACATGAGCTACTTTGATATGGCTAGAGAACTTGAAGCTAGTAGAAATGAACTTGAAATCCTAAGGGTCAAACTAAAAGCTTCACAAGTCAAAAGGAGAGAGCTAACTGAACAACTACTGGAAATATCTGATAACAATTCTTCAGATGAGGCCAATATTGATGCTTTAGTTGAGGAAGTTGAAAAGTTAAACAGCGAGAAACTAAATCTAAGGAGAGAGTTAGAAAGTTTAACTATCCACATGAGTTAGGAAATGGAAGCCAGAAGAACAGTTGAAGATCTTATCAAGGAAAGAGATCAAGAGATTGCCAAGATCAAGTGGGAAAATGTTACTATGCATGAGCATTTGGTTGCAGAAAGAGAAGAAAAAGGGAATTTATAGCTAGATCTTAAACTAGCATCATCTCTAAGAGAGATCATGTCAAAACATAATGAAGATCTCACCAGGCAGCTCATCGAAGCTAATGAGAAACTAGAACAGTTCAACAAGAGTTCTGCCTTGCTAGATGAACAAATCCAATCACAAAGGATGAAAGGTGATACCTCTGGACTTGGTTTTAATACATCTGAGAAAGGAGAATCATCTGGTACAAAGAGAAACACTCATAAGGCCAAAAATCCCACTGGCGAGAAGTTTTTCAAACCTATTTGTTTTGTTTGCCATAAACCTAGTCACACTGCAAATGGTTGTAGAGACAAACCTAATAGAAATGCAAGCTACAATACTAATTCTAGGTATGTGTCTAAGAAATTTGAAGGTCATTGCTTCACATGCAAAATGTATGGACATAGATTAGTTGAATGCAGACATGGAGAAAATAATCTTGTGCCTCACATGCATCCAAGACCAAATGACAATTGGATGAGAAGTTATGATAACCGGGGAAATATGAACTAGCAAAGACCCTACAACAACTAGTTCAGTCCATTTGAGATGGAAAAGGTAACAAATATCATATGCACCATCTATAACAACTTTGGTCATGTGGCTATGAATTGCAGAAGATGAACTAGGAGAGGAAACGTTGGACCTTGGAAATCATCTGGTATGGCCTGCTATCAATGTCACAAACTATGACACTTAGCAAAATTATGTAGATCCAGGAAGAGAAAACCGGTCAACCCTTTTGAAGATCAGAAAGGAAAGCAAAAGGTCAATATTGAAGAAACAAGAGAAGAAATGAATCGAACTTGGAAGAAGAAGAGTGATGATTCACCCAGAGAACAAGCTATTCCTTCACCCAGTGAAGAGAATCCTACACCGGTGAATTAAGCCTTTTCGTATGGCTAAGGGGAGCATAACGGTAAACCCACCTTCAGACCCCTTGAATTGAATAAGTGGTAAGAGAATTCAAAAGCATGAGATTTTGATAACTTTATGTTATTTAGTTATCAACCGGTTTCTTCTTGAGCAGTGTAATTAGGGTTTGTAACCCTAACGGGAGAGCATTTATTGCAGTTGGTAAAAAGAATAAAAGCGAGTTTTTACTTTGTTATTTTTACCCTAATGCTTTTGAGAAATAATTTTTGAGCGTTTGAAAAGCTAAGCAAAGATTATTAGCTGATTTCAGTCGAAATTGCATTGAGATTTGAGTAATCAAGCTGATTTAAAGGTTGGAGAAGACAAAAATGGTGTACACTTGGGCATTCAACTGGTAAACGAGGCATCCCGTGAAATAAGGTATTTCTTGATAATCTTGCTTCGTAATTTAGTTTATCTGGAATGGCATCATCTTCTAAGTCAGCAGGGAAATTGATGATCACGTCAGAACCTATGGAAGTTGTAAAAGCAGAAAAGATTGTGTCTTATAATGCTTTGTCACAAGTTCCTAGTGGTGTCGTAGTAAAAGGAGATTTGTCTAGCTACATTGACTACAAAATTGAGGATTTAGGGTCACTGTCAATATATTCTTAGTTGAAATCACTTTGTGATGAAAATGGGAAAATTCAAACAGAGTATATTAGGGTTTTCGAGAAAGGTTTTCATAGCGCGGCTTACTTCCTTGAATATTTTGAAGAAGAGAATATCTGAATTATCTTGAGTAGATTTCATGGGGAGAACATGTACTTAGAGAGGACTCATACCATAACCAAGGAATCCATTCAGGCCGTAACTGGTTTTCACTCAACCGGTGAAGTGCCTCAGTTGAGATGCATTTTAAAAGATACAGTAAATACCCTAACCAGTTGAACCTCTAATGGTCGTGCCTTCTCTGTTAACAATATAAGAGACCCATCAGTAAAATTAGCAGCTATGGTCATAGGCTACTGGGTATTCTTCTCTAGCAAAATGAATAGTGTTCCATCAGCAGCAGTGCATACTGCTTATAGGATGATAGCTGAAAAGGCAGATTATGAACTCTGTGAGGCCAAAGGAGCCAACTGTTTTTAAATCTACAATCTATCAAGAAGGACAACAACTTAAAGTTTAAATATGGATAGTTATTGATCGGGCTATTCTTTTACTTTCATAATTTTCTATCGGGAATCGGAGATCTCGAATGGTCTAAGGATCTATCGGTATCTGCCCAGATCAAGAACAACATCAAGGTTGTAAGAAATACTTTCTCTGCTTCTATGAACAAATACTTCAATGAATTTTAGAAGAAGATAAGCATGAGAGTAAGATTGCCTGAGGATGTGGTAAAACATTTTTCCAAAGACATTGTTTTAATAATTACCATTGATTTTTGTTTAATGCAGGTAATTGAGCCTGGAGAGGAAAAATGGAAGATATGAGTTATGAGGTTAACTATGACTTATTGATTGGCTATGCTAATAACCTGCTGGCATCTCTAGTAGATAAAAAGGGAAAAATTGAGTTCAGTGAAAGAACATACTGCACAAGCTGGAACAAGTATTGCTCCAACCACAAGCAGTAAAGGTAAGAAAAAGAAAGATGAGGATGCATCTTCTACTTGCTTCATTCGAAACAACTCATCCTTCCTATCTCTCACTCGACAACAATCCCGATATTTATCCAAGAAAACTATTTCCAATTCAGACCACGTGCAGACAAAACTAGATCTTAACCCCATGAACCATCTTAGTATCAATTATTTCAAAGTAGAAGAAAATAACTTCAATTTTTGGTTATCGGTTGTATAATCATAAGTCTGACATGAGACTTTAAACTCAAAAAGGAACTGGTCAGGTTCTTCCGAAGTTTTTTCTCTAAAAGTTGGCAATAGAGAGGGTGAAATGTTTTTCATGGGAGGTTCATTGTCCCTCACATTCAGGTTGATAGGATATGAAAATGTCCTATTTGGTGGGGGATCTTGTGCTTCCTCTTAGACACCCATCTCTTCTTCTTGATTTTGTTGTTCAAATTGGTCAACTTGTTCTTCTATTTTGTTTTGATGTTCTTCTTGCAGTTGATCAAGATTGTAATGTCTTGGAAGGAATCTTCCAAATCAATCTCTATTTCTTCTCATCAACTGTTAAAATTTCCCTTATCAACACTAAAACTCTAACTTAAATAACCACATCTTTTTGTTTCCCTGACAACGATGCCAAAAATTGTGGGAAAGTTCATTGATGGATCAAATTGCACCATTTAAATTCTCTTCAAATATCGAACCGGGGTGTGTCTAAAGTTGTCTATGAGAAGGAATGATTTGGTATAATTTTTTTTTTTTTTTGGGGGGGGGGGTTTGCACTAGTAAACAATGATTGGGGTGTGATCATACTCCGTCAAGAGCTATCAGGAGCTATCCGGAGCTCTCTGCTATGACTGAATTTCAAGGATGAAAAGATCCTTTACAATCTAAGCTAAAGAAACTAAACTCGTCCTAAGAAGATTTATATTTGTTGACAAGCATTCAAACACAATGGAGTTAAGACTTAACCATGGAATTATCTAGAAAACTTAATTAACCTCTAAATCCTAAGAATTCAAATTTATAATAAGTGATAGAAAATAAACCTATCTTATGCTTGCTAAAAAGGAAATCTAAATTACGTTTGTAGAAAATGAACTCTAGTCTATCAAAGCATAAGAACAATTAAATCCATGGGTTCATCTAACAACAGTTTTTCTCTCATCTTAATATTCAAATTCATAATCTCATTAACTACTTTAATAGCAAAAGGAATCTATTGGAAATGTATTATAACAAGGCTATAACTTGAAACTAATATTCATCTACCAAGTGAGATCTGCATTAAATAAACACTTAATTTCTGAAATTAACTTGCTAATTACTTAAAACTCATCATCACATTAACTGAACAAAAATAAATCAATCTCAATGCTTCAAACTAAAAATGAAATAAAAATAACTCAAGAATCACCTCCCTTCAGTTGAGAAGGACCTATTCTTCCTTTGGTGGGATCCCAAACACAAGATTTCAGATCAACTTTCAATTTTCATTGAAATAAACTTCTAGGAGGAAGTAAAACAAAACTTGTTGATTACAAAATGTAAGACTCTACTATCGACTATCTTACTATCTATTTAAATCCTATTGCATACTACAAAGAACATCGAGATATTTATATATCCTTTATTTAAATTTAAACTATGGTTACTTGCCTAAAGCAAAGTAATGAATACAAAACCAAACTGGAGAAAACTTAACAAGAAATAAATTAACTTCAGAAGGAAGTTAAGTTCTAGCAAGCTGCTAGTGGAACAAGTGTAAAGAAGATCAAGAAGATCTTATCAATTGGAGCGATCAGGAGTTGTAAGCTTGTAATCGATATTGTGGCAACCAACTTGGATTTGTTCACTGAGTTTGATTGTTTACTCAAAACATATTCAAAGATACATTTATTATGATAAAACAAAACATGGTGACATTATCTTGATTATCATGTTATTCACACGTATAAACAAGCAAAAAGTGAAACATTATACCACAAGACATCATTTCTAATATTACTTATAACAGTAGAATATACCAACAAAAATGAGTAAATATGAGTGCAATAAGGATTTCGCTAGACATATTAGTTCACAGACTATTAAAAGTTTAAAGCATAAACTATAATAAAATGTATTATGATGAAGCACCCATCAATATCCCCCTTTGGCATTGATGGCAACATATGATGTGGAAAAACTGACACAATCAATGACAAACAAAAAATAGCTCCCCCTTAAACCTTGCACACTACTCTTCTCCTCTCTTTTTTTTTAATCTCTTCATAGTTTTTCACATGACTCTCTCCTCCTTTGACATCAATAAAAAAGGCACATATTTGCAATCAAACCACAAAACTGACTCACAAAATTGACTACTCCCCCTAAGTAGAAGCCACCAATCATCAATCCAGATCACAAGATATGACTATGAAATGTACTGGATTGATGCATACCAATGCATCTTAATTTTGATTAGGAGGGGAAATCACTCCTAACTTCCCTCTGAGATACTCAAAAGTATCCTTAGGAAAATGCTTCATGAAAATGTCTGCAATCTGTTCCTTAGTAGACACATACTACAATACGACTTCCTTCTCATTTACCTTATCTCTCAAAAAGTGAAATTTGATGGATATATGTTTAGTCTGTGAATGCAACACCAAATTCTTAGAATTGTTAATTGCATTTGAATTGTCATAGTAGATAGGAATAGGCTCATCATACACTACTCTAATATCCTTCAACATCTACTACATCCATACCATCTAAGTACAATTGTTTGTTGTAGCAATATACTTTGCCTCTGTAGTAGATAGAGAAATAGAATTCTATTTTTTGCTTAGCCATGAAACTAATCTTTTTCCCAATAAAATGCACCACCACTAGTACTCTTCTTGTCATCCACATCTCCTTCCCAATCAACATTAGTAAAAACACTCAAAGTAAAATCATCATATTTAGGATACCACAAACCAAAATCAATCGTTCCTTTCAAATATCTGGAAACTATTTTGACAACTACAACATGAGATTCCTTAGGATTATCTTGAAATATAGCAACAAGATAAACTACATTCATGATATCAAGTCTGGTCTAAGTCAAATAGAGCAATCCACCAATCATAGATCTGTATCTAGTCTAATTTGCCTTAGGAGAATCATCATCTTTAGTTAACTTACATCTGGTTGCCATAGGAGTACCAACCGACTTTGAATCTTCCATACCAAACTTCTTCAACAACTCTTTTACATACTTGGACTGAGATATAAAGATTCATTTTTCTGATTGTGTGATTTTCAAACCCAAAAATAATTTCATCTCTCCAATCATAGACATTTCAAATTCATTATGTATTTCATTAGAAATTTTTTTGCACAAACTATCATTCCCTCCAAAGATAATATCATCAACAAAAACTTCAACAATCAGAATGTTATCATGATCAATCTTGAAGTAAATATTACTATTAGTAGTACCTTTGTTAAATCCTAGCTTTAGCAAATACTTATTCAATCTGGCATACCATGCTCTTGGGGCCTTCTTTAGTCCATACAAAACTTTCTTCAACCAACAAACCATATGTCCTTGATCATACAATTAAAATCCTTTTGGTTGCTCAATGTACACCTCTTCTTCCAATTCACCATTTAAGAATGCTGACTTGACATCCATTTGATAGACTTTGAAATCCTTGTAAGAAGCAAAAGGAAGAGACAATCTTATAGCTTCAATTCTCTCCATAGGAAAAAAAGTTTTTTCAAAATCAATTCCTTCCATTTGTGAATATCCTTTACAAACAAGTCTTTCTTTATTTCTAACTTCACCTTGGTTATTTAATTTGTTTCGGAAGATCCATTTGGTTCCAATTACATTTTTGTCCTTAGGCTTGGGAACAAGATCCCATGTATTATTCTTTTCAATTTGCATTAGTTCTTCTTCCATTGCTTTTACCCAATGTTCATCTTTACATGCTTCATTTACATCCTTAGGTTCAATCTTTTAAATCAAACAATACTCAACTTGATCTTCAACAATTCTTATTCTTGTTTGAACACATTTATTTCTATCTCCTACGATCTGATTTTTAGAATTATTCAACCTTGCATACCTAGGAGTCTTAGAATTTTCTTGAATTTTAGACTCTTGTTTTCTTTCTTGATCACTTGCACTAGTCCCTTCTCCTCGAGGCACTGGATTCTCCAAAATAATCTGGACTTGCTTTTGGGTTTGAGGTTGCTTCCCATTATTTGTACTGTCACTCTGATCATCTGAATCATATCTGCAAGGTCTGGATTGTCTCTCATTACTTTCATCAACCCTAACATTTGCACTCTCAACTATTTTCCCCAGTCTCTTATTATAACATCGGTAGGCCTTACTTTTGGTAGAATAACCAAGAATTATTCCTTCATCATATTTAGCATCAAACTTTCCTATATCTTCATCCTTCTTGATATAACATTTACTTCCAAAAATTCTAAAATATTTAACAGTAGGAGCATGACCAAACCATAATTCATAAGAAGTCGTACTAGTATCACCTCTAATATGCACCCAGTTAAGAGTGTAAACAACAATACTCACAACTTCTCTTCAATAGACATGTGGAACGTTTCCCTCCAACATCATTGTCCTCGTAGTTTTTGGAATGGTTATGTTCTTCCTTTCCTCAATTCCGTTTTCCTGAGGGATTCTTGAAGCAGACAACTGTCTTCTTATCCCACGTTCTTCACAAAATGCATTGAACTCTCCGGAAGTGAATCTGTCAAATCTCAAACACTGCAACTTCAACCTTGTCATTGTCTCAACCATGGCCTTGGAAATCTTGAGCTTATCTAGAGCCTTAGACTTCTCCCTCAAGAAAGTAACCCACATCATTCTAGAGTAATCATCAATCAACAACATGAAATATCTCTCCCTACAAAATTTAAACTCTAGAAGGACCACACAAATCAGTATGCACAAGATCTAATAATCCACTTGAACAATGCTTCTTACTCTTGAAAATAACTCTGGATTGCTTCCCTAACTGACATTCCTTACACATAGTGTTAGTAGGTTTCATCAACTTAGGAAGATCTCTCACAACCTGAGTAGAACTTATCTTAACAATTTTATCAAAATTCACATGACACATTCTTCTATGCCACAACCAACTTTCATCAACCTGAGCAATCAAGCATCTTAAATTACCAGCACTATTTAAATGAAAGATATTACCTTTAGTCTTTGTACTTGATGCAATCTCAATTGTAGAACTATCCAAGATTCTACACTTGCCATTCTTGAATTGAAGATCATATCCCTTATCAATCATTTGTCCAACACTCAAGAGATCATGCTTTAGACCTTCTACATACAAGACATCATCAGTATTGTGCTTACCATAAAGAGAAATGCATCATCTGTTGCGGATTATACTAGTTTTATCATCACCAAACTTCACAACGCCACCTTCATACTTTTCCAAACTCACAAACTTACTCTTATCACCTATCATATGGTGAGAACAACAAACCGTCAATCACTCATTCATCTTTCTCTTCAACTCGTGCAGCGAAAGCTCTTTCCACATTCATGCAGCTAGCAGAGCTAGTAGGCATTGGATCATCTTCCTTGGTAGCAATAAACACCCATTTATTATCACTTGTACCTCCTTTATCAAATGAATCATCTGACACACCTTCAAAAGCATAATAACATCTCTTCTGAAATTTAGGTTTGTTCAGTGTTTGTAGACACCTAAACAATGTCTCATTGATCATGTGCTAATTATTCGTCTAGTTGATTAAATAATTCATTAATTATCTAATTAAGCTAATTAATGTCATTCTTCTAAATTCATATTTCTTCATCATCTTACTAATTATTCTATTTTTAATTCTATCATCGTTTAATCATTTAAACCATTTTCTAATGTTAATTAAGTATTTATTATTTAATTAATTATGATTTTTTATCCTTCAATTTAAATAGTCTTTATTATTTAAATACATTCTTTTTAAATTTCTATCTCTATTTCCAATCAATTAATCATTCAACCTTTTTCTAAATATTAATTATTTAATTAATTATGATTTTAATCTTTTAATTTAAACAATATTTATTATTTAATTATATTAAATTTCTAAATAATTAAATAGTTTCTTTAAATTATTTAATTAACTAATTAATTCCCAAATTCTAATTTCATATTTCTTCTAATTTCAAATATATGTGCATGATTTCAAAAATCAAATTTAAAATCAAAGTCAAGTTGTAAATATATTCAAATAATAAATTGAATTTAAAATAAATTCAATATTTGAATTTGTGAGATTTTGCCAAGATCAAGGGTACAATGAAAAGCATAAAGAGAGACAATAGAATGACAAGAACAAATTGTATTCTCATCAATATACAAATGATCAACTGGATTAACCAATACAATGAATATGAGCCTGCTTATATAAGCAAGGCCATATGGATATACGAGCACACAATCATGACATGTGGCTTAATGAGAAACAAGGGTAGGTAAGAAATACTAGGGGTAGGTAGAAGAAATAATATAATATTCCACAAGAGGTGGATGACCCACCGAATGTGGAGAGTAATAGCAAGATAAGACCACAAAAGATGGAATTTCTCCTACAAGCTATATCCCTATGTGCACACTTCCCTAAGTGTCTCATATCCAAACTACGAAGAGATGCATCATCCTAAGTTAACTTAAGTAAAGTGTAATATTATCCATGATGAATATTTATTTACACCAACACCCCCCCTTAAGTGCAACTTAGGGGAATGAAGACTCAAGTAAAAAATGCAAGATGGGTCTTGGCTACTAAGCTATGATAGGTACCCATGTACAAAATGCAAATGAAAGCAAAACTATGCAATGCAATCTCTCACAAACAGAGAAAGGGAGAAAAACTAGTGAGACAAAACTCCCCCCCCAAAAAAAGAGAGATGAATGTACAAAAGACTCTCAAAGAAGAAGGACAAAACCTCAAAGAGGAAAAAGTCCCCCCCATAAAAGAGGAAGGAGAAGTCAGCTGGCCCCCCCTAACGAGACATCCCGCACCCCCAAGAGAGATTGCAACTGCTGGAACTTACTCTCAGTGAAAGGTTTGGTAAAGATGTCAGCAACCTGCTCCGCTGTAGGGCAATACTGCAAATCAATGACCTGCTCCTGAATCAGATCTCAGATGTAGTGCATATTAATTTCAATGTGTTTGTTCTGTTGGTGCTGGACCGGGTTCTTCAAGATTGCAATAACACTCTGATTATCACAATGTAGAATTGTCGGTCGTGGAGTGGTGAACCCAAACTCTGTGAGAATCTCTTGAAGCCAAATGGTCTCAGTCGCTACGTTAACAACTCGTCGATACTCAGCCTCAGTTGAAGAGAGAGCAGTGGCATGCTGCTTCTTGCTTTGCCAACAAATGGGGCCTGAACCAAGGTGAAAGCTATAACCTGAAGTAGACTTACAATCATCAAGATCACTAGCCCAATTGGAGTCTATGTAACCAACCAAGTGAAGTCTTGTGCCTGCTGCATAGTGAATCCCATAGTGATGTGTACCCTGGATCTAATGAAGGATGCATTTGGTGGCTTTCCAATGAAGCTCATGTGGTTCCTGCATAAAGCAGGAAACCATGCCAATCGCAAATGAAATATCAAGGCATGTGCGAGTCAAGTAGATGAGACGACCCACAAGATGATGATACAATGTGGCATCAACTGGTGGAGAATAACATCGAGCCTCAAGCTTGACTCCTGAAAGAAAGGGAGTCGGTGTAGGCTTACAATCAGCCATATGAAAGCATGCAAGTAGATCAAGAGCATACTTGGGCTACGATAGTGTAATCCCAGAAGGTGACTGTAAAATCTCTATCCCGAGAAAGTAGTGCAAAAGACCCAAGTCAGTCATAGAAAATATGTCATGCAAAGAAGATTTGACCCTGCTAATGATGGATGCAGTGCTCCCTATAATGATCAAGTCATCAACATAGAGCACAAGTATCAAGTGAGAGTCATCCTGTCACAAAATATAGACATTCAGATCGAAATGACACCTGGTGAACCCTACTGAGAGAAGAAAGGAATCCATCTTGGCGTACCAAGCCCCGGGGGCCTGCTTAAGGCCATAGAGAGATTTCCTTAGTCTGCAAACCAAGCAAGAATCCTGGATGAAACCCTGTGGCTTCTCCATATAAATCTCCTCATCAAGATCCCCATGAAGAAAAGAAATTTTCACATCCATCTGATGTACAACCCAACCATGAGTTGTGGCAATAGCAAAAGTCAAGTGAATGGAGTTCATCTTAGCTACGGGCGCAAAGGTCTCAGTATAGTCAACACCTGAAACCTAAGAGAAACCTTTCAAAATAAGCTGAGCCTTATACTTATCCACACTACCATCCGCTGCAAACTTGGTTTGATAGATCCACTTACGTCGAACCATCTTTCTCCCCTTAGGGAGAGGGACTAACTCCCATGTGTTGTTCCTCATCAAGGAACTATACTCTGCCTTCATAGCGTGGTCCCACTAAGGAACCCTTGATGCTTCCTGAAATGTCTGTGGATTGGAAGTAGTAGCAATGAATGCATGTGGAAGGTTTTGATGCTATAATCGAATCCTCCGTGTATCTGAAGGATCCCCAACAAGAGAACCCGCAAACTCAAGTGTCTGTCAAGCCCAATGAGGTCTAGGTGGAGGTGGAGAATGAGGCTCCTCAACTGCAAGTGGACCCTGCAGAGGTGTAACCCTGCGAGTCAGAGTTGAAGGAGTCTCATCATCTGAATCACTAGCATCACTATCCAAAATGGAGGAAGGTGGAGGAGGTAGAGAGGCTAAGCTAGGAGAGTTTTCCTCAAAATGAACACTCCTCTCAATTAACACTTCATGTGTCTCAGGATCCATCAATCTATATGCCTTAACACCCTTAGGATATCCAATAAAAATATAAGGGCTACTCTGAGGTTCCAATGCCTTGCATTTCGACGGTGGAATGCGAGCCCATGCTGGACACCCAAAGACTCTGAAATGTCTCACAATCAGTTTCCTACCAGCCCAAGCCTCAAAAGGAGTAATACCTTGCAAAGCTTTGTGAGGAACCCGATTTTGGATGTGTGTGGCACAACTGATAGCCTCTGCCCAAAAGGCGGGATCAAGAGAACGTACATGTATCATATAGCTAGCCATTTCTTTGAGAGTTCTATTCTTGTGCTCTGCGACTCCGTTCTGCTGTGGAGTGTATGCAACAGAATGTTGAAGATCAATCCCCTCAAATATACAAAAATCCTCAAGTCTTTTGTTCACATATTCCCTTCCATTATCTGTGCGAAGAATCTTGACCACTTTCCTAGATTGCTTCTCCACACGAGTCTTGAAGTCTTGAAATTTGTCAAATACTTCACTCTTATGAATAATAAAGTAGACCCAAGTGAAGCGGGAGTAGTCATCAATGAAGGTGCTGGAAATGGACTTGCTACATCGTTGTAAACAAGTTGAAGAACTTCCAAAGCTCTCCAAGATTTCCCCTTATCAAACTTCTCCTTGGGATGCTTGACCATGGAACACCCTGAACATACACCCTCTGAAAAACTGATTCAAGGTAGACCTGTGACCATGTCTTTAGTGCTGAGTTGCTGAAGATAGCGGTAGTTGAGGTGACCAAACCGCTCATGCCATAGCTTACTTTTTGAATTTGAATGAGTAAGCAAGGCCTTAGAAGGAGAACTTGGCACAAAGTGGGAGAATGAATAAAGCCTTGAGTTATAATTGACTTTTCCCACTGTTACCAAGGCATCATCATCAAGTTCCTTTACCACAACTGAATCAGGTGTAAACTCAACCTTTTTCCCATTCCCATAGTGAGTGATTTGGTAGATAGAGAGAATATTGGTAGACAAGTTAGGAACATAGAGAACATTCTCAAATGTTCCATCATCCATGTCAACTGAACCTTTCCCTTCAACCTCAACCTGTGTATCATCACCTATGTAAATGTGAGGTACCTTTGATGGCTCCAATGAAGAAAACTACTCCTTTGTAGAACCCATGTGATAAGAGGCACCCGAGTCAAGTATCCACAGCTGTGAAGAACCTATTGTAGCCACAAATGTTTGCCCTTCTCCCTTAGACTATGAGGAAGAGGAAGGAGATGAATCCTTCTTTGTGTAGGCAGATGGCAAGTTGATGTTGTTTTTCTTAAGAAGATTTGTCAACTCATCAACTTGCTTGGTGTGGCATCGATGCTCATCATGACCATACTTTTGCAATATGCACAAGTTGGTTTATCCTTCTTAGGTGGAGTCCCCGTCTTGGAAGAGGATGAAAAATCACCTTGTGATGGAGAGGATGATTGCCCTTTTTCTTGCTATGGCTTTGACTTAGATTGCTTCTTCTTCTTGTTGGAATCTTTGCCTTGACTCCCTTGACTCCCTTGATTAGCCACCAAAGCCTTGGACTTTGAAGACTTAAGAAGCCCCATGTTCACCAACTTAGATTGTTCCAATATCATTTCTGTGAAAGCATCAAATGAAGGCATAGTGTAGGAACTCCCTACTATCAAACGATGAGTTTGGAAGCTTGAAACAAATGCTACATATTCTGGTGCAAGCTTGTCCAACAAGTTGAATATCATCTGAGCATCCTTTTTGTCAATTCCACAATCCTTAAGCTTTGCTCTTAGCTTATTTTCTTTGGTGACATAATCTTGGATTGTATCAAAATTCTTGGGATCCAAGTTGGCGAGCTCATTGTCAATCTTGTAACCTCTGATTTCATCAACTTGACCATACAGTTTTTGAAACATATCCCAAGCCTCTTTGATTGTAGTACACTTCTCAATGTGAAAAATGAGGTCATCTGATACATACTTACGCAAAGTCCCAAGAGCCATGCAATTCTTAGTGATCCATTCTAACTGAGTATTAGGATCAGCCTTAGGATCAGGTGGTGCTGCTATTGTTCCATCTATGTAATGCGTGAGACCTTTTTCCATTAATTTGCTCCATACTTTAATTTTCCAAGATGCATAATTGTGTGGAGTTAAAGGTGGAAATTTATGAGGACTCATTGCAAAAAAATTGAAAGAGCACAAGGAAAGAGAGGCACAATCACACAAGACACCCCCCCAAATTCACTCAATCAAAGAACCCCCCCCCCAAAAAAATAAAAATAAAAAATGATGATTTGACACTTTATACTTAGTGCGTGTACAATGGGCCACTTGCAAAAAATGGCAAAGTGGACTTCTTATTTCAACTTTACAACTTCCTCAATAAGGCCAAAGGAGACTCAAACTAATAATGCAAGTGATCTAAGCTAAGATCCAAGCAAATTACAAGTACCAAATAGGCCAAAAAAGACCAATATCTGAAAAGTATAATATCCACTCAAAATATTTGAAAAATGATCATAGATTATGAAGGTAGAGAAAATAAATATGCACCTTAAAAAAAAATGGCACTTGAAAAGGAGGTCGTATGAGCTCAAACGAAGCCTCTTAAGTTGCAAAATTGAGGATTGGACAGGTATAGTTGAGAGAATCTGAAAATTTTGAAAAAAAATGTGCACTAAAATAAAAAAAGAACCACACCACTACGAAGATCACAAAAAATTATCCCAAATAAAAAAAAATCGCACCCAAAAAGGAGAAAAATTGGGCAAGTTATGAGCCTCCAAAGTTGACCCAAAAATCCAAACTGCTCAATGGAGAGGGGTCTAAATTTTTTCAAAAAATGTGGCCTGAGTGTTGACTGTGTGCTGCTGGCTGGGCAAAAAAATGCTGACGCGGCAGGTGGTGGGCCTGGCTGCTGAGGTGGTAGGCGAAGGTGGGTTGTCGGTGGTTGGAGGTCGGGCGGCTGTCAAAAGTGTACATGTGGCGGTGGGGTTGGGGCCCGACGGTGGCAGTCGCCGGAGCTACTGCGGGTGGTGGGGCTAGAGTGGCCAACAAGACTGTTGCTGGAGGGGCCTGTGGGGCAGTGGCGATGCCAGAGTGTGGCCAGCAGACGGAGGGTCCGGTGGTAGGCACAGTGGCCGCTGCTGCACAGGCGGTACACCTGCAAAAAGCTGCAATATGACGAGCAAGGGGGGTCTATGAACCCCCAAACAAGATAATTTTTTTTTTTTCCTTATTTTTTTTCAAAACAAACCCCCTATTTTTTAAAAAAAAAATTGCCCATTTTTCTTTTTTTTTTCTCAAAAAATATATATATATATTTTTTCAAATCTGAAAATTTTGTATTGTACCACCCAAATTGGGCAAAAAATTCCTCCACACCCAAAATTTGACTTTTGCCAAAATAGGTCAAGTTTATACTCGATTTTTTATGGAAACAGCCTCCTGGACGCAATGGTGAGGTCGAAAATGCTCTAAGATGCCTTCAAAAAGCGTAGTCCCTCAGATCCAAAAAATAGAGGCCTTCCAAGATGTCTCCCAAAACCAATCAATGAAGCCCCAATAGCTCTGATACCATGTGAGATTTTGCCAAGATCAAGGGTACAATGAAAAGCATAAAGAGAGACAAAAGAATGACAAGAACAAACTATATTCTCATCAATATACAAATGATCAACTGGATTAACCAATACAATGAATATGAGCCTGCTTATATAGGCAACACCATATGGATATACGAGCATACAATCATGACATGTGGCTCAATGAGAAACAAGGATAGGTAAGAAATACTAGGGGTAGGTAGGAAAAATAATATGATATTCCACAAGAGGTGGATGACCCACCGAATGTGGAGAGTAACAACAAGATAAGACCACAAAAGGTGGAATTTCTCCTACAAGCTATATCCCTATGTGCACACTTCCCTAAGTGTCTCATATCCAAACTACAAAGAGATGCATTATCCTAAGTTAACTTAAGTAAAGTGTAATAATATCCATGATGAATATTTATTTACACCAACAAAATTAAATCTCATGCAAATTTTAAATTGAAAATCAAAATCAAAATGCAAGCACATGCTAAATTAATTAATTCAATCAATTAATTAATTAATTCAATTATCTTTTCAATTCCTATTTCTATCTTTTAGTTAGCTTTTTTCTAAATAAATCTCTCAATCAACTTTCAATCAGTTAACTATTTCATCCTCTTTATTTCCTCCAATCATTATTTTTCATCTTTCAATCATCTTTTTTCTCAATCAGTTAACTCAATTATCTATTCAATCAATTGAGTTCCACCTCCAAATCAGCAGTTCAACTATCAATCAGCATGTGAGCTCACCAGAGTTCCACCTCTTGATCAATCTATTCCATCTCTCAATCAATCCTCTCCAATAATCTATAAATTGAGCATTCAATCTCTATTTTCAAGAATCACGAACTTTGAATCTTTGTGTCAATTGCAGGTTGCCAGCGTAATATCTGAGAGCCATCATACCACAAAGAAGAGAAGAACAATGAAAGCTACATGCAGTCATGGAATAGGGAGTTTTGATTGATTATTTTACTTTCCTATTTGCTTGATTGTATCATTTCATTGAGTTTGTTTAGGATTCTTTGATTAGATACGGATTTGTGATTCCCCTATGTTTCTAGTTGAATTTAATGATGAATTTTAGCCTACACATTTTGGTGAACCTGACATGAATCAAAAACTAATTAACCTTCTCTTTTTTCTGTGTGATTTTTGCAGGTCGTACGGATTTTTTATTTTTTTGCAGGTTTTGTACGGATTGCAAAGCGGATTCAACAATCACGCAATCACATTTACAAAATCACGCAATCGCATAGATAGGATCACACAATCGATAAATCAGGGTCACAAATTTGTGTGGAACCCATCACACAATCATATTTAACTTATCACATAATCAACCAAGCATCGTTACACATTTTAAGCAAATATTTATGCGTCTTGTTTGTCTTATTTTTTTGATTTTCTGTCCTCGGTTCTGTCTTAATTCTGTATGAAATTTGTTAAATCTAAGTACTGTTTACCCTTATTTGATGCTTTAATTATGACATCTTATGGTACATAAGGTACAATTTAAGATTCCAGGTGCTAGGAGGACAAAAGAACAAAAGAGGCAAGCTAGACGTTATCAACAAATCCTAAAGGCAGAAAAGAAGATACAAGATCTAGAGGACCAACCAAACATTGATAGATACAATAGCCCAGATCTCTCATATAGAGTGAAATATGATTTTCTTAATATGGAATGGATGATGAGAGATCTTGCTAGGGCATCACAGTCTATTTTGCATGTTCCATATCAAATTTAGTCTTTTTAAATTTTTTTGATTTGTCTGTCTGTCATTTATACGTTTGCCTAGATATTTTCACGCAATCATTTTGTCAGTACACCGCATTCACTTTGTCATAATTATGCAATCACTTTTCCATAATCACGCAATCACCAACACAGAATCACGCATTCGCTCAGGTATAATGATGCATTTGTTCAATGAAGAGTTTGATTTGTTGTTTTCTGGGATTACCGAATCTTTGTTTGCAGCATGTGGCGAAATCACAGAGAAGGCCAGATCATTACTGAATATTTTTAGAAATCACTAACATGCATGCCTTCACACTTCAGTTTGGGGCTTAAAATAAATCTGGTTAAAATTGGCATGCATGCTTTCACACTTCAATTTGGGGCTTAAAACAAATCTGGTTAAAATGGACATGCATGCTTTCACACTTCAATTTGGGGCTTAAAATAAATCTAGTTAAAATTGACAGGCATGCTTTCACACTTCAGTTTAGTGTTCTAAAATTGACATGCACATGCGTATCTCACACCTAAGTTTGGGTTTTTAAAATGAACGTGAATCAAGCTTATCAATAGAATAACTCACACTTTTCTTTTTTAAGGGAAGGAACTTTTTATTGTGTTTGGGGTAGACCTACTGTTGCATTAACTACCTTTCCACTCACTTTCAAGGTCTTGGGAGAAAGGGAAAGGTGATAACAACACCCACTTTTTCATTTTAGTAGTGAGGGGTATCTTTGACTGGGTATTTCATCACCCCATAGAGGTACTTCAAATTGGGATGCATTGGGGATATCATCTCTCCCAACGTACTCTCGAGCGGGTTTTTCGAGCCACTATATAAATATATTGATCAGGCGACTAGAGTGTTGAGTGAATTCGATGTATGTGGGGGCCTTCCTTGCACCAATAAGCTGAACTAAAGTCTTAAGTGGCTTGCTCTGAGAATCCGTTGTTGGATCAGGATCCCTCAAAATTTACAATAAGAACCAACTTAGTAGCCCAAATCCCACGTTTATTGGTTTCAGTTGTGTGAATCATACCCCATAGATACCCTCCATGTACCTTGAATAATGAGACATAGAATCCTCAGTGATAAGATCTTTTGGATCTTTGGGGTAAGAGAGACTGACATGCCCAAGAAGTGTGTGTTGTGGAGTGGAGCTAGTGTTGCCAGACTCTCTATCTGTTCATTTTATTTCGATACTTTGTTGCAGGGGCCCCAATAAATGTTTTCCACTTTCCAGCCTAAGATTGTCTTTTGTGCTTTTATGTGACTAGTATTGAGTTAGTATTTGGGCAATTTCAGGCCCTACCTTGTGTATCTTTGAATTGTCAGAGTTGGTCAGAACAAAGTTTAGTCAACTATACCTGTCTTCAAACAACTGTTCTTAGATTTGAAAAACAACAAACTTGTCTTACAGACCAGAATTACTTGAAACATCAGACAATCTTGCAAACTCCAAAATTTTACATACGTGTGACCATAGATAGTCCTTGCATAGTCTTTATTTATGTCCTTATTATAATCCTCATATACGTCCTTAGAATAAGTCCTTGCATAGTCCTCATTTACGTCCTCATTATCGTCCTCATATACGTCATTAGAATAAGTCCTTGCATAGTCCTCATTTACATCCTCATTATCATCATCATTTGCGTCCTTATAATCTTTGCATAAGTCCTTGCATTGTCTTCATAATTAGTCCTTATTAGACCTCATATACGGTTGTCTTTGTTCGTCATCATTTGCATAATTATCCTAGAAATTCATAGCATGTGTTCTAAAGGGTCTCCCAGGTGATGGTTTGCTCCCCTTTGAGCAACCTAATCTAGTGCCAAATGACAGTCAACGAGAAATTATTGAAAGCTTAGATAACTTGACTTGGAAATTAAAGAGAAGTGCACCTCAATACACAAGAGTTGAGTACAAGACACATAAAGAGTATAAAATTGCCCGTAGAATTGATAGAGAAATTTCTACAGAACTTCTAAGAGAAGAACTTGAAAAACTTGCATTGCAAAAATCTCAAAGTACTCAACAAGTCCCGCGTCCTAATCCCCAATAGAGAGTCTTGTCTATTGTTGCATATTCTGCATTTAGTTCTAGAGTCTTGCATTATCGTCATCTTGTATTAGGTTCTAAAGCATTCTTATATAGAAGTCTCAAATGCTCGTGACAAGGTCACAAAAGGCAAAAAGTAAAATGGACCCAAACAACGACCCGTCAATTAATCCAACTTGGAACATGGACATATCAAGTAGTCAACGGTCAAATCCTCATGCAATACCCATTATACACGAGCTACAACAAAATTTAACATGCAAAGAGATTGAGCCAACTCAACATGACCCACATGTCCTTATGATTCTAGACGCTCTTATACACAATGATAGGGACAAATATCTCTCGTTGTTATTGCAAAATGGTGTCAAGTTACCTAAATATTTTGATGTCACAACAATCTTACCACCAAGAACTACTTTAGGTCCAGATAGTAGTCAAATACCACATGTAACACAAACACAAGTGATGACCTCAAGTTTCTCTCATAATGCACCAACATCATCTATACAAACAAATGTCGTGTCAAACACGAGTTCTCAAGCAAGTGCATCATCCTCAACAATAAACGTCAGCGCACCAACACAGGCTATCATAGCCTCTCACACCACACCAGTAATGTCAAGTGTCTCGACACCTATTCAAACACAAGTTTCTCATACAACAAGTGCGACTCAACCTCTGGTTTCCTATTCCATATGATCTACATATAGTCATCAAAATACAAACCCAAGTTTCGCTAATAAAATGAGTACAACCCAGTCAAACAAGGGTTCGCATTTTGCTTATTTCACAGTACCTAGTAGAACCCATAACACACAAAATTATAATTATGGTACCTTTCAACAACCTCGTAGTTATACTACCACGAATCCTTTTGTGGGAAATATACATGCGCAAAGTGTACAACTAACTCAAATAGATGTTTTGACCCAACAAGTACAAAATCTGCAACAACAGATGACAACTATGCAAACCGGTAATGATAAAAAGAGCTATACAATGCAGGACTTACGTCCTTATCCTTTTGTTCACACATTATACATGCCGCCTTTCCCACCACATTTTGAAACACCGAAATTTGACAGATGCCGAGGGAAAGGTGATCCTAGAGATCACATCAGAGAGTTTTTCACTACATGTATAAAGGTTGCAATTGAAGACACTTATCTAACGAGTTTGTTTCCAAAAAGTCTTGGAGGTTCGGCTTTGGAGTGGTTTTCACATCTCCCACCAATGATCACATCATGGGGTGAATTAGCTGAACATTTCATTGCTAACTTTTCGTATAACATTGAAACCCCAGTTACATTGATGGACCTATGTGCCACAAAACAATATGAGAATGAAACATTTGCTTCTTTCATACAAAGATGGAGAGATCTCTACAAAAGGTGCAAGACTATTATTCCTGAAACTGAGTAAGTTGACATGTTTATAAAAAACTTAATTCCTAAAATTAAGTACCTGGTACAAATGCAATGTTTGACTACATATAAATGAATCACTGAAAAAAGCCTTAAAGTGTGAGAAAGGACTAGTAGAACAAGGTCTCATAAAATATGGGAACAACAACAACAATGATAAGTCCAAGTTTTGGTCAAGAAAAAAAAATGTGACCAATGATGGTGTTGTAGATGCCCGTACAATGAACATAGCTCAATCGATTTTGTCTCTACAAGGCCCAATTCAATCATTTAGTCCACATATAGAGAATAACATCGTATCGACCAACGCAAATGTTGCACAAACTACAAACACAAAATTCCCAAGGGTAAATGCTCCAAAAAGGAATTACACACCTCTAGGGGAACCTATTGAATCAGCGTTAAAGAAGTTAATATAGACAAATATGATCACTTTTCTAGAAGTTAGAGTATATGAACTAGGTCCTTTCAAACCTACATGGTGGAACGATAATGATTTTTAGGACTATCACCATACAAAAGGTCACAAAACTGCAAGTTGCTATAAATTGAAAAACTTAATTCAGCACATGATAAATCAAGGTGACATCACAATTGACACCAACAAAACTTTAGCAAACACGAATCACACCATCTTTAAGGATCCATTTATCAAACATGATAAAGGGAAGGCATCCACATCAGGAACACAAGACAACACAACTAACTACACAAAAGTCTCGAATGACTATACTATTCATGTTGTTAGCTTAGGAGATGTAGTAAAGGGTGATTCACAACAAGAACTTGATGATGATGAGAAATGCCAAGTGAATTATGACTATGATAACTAAATTTGCATGATGTCAGAACCACCAAAATATGATGAAGACATGAATCTTTGTCTTATGGAATGGATGCATGAAGAATCATTTTATTTAGGATGGTTTGAAGATGAACTTATAGCACAAATCATGGATATCAGAATTGCACATAATGACTATAGGATGGGATATGAAATGAACCTTGATAACACAACATATGTTGCAGACAGGTCCCTCACAAGAGATAATACAGTGGCTACAATCACAATAAATCCAAGAGACAAAGACTGTGCAATAGTTACTCGCAGATCAAAAGTAACTTTACAAGGAGTACCATCCAACCTACCACCAGTAGTAGGGACCTATAATGTGGTTGATAAACTCAAGAAAACCCCAGCCCAGATATCACTCTTTGAACTATTGCGTATATCACCAAATCATAAAGCTATCCTGGACAAAGCACTTCAAGATTAAGTGGTTGACAAAGATATAGATGAAAATGCTTTCCAATCCATGGTGGGGAATTTGGCTAATGGTACTCGTATTGTGATCATAGAACAAGATGTTCCCAGTGATAGGCTTCTCCATAATGACCCGCTACATCTAGAAGCTTACATACATAAGAGAAGAATCATAAGAGTACTTATAGATGGAGGAGTTGGTCTTAACATCTACAAATTAATGTTGGTTAAGGCATTGGGGTATTCTGAGCTTCATATTGATCCTTCAAAGAGAATAAACATCAAAGCATATAATGATGAAGAGTGTCCTTCAAAATATGTAGTTACACTACCAATGCAAATGGGACCTATAACAACAGAGGTTACTTTCCAAGTCTTGGACAAATAACTAGGGTACAACATGTTATTGGACCGCCCATGGATTCATGCCATGCAGGCCGTACCATCAACATTTCACCAATGAGTTAAATTTCCATACAATGGCATTGAAATCACCATAAAGGGTGATCCAAATCCATTCCAACATTGTAATCACTTAAAGGTAAGTGTAGATAACCAGGTACCTATTAATCAAGAAACACCCCTCACTACACAAATGGAGTCATTAACGATCACATAAATACAGAAGAATGCACCTACAACATCTTCTTTGTAGATTAAGGATGTTGGTGGTGGGGAATAATCCATTTCAAGTACCTCGAATGGAAAACAATTATCTCTTTCTCCTAGGCCTTTTGGGAAGCCTCATAACATAGTAATGAAACAAGATAAAGGAAAAGAAATAGTAAGATACTCAGATTCATGCTCTTTCATTATGTGGGAAGACTTACGAGAAGAATCTCTAAATGAAGATGTCAATCACTGGATATACAGAGAAGAAGATGACATGACAATACCCAGGTTACCTTTAGATCAGTATGGAAACGACTTCAAGATGCTACAAAACATGGGTATGATGGTACCACAGGTTTGGGACTACAAAAGCAATGAAGATTAGAACCTATTTTACCAAATGAAAACCCAAAGAATCAAGGGTTAGGATATAAACATGTACTAAATATAACAAAAGCAAGACAACGTACACTAGATATACTAAACAAACCAAGGCTACCATCAGAGTACATACCTCAAAGTCAGTTATAAACATGGGTATTTCCCTCTTCATCTCAGAGAAGCAAGAAAGCACCAACATATCCTAGTATGGAATCAGATGGTGAAGATATGAGACTTCTACAAGAACCTAGCATAAATTCACCCATCAATACAGTATCTAAAACATCCGCACAAGCAAATACGGTAACAGACACAGGCTTAGCATCAACAAATGAGCCTAACCCTTGGTTGTTGTCAACACTTTTTCCAAGGGAAACAACTCAAGCTCCTCCAAATGAGTCAGATGAAGAAAGACTATAATGACTTATATAAGGTTTAAGAAGGGTATCCACCACACAAAGGAGGTCCACAAATCTATAACAAACTCAGTTACAAGAATAAGAGGAGATAAGTTATACAACCTCAGAAAGTGAAACGTACATAGAAAGTATGACAAATTCTCATGACTATGAATTCCTATCTGATCATGATGTCAGCCCACAAGCAATAAACACGACAGAGGACCACAAATCACCTATCGATGATACAAATATATCAGGTCACCCAAATAACTAGGTATGCATGTTATCAGAATCTTTTACAATGGAAGGGAGTAATGACTTACCCCTTATACACTCACATTTGATTGATTGGGGACGAGAAGGAAAACCAGCTCTAGAATGATTTGAGAATGATGAAGCTATTGTAGAATTCCTTGGTGTCAAAGAAGGGTTTCCACAAGGTGATCATAAGGCAGGATCTATTGTAGACTTGGATAGAACAACATACTTTGGAGAGGCAAGTGCCTCTATGATAGAAGATACAAATGAAAGTGATTGCAATGGCAAGAGAGAGTTAGACAACCTCCCTATTAAAAAAGATAATTCAACGTGACTTATGGAAGAGACTAAAGAAGTCCATATAGCAGAAGGAGAAGTTGTACATAACATCCACTTGGCAAAATCATTAAACCAGGATGAAAAGGGCAAGTTCATAGAGTTTTTTAAACAACGTCCGATCAATTTGGCTTGGTCCTATGTAGATATGCCAGGTCTAGATCCAGAATTGGTGTTACATCATTTACCATTGCTACCAAGAATTAAACCATATAAACAAAAGCTAAGAAAGATGCATCCACAGATTTCATTACTGGTCAAAATAGAACTCCAAAAGCTTCTAGATGTAGGCTTCATTAGACCTATTGACTATGTAGAGTGGATATCCAATCTGGTACCTATGAATAAGCCCACTAGGGGCATAAGAATCTATACAGACTTTCAAGATCTAAACAAAGCATGTCCTAAGGATGATTTCCCATTACCTAACATAGAGATGATAGTTGACTTAGCTATTGGGAATGAAATGCTTTCATTAATGGATGGTTTCTTAGGATATAACAAGAACATGATTGCACCAAAAGATCAACACAAGACTATATTTACCTGTCCATGGGGAACATACTGTTGGAACATCATTCCATTTGTTCTTAAGAATGCAGGAGTAACATATCACAGGGCTATGACAACATTATTTCATGACATGATCCATAATATCATGGAAGACTATGTGGATGATCTACTAGCTAAATCATAGACAAGAGAAGGTCATCTTGAAGTCTTTGCAAATATATTTGGTTGATTAGAGCAATACAATGTTAGGTTAAACCCCAAAAAGTGTGTGTTTGGTGTAACATTAGGCAAACTTTTAGGCTTTATCATTTCCAATAGAGGAATTGAGGTAGATCCAGCAAAGGTCAAAGCAATCATGGATATGCAACCTCCATCAACACTCAAGCAGTTAAGAGGGTTACAAGGGAGATTACATTCTATAAGAAGGTTCATAGCACCATTAGTAGATAAATGTCATCCATTTCAGTATTTACTCAGAAAAGGAGTCACCTTCAAATGGACAAAACATTGCCAAGAAGCTTTTCAAGCTTTAAAGGATTATCTTTTGAATACTCCAATATTAGTTCCACCTACTCAGGGAAAGCCCCTATTACTATATATATCAGCAACAAACTCATCTTTGGGAGTTGGGAGCTCTATTGGCACAACATGATGATCAAGGAAAGGAAAGAGAAATCTACTATATAAGTAGAACCCTAATTGGATATGAGCTTAATTACACTCGTATAGAATGAGTATGTCTAGCAGTGATCTTTACATCTCAGAAACTTAGACATTATATGCCGAGTCACACAGTCCAACTCATCGTACGCTTTGATCCACTCAAATATTTGTCAAGCAGAGCAACATTGATTGGAAGATTGGCCGAGTGGGTCATGATTTTAAGTGAGTTTGATATAGAGTATGTGGACAAAAAGGCAATCAAAGGACAGATTATAGCACATCAGTTAGCAGAGGCTCCCTTGCAAGATAGTCACCCGCTACTAATAGACTTTCATGATGAATCAATGTTTACATTGACAACATCCACCATGTGGAAATTATACTTTGATGGATCCTATACAATCCATGGAGCTGGAGCCAAGATTCTTTTCATCACCCCTCAAGGTGATTCTATCCCTGAGTCATTCAGAATCAATTTTCCTTGTACGAACAATATAGTTGAATATGAAGCTCTCATCATAGGACTTCGTACTGTTATACAATGAAGGATAAAATAATTACAAGTCTACGGTGATTCACAATTGATTGTAAATCAAGTCAATGATGAACATAACATAAAAGATGATAAACTGATGCCTTATAAACAAACGGTAGAAGATTACAAAGAACACTTCAATAACATCACTTTTGAACAGATTCCAAGGGTATAGAACAAGGCAGCTAATGCCATGGCTACAATAGGGTCTCTACTAAATATGCCTAATAATGAAACTCAGTTTGAGTATTGTAGAATAATCGATGGTACCGACATATGAGATTCCCTCATTAGAATATATATGTGTAATTGTGGGTCCTGAGTCCCCATGGTATAATGAGATATATGCATACTTACATACTTAGTATATGTCTCCTAATTTGTCTAGAAATGAAAAGAAAACTCTCATTCGACAAGCATCCAGGCACACTATTATTGCTAACACATTGTATAGAAAGGGCCTTGATGGAACTCTTCTTCAATGTCTTGATGAAGTAGAAGCACAACTTTCCCTAAAAGAGATACATGATGGAATTTGTGGGGCGCATCAAAGTGGCCCGCCACTATCAAAGAAATTGTTAAGAACTAGATACTATTGGCCAACTATGGAAAAGGATGCCAATAAATATGTACAAAAATGTAGACAATGTCAAATGCATGGAGACCTCATTCATACGCTAGCACAAGATCTACAACTTATCACATCACCCTGGCCATTTTCACAATGGGGGTTAGATCTTGTTGGTAAAGTTAATCCTACTTCTTCCAATGGGCACAAATTCATCTTAATGGCTACTGAGTATTTTACTAAATGAATAGAGGCAATCCCTCTTACATACACCATTGGTAAGAAAATAGCTAAATTCATGCTTAATTACATTATTTGCCGATATGGGATTCCAATGTGCATAGTAACCGATAATGGATGTCCATTCAAGAATCAAGAAATGAGAGAATTGTGTGACAATTTCAAATACAACAGAGATTTGTAACACCATATTATCCGTAAATCAATGGAAAAGCAGAGGCAACAAACAAGACAATATTAAAGATCCTAAAGAAAGTTGTCATTGATGTAGGATGAGACTAGCATCTCCAATTATATCTCACTCTTTGGGCTTATAGAACAGGGGTATGCACACCTATAGGAGAAAAACCATATCCATTGGTCTATGGTACAAAAGAAATACTTCCTATTGAAATAGAATTATCGTCTTTAAGAGTCTCCTTAAAACATATCATATTAGAGGAATACTATCGGGTTGCAAGATTACAAGATCTTGAAATGCTTGATGAAAAGAGACAAACTGCTTTAAATAATTTGCAAGGTTACTAGAATAGACTGAGAAGGAGTTACAATAAATGAGTACGCCCAAGGAATTTTGAAGTGGGAGATCTAGTTATCAAGGAGAACCAAAGGAACCTAGCAGAACATGAAAAGATAGGGAAGTTTGAACCTAACTGGCTAGGTCCTTTTATCATAACAAGGGTTATAGGAAATGGAGCATACAATTTGGCTACCATGGAGGGAGATCCACTCCATGAACCTATGAGAAACATGCACCTTAAACGATATTATAGCTAAGGGTTGGGTTAGTTTAGTTTTTACTTTCCGCATTACATATAATTTTATTCAAAGCACTGCATCACATATAGTTTCTTTTTTAAATACATCACATTCATAAAATATTGTATTGGCATATATCAACATCAATAAAACAAGGCAACTATCCAAGTTTATCATTTGTTTGCATTCAAGAGAAACAAGGGTCGTCTCCTTTCTTAGGTATTCAGACATGAAGTCTTTGAGGTCCTAAGGTCATTCATTTTCAACATTACCTTGTGACGACGCTTTAGTGATTTGACTATTTGAGACTTGTTAACCCAAAATATATCAATTGCTATATCTCAAACACATGAACAAAATCCCTAATTCATTCTAGACATCTAGTTGATCATATGACTAGTGAAAAATCTTAAATTCTACTTCAGTGCTGATGTAACAGTCACACCTAGGTAGGTTTCATTACTTACAAGTCAAGGCAAGAAAAGAAAAAAGAAAAAGTGCTATGCCAAATATTCATCTCAAGGCAAAAGAGCAATGATATATAACTGAAATATCACGCATACAAAGTGCGACAAAAAGCTTGACTATGGGAACATGTGAGTAACTTGATCAGGGCTATGGATGCCTACTGACAATGGAGAGATATTTGAAAAAATTACTTTCTATAACCTCATCAGAGCTCTAAAAGATTGTTGGTAGCGAGGCTCTATTCCAGATGCTTTTGAAGTTAGGATAATCCACGTAGCTAGTCATATAGGATGCTAAGGATATTTAGTGAACACAAGAGTGGGAATTAACTCATTTGCACACATGTGAGAAAAATAAGATCAAAGTTTCAATAACCAATGGGGAAGTTTTCCACGTCTCCATTTGTAAATCCTAGTCACTAAGTGTGTTAATTTGGATGTTCCAAGGGACCTCAAGGATCGATTGACTGCTTATCTATTAAATGTTTTGTACCTCCAATTCAATTGGTGTATTACAAAATACTAAATAAACACAATCATCCTTGCTCAAATAGGAAATGCATCTTCATCATGCATATGACATTAACATAGGTCATGTAAAAAATTCATTATCTCCACATGCATTCTGCAGATCATCATGTTATATAGGTCTGCACACTGGGGGCATAACTGAAAAAATCCTAAAAATCAAATAAAGTCCTGAAAAAATCCTAAAAATCCTAAAAAAGTCCTTAAAAAATATCAAAAACATTGAAAACTCAAAATCAACCAAAAATATTCAAATATCAATCCACAAAATCCAAAAACATCCATAAATCGATCCACAAAATCCAAAAAACAATAAAAAAATCAATCAAAAAACTTGCAATAAAATGTCTTGCAAGAATCAAATACCCTAGCGGATATCCAACAAACGCTTCACACGAAGTTATTAAAGGATATGATTATCCAATCAAACATCTGCAATCAACTGATCAAACTGTCTTGTCAATCATATCATATCCATACCAAGTGATCATTATCTTGTCTTAAATAAAGATGGATACACTCGAAATTAGACAGATCAGTCTTAAAAGGGGTCCGCAACTTTATGAGATCAGACATTATCAACTATCACATCAAGAAACTAACAATGAAGGCACAAGGTCAATATAGCTACTGAATTTTTTCCTGGTCAATCTTTATCTTTTATCATTTGGTGACAGATTGTGTTCCTATGCTACTCAAGGATGCCCACAAGTTACTAGAGGAGCCATGATGGGAATTATCTTTTTCTTTGTTTTCTATTTGTGGTGTGAACCAATGAATTTCTAGGGAAATTTCTCTTGTGGGTGTCTGTGATAGGAGCATTCAGCTTGTGAATGCCACACATACCTTGACCCCTAGTGTATTTCCCAAAATGGAGGGTTTCACTCCTTGTCTGCTACGTATTTGTTTCTTCAATGAGATATCTTTACATCTTGGTTCCTTATACCCTGATGTTCTAAGCTCCATTGTTCCATAATAAGGCTCAAAGATGAATATATATTGCGCAATAAATAATGACACAGGTTCATGAATCAATCATTCTCATTTCATCTCATTTGCTTATTACTAGTTTGTTGATTCTTTTCTCATCATCTCTTTGTAAATCATTTTCTATCATCTAACATTATTCTTTCATCAAACTCTTCTTTCTTAATTCTTACTAACATTTCTTCAAGGTACATCTGAGTTACAAGGGATAAAACATTATTTTGACATCATTATACAAAAACAAAATTGTATCCATATAGTTTAATTTACATTTATTTTAAAATTGTATTCATATTTTAACTTGTATTCATATAGTATAGTTGCATGAGTATCATATAAGATTGCATTAATCATTATATTACGAACCATATAGAAATCATGGTATTCATAAATCATATAGACATGCATCATATAACACATAGAATCATACAACATACATGGAACATAAATCATAATAGATCATCGCAAAAAAACTGCATATCATATATATAACTCAAAAATGGTAATGTGTCAGAATACAATAGTCACAAAACAAGCTCAAAGGCTCAGATAACATGATCTCAATGTCTCAACCCACATTGCCCCTATCTCCAGGTGGATCCTGCTTGCTAGATCTTGCCCCAGGATGTCGAGGTGGACCTATAACACCACCACTATTGGTTCTCCACATCAAAGTCCTACTAGAACTAGAATGACCTCTAACCTCACTGAAGCTCAGAGCTCTTTGTCCCTTAGGCACAACCTCATGGTAGAGTTGTCAATAATAGAAGGCCTCATGTATACCATAGTACAGTCTATCTGAATGTCTATGTACATCGGTACCTAGAACAAACTACTGGTCATAAGAGGCATGTACCATTTGCATCCATCTCATTGTGTCATCTCTCTCCCTCTGGATACAATCCCTCTCTCCCTGCAATGCACCATAGACTCGAAAAATAAATCTCGCTCTGCATCTTGTCGCTGCCTAAGTCTGGCAACCTCGTCCTCTAGACTTCAAATCCACACTCTAAGAATCTAGAAATCATCATCATCTCCATCTCCACGCCCCTCTTCTACATGTGCATCCTCCAACTCTAGCACGTCATCGTCATCCCCATCCTTGCTGCTCGATGAATCTGAGGAATCATCATCATCTCCACTGCTCATCGACTCAGTGTCTTTGTTGATGTCTACCTCCTCCTCTCCCCCCTCATCTCCTCCTTTTCCCTCATCTTCTCCTCTACCCTCCTCCCCTCTGTCATCTCTCCTCCTCTCCCCCATATCAATCCTCAGCTATTGTCTTGGATGGTGTATCTGCTGAGCTGTGATCAGAATAGTCATATCAGTCAGTGGAATAGGCCTATGTCTGGCCCACCATGCATCATACTCAGGAGTAGTCCCTAGATCTGTCGTACCTTCACTCCAACCCCACTATAATGCCCGGAGAGCATCAAAATTAGAAGCAACCACATGTGGCTATATGCACGCAGCCCAATCGGAAACCTCACAAGAAACATGAGCAAAGTAAGCTATAACAACAGGTGTCACCTATATCTCCCCAAATTTTTTGAGTACTCATCCTGGAAGGTACATCTCAATAATCCTTTGCATCTCCACAATCCTCCCAATGAGATATCTCTGCTGTCTATAGAATGGCAAGTGTTGAGCATCATCTGCCCAACCGCGACAATCTACATAAGGTCTCCAAATGAAATGATGCAAGATATCAAGCTGATGTCACCAGTACAAGGTGTTACCTGAACCCCTGTGTCTAACCCTAGGTGTATATCTGTATGCATATGGCTCCTCAAGCTGCAAGTAAACATGAATAACTGGCCTCAAGATAGGAATGTGCTCCCAAGCCTAGGTCTAGAGCAATGTCACACCACAGCTGATCGATCGATATCCTAAGTAAACAATGTTGTGCATCTGATAATAAACCATAGGTAAGAGACAAGGACCCCAAGCATATACTCAACGATGAACAATCATATCATGGAGCACTCTGCCCCATCCAAGTGGAAAGCCATGGCCTCATCTATCAGGAATTAGCAAACCACCTACAATACTATACAATACTATAGTAAGATCATCATAGTCCAATCGAGCCCATGAGATATCATAATGACCATTTATCTGTAAGGCCTTCTCCTCACACTCAAAAAGGGCACACAGTCCAGCGATGCCATCATCGTAATCATATACAACTCTCTCACCATGAATGGGAATATGTAGTATACGCCAAACATCCTTTAATTTAATGGATGCCTCACCAGTCGGAAGATGGAAGGTACATGTCTTAAAATACCACCGCTCCACTAATGTAGTGATCGAGGCCATGTTGGTTGTAATCTCTAGCAAATGTAAAACATGATACAATCCTAGATGTCAGATATGAACAATCTCCTCATCAAGTAAATTAGCTCAAAGATCAAGACCACTGGATCTACTCTGTTGGCAGTATAACACTCCAATGTTCTCCTACATAGAAAAATATTGAGCATATCAGATATCGGATAACGTGATTAAAAAAATGATCATACGCATGACAAAAAACTTCAATTTACAACAAATGTGTAACATTTAACACTTATACGTTGCATTTAACACTAATGTGTTACATTTAATGCTTATGCGTGACATTTAACATGTATGTGTGAACATATGAGCTAATGCATAAATAGATAAACGTTTGCATAACATTGGAAACCTATGCATAACATTTACACTAATGCGGTACACTTAAGGCTAATGTGAGATAGTTAGTGCGTATGCGTGAAAAATGAAAGGCTATTGCATAATGCTTAAAAATTAGGGCTCTGCATAAATTTGGAAAAATTGATAAAAATAGGCAAAACATAGAGCAAAAGTTTGGAAAAATACCATGCCGCCCGTCCCCGGTGTTCTCTGATAAGAACGTACTCACTTGGACAATTGCAGTCGCTTAGACAATTGTAGTCATCCCCTATAACCAACCATGATGATCAAATACTCGTAGGAAAGCATAAGACTCACAATGATTTCCCAAAAATCAACACAATGCAAATAAGCAAATGAAATGGCAAAACCACTATTTATAGCTCAAAATTAGGGTTTTTCTCACTCTGACGGTCGTGGAACCCGTGAACTTCAAAGAACTTGTTGGCCACTCAAATGATCTCGAAATCACATGAAACTTCACACAATTTCTAACTATAATGATATCGCAAATATGGTCTCAATTTCCAAATTTTTTGACCAATTTTTTTGAGGGGGCATATTTACACCCTAAATGTCACCTACACATACTGGGGTAGAAATTTTTCGTTTTCTGAGGGAGCATATTTACACCCTAAATGTCACCGATGCATATTGGTGCATAAATTTTTTATTTTCTTTGAAATAAAGTCATTCTAACATTGTCTCAAAGAGGGGCAAATGTAGACACCTAAAAATGTCTCATTGATCATGTACTAATTATTCGTCTAATTGATTAAATAATTCATTAATTATTTAATTAAGATAATTAATCTTATTCTTCTAAATTCATATTTCTTCATCATCTTACTAATTATTTTATTTTTAATTCTATCATCGTTTAATCATATAAACCATTTTCTAATGTTAATTAAATATTTATTATTTAATTAATTATAATTTTTAATCCTTCAATTTAAATAGTCTTTATTATTTAAATAAATTCTTCTTTTTCAATTTCTATTTAATCATTCAACCTTTTTCTAAATATTAATTATTTAATTCATTGTGATTTTAATCCTTTAATTTAAATAATCTTTATTATTTAATTAAATTAAATTTCTAAATAATTAAATAGTTTCTTTAAATGATTTAATTAACTAATTAATTCCCAAATTCTAATTTCATCTAATTTCACATTTCTTCTAATTTCATCTAATTTCAAATATATGTGCATGATTTCAAAAATCAAATTGAAAATCAAAGTCAAGTTCTAAATATATTCAAATAACAAATTGAATTTAAAATAAATTCAATATTTGAATTAAATCTCATGCAAAGTTTAAATTGAAAATCAAAGTCAAAGTGCAAGCAAATGCTAAATTAATTAAGTCAATCAATTAATTAATTAATTCAATTATCTTTTCAATTCCTATTTCTATCTTTTAGTTAGCTTTTTCCTAAATAAAGCTTTCAATCTGCTTTCAATCAATTAACTATTTCATCCTCTTTATTTCCTCCAATCATTCTTTTTCATCTTTCAATCAACTTTTTTCTCAATCAGTTAACTAAATTATCTATTCAATCAATTGAGTTCCACCTCTAAATTAGCAGTTCAACTATCAATCAGCATGTGAGCTCACCTGAGTTCCACCTCTTGATCAATCTGTTCCACCTCTCAATCAATCCTCTCCAATAATCTATAAATTAAGCATTCAATCTCCATTTTCAACAATCACGAACTTTAAATCTTTGTGTTAATTGTAGGTTGCCAGTGCAATATCTGAGAGCCATCATACCACAAAGAAGAGAAGAACAATGGAAGCTACATTTAGTCATGGAATATGGAGTTTTGATTGATTATTTTACATTCCTATTTGCTTGACTATATCATTTCATTGAGTTTGTTTAGGATTCTTTGATTAGATAGGGATTCATGATTTCCCTCTATTTCTAGTTGAATTTAATAATGAATTTTAGCATGACTTAGGAACTCTTTCCAAACACCTTGAGGCAAAATGACCTTTCTTATTGCAAGAAAAATATTTAAGAGGTATTTTTCCTTCATACTTATCGGCTCCTTTGGGTAATATCTTGGAAATAAGAGCTTCAAGCTCTCACTCTTCATCTTCAATTTCCTTTGTTTCCTTCTCATATCTGGACATCCACTTGAAGAACTTTCTCTCAGATCATATCTCTGCTTATCCTTTCCGGAAACAGTAGCCTTGAATGCAAATTCTACCTTAGTAAGAGAATCACCAAATTGACTCATCTCAAAGGCTAAAAGATTACCAATCAACATGTCCCTAGTTACATCTGTCACAGTTCTAATCTCCTTAATAGAAACAACGTTATGCTTGTAGGATGCGGGTAATGATCTGAGCACTTTAGAAAAAATATTTGATTCTTCCAACTTCCCACTGGCACATCTAATATTGCACACAAGTTCATTCACCTTCTGCATGTAAGAAGTGATGTTCTCATCATCACTCATCCTCAATATCTCATATTTTCCCTTTAAGCTTTGCAACTTAGAAATCTTCACATAACTATCACCTTCATACAAGGTTTCCAACTTCTTCCAGATCTCATGAGTAGTCTGCAATTCCATAACATTTGCCATCTTAGAGTTAGTTAGAGAACTCAACAATGCTTCCTTAGCCCTAATATTGTATTCAACACTTTTTTTTATCTCATCCAGAGTTGAAGGGCCATTTGCAGGAATGGTATACATGCTTTTAGTAATATCCCAATAAGGTTCACCAATGCATCTTAGATGACACTCCATGGGACTCTTCCAAAGATAGTATTCGATACCATCAAATCTTAGACTGTCCTTCTTGTAAGTTGTCATACTGGATCACCTCAAGCGATTAAGCTTCTTCGGAGGAACCTACTTTGATACCAATTGATGGAAATAGGGAAGACAACTGAGGGGGGGGGGGGTGTGTGAATCAATTGTCACAAAAACTCACACTCTTTAAACTTATTCTCAGATTAGATAATTAGACACGAAAGCATAAATTAGCAACACATCATAAACACAAATAACACCATAATTTTTGTACGTGGAAAATCCTGTTAGGAGAAAAAACACGGTGGGGATGAACCCACAATATAGGTATATGTTAGAAGAATTACTATGGGGAATTCACATGCATTTAGGCTCACTTCATAGAGCTCACTGCTCAAAATAAAAAGGCTTTCTACCCAGGGAAGGCTCACTACTTATACAAACAATCATGGATCACTGATGCAGAGCCCTGGTATAGGTATAAGATAGGTTCACCTAATCCAAGAGCACACCAAGGACCCTAGAAATCACACAACACTACAAGGGGTCAGGTAATATCATTTTGACAAGTCCTACATCCCTTTCTTCCAAAGAAGCTCCGTCACAAGGTCTCTTTCATTGAGCATCTCATAAGGTCTTCAAGAGGCTCCTAAGGATCCTATGGTCAACAATGGTTTGGTCCCGCCTCCAATGTATAAAACATTATTTAAGGTTTTGTTTGTCATACCCTAGGTCAGGGAGACCTCCTTCAATCATTAAATTCAGGTTTCCTCTACCAGTTTGGGTAACTGTTGCAACAAGGCCTGGTAATCCTAGTAGCCCTACCAGGCTGGTTTTCTGCACTTAACTCCTCATTTCCCCAAAAGACTCAGACAAAAAATCCTGGATTTGGATACCCTTTTGGGAGTTACAAAATATATCCTAAGGGTCATGATCAGTTGGGAACACAAGAATCCAAGCCCTATTTGGTTAGGAGACCTAATAGCCCCAATTAGGTCTATTTTACAAAGGAGTGTATAAACGCAAACCCTAAATCACCAAACCAACTCAAGGGAAAATCTTAGGACATGGAAAATGCACCAATTACTAACTCTTAGGCCATGATCAGACCTCTAACCCTTGATGTGAGACCTGTTTGCTTACACTTGCACGATGGCCACATGGAGTTGCCCACCTTAATGCATCGAACCCTCGCCTCTAACTAGTACTAACCTACAAAAGACCTTCAAAATCCTAAAACACATTGGCCATACTTTCATCCCCTCCAAATCCATGAACCACCAATGAAGGATCAACAAGATGAGGCCATTTCTTTGCAAAACCTTGGGCAAAACTGTCAAATCTAGACCACTTCTAGAAAATTGTTGGTTTCTTCCTTGTATTGGTGAATTAGGACCTTAGAATTGATGCATCTTAAAGGTGATTTTCCACTCTAACACATCCCAGTGGTTTCCTAATCCCAAAACATCCGTACAGTATCGTACACCGTGCAGAATAACAAAATTGCAAGAAATTCTCAGAATTGTATTACTTCAATGATGCCAAATGTTTGCAAAGTCATCCTCTCCCCTCAATGATGATTGGGAATGACATTTTATATCTTCCTAAATTTTTATCAACCACCTTTTGAATTGAGGTGACCGCTGGAAAGAAGTTGCTATTTGCAACCAAAAGTTGTCATTAAAAGTTGTCAAGTTTGAGCAACTTTTGACATATGTTAAATCCGCGTATCTAGAGATGTTTCAAAATGTCCTAAACCTTCCTAAGAAATATCCAACACATTAAAACCTATAAAATACTCAACTAAATACCCCTAGCCCCATATGTCCATGGTGGCTCATCAATTTGCCAAATCCATGTCATTTCGTGACAAGGTGGGGTTTATTACAAAAATCAAACAAACAAGACTGCCCTATCACATAGATTGAAAGGTCACATTACCATGTGTGACCTTTAGCCTTTATTTTAATTATCATCTTAGTCTTGAGGTGCTCCTACACCAATCACTTTTGAAAATTATGAACTGTGAAATAACATCTCCTTAATGCCTGGTTCAGTTCCATTGAAGCACCAAAAAAACTTCTCCTTCACACTTCTTCTCTACCTTCAAAACATGTATACATTTAGTGCACATTCACACTCACACTCATCCACACACCACCATACTCAAATACAAAGTTATTACAATTATTTATACATGACACCAACCTTGGAGAAATCATCAAGGTCGGATCAACACTCACCACCTAATTACACAAATACAAGCACACAATACAATATTACATGTGAACCAAGAAATGTCGATCAAGACATAGCACAAACCCAAATATTTCACCTCAAACACGTTACACCACCAATAATTACGCCTCAAACATCTGCAACACATTACAAGCATTCGGTCGCCCAAGAACATGAAGAACACTAATGTACCGAAGAAAAACATCAATTACAAGCTCAACTATCAATGCAGACCACCAACACAAATGAAACATGATCCAAAGACATTCAAAAACATCATGAATTACCATAGAAACATCCGCACCAACACAAATTACTAGAACAACCAACATCTTCATACCTAACCTTAGAAACACTAACTGCAATGACTGTCAACCTTGAAAAGTCACTTGCAAACCTCCAAATCATGAACCACTTGAGTTGAGGACACACACCAATGTCCCAAACATACCTCTAAATCCATAGAACAAGATATTATAATGCAGAGCAATGCAAATCAAAATACTGTCACTACTGAACAACTGAAAAACCACCGACAACATAGATACCCATAACTAATCAAATCTCCATGCAGACCTCTAAAACTTGAACTGAATCAGCTATAGATAATCCTCTACAAACACTTTAATCCACAAACTCTAATCTTCATCATACTTACTACGCTGAACAAACTAACTCACTCAACTTCATTGCATCACTATCTCAGACAGAGAAATATGTTGACATTAATTACAACACATCTCTCAAATATTTCTCAAGCACATATTTGCAACATTCTCCCAACACTTTCAACTTAAGTTTCAACCTTATGAACTATATATAAGTTTACCCCAACCTATATATACATATACTTGAAAACATTAAAAAAGATTCATTCAAGTCAGTTCAAATTTGAATTTTTCTACTACATATATTAAAAATGAATACATGAAATTATTAGAATAAATTAATAATCAAATGCATATAAAATAAAAAATAAAATTTACATAAAAATTAAATAAAAAAATTGTGTATAAGAAAAATTCTTTATTCAGATAAACATATTTAAGATATGTATTTTTCCTAAACTATAAATCATAAGGTCCTAAAATTTATTATGTTAATGTTAAATTTTATTATATTAATGTTGGAATTCTTTATATTTATTGTAATTATAAAGTTTCTAACCACTATTTGATTATTTATCTCTCTCCTTCTATATGTGTGTGTGTATGCAAACATACATACATACATGCATACATACATACATATTTATGTATGTATGTATATGTATACTGTCATGTCCAAAATTTGATTAATGGGACATGATACAACTCACAATTTTCTTTGATTTAAACATGAAATTGGTAACATTATGCATTGCACATGGACAAGGTGTAGTGTCAATACACATTAGGTGATTTGCACATCATCTCCTTAGACACATACTTCAGTATAATTAAGTTTGGTCTATACGAGACACCTTGGCTCCAAGCCTAAACCACCTAGTTTGCCCATGCTAGAATTAATATCACACCTAGAAACATTTAGTTTGGTACTCAAGAGTGGGTATGATGTGTATGTGTATTGCAAGTATATTAAATTTTGAGTATAAGTTAAAGGGGTCTCCAAATTTCCCTTTTTGCTATGTTAGGCAACTGACACCATATAATAGAGAATACACAAGTATTGAAAATTTATGTATAAAATTAATTTTATTTTATTTTTAAATAAATCCCCATATTTATCATAATGATTAGTACCAGTAAATTCTCACAAAAATAAATAATACTTACTTACAAATTATTATGATAGGATTTTAACTCTTTCTTTAATCTATATATATATGTGTGTGTGTATACATATATATATACACACACATATATATACATATATATATATATACACATACATATATACACATACATATATATACATATATATATATATATGTATATGTATATGTATATATATACATATACATATACATATATGTATATACATATACATATATACATATACATATATATACATATATATATATACACATACATATATATACATATATATATATATATATATATATGTAGATATATATATGTATATGTATATACATATATGTATATGTATATGTGTATATATACATATACATATGTGTATATATACATATACATATGTATATCTATACATATACATATGTATATCTATACATATATATATCTACATATACATATATACATATACATATACATATACATATACATATACATATATATGTATATGTATATGTATATATACATATATATGTGTGTGTGTGTGTGTGTGTGTGTGTGTGTGTGTGTATGTATATGTATATATATGTATATATATATACACACACACACACTTTAAGGCCACTTATTAAATCACTTTTTTAATTATTCAAATATAATACTATACTTACCTTTTTTCCTTAGTGAATATTAGGAAATGAAACTTCTTTTAAAGATGTAAGATATTAGTATGGGTACATCTTATTAACTAGCATTTGCACCCTGGTGTGCAATGGGTACACCGAAGTGTTTTGAAAGGTTAATTAGAGAAATCTTTGGTATATTTTTGCATACGTTTGAATAAGACATGGCTAATTCAATTATGCATCCACTTTAGAGGTCCAAACTTAACTGAAATAAAACCTGAATTCAAACATGATTGAAGAAAACCTTTGAGTTAGGAAGATAATCAAGCTCCATTACCAATATCTAGTGAAACAAGGAGAGATTAAGATGTATGGGAAGAAAAAGAGAAAGATATATATATATATATATATATATATAAAAGGGGGGGAGATGTAGAGATAGAGAGGAGATAAAGAGAGAGAGAAAGTGAATGTGAAATGGATGATCTACTTTTCTAAATCAATGATTGAAAGTTCTCTCTAAACACGCAATATGATAAAAGACAAAAAAATATATAATAAAAAATTCTATCATGCCCATTAAACTTATTATGTCATTATTTGGTTGGATGGATTAGGTTCATTCTATGTCATATAATTGTTTGAGTAAGCATAAGTTTTCCAAGTGTGAACAAGAAATATTAGTACACAAATATTTAGTAATAGTTGTCTATTGTTACCATAAGCCTATTCATTTATGAAAATTATTCAATAGGAACACATCTTTCCTAGGTAGTTAATTGTATTTGGAAGGAAGCTTGTCAACTATGGAACCAAACTATCTCTTAATTTTTGTTAGGATCTAATGTTGTTTTAAGTAAGTTGTGTTTACACAGTTTATTATAATGAATTCATTCATAGTTTATAGTCTATTGATGTTATTTTAAGTAAGTTATGTTTCACCGATAATTTTTTGGGTGAAAAATTATTTTTAAAATTATTCTTAAGTTTAGTAATATGTTTGGAGTGTTATATTAGAAAACAAGACTATTAATATATGTATCTACTAACCATGTAATAACATATTTAATTACTGTTAACTGATTAATCATATATGCATTTGATGTGATTAACCTAAATAAAGTTTAACAAATCAAATTATTTAAATATATTATATTAAATTTTAATTTTAATATTCAAACAAAATTTCAATTGCCTTTTAATATAAATCTAATTGTCTCAAAAGAATCAAAGAAATAAAAACCCATCTTTAATTTGTCATTATTGATATTGGTTGCATGCTTTACATATTTTTGTTAATAAATAAAATATAATCTATAATATTATAATTTATAATATATAATAATGTTAAATTTATATATATTAATCATTAATAATAATATTTTTTATTTTTTATTTATAATTTTTATTATAAAATATGTTATATACTAATAATATAATTTATAATTATAATTAGATTATATTTATAATTATATAATCAACACTTTACATGAATAAATAATTTTAAAATTTAATTTCTCTTACACAAAAATACATATTATAAATTAGATTATATTTATTTTTTAATATTTAATAATCATATAATTTTTTTTAAAACAATATTTAATTAAAATCAATTAAAATAATTTATTGGAAAAACAAAAGCCACAAGTGAAATTTAATAGGATTTCAATCTATATTTTTAATTGGATGAAGCAAATTAATAAAACAATTAATGATAAACTTGATACATCTAAAGCTTATGATAAGGTTAATTGGGAGTTTCTTTTCAAAGTGCTTCTAAAACTAGGATTTAACCAAAAAATGGTGAGTATGATTTGGGAATGTGTTACCATGGTTCAATTCTTGGTTTTGATTAATGGGACTCCTAGGGGCTGTTTCAAAGCAGAAAAAGGTATCCAACAGGGTGACCCTCTGTCCCCTTATCTATTTATCATGATAGCTAAAGTCTTAAGCAGAAATGTGACCCATCTGGTCACCAATGGTAGGCTCCAAGGGTTCAAAGCGACCTCCACGCTCCCCCCCTCTAATATTCAGTAGTTCATGGATGACACTTTCCTATTTGGTAAATCTTCTGTCATGGAGGCTAAAGGGTGGAAGATCCTACTTGTTGACTCTGCCAAGGATTCAGGACAATGCATCAACTATGAGAAGAGTAATCTCTACTTCTTCAACACTCCAAATGACCTCCAACTTATAATTCTCTCCATCCTCAGATGCAAAGAGGTAACTCTTCTGGGGACCTGCCTGGGTCTCCCCCTCACAGTCAAGGAAGTCACCCCCACCTTCTGGAACTCTATTTTGGAACGAATGCAGAAAAAACTTGCGGGATGGAAAGGGAAATTCCTTAGTAGTGCGGGGAAGCTCCAACTTCTCGCAACCTCCCTATAGGGAATTTCGGTGTACTTCCTTTCCATGTTTAAAATATCAGGGACCATGAGAGAAAAACATGAGAAAATCCAAAAAACCTTCTTATGGACTAGCTTGGAAGAGAAAAAATGCCTTGCTCTGGTCAATTGGGATATCGTGTGTTTACCCAAATCATTGGGAGGTTTGGGCATAAGAAAGATTAATACCCTCAATAAGGCGCTAATTGCCAAGATTGGATGGACTTTGGCTAAAGGTGAGGTAGATTGGTGCAACATTGTCAAAGCTAAGTACCTAGACCGGGAGCATTTCTATTATAATTTGAATACAACTGACCTTCTCCAAGGATCCAAGTTGTGGAACAACATCCGGAAGAGCAGAGTGATGGTTAGAGAAGGTCTGAAATGGCAGCTGGGAGACGATAGAAAGGTGAGATTTTGGGAAGACTTTTGGATGGAGGACAGGCCTTTGGTCAACACTCGCTTCAATCAAATCATGAACCACCTTAAAGGTATCCTGGGGGATTATATTGCGGATTGTTTGGTACCAGGAAGTTTCTGCTGGAAGGACATTGTTCACATTTGTAGCAACAGACCTAACCTGGTCCCCCTTGCTTGGGATCTGCAACACATATTATCAGAAACCAGAATCCCCCTGGCCCCGAATGAAGACAGTTTCATCTGGAAAGAGACCCAATCAGGCTCTTTCTTGGTCAAATCCTCTTACAATCAGCTCCTTAAGCACCTTGTGGACGCTGAATGTTGGAAGAAAGTTTGGAACCCACAACTAATCCCTAAAATCAATTTCTTCTGGTGGTCCCTCATGCATTGTAAAACCCTCACGCTCGATAAATTGAAGAAGAGGGGATTCCATCTCCCCAACAGATGTAGTCTGTGTAAAGCTGAGGAGGAATCTATTGACCACCTTTTTGTCCTCTGTCCCTTTGCTGCTCATATTTGGTCTATTACTCTTCAGAAATGCGGTCTTTGTTGGGTCTTCTAGAAGGATATAATTTTTTTTGCTTTTGATTGGATCCCCCCTCCCATCATCCCCTCATCATTCAACTATGGAAATAAATACTTCCGCACATCTGCTGAGCCTTGTGGAGAGAAAGAAACAACAAAATTTTTAGACATTGAGACCCCCCCGGACACTGTGGCTCACATTTGCTTTAAGATGATCTTTGAAAACTTAGAAGCTATAAAATGGAAAATCCTCCCTTATCCTCCTAATGAGGTTGAGAAAAGGATTATTGTTTGTTGGAAGGTCCCCTTGGCTTTTATCGCTTCAACAACAGTACCAAGAACAAGAGACGGATGATCAGATGGTCAACCCCCAGGCTACACTGGTTTAAGTTGAATTTTGATGGTTAAGCTCAAAGCAATTGTCAGGCAGGAGGTGGAGTCATCCGGGACCATCTGGGGAATATGGTTGCAGTCTACACTAGAAACCTAAGGAATAATACGATCACTCAAGCTGAAGGAATGACCCTCCTTTGGGGTCTGAAAATGGATAACTCCATAGGAATAAAACATCTGGAAATTGAAGGAGACTCTCAAATCATTGTGGACTATGTCAAAGGGAACTCATCAACAGAGTGGAGAGTGGAACCCATTCTGAGGGATATCAGGTGCCTCTTGGTCAAGATGGAGGACTTCACTATCTGCCACATCTTCAGAGAAGGAAACAGAGCTGCCGATTCCATGGTAGCTGATGGAAGGCTGCAAAATGGCTTACGATGCTGGAGGGACCCCAGTCTGCTACCAGTCACCACTAAGGAAATCTTGGAAAAGGAAATGGCCTTTACTCAGGAAGGGACCGTCCTATATGCTCAATGATGAAGGAAACCTTTATTCAAATTTTAAATTGGCATGGGAATCCCGCCAATTTCTATCCTAGACGGCCACGTATCAAAGACAGTCTGAGTCACCACTACCATATGGGATGGATTTATGATGAAAGTACAAACATTGGGAATGATTACTCCCTAATTATTACTCGAACAGAGCCAAATGGTGACGATAAAGGCGGTATTGGGGATCTGTCAACTCACATTGGCTTGATTGAAGGCTCGCACATTCTGAGTAGATCTCCAGCTTTCGATATCTACTGGATGTTAAGGGATAATAATCACTGTGATTATTACGATCGTTTATTCCAAGTTTGACACAATGGTAGAATTATTTTAACAATTTCGCCTTAAGCTTGCTTTGGCTGCATTTTTGTTGTAAGTCATTCTCAATCTGTTAAACTGGAGGATTCAAGAATGGGGGGGGACGGGCTCAGATTGGAACCCAATAAAGTGGATGAGTTCAAAGCTAAACCGATGACCTGGTTTGTGTGCACTGATGGTGGTATTGACAAATTCATGGAAAGTATGAAGGGCAATGAGGAAATACTTTCCAGACAATTTGTGACTTCCTCGGAGGATAGAAGGGTCACCATGGGGGGAATCTCTTTCGAAATCAATGAAGAGGTTATAGCTTAGGTGACAAGCCTTTTTATGGAGGGCAGAAAATGGAAAAAGCAGAGCCGCATTACAGATTCTACTAGCCTTAACCAGTTCTTCCACCAGGGCGAAAAACCCTATCAAGAGGGTGGGAGGACTCAACAAGGAGCAGCTCCCTCACCCATGGGATGAGGTCTGCTATATCATGTTGAAGTATTTTACATTGGAGGGAAGGTATGGATTTTTCTACTACTACCATCTCCCGTTCCTTAACCATTTGAGGAATAAAGACCTCTTTTCCATTATGTTCTTTTTACTGCATTCTATGGATGCTAATATTAAAGATATAGCCAAAGCTAAGAAAAAATGGAAAGACTTTCCCATCCTGCATCAGGGCCTTATTCTTTGCCTGTATAACTTTCACCTCACCCTCTGCTCGCCCCATTCCATTTTTGTGCAGAATGTCGGTCCCTTGACCCACCCTCCTGCCATTAATGATTCAAGCCCTCGATGCCCGAAAATTGGCTCCTCCAGCAAGAAAACCAAGAATCACTCTCTGGAGGAGGTCGACACCCCCAAAAGAGTCAAAATCCAAGAGATTGACTCTGATTTGGAAATTACTAAAGAATCCAATACCCCCCGTCGCTCTAGTAGACTGGCCTCTAAACCCTTAGATAAATCCCTGAGAGACCCCATTTCCTCGCACGACATGAGAAATTCCATTCTGACTGTTAAAAAGCCCCTAGCCTAGCACAATCCGATCCCTCATTCTGTGAGTTCCACCCAGATTTCTGAAAGCCCTGTATCCTCCAAGAGTCCGGAGCTAGCCAATTTCCCCTCCCCGACCTTCAGGATGGAAAAAATGTTGGTCGTTGAAGAGGCCAACAATGTGAAGGAAGAGGATTCCAACCTGACAGAGCTTGAGAAAAAGATAGAGGCCCTCTCTGACAATGTGCAGGTGATCACTAGCAGACTGGAGGTGGCGGAGTCCAAGATGCATGATGTGTCCAAGTTTTCTCTGAATGTTATGAGATGCTCGGCTACTATGTTGTGCCTATTGCAGGAAAGCACGACCAAAGGGAAAGGCAAGGAGGATGATGACTACAAAGGCCTGTTCAAGTTCCTCACCAAGGAATGGGCTAGAAAGCTGCTCCCTAAGAAGAGCCAAGGGAAAAAGAAATAACTTTCTGCATGTGGAGGAGTTTTTTGTCTATTCTGTGTAGTCGTTGGATGGATAAGCCTAGTTTATGCTTTTGTTTATACTTTGTTGTTTATTGCCCTGCGTGGCATATGACTTATACTTTGACTAGTATTATTTTATCGCTAATAAACTCTCGTAGTATGGTTTTTGTTTTTGATAGAGGTAAAAGGCTGCTACTTTGTTGATTATATGTAGACAATGGTCTTGCCACTGTTCTCATGATTGTACCTATGGGTCAACCCCCTCGTTTTTGGCTGCTTTTAATATAAAAAACAATTAAAAAATTGTTGAATGAAATTTAATAGAAAACCAATTTTGTTAAACCATGTGGAAGATGAGAATGATGTGAATATTATTAACTATGCCATAAGGTTTTACTCTTATTAAGACAAAAGTGTTAAAAAGATGTAATACTATTTACCCTTGTTAAAACAAAAATGTTAAAAAAAGATAGTTTTAAAATTATTATTATTATATATAATAATATAATAATTAGTAAAATAAAATAATTATTTAGTATTTATATACTATCTTAAATTAAATTTATCTATTGTAATATAATAATTATTTGAACTTAAAAATAAAAAATATATTTAAATTGTTTTAATAAAATTTAATATAAGTACGGTTCATTAGATTTCAGGAAAAATGACCAAAAGATAGTAAATTTAAAATAACTATTTAAAAATGGTTTACAAATTAATTAGGGAAATTATAATATATATATATATATATATCATTTTAAAATTATTTATTCATGTAAAGTGTTGATTATATTTATTCACACCATCTCGTTGAAATGTGGGCAATTTTGGTCTGTTTTGTTTTTATTAACATTAATGTCTCGTTTACCTCGTCTAATCACTCATTAAATCTTGGGATACACTTTTTTTTAATGAAGTGTATTGGGGAGGAAATTGGTTATGGTGCGATACGGGGGTAAGAGAGAGATCTAGAATGGTCAACCTCACGAGCAAGGGAAATATTCTTTCTGGCAGTCTCATGCCCCAAATCTACAGTTCAAATAGTTTAATTCTATCTATTATCATTGTATGTTTATTTATTTTTATTTTTGTCCACAGATATATTTCTTGCTTCTCTCAAACCCCCTTGTTGCAGAGTCCTTTTGATTGCATTTTATTCTCATCGCATAAACATGGGTTTTGTTTTCTAACACAGGCTTGTAGGGACAAAATATCATTCATTCTATTGCTAGGGTCATATACAAAATCAGTAGTAGGTCCTTACAGGGAGGAACTTTCCCCCTGATTCCATTTGTAATACCTATCTGGTTATTTATTTTTATAAATAATACTATCTACAATTTTTCTTCTGCATGAATGATTATTGTGTGGGGTTGAGTCTGGAATGTCACAGATATATCCTAATATTTTTTTGTCTACTCATTCAACTACTAAATTGGTCAAGGAGGATTCTTCTAACATAATTAGCTCTGTGTTCATCTACAAACTCAGTGGTGGTGTAAAAATTGAGAGCAGTAGCTGATTTAAATCTTATGAAAACGGAATTGATTTAATGTATGTAGAGACAAAGTACCTATTTTTTTTCAAAATAACATCTACAAGAAATCAATTTTCAACTACCAACAAATTATATTCCATATATATATACATATATACATTATTTGAATGCAATGCATGATCATTTTTTAAATATCTATCAGTTTGCATTAGAAACCTAGATCTACCTACAAATTGTTTAAGTGAACATCAGGAGTAATATTTCATTTTCTTCTCACAAAATAAAATAATGATTACACTTTTTTTGCGTGTGCAGAAATAATAGGAAATACTTTTATTATTATCCCAATATCAAGAGATACATTTTGGTTTCTTTTCTTTTGTGACTATAACATAGTAGAAATAAACTTTTCAATTCTACTTCGGAAGGTTATAAATAAATCTTTTTGTAAGAAAATTATAGAGTTATGCCTAGTAGCTATAGCAAGTGTCATTATAGTTTGAAAGTGTTTTCTTTGCATAACAAAACAATCGGTAGATAAGTTTCTTCCAAACAAGCTCTCAACACTAAAGAATATCTCATTTCCTTACTTATCTTGCTAAACTTCTTCCAACCCGCACATAAACATACAACCCTTCCATAGCCCTTTTTATGCCCACCTCCCAACATAGGCTGGAGAACCAGCCACCCTCGAGCTAGGAGGTAACTATAATGATTGTTGGCATATGCACACTCCAACGAGACATTGTATGTGATTGAAGGTTTTGTCATTGATGGCAACCTTGCAATCCTATGGCACCAGCAAGACATTATACCAGCAAAGCATTACACCGACAAGATAGTGCACTGACATCAGCATATCACTCTACACCAGCACCGACACAAAAGAAAGAAAGTATACCGGCACAGAGGCCGACAAGATTTTTGTTATACAATATTTTGTTTATTATTGTAAGCTGACTGGGCAAATTGTAAAATGACTCTTATATATAAAGGAGATCATTATAGACATTTGTAATAATGATGGAGGAGCATAAAAGAAAATATTAGGCAAACCTAATGTGTGAAATATAGGTCAAGGGGTATATGTAAAGAACAGAGCAGGAACCGGTACTGAATCTGGCATTTAGATGATATTATAAAGTAGTACAAGTTATTGGATTAGTATAATCCTTATTTGTAAGTCAGTGTGACTTCCCATTGAGCAGTGAGCTCTAGGCAGTTGGCCTTCCTGCATGTGCAGGCCCCTATTGTAAGTAATATTCTCTTATTGGCCAGTGAGTGAATATTGTGGGTCACAAATCCCACCGAGGTTTTTCCCACACCGGGTTTCCTCGTTAAACATCTTGTGTTATGGTGTACTTTTCATGTGGATATTCTTGATTTTGTTTATTGCATTATTTCTTGCATACCAGTACCCTATTATATTATGTTTTGCATGTTTTAACTTAAGAAATTCTACATTCATGCAGATCAACAGACAAGGAAAAAAAGTGACAGAATGTTTAGAACAATAACACATACATCCAAAATAGGGGACTCACAACACTTTGAACCAATCTCTGGTTCATTTGAGGGAGAGGTGAGGGGATTTCAACATGGGTAGAATAATATAGGAGTATTTTCTCCACAACAATTGAAATGAGATTTTCCACAACAAATCCACCCAAAAACTAGGAAAGCGTTTTTGTTTGCAATAAAATAGAATTTCTCCCTTTGGATCTCCCTCCCTCAATCCCACACATGGGTTTCTCTCAGCCATGAGGGAAGACAACCCAAAGCACATACATACAAAAATAATCACCTCACAACACATACATTCAAAAACCAAATATTTTAGGATGAAAAGTAGAACACTAACCTGGAATAGCAATTCAAAAAATTACAATAGAGAAGAGAATAATGTTGAACTTGTTGGAAAATGCACACTCCAATGAGAAATTGTAGGTGATTGAAGGTATTTTCATTGATGGCAACCTTACAATCATGTGATACCGGCAGGCAGACATAGGCACCGACACCGACAGACTCTACACCGACATACAGAACACCGGCACCGAAAACGAAGAATACCGACATCTTGGCCGACAACAATTTTGTATAAACATATTTTGTAATTAATTGTAAAATATTTTGCAAGCCGACATGGCGGATTGTAATATGACTCATATATGTATGAGATCATTGTAGATCATTTAACAAGCGATTGATGAAAGGAATATAGCAGACCTAATGTGTGAATTATTAGGTTAAGGGTTTATGTATGTAGCAAAGCTTAAACTAGTACTAAATCTGGTATAGCAGATGCTGATCTGAAGTAGTACAAGACATTGGATTTGTATAATCCATTTTTGTAAGTCAGTGTGACTTCTTTTGTAACTAAGCAGTGAGCTCTAGGCACTTGGACTTCCTGCATGTGCAGGCCCCTATTATAAGCAGTAATATTCTTTTATTGGCCAGTAAGTGAATATTGTGGGTCACAAATCCCACCGAGGTTTTTCCCACATCGGGTTTCCTCATTAAATATTGTGTTATGGTGTGCTTTTCATGTTGTGGTTGTTATTCCTATTTGCTGCATTATTTCTGGTTTACCAGTACATAGTTTTAATATGTTTTTAATGTTATAAGTTGAGAAAATTATATAACTGGTCAGATACTGATTCACCCCCCCCTCTCAGTATCTTTGGGAATCCTAACAATTGGTATCAGAGCTTGGTCCTCTATTTTCAAAAGCCTAACAACTTGAGGAAGATCTTGTCACTGATAAAGATGGAAAACTTGAGAAAGCATTTGGAAACAACTCTTTTAGACTATGATGCAGAAAAGGTGAAGAATATCAAACTTGAGGATGATTTGAAGGCTGCTCAGGATATTGTTTGAGGAATTCAAGAAAATTACACAATAGCAAGAAATAAAAGAAGAGAACTTTGTGAGAAGATGTAGAATGAGGAAGATGAAAAGGAAACTCTTAATGATCTAGTGAACCAACTGAGACAAGATAACTGTACAATGAAGAATGAGATGCAAGATATGAATATGAGATTTTGTAAAGAAATTGAAGATAGAAAGAAGAATGAAGATGATTTGAATAGAAGACTAAATGATGTTGGAAATGAAAACACAAGACTCAGTCATGAAAATGATATGTTGAAGACAGATCTGATGCATACACAAAATGATAGAATTGAACTCATGAGATAGAAAGGAATCTTGGAGAATGAACTGACTGCTACAAATCAACACAAAGAGAAATTCAAGAAAAGTTCAGAAGAACTTGTTGACATGCTGAAGAATCAGAAACCTAATGGTGATACAAATGGCCTTGGCTTTGAAATTGGTGAAAGCTCCGGTACTGCAAACAATCATGATCATAGTAAACCAATAAGACAACCTAATGCTTACAAATTAAATGGGAAATGTTTTAACTGTAACAAGTATGGTCATAGAGAAAATTAGTGTAGATCTAGAAATTATCAGAACACTAATACACCCACCGGTCAATGTTCTAAATGCAACAAAGTTGGTCATAACTCAGAAAATTGCAGAATGAATGTAAGATGTTATGTTTGTGGAAGATTTGGACACTTATCTAATCAATGTAGAACACATACCAGCATAGGATATGGGCAAGCTATTCAGAAAAACAATGTGACTTGTTATGCTTGTAACAAAATTGGACATATTGCAAAATTTTGTAGAAGTAAGTCATCACCAACAAATAACCAAGGTCCTAGTTTGAAGGGTAAAGAAAAGGTTGAAGAGGTAAAGAAAGAATTCTCAAAACAATGGATCAGAAAGTCAGATCAAAATGTTAATGGGAATACTCCTCCACTGGTAGAACAAAGTAACACTCCACTGGCAGGAGACTCCTCATCTAACTGAAGGAAAATCCTTTGGGGGTTTAGCAACAAACTGAAAAACATGCTAATATACCCTCGGTTGATGGCGAGAAGTTGAATTACTTCTTTATTGGCAGATGAGTTAAGTTGTGACTCAACCAACAAGCATTAAATGTGGAAGTTGGAGAAAATAACATTATAAAGCAAGTGTTTTGGCTCCTTTTTCATTCACCGAGCATTCAAATCTTCAAGAGCATGAAAATTTCGGAGCGAAGACATCCTTAGCGAAAAAGTGAAGCAGTTCATCCAAGCATGTATCCTTATGACAGATTGAGGTATTTATAACTATGGCTTCTTCATCCACTCTTGAATTTATTGCAAACCCTACTGTGATTGAGGTTATTAAATGCCCTAGACCTATATTCAAACTAGTTGCCAAAATTGTGATGAAAGATGATAGCATAGGTGCATTCTCTCAAATTCCTAAGGGAGTAGTATATGCTGAAGACCCTAGGATATACATACATTTTCATATAGAGGAATTAAGTGATGATGAGATCAAAAACATGTATAGGACTATGATTTGTGATGTAGATGGTAATGTCAAGCCAGAACACAAGATAATAGAAACCCTAGGCTTTGTAGATATTCTTAGCATTCTTGGTTTTCCCGAAGATATAATCAGAATAGTTCTAAGCAGAGTCCATGGAGAATTATTTTGGCTGGATTCCATCCATAAGATCACCAAAGAAGCAGTAAAAGTAGTAACAGGGTTACCTTCCACTGGTAGCAGGCCTAACAGAACAAAGAAGGTCCCAAATGACATAGTGATGAAACTAACTGGTGCAACTTTTGACAAAAGATCTCTAAGGGTAAATGATGTAAAGGACATCAATATTAGATTTATCAGCATGATCTTAGGTTACAAAGCCACACATGCAAATAAGTTGAACTGAGTTTCTAGCCTATGTATCAAAAGTGCATATGACATGGTAAATGATAATGCTAGAATAGATGTGTGTGAATGGTTCAAAGATGAATTAATAGACAATCTAAGGAAGATTAAAGGAGATAAGAAATGAACCTTTAGATTTGGAAATTTGCTTGTTTGCCTAATGTTGTACATTACTAAGCAAGTACCTAGTATTGGTAGAAGATATTTTGGCTTTGAAATACTGGTAGGAAAGCAACTATTGGATTTATTAAACAATATGGGAGTAGACAGAGATAAAAACACAAATGAGCATTTTCAAGCATTGAAGGCTCGAATGAAAAAAAGAGTAAGATTGTCACAAGCAATTGTAGATAAATATTAGAAGGAAATATGTTTTGTAATCAAGAAAGATGAAATTTGGATGGAGGCAGTTGTCCCTAGGACAATCTGGGTAACTGAAATGGGCTATGAAACATATGATAATATCATAGAAACTTATGCAAAAGCCCTCCTTGAAGCACCAAGGGAACCCACTGAGAAAGTCTTTGGAAATGTAGAAACAATTGAAAGTGGAATTCAATCAAGAAAAAGGGTTAAGAAGGTTGAATAAACAGTAAGGAAAGGAACCCGACAGGCAAAGGCAATTAAGGAAGATGTTTTGAAATAAACTAGTATAAAAGAAAGTGAGCTGGAAGGACTTCAACCGAAAGCTCATCTTTCACTGGTTGGAACTTCCTCTGAGAGTGATATGCTAGCGGTATTCAAAAGGGTAGAAAGGAAAAGAAAACCCTCACCAGTACCCTCACCCACTCCTAGAAAAACAAGACAAAAGCAATAGGCAGTGAGGCCTCTAGTGAAGAAGTTAACTCCTAAGAAGAAGAAAAAGAAGGTAAAACAAGATATTGCTCCACTGGATAAACTCTTAAATGAAATAACTGAAGATGGAAAGTTGAAAAACATTAGAAAATTGTACAACACACTATCTGCTGATGACAAAGAAAGCATAGAAAACAGTTTAATTTTACACTTGGACATTTACAAGAAATTCTTGATGGAAATTGTTGATGAAATACCCAATGATTTGTATAGAAGATTAGAAGCCAGAAGGGTAGCCATTGTTGAGCTGGATAAGAAAATAAAAATTGAAAAATTACTTGCAATGCATCTAGATAACTCACCTAATGAAATAGACAAATTAATCAGTGAAGCTAACCGGACAATATTTTCAACTGCTCACCGCCATGTAGCACTGATGGCAGGTAGAGTGAATGAAGTCTCTAAGGAAACAACAGATGCATGGGACATATTCTTTGTAGAAAAAGAGAAACATGAAGAGTTACTAAGACCCAAGACTATTAGATTATACCAAAAGGATAGGGATAAGGGAAAAGGTAAGGTAGGTGGACCTCCAAGCCTAAAAATAATTGATAACTTAACCCCACCTCCTTCGGATACTCCACCGATAGAAACTATAGACAATCAACTGGCTACTGAGAGTATGGAGACTCCACTAGAGGATACTAATCCCAATTTCAAAATTTTGTACACTATAAATATAGACACACAGGAAGTAAATGTTGTGGTTGACAAAGAAACCACTGAGAATAAGAAGGAAGAAGTGACTACTGAGTCACCGACTGCAGATGTTGAGGTTGAGGTTAATAACACTATAAAAATGAGCACATAAAAACCTACTCTAACAGAGCAACCGATAGAGGACACCACTGGTAAAACATTAGAAGAATCCGTAGATAAAACTGAAAAACAATCAGAAGAACTAGAAATGGACAGTGTAGAGGTACAAATTGAGAAACTAGATGTTGAGAGCTTAGAGAAACCCTCTGAGACATAGATAGAGAAACTAGAACGGAAACAAGTTGAGATACAAGTTCAGACAAAGACAGTGCCATCGACTAAAAGTGAAAAGCCTAAACCTTTGCTAGTAGAAATGCAAACACAAACTGACCTACCAGAGGTCGAATCAAGAAAGGTGATTACTACAACTGGTAGCATGGATATTGTGAAAGTAGTTGGGCAGACATCTGGTACTTCAATGTCAGAATTCTAGCCTACAAATGTAATGGAGGTCTTATTGGATTCAATAAAGAAGATCACAAAGTGCAATGCACAAGCCTATAAGGCTATAGATGATACAATCCCTATTGTTAAATTGATAGCACCTAAATGCATTGTGAATAATAAGGATTCTTTAGGTCAACTAGACACATTGTCTAAATTCATCATCCACAACATTTTGATAGTTGATCAAATAAATGAGGACACATTTAAGGAGAGAATGATTAAGGAAAAAGAGAAATTCTTTGAGGAAATTGTGAAGAAGAACAAGGAGAAAATGGACACCTTATTACCGGATCTAGGAAAAACAATTTTGGATTTTAAGAAAATGTACAGGGATACTTGCAAAATAGACGTCTTGACACAGGATATAGATCCAGAGATCAACAAAACTCAAACTGAAATAAACAATACTGCTGACAATCTGATAGGTACATCCGATTCATTTTTGGAGATAGAAAAGAAAATTACAGATCTTGAAGAGAAAATTGAGAAGTTAGAGAAGGACAAAGAGAAAGTTAAGCATAAGGCAAAGAGCTTAAAATGTAAACTTGGTCGAAAACTAGACTACCTCATTTCTTTGAGAAAATAAATGTTTGAGGCTCTGGTTCCTAGACTTAAGACACCGGAAGAGAAAATGCACATACTCACTGGTACAATTCAGAGAACACAAGAGGCATTATAGGAAAGCAAAAGATTCAACGATAGTTTAAATCTAGTTTTGGCAGATATATTCTAGATTGTAACCCACTGGTTACAAAAATCTAGGCAGGAACCACACTCCACTGACAACGAATGACAACCTTTTCCATTGATGTCAAAGGGTGAGTAGTGTGATGAGAAAAAATGATCAGAATAGGACATCATCAGCTCAGGGGGAGCATACATTTTTGGGCAGACAGTTTTGGTAAGACAATTTTGGCAAACCATTGTTGGATACATTCTTTTTGGATTTTTCTCATGAGTGTTGCCATCAATGCCAAAGGGGGAGATTGTTGGAAAATGCACACTCCAATGAGAAATTGTAGGTGATTGAAGGTATTGTCATTGATGGCAACCTTATAATCATGTGATACCGGTAGGCAGACACAGGCACCGACACCTACAAACTCTACACCGACATACATAACACCGGCACCAAAAAGGAAGAATACTGACATCTTGGCTGACAACAATTTTGTATAAACATATTTTGTAATTAATTGTAAAATCTTTTGTAAGCTGACATGGCGGATTGTAATATGACTCATATATGTATGAGATCATTGTAGATCATTTAATAGGCGATTGATGAAAGGAATATAGCAGACCTAATGTGTGAATTATTAGGTTAAGGGTTTATGTATGTAGTAGAGCTTAAACTGGTATTGAATTTGGCATAGCAGATGCTGATATGAAGCAGTACAAGACATTGGATTTGTATAATCCATTTTTGTAAGTCAGTGTGACTTCTTGTGTAACTGAGCAGTGAGCTCTAGGCACTTGGCCTTCTTGCATGTGCATGCCCCTATTATAAGCAGTAATATTCTTTTATTGGCCAGTAAGTGAATATTGTGGGTCACAAATCCCACCGAGGTTTTTCCCACACCGGGTTTCCTCGTTAAATATTGTGTTATGGTGTGATTTTCATGTTGTGGTTGTTATTCCTATTTGCTGCAATATTTCTGGTTTACCGGTACATAGTTTTAATATGTTTTTCATGTTATAAGTTGAGAAAATTATATAACTGGTCAGATACGGATTCACCCCCCCTCTCAGTATCTTTGGAAATCCTAACAGAACTCCTTCCTCCTCCTAATCTTATCTTTCACCTTCTACCCCTTAACCAAAAATCAAAATTGTTTTTTCCCCTCTCTTTTCATGGCTTTTTTTCTTACTTATATGAAAAAATTCCATTTCCTTTACCACCCCTCATTAAGAGGATTGGAGCTCAAAATGTAGCCTCCCTCTTTCTTGTCCTCTCATAAATGGGGTTCAAGGCTCAAGAGAGAATATGGATGACTTAATTTTTAATTCATCCCCCTATTTTCGTCACTTCTAGAAAATAGTATTTATGAGGAGCCTTTATTGAGGTATGGGTAATAATTTGACCAAAACTCAACCCCTCAACCCTAGGTGACCCAGTTAGGATCTCAAAAATGCATAAAAAACATAAATTATGACCTTTTGGACTCCTCTATAAAGCCCTTTTGAGTTGCATCCGAAAATTACTTTTATAAATAAAATCTTTTAGATTACTAACTTAAAAATACAAGATTTTACATGAGACAACATTCATACAATTCCAAATTACATAAATAACATCACAACTGTACAAACATGTATAGTCATACAATTCCACATTACATAAATAACATCACAAACACAAGATTGTAGCCCCTCCAAATGGACTAAGTTTGGCTATGAATGGATTGTACACATGGGGTCACTCAATTACCTCCAATAAGATAACCATGGAAGGTTAGCCTGCAAACTCTCAAGTAAACATTAGTCCAAGTTAAGAGAAAATAGTTTGAAGTAGCAACTGATCAATTCATATACAATATGTTCACCAATTTATACACCACATATCCAACACTTTTTCAAATAAAATCACATGACATCCATAATCATTAAATTCATTTAACCATTACATAGCATAATTACAATTAATTGCAAATCTATTTAATCAGATGTGTAAGATTACTAATATATGAAAACATGTTTCAAGTAATACAATTCACATGATTAATAGACAAAACTTACTGAACTAATCTAATAACTATGATGTGTAATTGCATAATTCTCAAACACCTACTCTAATTAGCAATAACAATAAAAAGCAAGATTTATATGTAATTTATCTAATCTAATAATAATAGTAAAGTCTATACTAAAAGTATCTATAATCATAATGTATGTCCACATATAGTCCAAAATATAGGTCTAGGTAAAATATCATAGAGTTTCATCGATTGTCCAAAATAAAATGAGGCATGTCCATGTCCATCAGATGGTGGCATGCCATATACATACATACATACATATGTGTGTGTGTGTGTATATATATATATACATCATGTACATGTACACACACACACACATGTACATACATACATACATACATACATTGTTGACATTATGTGAACTGGTATGTGGACATAATGACATTGTATGTTGTCATTGATGTCAATATGTTGAAGAGGTATGAACTGACATATGTGAGAATTGGTATAACACTGTGAACCAACATTTGTGCCAAATTGAAGTGGTGTGCTTGTTCAAGATGAACCGACATATGGTTATGGGAATCGACACATGGAAGCGTTGTATGACTACCGGTTAGTAGTCTCAAATTTAGGGTTTCTGGTTGAAGTGCTTCAAGCCTGTATGGCTCAACCGATGATCTTTGTGTAATGAGTAAGCAGTATAACAAAGAACAGATTGTGTTGCCACGTCAGCCTTGCACACGTGAAGGATCTTGCATGAAGAAGACTATCCCTATCTATCTCAGGAATGTGTGAAGTTTGTAAATGGTGAAAACACGTGATTGATTATCAGCCGCCATGAAATCGGTGGATAATGAATGATGGAGAATGTATTGAGATTTATTCAAGATCTACTGCATTTAATATAGTATGATCAATGATCAGGATTGAACTGTTTGAAGTCCTTAACCTAATAGGTCTAGGGTTTAGGGTTTATGCTACCGACCTGTCTGTTGTCCTATAAGGTCGATGCTGTGATTCTTTCAGAGGTTGTTGGCAAAAGCTGTGTGTGAGTATCCAAGAGAAGGGATATGAGATCCTTGCCAAACCAGAGGAGAGAAGTGATACCTGCAGAGTGTAAGTGCAGAAGGTGAAGAGAAGCTTAAGCGGATCTGCATTGGCATTGAGTGCTGTTACCAGATCATTGTAATACCTATTGATCTCTAACCACCTCAAAAGTTGGAAAATCCCCTAGCAGGGTAGCCTTAACTGGCTTGCTGTAAATCCCTTAACAGGATAACTCAAAGTTATTAAGATCTGGAAAGCTAGAGAGCTCTGGATATCCTTTAGCTATTGAGTTCTTGAAATCCTCTAACAAGGTACCCTTAACAGGGTTTAACCCTTAACCGGGTATTGTAGCCATCCCTTAATGGGGTGATCTCTAACAGGATCAGTTCCTAGTAGAACCTTTTGTAATGTCTTTAACGGGACAAGGCTTCTAACAGAGCGGACTTCCAAAGAGTTCAACAACAAGCTTGTGGGTATTCATCCCCATCGTAGTTTTCCATGTGAAAAATATGCGTGTCATGTGTGATGCTTTGTTATTACCTGTTAAGCATATGATGGTTCTGTGTTTTATGCCTGTCAATAAAACATGTTGAACTAGCTATTGTGAAGATATGATGATAGATTACCTATTCATACATAAGAATGAAATGGTAGTGTAGTTCTGATTTGAGTGGAAAGCTCAGTGAGTAACCAGTTTATGATTGTTTTAGTTATTCTGAGTTTTACTAGTTGCACTCTGTTTCAAACCAGTGTCACTGTTTGCCAGTCATTTGGAGTGATTGCTGTTGAACCGGTTTAGGTCTTATTTTGTCTGTACTGATTCACCCCCCTCTCAGTACTAGTTTGGTACTATTCATTCATCATTGAGTTATCAATTGGTATCAGAGCACTCTAGGTCCTCTGTGTTGTAAGCTTAACTGCTTAAGGTAAAGATCCCAGTCAAATGATGAAGAGGGAAGGTCCAAAGTTTAACAAGGAAAATTTTAGTATATGGAAAGATAGGATGAAGATATTCATCAAAAGCATGGGTGCTCAACACTGGAGTTATATTGAGAATGTCTATGTTGTCCCTATCGGTACTCTCACCGATGACCAAAAGAGAGAGATACAAGAAAATGGGCAAGTCATGGAAGCCCTTATTAGTAGTCTATCTGACATTGAGTTTATTGATGTTTAGGACAAGGTAAATCCCAAAGAGGTATGGGATGCTCTTAAAAATATCTATGGTGGTGATGAACATGTAAAACAGGCTAAGGAAGAAAGCCTGAGAGGGAAGTTTGAAGATATGCGGATGGTTGAAGGTGAGACCATTCACCAGTATGGAATAAGAGTCAAAATAGTTATTGGAGAAATCAAGAGTGCAGGTGGTAAAATAGAAGATTCCACTGTGGTAAGCAAAGTCCTGAGATCCCTATTGCTGGTCTACGCAATAAGGGTTGTTGCTATTCAAGAGCTGAGATCAATAGACAAGACTAAGGTATCCTTGGACTCCATCATAGCCAAGTTGACAGCCTATGAGCTAAATAGTTTTGATGGCAGTGTTCAAAAGACTGAATCAACTTTTAAAGCCTCTGCTATACCATCCAGAAAAGGAAAAGAAGCTAGCACTAATGGTGAACCTAGACAGAGCAAAGAAATGGATGATGAGGAGATTCTAATGGTATTTGAAGCTCTCCTTGCCAGAAAGCTTCCTAAAGGAACCGGTAAATAAAAAGGTAAGCTACCTTTGAAATGCTTTTCTTATAACTAGATAGGACATATTGCTATAGATTGTCCTAATGGTGATAACAAGGACAAACCAGAAAGGTTCAGGAAATTCAAAGGAGGAAACCAGAGAAACTGTTTTGTGGCAGTTGACGAAGGTGTAACAGATGAAGAATCAGAGGATGAAGAAAATGAAGATATTGTGTTTGTTGCTGTCAAAGAAGATGTTTCAGACAAGAAGGCTCTTGTCTCCCGGTTTGATAATTTCAATGAATGGATCATTGACTGTGGCTATTCTCACCATATGATTGGTGACCAGAGCAAGTTTCTATCCTTGGAGGAGTATGATGGAGGTGTGGTTTGCTTTGGCAATGATGCACCATGCATGGTCAAAGGCAGAGGGTCCATCTCTCTGAATGGAAAGAGCAGTGCTAACAATGTGTACTGGGTTGATGGTCTCAGACACAACCTTCTGAGTGTTGCCCAGCTGAATGACAATGGCCTCACTCTGGAATTCAAGAATGGAGTTTGCAGAATCAAAGGAAAAGATGGTGAATTGGTGGCCACCGATGTGCAGACCAAAGGTAACCTATTTCATCTGAATGCAAATATAAGTACATGTCTTATGGCTAAGTTTGATGATAGCTGGATATGGCATAGGAGACTCTGCCATGTAAACTTTGATAACATTGTGAAGGCTAGTAAGATCAAGGCAGTTAGAGGGTTGTCGGTGTTAAGCAAACCGGATAATACCTTGTGTAGAGAGTGTCAATTGGGGAAAATATCTTCCTCAACCTTTAAAGGTAAATCTTTCACCGCTGACAACTTGCTTGATCTTGTGCATACTGATTTGTGTGGTCCTATGCAAACTAGAAGTGTGCAAGGTGATAGGTACTTCATGATTCTCACTGGTGACTACTCAAGAATGATGTGGGTCACATTCTTGAAAGACAAGTCTGAAGCCTTTGTGAAGTTCAAAGCTTTTAGAGCATTAGTGGAGAAGGAAAGTGGTAAAAGGATCAAGTGTCTCAGAACTGATCAAGGAGGGGAATTCACTTCCGGTGAATTCAACAAGTATTGTGAAGAATTTGGCATCAAGAGGCAACTGTCTACCCCTCGGACTCCATAGCATAATGGCCTAGCAGAGAGGAATAACTGGATTGTGGTTGAAGCAGCTAGAACCATGTTGATTCAAGGAAAGATAGCTCACACCTTTTGGAGAGAAGCGGTGAGCACTGTAGTCTACACAATGAATTGGGTACTCATCAAGAAAGGTAAGGACAAAACTCCTTATGAGTATTGGACCGGTAAGACACCTGTGGTTAGCTACTTTAGGGTATTTGGTAGCAAATGTTACACTAAGAGGAGTGAACATCAGGGTAAATTTGAAGCTAAATGTGATGAGGGAATATTCCTAGGATATTCCACCAAGAGTAAAGCTCTCAAGTGTTACAACAATAGGACTCAGAGAATTATGGAAAGTATCAATGTAAGAGTTGATGAATCCTCTGAGAAAACTGAGGAAACCAATAGTGAGCAAGTTGTAAATGAATCGGTTGCAACCTTTTGGGAACCGGTTGTCAGTCAACCAAGTACCAGTAACAGTGCTCCTGAACCGGTGAATGCTGATACTGATGAAAACAAGGATGAAGAGGAAAAGCAAGAAGAACCAGTCAAGACCATTCCTCAGTATGTCAAGATGAATCATGATCCTAAGAAGATCATAGGAGATAAGGATGCAGGAATCCTTACAAGAAGAAAGATCAGTGAAAACTCTGAATTTGAGCCTAAATCATTCAAAGAGGCTCATAAAGATGAAGACTGGATCAAGGTAATGGAAGAGGAACTTGACCAGATAGAGAAAAATGGTACATGGTCCTTGGTACCCAGACCAGAGCATAAAAATGTCATTGGCACCAAATGGGTGTTCAGAAACAAGCTGAATGAGGATGCAACAGTGATTAGGAATAAAGCCAGATTGGTGTGCAAAGGATATGCTCAAGAAGAAGGAGAAGACTATGGAGAAACCTTTGCTCCTGTAGCCAGATTGGAAGGAGTTCGTATGCTTCTTGCATATGCATCCTTTAAAGGCTTCAAAGTATATCAAATGGATGTAAAATCTACATTCCTAAATGGTGTACTTGAAGAGGAGGTGTATATTGAGCAACCAGATGGGTTTGCCCTATCTGAAGACAGTGACATGGTATGTAGGCTACATAAAGCCTTATATGGTCTAAAGCAAGCACCTAGGGCATGGTATGAGTGCCTACATTCCCATCTTGTGAAGATTGGATTTGAGAGATCAAGTGAAGATAGCAATATCTACTTGAAGTCCGAAGGAGATCAGATCCTGATCTGTGAGGTATTTGTTGATGACATTATCTTTGGTGGTGATGAAAAGATGAGTCATGAGTTTGTTGATGAGATGAAGGAAGAGTTTGAGATGTCACTCATAGGGGAGATTAAGTTCTTCATTGGACTACAGATTCAATAGATGAAGGATGAAATCTTTATCACTCAGTCCAAATATGTCAAAGAGGCGTTGAAGACCTTTGGCATGGAAGATAGAAAACCAGTTGGTACACCAATGGTGACCAGTTGTAAACTATCCAAAGAGGATGACTCTGCATTGGTTGATGAGAAGGAATACCGATCAATGATTGGTAAGTTGCATTATGTAATACATAGTAGACCAGATATTGTACATGCAGTTGGCATTACTGCAAGGTTCCAGAAAAGTCCAAGAGAATCCCACTTGGCTGCAGTCAAGCAGATTCTTAGGTATATGAAGGGAGCTGTTGACTATGGATTGTGGTATCCATATAGCAAGGACTTCAACTTGAAAGTGTTCATAGATGTTGATTGGGCTGGTAATGTAGATGACCGGAAGAGCGCAACTGGTGGTGCATTCTTCCTTAGTGGTAGACTGGTCTCATGGATGAGTAAAAAGTAGAGTTGTATCTCTCCGTCTACAGCAGAAGCGGAGTATTTTGCAGCTTTCATGAACTGCACTCAGACAATTTGGATGAAGCATGTACTGAAAGGTTTCAAAATCCCTATACCTGAATCAGTAAGTATATTCTATGATAACACAAGTGCTATCAATATTTCAAAGAATCTGGTTTTACATTCTAGAACCAAGCACTTTGAGCTTAAGTATCATTTCTTAAGGGAAAAGGTTCAGAACAAAGAGATTGCACTGGAGCATGTGTCTAGTAAGGAGCAGTTAGCAGACATATTCACCAAGCCTCTTCCAAAGACTACATTTACACACTTAAGAGGTGAATTAGGGGTACTGCCCCTTCAAGAGGTGAACTAAAGATATATTCTCCACATCGGTCATGTATTGCATAGTCAAATATTTCTTCAGGATTGATGTGTTGAAGGATGCTACTCCTTAGGGGGAGCAGCATAATGGAACCGCGAAGCTTGTGCCTCCACTTTGGCATTGTTGTCAAAGGGGGAGAAGATGTCAAGCGGAGAAGATATCTATAGAAATTGGGGGAGAAAATGTGAAGCGGAGAGATGTCTTTATATATTGCCATCAATGCCAAAGGGGGAGATTGTTGGCATTATGAGAACCGGTATGTGGACATAATGACATTGTATGTTGTCATTGATGTCAATATGTTGAAGAGGTATGAACTGGCATATGTGGGAACCGATATAACACTGTGAACCAGCATTTGTGCCAAAGTGAAGTGGTGTGCTTGTTCAAGATGAACCGACATATGGTTATGGGAACCGGCACATGGAAGTGTTGTATGACTACCGATTGGTAGTCTCAACTTCAGGGTTTTCGGTTGAAGTGCTTCAAGCCTATATGGCTCAACTGGTGATCTTTGTGTAATGAGTAGGCAGTATAACAAAGAACAGATCGTGTTGCCATGTCAGCGTTGTGCCCGTGAAGGATCTTGCATGAAGAAGACTATCCCTATCTACCTTGGGAATGTGTGAAGTTTGTAAATGGTGAAAATGCATGATGGATTATCAGCCTCCATGAAATCGGTGGATAATGAACAATGGAGAATGTCTTGAGATTTATTCAAGATTTGCTGCATTTAATACAGTATAATCAATGATCAGGATTGAATTGTTTGAATTCCTTAACCTAACAGGTCTAGGGTTTAGGGTTTATGCTACCGACCTGTCTGTTGTCCTATAAGGTCGATGTTGTGATTCTTTCAGAGGTTGTTGGCAAAAGTTGTGTGTGAGTATCCAAGAGAAGGGATACGAGATCCTTGTCAGACCAGAGGAGAGAAGTGATACCCGTAGAGTGTAAGTGCAAAAGGTGAAGAGGAGCTTAAGTGGATCTGCATTGGCATTGAGTGCTGTTACCAGATCATTGTAATACCTGTTGATCTCTAACCACCTCAACAGTTGGAAAATCCCCTAACAGGGTAGCCTTAACCAGCTTGCTGTAAATCCCTTAATAGGGTAACTCAAAGTTATTGAGATCTGGAAAGCTAGAGAGCTCTGGATATCCTTTAGCTATTGAGTTCTTGAAATCCTCTAACAAGGTACCCTTAACAGGGTTTAACCCTTAACCGGGTATTGTAGCCATCCCTTAACCGGGTGATCTCTAACAGGATCGGTTCCTAGAAGAACCTTTTGTAATGTCTTTAACCGGACAAGGCTTCTAACAGAGCGTACTTCCAAAGAGTTCAACAACAAGCTTGTGGGTATTCATCCCCATCGTGGTTTTTCCCAGTTGGATTTCCACGTGAAAAATATGTGTGTCATGTGTGATGCTTTTATCTTGTGATGCTTTGTTATTACCTGTTAAGCATATGATGGTTCTGTGTTTTATGCCTATCAATAAAACATGTTGAACTAGCTGTTGTGAAGATATGATGATAGATTACCTGTTCATACATAAGGGTGAAATGGTAGTGTAGTTCTGAGTTGAGAGGAAAGCTCAGTGAGTAACTGGTTTATGATTGTTTTAGTTCTGAGTTTTACCGGTTGCACTTTGTTTCAAACCGGTGTCACTATTTTCTAGTCATTTGGAGTGATTGCTGCTAAATCAGTTTAGGTCTGTATTTTGTCTGTACTGATTCACCCCCCTCTCAGTATCGGTTTGGTACTATTCATTCATCATTGAGTTATCATACATAGATACATACATACATACATACATATGTGTAGACACCTAAAAGTTGCACAACAAATTAAATGAATTTTATTCATTTAATTATCATTAATTCTTTCAATTAATTAAATTAAGATCCATATTCTTCTAACTAACCTATTAATCAAATTAAAGATTTGATTAAACCTCTTTCTTCTAAAGCCTAATCCATTAATTAAACTAAGGTTTTATTAAATACCCTAAGCCATCTAATTAAATAAATCTTGTTTATTTAATTAAAATCCTCTTCCCATTTTAATACATTTAATTAAAATCTCCTTCTAGCCATTTTTAATTAAATTTACATTTAATTAAAACCACCCACTTGCAAAATTAAAAATCACTTTTAAATAAATCAATATTTATTTAAATCTATCAAATGCAAGTTGCAACCAAAATTAAAATAAATAAATTAAATTCTTTTCCCCACCAACTTGCAAAAGCCTACATCTCCCACTTGCCTCCTAAACCTCTTCTAGAGTCTTCTAGATTTTTCTAATCCTATCTTAATTAACCTAATCCATCTCTTAAACATTTGCACATTCCTTAAGAGAAGTCACTTCTCAAAAATGTCTCAAAGTCTTTGAAATGCATTAAAGGCTTTATGTCCTCAACAAGTTAACCTTTAAAGTCTTCCAAACCATTAATGGTTAACTCAACCCTTCCCACATGGTTAGAGACTTTCTTTCTAAATTAACCCTCATCTAACCTAAGGGTCTCATCAAGCACTTATGGCTTTGACCCTAGTTATCCTATTAACCCTTGCACAAGAGTTTACCCCTTGGGTAAAAACTTTATCCAATGGCTAACCCTAACCTAACCTTAACCCTTACCTCCTAAGGTAACCTCCATGTCTTCTAAGACATTTAATGCCTCTTACATCTCCTCTCAAACAACCTCTTGTTGACAATTGTCACTATTTCATTGGTGAAAATTATAAACATGGATTGAGTAACTTTCAATCCTAGACCTTGTTGAAATTATTCAATCTTAACCCTCTATTGCCCTATTTTCCCTATAAATAGAGCTCTCATTCTTCATTTTCATAATCCAAGTCTTTTTGAATCAAACTTATAGTCTCATTTCATCAAGCATCATTAAACTCTCTTAATAATAGTAACTAGATCATTCAATTTTGCATATCATTTAATAAATATCACGTTAGCTTCATTTCACATGCTAGTTTAAAATATCATCATTTCACATGCTTGGTTACAAAGTCTATTAGTCAAACTAGCTGAACTCTATCTCCGGTAACAACATCCTCATTGCACATCAGATGGTGAAGGAGGACGCACATTATGACCTATGCAGTGTAATGCTGAAGGGGTTAATGACTAATCTTCAAAAAATAAAGCAAGACATGAAAAATACATTCCAGTATGGATCATCATATGCTTGACATTCTATTTTTTGAATATGATATTGGGATATGGTAAAATTCAATGGGCTTTTGATAGACCGGTAGCCACCCAAATAGCTTAGATATTAGACGGTCAAGGTGATAAATTACAGAAGGCCAATTTTTGGGCATTTTTCAAAACTTTTCAAGAAGAAATGAAAAACAGGGCTAGAATTCCTAAGGAAATTGTAGAAAAATATAAAGATACTATTTGTTTTATGGTTAATAAAGATGAATGCATGATGGATGAAGTCTATCCTAGAACAGTTTGGATCATGCCGATGGGTTATGAAGTGGATGAGGCCACACCAGATGCTTATGCACAACATTTATTGAAAGCTCCAGTTGATGAGAAAGAAGAAAAAATTGGTAGAACTCAAGAAAAAGGTTTAAAAGTTCACTAGGAACAAGTTGCACCCGCCATAAGAAAGAAGATGACAAGGGTTGCAATTGAGACACTAATCAGTGAGGGTCATGATAGGGCTGAAATTAAAGAAAAAGTTAAAATCCTTGAAGCTCGAAGAAAGGAAGAGATGAAGCAGAAGAGGAAGGAGGAGAGAGAAGCAAAAAAGGCAGCCTAGGCCACTCCCAATGTGGTCCTGGTTACATATGAGTCATCAAATGAACTGAAAGAACCATTTGGTGAGCCTGCCAGCCCCAAGACGAAGGAATCAGTGAAGAGGAAACAAAAAGTGGCTAGGCAATACATGATTGTATCTTCTGAGGAGACTGAATCTAATGAAGAAATTAAACAAGCTCCAAAGAAGAAATGAGTTTTTCCAAAGGTTGTGAGAGAAAAGAAGTAAGAATAGAAGAGATAACCTAAGATGGAGCCTCCCTGGAAGTCTCTCAAGATCACAATTGTACATAAGCGGAAGCCTAAGGTAGATGAGCAATCTAAACCGGAAGAAAAGAAAAGAACTGGTAAGAAGAAGTTAGATGCTCAAGACATTACTGATCAAATTATTAATGATGGTAACTTGGATAGCATTTCTGCATTCTATGATAATTTGATGATAAAGACAAAAAGGAATTAGAGGAAGCAATTGTTTTATATCTTGATTCTTTTAGTAGGACTTTGATTGAGTTGGAAAATTTTTTTCCCAAGGAATTGTATGATAAGTTAGAGGTCAGAAAATTACATGCGCAAACTCTGGACTGACAAATGAAGGAAACACAATTAGTTAATATCTGTCCATCAATAACTCCTCCAAAGATTGTAGATTTAATTAATAAGACAGGTTCAACTGAATTCAACCCTAAACACCAGATTAATAACTTGATGTCAGAAAAATTTGAAGAAATCCAGAAGGAAACTATAGATATATGGGTCAGAATTCTTTTGAGACTTGGATATGAGTTGTGTCCTAGTGTTGTTCAGTCACATAATATACAATTACCAGGGGACAAGGAACTGGTAAAATCAGATTAACAAAATGTAAATACAGATCCACTGGTTACTACTCAACCGACTAGTGAGTCCAATTTTGAAATTGAGGATACTCAGAATCCTCTAGCAAAGAATGTATAGGATGGAGAGGAAGATGTTGTAACTGATATAGGTATAGAGGATAAGGTCTTTGATTATGCACCAAAAGTGAGTGAGGCACCAAGTGGCGAAGCCATCAATGCACAAGAGGTAAAGGATACAGAGGATAAGTCATCGACTGACATAGTTAAACAAATAATGATAGACTTCCCTTCCACTTTGGAAATTGACACATCATCCTTAGCCAAAGGGAAAATGCCATAATTTCCTATCAGTTTTGACAAGCCTTATCATAAGATGTCACCGAGAAAGAAACTTTTGGCCACTGTAGCACTTCAAGCACAAGAAACACAAGAATTGGCTCATGAAGAGTCTAAAGATAGAGAATTGATACATAACAATTTTGAAGTCTTCATGAACAAGTTAGTACTAGAATTCCAGGCAAAGGAGAGTGCAAGCTCATCTGGTAAATTATAGGAGATTATTGAATTCATTAGTAAGCATTATGATTCTTTGGTTAAGATTTTTGTAACTGAGGCTAAAGACAAATTTGTTGAGGCCTGAAATTTTGGTGATGATTGCATCTTAGAAGGCTAAGCTTCAAACATATTTATAGTCCATAGATGCAACATTAGCAGAAGGTGGAAAGGTTTATAAGACTTGTCTAGATTTTTCAAAACTCACAGCTTCCATACACAAGCAAATTTTGGATTGTAAAGATAACTTGCTCTAGATTTCAAACTCTTATAATCCAACAGTAATTTTGACAAGTTCTTTAGAAGGTCCAGTTTTGGCGGTTATGGATCAAATTTTGAGATTAGAGAAGGAAAGGGACAACATAATAAGGAGAGCTACAAAGCTCAAAAATTTTATTGGTCCCTGACTTGATAACCTGCTATTTCACAAAATAGAGTGTATATCTAACATGCAGCAGGCAGATCCTACTGAATCCTAGCCAATTGAGTATTATGCTAGTCTCTTGAATGGATTCACCTCCATTATTTATTCTCTTAAGAAAGGTTGGGACACATACTTCTCACTTTTGAAGACTTTATATGCTAACATTTTGAAACATGTATAGGAACTAGTATGTATATATTTGTATAACATTTTTGGAGGACACCCACTTTGTCATTGATGTCAAAGGGGGAGGACTATAGTGAAAAATGGATGTATATCACAAGGGGAGTACACTAGATGTATATAACTTCATGGATGTATAGGTAAGGGGGAGTAGATTCAAAGATGATATCATTTTTGACATGGGTGTTGCCATCAATGCCAAAGGGGGAGATTGTTGGTAATTGACACTCATCCGGTAAGGTGAACTAAATTTAGGGTTGTCATTGATGGAAACTCATCTTTAGGTGTTGGTATTTCTCATCCGAAAGGATTGCTTTTATCATTTTTTCTTCATTGGGCCAACTAGTATACTCACACTTTTCTTTATTCTTGTTAACCTTGGTACCTGTAACGTATATTTGGGACCAAATTAAGTATAGAACCGGATTAAGGTATTTTGGGACCTCGGTAAAATCACTTGTGGAATTTATGGTAGCGTGTGGGATGTCATTAATTAAGATCATCAGGATAATGTATATCATGCTTCATTATCTGGTAGCCAACAATTTATTTTCCTATGTAGGCCGACATGTTGAACAAGTTATAAGGGTATTTAAGGGAGAGCATTTTAGTGATGAATTTCATATATGAGTGGTTATATGATTTGTGATGCGAATCAATTAGTGATTGATGGTTTGTAATTTGGTCAGTCAGTGGAAGCTTTTGTGAACGATTTCACGTGCGTAATCCTAACTGGTAGTGCAGAACATGGTATCAGTAAACCCACTCAAGAGGAGGTTGACATAGCTTAAACCAAAACTTATCCAATATGGTTAGATTCACTTTATAAGTTAATTTCTATATGAAATCATTGTGTAATGTTGTGTAAGTTAGTGAGACTTTTGTTTGAGCAGTGAGCTCTAGGTAGTGAGCCTGATTGCATGTACAATCCCCTCTATGTAATATTTGTATACCTTTATCAAGTATATAGATATTGTGGGTGTCAACCCCATCGTGGTTTTTCCCTTTATAGGTATAAATATTGGTGTTATGGTGTTGTTGATTTATGTGTTGTTTGGTTTATGCACTTTAATTTTATTTTCTATTAACCGGTTCATAAGCAATAAGTTCAGAAATTCATTTATCAATAGAACACTGATTCACCCCCCACTCTCAGTGTTCTTGGATTCCAACATGTACATGAAGACCAAAAACTCTCTCTATCATCTCTTGACTAATTTCCTATACAAAATAACCTAATGGGATGAACAATTTCTTTTACCTTGATCATAGTATTAGGAGCAAGTCCATACCAACTCAAGATATTATACTAAGACTATAAAAGTAGTTCCTTCAACCAACCAATGATTTCTAGGTCCACTATACCATGTTAGTTTTGTCTCCCTCTCTATTAACTCTTTAGAGGAAATCTACAACATCCATATGTAAAAAGTATGTGTCACTAATCTAATTGTAACATGATAACATTTTGGAAAGGGGAGCATACTCCTTGGATTCGTACTTCATCTTGGCTATCTCTCCTTGCATAATTATACACAAATTACATGGACATTACAATCAAAGAGAATAATATAATTTCTAAAAGAAGATAATGTTTGTGATACTTATTTAACATTAACAATTAGCCATATTTTAAATAGTACTTCATTCATTGGATTTAAAGAATCACTCATATTTTATACCAAGTCTCAAAGTGTAACTAGATCAATGGCCACCATAGAACCTAATTTCTACGTTTCAAGATTTGAAAGGATTACCTTACACTAATTTAGAGGTAGAAAAACTTAAAATAGTTTGATGCCCAAACTTCATGTAAAGTGAATTTAGTATTTATGTGAGAGATCAGGTGTTGGTAATTCTGCATACTTCATATTAATTAGAAATACTATCATAAGAATCCTTAAAGTCTTGATACTCCATATAGGTTATAGTGTAAAGTATCAAGGATTTGATAGAGGAGTTGTTAGTAAAATTCGTGTCTCAACCTTGCATTTTCATAAGATTACTATTTATAGTAAGTTTTCATTTTAGCATGATTTGATAAAAAATTTTCCCCAAAGCTATGAATTTTTTAAATAAGCATGTCAATAAATTTTAATTGCAAGATCATGTATAGATTTGAATATATTTAAGTTTTCATTTTTCAAATTTTTGTTTGAAAGTTTCAATGACAATTTTGAAGGCCTTAGAAGCATTTTTTGGGCTCAAAATTAGTTGCACCTTATGTAGTAGTTTATAGATTGATAGAGAACCTCACAAGCTTTCCAACACTTCAAACTGTTTGTCAATCAAACTACTAGATCAAAAGTTATGGCCTCTAAAGTTGGGTCTCTTTAAATAGGAAGTTTAAATTTTTTTTGGACACACAAATTAGCTATAGAAGGGAGTGAAACATATTTTTGTATTCTTTCACACCTCATAGAAAATATTGGATTGGATATAAGTTGGTTACCACTTTTTTAGGTGTTTTTATCTCATTGTTTTGTAATACTATCTGATGTTTTCATGCATTGTATCTCTTATATGTTAGATGTGTGAGATAAAGGTTGTGCATAAGAGTCTTATAGGTATTGAGTTACCTCTAGATCTTTGGATGGTGATACTCCTATGAGGAGATTGCTATGCAAGTATATTCTATTATGTTGTTGATTTATGAATAATATAATGGGCAACTTTTGAAGTATGCCTTATTTTCTCCTAAAAGGGATTTCCCCACATAAATCACTATGTTGTGGTATCCATGCTATTTAAGTATATTTCTATTAAGTTTTTATAATTCCTACAAAGATTTGAAAAGTTTTTTCATTACCCTTCTCTGAAGATTAGTGTAGGATGTTGTTTTTCTACCCTAACTTCTTTACATATATTGCCATGCGATCAATACCAAAAAGATTAAACCATAGAAGTGAACTTTGATCACTCAAATAGGTCATAGAAAATAGAACCCAATGAGTATCAAGAATGTGTTTTTTTCCTCATCCAAAAGATATGTTGGTAAAAGGGAACCCCCAATGTTCAATGCCTAAAATAAATAAAGAGAATGAAAAAACCACAACTCAAGAATCAGGATTCAAATATATCATCTATTCTATCTCAAAAGGTTGGTTATCACAAAAATATTTGATTACACAATCTTCTTGATATGTCTAAATATAAGAACCAGATTAGGGATTGAACATCAGATATACCATCTATTCCATAATAAAAATGGTAACTACCAATTAAAGTCTCAAAAGACCAAAATAATAAAAACTAAAGCTAAGGGTTATTGGGGTTTGAGAATTAGTGATACCATGTATCACATGCAAAACTAAATAGGCCATGTATGAAGGAAGCATAATTAGCTATCCCAAAAAGACTTGGAAATTTTGAAATTTCAAATATTGGGGATTACAAATCGTTGGGAAGTGAAACTGTTCTGGTGGACTTTGGTGCATGATAGTTACTTAGGAGTTGTTATTGATGGAAACTCAATTCGTAGATTACATCCAGTGTACATATAATTGGTTTACGAGGAGTCATTTTGTTCATAAGGCATAAGTTTGGAAGGTGGAACACAATAACCAATAGAGCATGAATTTATGGTGCACATCTTGATTTCAATGAATTATTTTTGGTTGTGATGATTAAGGAAGTTGATTCAAGGTTTGAGACAGATTACTTCGTGATTTTGATATCTGGTGTTGAATTGTGTGCAAGTTTAGAGCTCTGATAACTAATGACTCAGTTAGGGAAGAGCTACTTTGGAGTAACGTGTGTTGTGGATTTGTTGGGATGATTTTGGTGATCTGTTTCATGTTTGAGATGTTTGGGCTGACTTATGGGAATCATTTTATCATCTTTTTTTGGTCCACATTTGGATTTGTGATCAGATTGAGCCGACTTGGTGGAACACGTTTCATGTTATGTGTTATGAAATTTTTGGAAGCCGACATGGTTATTGATTCTTTTTTATGGTGTGGATATATAAGATTGATTTGGTTGATCATTTTGGGTGTGTTATGAGAGAAGGAAGTTTGTGTGAGTGAATTTGTAAATTTGGTGAAGATTTTGTTGCTTCGATACGTGATCGATCAGAAGAACAAAGCAGAATATCAGAACAATTGCAGAAGACAATCAAAGCCTAACCAGAGTTGTATTTTAGCATAGATAAATGCTATACTTTAGTTCATTTATCATTGTAATAATTGTGTAATAGCCTGTAAGGTAGTGAGCCTTCCTCTAGGTTGTACCCCTTTTGTAATTGAGCACTGAGCCTAAATGCAAATGCATTGTACTTTTGTAATATTGTTTTACTACTGGACATAGTATAATAATATTGTGGGTACTAAATCCCATTGTGGTTTTTCCATTTATGGGTTTCCATATAAAAATCTTGGTGTTATGGTTGTTCATTTTATGTTCCTGCACTTTGAGTACTTTCTCTTACATCTAGTGGTTTAAGAATTGGCTTGATAATTTTTCTAATTATAAAACATTGATTAACCTCCCCCTCACAGTGTTCATTGATTCTAATAATTGGTATTAGAGCCTTGTCCCTTAGAAGAAGCCTAAGAACTTGAGGAAGAACCAAGAGATTGAATCAATGGACTCCAGTTTGTAGAGACAACTTAGTGTAGCACTTGAAGATCTTCATGTAGAAAGAAAGGAAACTTAAGTTCCCTAAAAAAGAAACCTAAATACAGCTGAAGACTTCATTGAGACATTGAGGGATCATGTAAGCACATCAAGTGAGAAGATAAAGGAATTGATGGGTAAATTGAAGGAGAAAGAAGAACAAAGCATAAACAATCAAGCTTTACAAGACAAGAGAAATGAATGTGAGAAGTTGGCTAGGGAGAATGCACTCCTAAAAAATAAGATGCAATCTATTATAATGAAGCTAACAAAGGAGATAGAAGACCGGAAGAAGAATGAAGAAACCTTGACTCAATCATTGAAGGACAAATTTGATGAATGTTGCAGATTGACATATGAGAATGATAAGTTGAAGCTTGAATTGGTGCAAACAAAGAATGATGCACAAGAACTTGAAAGACAAATCATAATTCTGAGAGATGAGTTGACTACTACTAATGAGTACAAAGAAAAATTCAAACAAAATTCAGGCCAGTTGGATGAGATGATAGAAAGTCAGATACATGGGAAAGATATGTGAGAACTTGGATTTGAGAAAGGAGAATCCTCCGGTTCTGGTCAAAGCAATCATCAACAAAAGAACAAGAAACCTCCGATAAGATAGCCTAATGCCTACAAATTCAATGATAAATATTTTGTTTGCGATAAATTTGGTCATATGAAAAGCCAATGTAGAAGTAGGATGAATAATGGGATGATGAATAATATGACAAGCAATAGTTCTACCTTTACTGATCAATGTTTCATATGCAACAATTTTGGTCATAAGTCAAACATGTGTAGAATAGTGATAAATAATTTTTCAGAACAAGAGATGCTATGTTTGTAAGATGTTTGGACATATGTCTAACCAATGCAGCATGAGACCAAACCAAATAAACTTCAGGCCTATGCAAATGAATGTTGTTTGTTATGCATGCAACAAACCTAGTCATATTGCAAAATATTGCAGAAGCAAGAATACTCTAGTGAACAAGAGTAAATCATATGAGAAAGGAAAATCTAAAGTGGAAGAGATCAGAGATCAACATAAGATGTGGGTGAAAAAGGAAGATTCAAATGTGCAAAATGGCTCCACATTTGAATTTGGTGCTGGAACCTCATCCGGTAACTAAGGCATTTTGGCCTCAGGGGGCATATTAGTATGTAGATCTGTAGAACCCCCTTGCAAAGCTCTATAAGCGGTTCTGGAAGGATGCAGATGATCTAGATTAGATATCCAGAGGTAATCTAGAAGACTTCATGGTAGTTTAGGATTTTAGTGAGCAAATTGATGAAAAATAGTGTATTCAGAAGTCATTAGGGTTGTGCATTTATTACAACTTAAAATTAGGTTTTTTGGTGGATAAAAAGATGTTTCACTAGCTCATTCTTCACAATGCGAACATGAGAGCAAAGCAGAGTAGTAGAGTGAAAGAGTTTTAACAACTAAATCTGAGCTTGTGGCGATTAGTAAGCAAATCCTTGCACCCGATTGAGAATCAAAAGGTATTTTCCATTTTCAAAGCTATCCTTTCATATCCATATTTTGAAATGGCATCTGCATTTACATATGGTGTTGCAACTCCTTCGGTGGTCAAAATTACTGAGAGGAGAAGGCCCATATTCAAGAGATACCCATTCAAATCCACTAAAGATGATCTAGAAGGTTCATTTTCTTTGGTCTTGTATGGTGTACTTCACAATGAGGATATTAGGGAATAAATCCACTACAATATTGAGGAGCTTGGAAATGCATATATGCACTCACTTTACACCAAGCATATGATGTATAGTATAGGAAATTTGAAGCCAAAATTCAAGGCACTACACGACAAGGGTTTCATCCAATTCATTCATTTCCTGGTGTTAGATGGGTTTGATACATTCTGAGAAGAGTCCACGATGAATTCATGTGGCTAGATTGACCCCATAAGATCACTAAGAAAGCCATTGAAGCGGTTACCTATTTCAGTGCAACCGATGAGATCCCCAGATTGAGGAAAGTACATAATACAACGGTAATAAAGGAACTACGGGATCTCGGTATGATAACCAATCAATGACTATAAAGGATATCATAGAGCATAATTTTAGATTTGCCTTGATGGTGACTGGATATAAGGTATATCAATCCAACAGGCAAAAATTTGTATTCGATACTGCTATATTTGTGGCTTATGAAATGCTAAAAGAAGCCAAAAGGTATGATCTTTGTTCAATTCTTCTTAGTGAATTATTGAGCAATCAGAAGAAGATTAAGCAAGACAATAACAAGCAACCATGCAAAGTAGGGAAATGATCCCTAAAGAAATTATTGAGAACTATGAGAAAAATATTTACTTCATGGTTGATAAAGACCAATGCCACATGAATGAAGTTGAGCCCATAACTATCTGGATCATGCCCATGAGGTATGAGGTGGATGCCATCACTCTTCATGCATATGCTAAATAGTTGTTGAGTCAACCCATGGATGACAAGGAAGAAAGGTTCAGTACTTTTCAGGAAAAAGACCTTGATTTACACAAGAAGTTTACCGGACCTACGAAGAAGAGGAAAGTTAGGAAATAGGTAGAGGAATTAGTGGAATAGATGGGTATATCCAAGGAGGTTGTGCAAAGGATAAGAGAACAGAACATTTTGAAGAAGGAGGACATGGCAAAGAAGACTAAACCTATTTCTACATCTTTGACGCAGACAAAGCCTAAGGAGTCTTAGTCTGCACCTACTTCTGGAGTGCAAAAGCCCATTTCTCCACCAAAATCACAATCAACATCATCAATCAGTGGGACAAAGAAGAGGAAGAAGGAAAAACCTCAAAGAGTATATGTTTCTGCCACTATTGAGGATATAGAGACAAAATTTGATGAAGCAATCAGTGAGGTGAAAAAGATAGCCACCTATGCTAGAGTTGTGAAGAAGCCACAATCTAGTGGAGTTTTGAAATCCAAGAAGCCAAGAGCAGAAAGAGAATCATTCAGGAAGGACAAAGCGAGAAAAAAGAAAAAATCTAAGATAGATGCAACTCTTAAATTCGATAAGATTGAAGGCACATTTGAAATAGTGCCCCCATTGACTTTGAAGGAGTTAATAGATGAAATTATTAAGGATGGGAATTTGAAAAATGTGTCTACATATTATGAATTTTTTGATGATAAGGATAAAAGGGAAGTTGAAGAAGAAATTGTAGAATATATGGATGCATATAGTAAGACATTAATAGAACTTGCATCTATTATCCCTAAAATTCCCCAAAATAAATGCGCTACCAAGCTGCGCTACATCCCTTTTAATCGTGAGTATTTTTTGCATGCAGCTATTGACAGACAAAGAAATCATGGTATGCACTTCCGTATACTGGCTAAAGCACTACATATGTCTGGTGGAGATCATATTCACTCTGGTACTGTAGTAGGTAAACTTGATCTTATCAGCAAAAAGATAAAGGAAATACAAAGCTAGATCTAAAATAAATAAATTCTACATTAGTTGTCCTCAAACATTTTGGATGCGAGAAGGCTTACAACTAGTCAAGAAGATGAGAAAATACAAGAATATGTGATAGTAAATATATCTTTTGTTATTTCTAGAGATGAATTTATCAGACTATTGAAGCTTGCCAAGGATAGATTCTGAAGAAAGAAGAGGGTGAATAAGCTTATGGTAGGGAAGAAAGATGAAGTGATAAAGAAGACTGAAACAATTTTGAGACAGTTTTTGATAGATCAAAGAGGATGTGAATTTGGAAGAACCAACTCAAGATACACCTATTCCAGAAGTAAACACAGCTGTTCCTGGTAAGAAAAAGGATTAGTCACCTGAGAAATCCACTCCAGAAGGACAGTATAATGATCAAACTCCAGTTGTTAATGATGATGGTGCTAATGATACCTCTAGTGAAGTTGTAAAAGAATCTCCAGTTATTGAAGTTGTGTTAGAAAAATCAGCTGAGGAGACAGTAAATGTTGAAAAGGATAAGGATGATGGTGAGAAAGGAGAAAAGGATGAGAGTACTGAGGTAGGAGAGAAAGGAGGGGAGAAGGAAAATCAGGCTCTGACAACAGTGGCAAGTGACACTTGTGCTGATAAAGGAAAAAAAGTTGACTTAGATGGTTTTGGTCAAGGACCTATAGACCTAAGCTCATTATCTCCTATCCAAGCACTTAAATTGGCAACTCTAGCTCAAGCCAAAGCCAGTGAGGACTTGCTTAAGTCCCATTTTGCTGAAAGAGAATATCTTTGGCAGGAGATATGTTGAAGAAAATCATGCCATCTTTCAAACTAGATATACCTGATCCCTGTGGCAAGCTCAAGAGCTACCTAAATGTTGTTGGTCCTCATTTTGAATCTTTGGAGACAACAACAAATATTAAAGTTTGAATCAATTTAATACTATGAGGTTGAAAACATTTTTGAAGATGATTGTGGATGATAGGATAACTTTAGTTACTATTATGAAGAATATTCAAGATGCGTTAGATGAAGGTGGTTAGATATACAAGTCATGTTTGATTACAAGAAAATTAGGGAATGAGAAGCCAAGAAAGCTAGTATATCACAGTCATATGCACCCCAATCAGTCCCAACTAGTAGCTTTGAAACACAAGTTTTGAGCATATTAGATAAGATTAAGAGTTTAAATCAGGATAAGGAAAGAGTTTTGGGTAGAGTAACAGAGTTAAGGAGTCTTATCACTCCCTGAATAGACTCTTTAATGAGAAGTATGCAAGATTGTAAGGATGCTTTGAATTCCAATGTTCCAACAGATAGAAGAGGAGCTGAAATGCTTTCTTATCTTTTTAGGAGGATGATCAACATTTTCGAAAGCCCGAGGAAAGCATGCGATAAACATTTTCTATCCCTTAGAACTATTTTTGCAGACATCTTCAAGTTTTTGTGAACAACTGTACATAATATTGTATATCAATTTTGGTGGATCATTTATCTTTTGCATTTCTATCAAAGGGGGAGAGAGAAGAGTAATAAATGATGTAAATTCTTAGGGGGAGCTTGAATATTCTTTAAGAATTTGAAACATTAAATGTTGAGTGTACAATTTATTTTTCATAGTGTTGCCATCAATGCCAAAGAGGAATATTATTGGCAAGTGACACTGTTCCGGTGGAATTCAGTGCATGATAGTTGCTTAGGAGTTGTCATTGATGGCAATTCAATTCGTAGATTACATCTGATGTACATAGAATTGGTTTAGCAGAAGTCATTTTGTTCATAAGGCATAAGTTTGGAAGGTGGAACATAGTAACCAATAGAGCATGAGATTATGGCACACATCTTGATTTTGGTGAAGTATTTTTGGTTGCGGTGATTAAGGAAGTTGATTCAAGGTTTGAGATAGATTACTCCGTGATCCTAATATCCGATGTTGAATTGTGTGCAAGTTTAGAGCTTCAGTATCTGGTAACTCAATCAGGGCAAAGCTACTTTGGAGTAACATGTGTTGCGGATTTGTTGGGATGATTTAGGTGATTAGTTTTGTGTTTGAGATGTTTGGGCCTATTTATGGGAAGCATTTCATCCCTTTTTTGGTTCGTATTTAGATTTGTGATTGGAGTGAGCCAACTTGGTGGAACACGTTTCATGTTGCGTGTTATGCAGTTTTTGGAACCCGACATGGTTATTGATTCTTTTTAATGGTGTGGATATATAAGATTAATTTGGTTGATAATTTTGGGTGTGTTATGAGAGAAGGAAGTCCGTGTGAGTGAATTTGTAAGTTTGGTGAATATCTTGTTGCTCTGATATGTGACAGAGCAGAATAGAGCAGAATATTAGAATAGTTGTAGAAGACAATTAGAGCCTAACCAAAACTGTATTTTGGCATAGATAGATGCTATACTTTAGTTCATTTATCATTGTAATCATTTTGTATTAGCCTATAAAGTAGTGAGCCTTCCTCCGGGTTATAGCCCTTTTGTAATTAGTGAGCTCTAGGCAGTGAGCCTGAATGCAAGTGCATTCCGCTTTTGTAGTATTGTTTTACTACTAGCTATAGTATAATAATATTGTGGGTACTCAATCCCACCATGGTTTTTTCCTTTCCAGATTTCCACGTAAAAATCTTGGTGTTATGGTTATTCATTTTATGTTTCTCCCCTTTGATTACTTTCTTTTGCATCCGATGGTTTAAGAATCAACTTGATAAGTTTGCTAATTATAAAACACTGATTCGACCCCCCCCTCTCAGTTTTCATTGATTCCAACACAAATAACCTCAACCATATGCCAAAGTTGATGCATGGAAGCATTAAATGGATCAATAACTAATACATTGTAGTAATGATGTCATAAACACCCTCAATTAGTTTTACAAAATCAAAATAGATTCAATGTAGGTCAATCAAGGAAAATAAATTGAAAACATAAAAGGACAAAGCAAAACAAAACAAAGGAAAATAGCACATGAAATTAAAAAAAATAAAACAATCCCATGAAGACATGCAAGCAACCCAAAGAAAAAAAACATAAAAACATACAAGGAAACAAATCTTATGAGGCATAATTAAAATTAAACAAAAGGTTTAAAATATATTTCAATCAATGTGGGGAGATAACACAAAGGCAAGGGATCAGGCAGTGCAATGCTCTCTAAGGCATCAAAGTTTGGTGCAGGTTAGGGCCAAAAGGCCCTACCTATTTTTTTCATGAGGGCTTGTGTTTTTTTGTATGTATAGGTTGGGGGATTTTTGTGCATGGAGGGTGTATTTTGGGGGTGTGACATTTACATTTTTTTATCGTGGGTTTTGCCTGAGTGTGGCTGGGTGCAATTTGGATGCGTTGGTGGTTATATGTGGTACATTCTTGCTCTTCTTTGGTGAGAGGGTCTGATTGCCTTTTCTTCCATCTATAAGGTTTTTGTTTTGAGTGTTCCATGAACCATGGTTGGGGCATTTGGTCTTTGTCTCATTTCAGGGTTTGGTAGTTCTTTTCTTGGTCTACATCACTTTGCATGTGGGGCCTCCTTCAAATCTAAACACTTATTTCAAGGATACGATAATAGGGGGTTCTTCTACTTCCAGAATCATAGAGACTTCAAAGCTGATTTGACTAATTTCAATTTTATGGAAGGATCCAACTTCAATAGTGATTTTGAGTCTTCGAAGGTTAATGGTTGTCTGGCTAGAAGTGATCGTAGACCGGTTATGGTTATCCAACCAAGGATAATAGATGAGGATATAACTATGTATCAAACCATGTCCTAATTTGCAATTTCATGGGAATCTAGGTATCTCTTCCATTTTTGGAGTCTTGGGCCTAGTGGACGTGGAATCTAGAGGGTGAAATGGAGGTAATGTTGACAGTGAAAAATTATTTTTTAGTGGATTTTTTGAATTTGGTAGATAGGATTAAGGTGTTTGAAGGTGGGCCCTATTTTTACAATCAAGTTGTCTTCATGAAGTCGTGGAACATTAGTTTCAACCCTTCTAAGGAGATTCCCTCTCATGTTCCAGTTTGGGTTCATCTACCATGGTTTCCATTAGAATTTTGGAGATCAAATATCTTTCACTCAATCACATTATTGTTGGCGAAGCCGATGGGTCGTTAATGCAAACTATGGACAAAAAGGTAGTCACTTTCACCTGTATTTGTGTTGAAATTGATCTGAGTAAAACTCTATCATATATTCTATATAAATTTAGATGGGTTCTTTCTATTGGATCTAGCAAGTGGATTATGAAACTTTACCTTTCAAATGTCACATTTGTCATAGGTATGGGCATTTGCAGAGAATGTGGCTCAAATATAAACCAATAGAACCTTTTGGTAAGGTTCAAAATAATCAATCTCCTAAGCAAGACAAAGGAAAATATCCTATGGTAGAAAAATAAAAATGGATTTACACAGGTTAAGGCCAAGAATAAAGGTAGATGACATAAGCGAACCTAGAAGGAGAGGCAAATTGATGAAATGTTTAAAAGGTTTAATGTTTTAGAGAGATGGAATGATTTGATGAAGCTCTTGTCGGGATGCCTTCTAGCCAAGAGCTTTAGATTTTGGAGCCCCCACTTGAAAATAAAATTTGTGACCCCCCAAGTGTTTTCTAGGAGGGGTGTATGGACACTAGTATGGTTACAAATACCCCTATTGTGACTTCGATTGAGGAAGAGGAAAGTGGTGACATTGAGATAACTTTGATTCCAAAGGCTCCCAATGCAAAGGGTAAGCATGTACAAGATCTAGAAACTGAAGGCAAAGGAAGGGATAGTGCTCCTACAATGGGGATTCATGAAAAATTTCTCAAAAAGAGCATTCCACAGAAGATGTCTAAGCGGGGAAGGAAGAAAGACCAAGAAAAAGTGAAGTTAATTGGTGAGACTTTGGTTGAATTTGCTTCTATGAAAACCATAGATTCCCACTTTAACCTATCTTAATCATGGAATGTAAGTGGTACAAATAAAATACCTCAAGACAAAGCTATTCAAGAGCTAATGCGGATCCATTCTCCTGATATTGTTTTTATTTAAGAGATGAAGATGTTAGTGGAGGGTATGCTAAGTTTGATTTCTAGGATTTGGGCTAGAGGATAGTGTTAGTGTATTGGGGTAGTAGGTAATTCGAGTGGTGTGGCTTTCTTCTGGGACTTACATAAGATAGTTCCAGTGTGGTGGATTTTGAGTAGATCCTCTTTGACTATGGTTGCTACTGGTATGGATACTGGTGAGACTAATTTGCTCACTAATGTGCATGCCTTGACTAACATAACTGGAAAATTGTTACTATGGTCACATATTAGATTGGTAAGATCCCTTTCTCCCTTTCTCCCTTGGATCTTGGTAGGAGATTTTAATGTATTCTTGTTACCAAAGTTTTGCTACAGCTAAATTTTGGTGGCCTATTACAAAACTTACATAATGTAATTGGAGGAAGGTACACAATTTTTTTCACAAGTTCTTCATTTTGCATGTTATGCTTTAAAGACCAAAATTGATTTCATATATACAAATATTTCAGACAAATGATAACAAAGATTGCATAGAAATAACTTTTTATTATGAGAAAAATGTGTAAGGTGTCCCACACAAGCCATGGGAATAGCTGACATAGCTATAAGCATATACTCTAATACAATTATTTAACTAAGCTATATAAACAAATGAAAGAATGGGTATAATAGTAAGGTGAACCTTCATTGCCTGAAATGATGAGTCTGAGCTTGTAGAAGTGTCGAATCTTTATCTTCTCACCCATCTTCAGCTTTTTCCGCTCTCATTCCATCAATACCTACAAGAGAATTGAAAAACATGTTAGAGGAATGAGGATAACTATACTGTCACAATCAAATTCATCAGAATACATATCCTATCTATATAAGAATATCAAAACCTATGCCTATAGCTATCAGATTCAAAAGAAATGAAATCAATGCAGAGAAGGCACCATGAGATAGAAACAAGTATCATGTTTTATCTAACTTGTTTGTTTTGTGTGCAAATACATGTACATATACACAGTGCATTACTGATTCATCATTCATACATGTGGGGTTAAATGAGGCTCCCACATGAGGTGAGCCCATCATGCTAACACGACATCATGTCTTCACTAAACAATGGTCCATCATCCATAATAGTGAGCCTTCATGGTCACTATTATGAATAACATGTCTCTGCTTGAGTAGAGGCATGCTGATGTGATAGAAGGCTAGATAGCCCTGGTAGGGTCTCATAATGACTAATTTTTCTTAGTTTTTATGCAATAAATAGAGTATTAGAAGCACCTGTGTGACTGTCAAAAGCATAAGATAGCTGTATGGACATGATACAAAGAAAAGAACAACCACTGCTACACAAAAATCAATCTTGACAAGTATGCAAGACTGTGAGAACAATAAGATGATTGCAATTCCTCACAAAGATAGTTCAAAAATTGTGATAGAGAAGCTAGCACAAAGCAGTTTAGCCTAAGATTAAAGTGCAGACCTGAGGAATGTGCTATGATAGTCAAGGGGTCATTCAAAGTTCACATGAGACAAAGTATAGAGCAGGTATCTAGGAGCCCATTGAAGTGAATTGAGACTATGGAAGACCAAAGAAGAGTTAGGATAGTCATAAGGAGTCACAAAAATAGTGGAATATTTGTGTAAGATGTCACAATTAAGAGCAATAAATATTACCATTATTTTAGAGAAGTATAATAGTAAATATAGTGAATAGGGTAGATTTTCCTACCAGAAGTCTAAAATGAACAAATGCCTTTATCATAGCTCAATGAGGAGCATAGTCAAAGATACCGAGATTCTCAGAGAGTAGTAATGAATGAAATAGGATAATGGAAATATAATGAGTTTCTAGCAGCATTAAGATACCTTTTGTGTTTTCAATCATATTCCTTGTGTCTACTATCTTGGAAAGTATTTCTATAGGAGAAAAACATGTGTTTGTCCATTGTCAAAATCAAGGATAGTGATTTGAAGGTTACAGTCCTAAAGGGAGTCAAAAATAGAAAAATGGAGATACTCAAAGATATTTCTTTAGTGATACAACAAAAGATCATCTCAGACTTGATACAAAGGAGAATGAGATTAAGGATGGTAATATGAGTTTGGATAGAGAGATTCATATGTTTATAATCGTCATAAAAGAAGAGGTTGCAACTCAAACAGTGAGAAGGAGAAAAGAAATGATGATGAGAAACCAAGAATAGCAGCAAGTACAGTCATTTTATGCTTCAAAGATTACTACCTAAAGTCTTGAGACCAAACTGAGTTATGGTCATATCATTTATCATTGTTTGAAAGTAAAAAGGTTAACCATAGTAATTTCCTATAACATTCAAAGCCAACAAGGACATTCAAGAAGATCAGTAAAGTGTAGATCAAAGTAGATTTAAGGTTTCCAAGTAAATATCTCCAAGGTATCTTGCTCAAAATTGACATTATACTCAGTCATTCAAGAAGTAAGAGCCAAAGCACATGAAGGTAGTGAGTTTCTTCATGTATTAAGTGTATAGTGTTGAGGATATAGAGAAGACCTAAGCAAAATAAATACATGTAAAGAGCAACAAGCATATACCAATCAAAGGGTCTCATAAGATAATGAAGTGCTTCAGAAGAACAAATCAATCACAATACACCAATGAATCAATCCAAAAGAGTAACAATAGTCTAATTAAGAGAATCCCATTTAGGGTAGTCATAATACATAGTCAAGATCTAGGATCAAAGACATACATAGAAGGTTTTCCAGATTATAATGATTAAACAATGATTGTATAAAGGGCAACTATCTCAAAATGTCATCACAAAAAAATCTAAAACTCAATATGAAGATCAAAGCCTTTAAATAATGTTGCTGGAGCTCACTTAGCAAGCCAAAATAGAGTAGTTATTTGATAGTAAGGATGGATAGAAGTCACAAAAACATAGTCACAAAGGTTGTAGACCTAAAGCTTGATGTTTGCAGTCCATTGAAATTTGATAGCAGTAAAAGAAGATAACAATCAAATAGACTATTTGGAAGTCTTTAGAATTGTGAACTATTAACAAGTCATAGTTAATCACGGGACATTTGATAGCCATAGGATGCCTAACACTAAGCAACATTGAAAATCCATATCATAGAGTTTGCATACCCAACAAGACATTTTTCTTGACAGTCTTCAAAACACCTTGGAGTGGCCATAGTAAGATAATGAAAGAGATGTATGAAAATAAAGAATCTTCCCAATAGTCACAAAGTTAGAAGGCAGTCCTAGATTAGGACTTAAAGGACAGAGGTTACCATGGTATCCATAAGATATCACAAATCACAGTTAGAACACCTTCAAGGCACAAAAGAAGATCAGTCATAACAGAGAATACAGATCACAAGGTCCATTCCAAGAGCATTGCACACCATGTAGACACCAAGAAATATAGAGTTAACAGTCTAGGACTTTGTCATAATAATGATAGCACCACAAGACCATAGCCTACAATCATGATCATGCACATGGGTCTGCTACATTGCAGGATAGAATGACATGAAGCACACATGTCATTAAGGGTTTTGACAACAAAGTACTCAATACAGAGGAGGTTTTTAATATTGTGAATGCACAAGGGTCAGATCAAGTCACAACCAAAGGCATGTTGTAAGGTCACAAGGTTTTGGAAGTATAAAGAAACAAAAGATAAACAGACCTTAGGTCATTGTTGAGAGCAGTAATAACCACAATCATTTCTAACCATTCAAAATATTTTATTACCACCAAATACAAAGACCCTTAGAGCAATAGTGCCTTAGAGCATGGTTTTGTTTTTGATATAAGTTCACATTGACTATGATAATATCTTAGCAATAGGGCATAAGCGACAATATTCTTAACAATATGTAATAATAGAAACCATTAAGAAAGCCATTCATAAGCCAAGGAGGGAGCTTGTGGTAGGCCAAATGAAAATCAAAATAATAGTGATGTATAAACAATACGGTAAACAAGCTCCATGAATCATGGTCTATAGCAGTCCACAATAGTGAAGTATTTATTGTCCAAAAGGACCAAAAAATATTAAATATAGGAAGAATCCATGTACGGATAGAACAACATTGTCAATCCTAGTAGCCCCACTATTAGCTACAAGCACAGAGGAATTTCAAAATGAGAAGAAGATACAAGGGTTAACAATCACCCGAGCAACAAAAGACATGCAATCAATAATTTTCCATGTTGATAGTAGCCTGAGAGGGAAACAAATAATGTTTTTATAGAGGATCAAACAATATTGACAAATTAAAGAGTAGTCTCATGCATGAAAGGTAGAGATAACAATCATAGAAAGGACAATGATTTTCACCAAAACACATTAAGAAAAACTTCAGTATAAATTAATATCTTCATTTTGTAAGCACAAAGCAGACTAACCTAGCTAGTTGTCATGATATTGGCAAAGAGTTAGAGTGTACAAAGAAGAAATAACAAAGATAATGGTCTTGGAAGACATTAATCACCAAAGAAGAATACATATTTTATACACAATCCATAATGCACACTGCATAAACCCTAAGAGCAGCAGGAAAATTTGAACCCACGAAAGTAGTCGTGGGAATAATGAGCTCAATAAAATCCACAGTACCATGAATGCAGCTTCAGGTCATGCAAATGACCCCAAGTGCAAAGAAATCCACATTTCAAGATCATGCAACTCGATATGTATAGAGATTTCATACAAAACCCCTAAATATATGAATAGATTAAAACAAAAATGTTCGTATTTAGTCTTTCCTCAAAGAGATAATGTTAGAAGAAGAAGATAAAGGTGCATACCAAGATAGAAGCCCCAATTGAAACTTGAGAGAACCCCTATTCTGAGTTCAACAACAAAATGCAGGATGGTGGTAGAGCTTCACCAGACAGAGGATGCAAAGAAAAAGAGCATTGAGCAAATGAAGACTTTAGGGTTTTCCCTTTTTCCTATTCATGCCCTAGATCAGACTTTTTGGGCTTTTGAGTTATTATTTTAAGTAAAACATGCATCTAAAAGCCTTTTGTAAATTTTATTTGCCTTTCACATTATTAATATTTAATATACCTTTATTAAGATTTAAAATCTTAATAAGGATAAATTAAATTATAAAAGGTAAATAAAGTAATAAGAAAATAAATATTCTTATTTTAGCATTTAATAAAACAACAATATTAATTGTTTTAATTAACTGTTAAACTAAGATTATTTAAAAAGAAAGCATAAATATAGCTCTTCATGCAAAAGATTATTTTTATCTTTGAGCTATATTTAGCATACTCAATATGTAGATTCTACAGAGGGAGGGTTTTCTTTTTCTTTTTCAATATTTGGCATCAGGCTATGTGTAGTTTTTCAGTGAAGGGGGAGTTATTTTCTTTGCTGGAGCTATTTTTGGCATGAGTAGCATGTAAATTTTACAGACATAATAGTGCTTTATCAGGGGGGATATTTTTGACTTTTTCATGCAGTAGAGGGTTCTTCATGTATACAGATTCAATTGGGGAGCTATTTTTCGTGATAGAGGCTATTTTTGGTAGATTTTGGCATGTGCTTTACAAACTATTTTGGGCAAATTCACCCAAGGTTTTTCATGCAGCTTTTTGGTTCAGGGTTTCTTCATGCTATCTTTAGGAGTTTCTCTTCTATATATTCTATTCTCCTCTTCATTATAGGGAGTTATTTTTCTTTCCTCAACATGATTGTGGATTATTTTCAGACCTTTTCATTCTTAAGGACAATATTGAGGCTCACTTTTCATGAGATTGTAACAACAACACTCCTTTATTTTCAATAAAATAGCAGCAAATTCCTTCTCGATACTTCTTGTCTAGTGTTGAATGAAAGATACTGATGATTTTTCTATGATTTATTCTTTGAATCCTTTAATATTGTCTCTTTCAAGCAGTATTATTTCAGGAGGATACATGGTTAATGCAGGTTATAGTTTGTGTAATCTGATTTTGATGGGTTTGTAGTTGTGAAGATAGTTTACTTTCCTTCAAGCAAGCTTTATAATGTATTCGTGCATGTTCAATTGAGTTGAGAAACTTTCAAAGTTATTTGTTGAAGATTTTGTGGGTTAAGCGGTTGCAGATTTCAGAAAGCAATATTTGGTGCATCACCTCCTAGGATAGGTTTAATTTAAGTATTCTTTCTATCTCTCTTCTCAAGAAAGTTTGTTGGAGATTCATCAAGTAGGGAGGTTGACCTGATCTCTGGAGGTCTACTTTCACAATAGGAATACCCATTGGCCTGAAAGTATTCCCATGTTTCACAAGATTGTTGGGTTTTACACTTAGCTTCATGGGTGCAATCCTTGATGACAAAAATTCTAAGTATGGAGGAAATGAGGGGTGGGATGAGCAATCTTGAACAATACTCAAAATTTTTTGAGACAACATTGATTCTTTGAACTTGGTGGATATACAACCATCTTATGATTTGTAAACCTATAATAATAGAAGAATGGGTGATGATTCTATTTCTGAGAGGCTTGATAGGTTTCTTGTGTCTAGTTATTGGGTGGGTGATAGCTAGACTACCAGCTCAAGGATTTTGGATTGGAGAGGCTTGGACCATTGGCCAATCAAACTCTCTGCTATTTTTTTTGGTATTTCCAAAAACCCTCCTTTTAAGTTCTAACTAATGTGGCTTTGAGGCTCTTCTCTCCATGATTTGATTGCTTAGTGGTGAACTAAGGGGAAACCAACTTTTGGAACAACTTTGTTCTCTTTTTCAAAGATACTTCAATTTGTTAACTATATGTTGAAACATTGAAATAAGAAATGTTTTCTTAGCTAAGGTGGCTACCCAATGCCACTTGGATGAGTTCACTTGTCAAATTCAAGATTTGGGACTCACTAAGGATTTATTCAATAGTGAAACTGAAGCTGTTAAGGTCCTAAAGGAATGGGAATTAAGAGGACTTTTTTTAGAAACAAAACTCTTAGGTGGATTGGCTTCAAGAGGGAGATAGATATACTACTTTCTTCCATAATTTTGTGAGGGATAGGATGCAAGGAAATCTAATAAATTCTCTAAAATCTATTAACAAGGATTTATTATCTTCTACCAATTTGATTTTAAATAAATCCACTCGTCATTGTTCCACTCTCTTTATAAAGGACTCTCATGTGGCTAAGAAAGAGAAAAATCTCATTCTAGATTGCATCCCTTCTTTGGTCTTGAAAGAGATGAATGAACTTCTATTCAAATCGATCATTATGGAGGAATTGGAGAGGATTGTTTTCTAGATGAAGAGGGTAAAGCCCCTGGTCTGAATGACTCTCCCTTAGAGTTGTTTTCAAGAATATTGGGACATAGTTAAGATGGATCTCTTGGAGGTGGTTTTAGAATCTCAAAAAAATAAATAGATGTTGAAGGTAATCAATGCAAATTTTGTGGCTCTTATCCCCAAAAAATGTGATGCTGATTATTTGGATAATTTTAGGCCTATTGCTTTGTGCAATGAAGTTTATAAAATTATTACTAAGCTAATTGCTAAGAGACTTAAACCATGGCTTAGTCTTTTCATTTCAGAGGAATAAGGAGGCTTTGTGTCTGGTAGACAAATTTTGAATGGGGTTGATGTGGCAACTGAGTCTTTTCATTCCATCACAACTTCAAAATAGAAAGCTATGTTTATCAAGCTTGATATGGCCAAGGTGTATGATCAGGTCAAGTGGACCTTTTTGTTTAGAATCCTAGAATTTTTGGATTTTGTCAAGAATGGATTAGGTAGGTTATGAGTTGTGTCACTTCTATTTCTTTCTCTGTGCTTGTTAATGGTAAACCATTAGGTATTTTTGGAGCTAATCAGGGCCTTCAAGCAGGGGACCCCTTGTCCCCATACCTCTTTATTTTGATGGCTAAAGTTTTGAAAAGATTTATAAAATATTAGGTGTGAGTTGGTAAAATGAGGGATGGAACTAGGACAATATAATCCCTCCTCATTCACCCTTGCAATTTGTGGATTACACTGCCTTGAAGGGTCTTGCTAGAGTTAAGGAGGCTATTAAATTTAGAAAGGATCTAGATAATTATTTGGCTACTTTGGGGAAAATGATTAATGAGAGAAAATCCTCTATTATCTTCTTTTATACTCCTAGGCTTATCCAAGAAAGGACTATGATAATTTTTTAAATTTCAGATTATCTCTCTTGCTTTTATTTACTTGGGTATTCCTATCATCATTGGGGTGATTTCAATTTTTTTGGGAAGATATCTTTGATAGGTTTTCTGAGAGAGTCTCTCATTGGAATCATATATGGCTTTTTACTATTGGGCATCTCACTCTCCTCAAGTTTGTGATTTGGGCTCTTCCTCTGTATAGGTGCTTTGTATCTAGATTGCTCCTTCCAGTTTTAATCTAGAGTTTGAAGCTCTCTCTTGCAAATTCTGATGGGATGATAATTTGGGGTCATGGAAATGGAGTTTGATCAAGTGGTCCTCAATTTGTAGATCAAAGTGGGAAGGAGGTATTGGCCTTCAACTAAGAACCGTTAACAGTCAAGCCTTGGTGGCTAAACTTTATTGTAGATGGTGTTGTTGTTGGGATCAAGTTTGGGCCAATATTCTTAATTTGAAGTATCTAAATGGTGTCAAAAGTAATGATGTGCCTCGATACTATATTGAGGGTATGGGATGTATGATCTCGACCACTCTCAAGCATGAAGATAAGCTTATTAAGCAGGGGGTTATTTTGTATTTACAACAAAGGATCTAAAGCTCTCTTTTGGTTTGATTCTTGGGATGGTTTTTTGCCTATCATTTTTGATTATCCTCATTAGACATCTCTATGTGATATTTTCGAGAGGCTAGATAGAGTAAAGTGTACAGTTAGAAATTTTTTGAATGGAATGATCAATCTATTAAGACTAAGTGGAAAGAGCCTCATGAGTGGCCCCCAAGAGGATATAATGAATATCTACATGAGATTATCAATATTTTATCTAGTAGGGCATGCAATTCTTTGGAGGAGAGGGATTCACTTGCTTGGGGCTCAGACCCAAAATGTAAGTTCATTGTTTCTTGAGGCTATTAGGAGCTGGACAAACACGTTTATGGGAGAGAGGGGAATTTTTGGTGGAAGTAGGTTTGAAATAGATTTGCATGGACTAAATGTATTTTTTTATGTGGTTAGTTGCTTGGAACCATTATCTCACTTGGGATAATTTGAGGAGGAGAGGATTTCATGGTCCCTCTATGTGTTTCACATGTAAGCAATATGAAAAAATATCTTCTCATCTCTTCTTTTCTTGCCATTTTGATAGATAAATTTAGCATTGTTGGTGGGGAGTTTGAAATAAGCCTTTCTTACATGTTTCCTCCTTGGTTGAGTTTTGGGATGGTGTGGGGGACCCTCTAGCCAATGCCCCTTTCCTCCATATTGTCTGGGACATAACACCTTCCTTGATTTTATGGAAAATATGATTAGAGAGGAGTAAAAGGATCTTTCAAGGGAAAGGAATGTTTAGCCACCAACTTTGGATGAGCATTATGCATTTTTTGTAGGAAAATATTGTAGCTAAATGTGTCTTGTCTAATCAGGTGGATGTTGGAGATAAAGCTATTATTCAGAGGTTGGGGTTGGTTGGATGCTAGGGAATACTATCTCCATCTAAGAAAGGTAATAATTTTAGGAGAAAGATTAGATGTGATGGTTGTTGGGATCCTCCTTCCTTAGGGATTTTGAATATTAATACTGATGGTTCCTCTTGCGACAATCTTGGGCATGTTGGTATTAGGGGAGTTGGTAGAGACAACTATGGAGTGGTTCAATTCTTCTTCTCCTCATATAAAGGACACCAAACTAATAACTTGATGGAGGCCCTAAATATTCTTCATGCTTTAGAGAAAGGTTCTACTTTGGGTTGGAGAAAAATTGTCATTGAATCTGATTCACAACTCATTGTGGATATGCTAAATAGACAATAGTTTCTGGGAGTGAGCTAACAATTGCCTTGAGTGGCAAGACATATTTTTAGGCTTTGTGGTCAAATGGACTCTATTTGTTTGCCATATTCCTTGGGAGTGGAATATGGTGTTAATTGTTTGGAAAGATGGGCCTCTGAGTAGGCTGGTCAGTGGCAAGTGGAGGATTGGGGGTAGTTGTGCTCCAATTATTCTAGGGAGCTTGAGGATTTAGTCATGAAGGATATGCGTTAGTTTGTGGGTATATTGGGAGAGACTTGATCTTTTGTCTCTCCTCTCTCCCAGATTTTTTCATCTTCCTTGTTTTGTTATCTTTGTAATGTTCTTTGTTGATTAATAAAATTTTACCCCCTTTTTCCCCCCAAAAAAGGATAACACAAAGGAAAGGAACACAAAAGAAGTGTTCAAGAAAATTACATGTATAGATAGTTTTAGTTAGATTCATAAATAAAATAATGTAAGTATTTTAATCGTTAGTTGTTGGGAGTTATTCCCATAGTAGTTTTGGAAGATTTATATTGAAAATGTAAAAAATATAAAAATACTATTATGTAGAAATGAAAGTCATCTAGTTGAATCTTGATTGAATAAAATATTTATCTTTTACTTTTTTCTTTTCATCAATAGCAATTTTGTGAAATGAAATTATTTTGATTGTCTCTACCATTTTGAACATTGTATCATAGAATTTATCTTTTTTGTGGCTATGAAGAATGAAGAGTATTGAGATATTTTTGAAGTTGCAGATTGTAGTCCTAGTAAATCTGTGATAAATTCTGTGTTTTGCAACAAAATTTTTAAATTCAAAATGTTTGGCAAAGTAGAAGAACAAAGCCACATAACCAATTTTTTTTAAAGTTATTAACGTATTTGACTTGCATCTAAATATTGGACATCTAAAACTGTAAGATACCATTCATTGTTTGGAATTTTTTGATTCTATAGTGTATAAGGGGAATTTAATTTTTTAATTCTTGACATCAGAATGTTGTGAAGCATTTTTTCCGTAAAGATTATATCATATGTAAATAAAATCTTACCTTGGTTGAAGAGAGAATGATTTTTAATTTTTTAATTTTTGATAGAGGTCCAGACCTGCGAGCAAGGCAGGCCGGCAAGGGGCATGAAGCTCGCAATCCACCAACCTATTGTAATGATTTGATACTGGAAGAAAACTTAGAGGGGGGGGGGGTGAATCAATTTTCTCACAAGTATAACAATTAATTCAATTTTAAACTTTATACCAGAGCAAAACACAATGAAAGATAAACCATGAAAGCACAGTATACATGACACCAATGTTTTGACGTGGAAAACCTGCTAAAGGGAAAAACTACGGTGGGATACCCTACCCACAATCAAATAATACTTCTGCAGTAGTATGTGAAATAATTACAATGGGGATTGCACTTGCAATTAGGCCAACTACCTAGATCTCACTACTCAACAGAAAAGGGAAGTCTCACTGACTTACAAAGCATCAGACTACAATCTAGAAAGAGTAAACTGTGAAAGTAGCATCTACTAATGGTTGATATAGTTCCGGTTAAGCACATATGTCTACCTATAATATAAAACCTACATAAATACTTCACTGAGTGATATAACCTTGTTTGCACATAAACCACTCTCTGATAATGTAGACATAATCACCGATCCCAAAAACCATTCCGTGATTACATGAATAAGTTACTTATAAATACAGATCATCAACCTTATTGACAAGGTCAGCTAAACCTTAAACCCATAATTATAAAAACTACATCACATGATACCACCAGACCAATATTATGATTTACATTACATAGCATGGACCTAATTCAAGTTCCCAAACAATTCCATCCCCCCAAAATTCTACTAAGACCAAAGTCCAACATGCTTCACCAACCTATAGAAACCTTCAGTGCAATAATAGAAAGCCTAAACGGATCCAAATAGGACCACCATAACAACACACCAACCAATGCAATGCCACCAAATAGTTAGGACGCAATCAAGAAGCACCTTCATGATGCAGGAGTATCCCCGGTTCACAATAATCTTGCATCAACCAAAAAAATTTTCCTTTCTGTTTTGTTTTCTGTTTGCAGTTTCAATTTTCCTTTCTGTGTGTCCCGATTTTGGCTCACTGGATCTTGTGGAGTTGGATTCTACTTGAAGACTAGTTCATATTTCTTTCTTTTAGACCGTATCGCATTTGGATCATTTTTCGGCATGATATCGCTACCAGTTTCAATGACAATTTCGTGTTACTGGTTGTTCCTTTGTTACCAGTTGCCTGGACCTATTTTGGTGATCTACTAGAACCCCTTCTGAAGCTTACTGAGCCTTGGGAGTTGATTTTGATGTTCCTTGGCATGTGGCCAACATTTTCCCGCAATTTATGTTTCATCCTTTGGATTTCTCGAGGAATCTCTTTGCGGAGGACGATCTTGTTATTTTCATGTTAGGTTTTGTTCTTCATGTTTTGATCCCTTTTGGGCTGACTGGATCCTTTGGATCGATATATATATTTGTAATTATACATTAGAATGAAATCAGTCAGAGAATCAAGTAGCTAGACTATGCATAGAAGATAGATCATAAGATTCAAGGTCCCAATTGTGACCTATTCTACAAGGCCTGTGAGCTGGTATGTTGTAACCCGATTGTTACTGGTTGGATATAATCAAATCTCATGCAATAAAATAATCTATTCTGCATTGCCTCCATCATATCTTTGTGTTTCTATTGTGTTTACTCTTGTTGAATGGTCCAAATTGATCTCTTTGAGGTTCCTCCTCACCGGTGATTGCTTCACTTCAGCACGATAGGAACCGATCCCATAAGCCAGACCAAAATAATTTAACCAAATCAACAAATATCACTTACTGGCAAAGCTAACTAGTATCAGGAAATATCAATTGGGAATAAAAGTCATAGCAATCAGAGCACCAAATCTTGAACCAACAAAATATGGCAAGCATATAACCATCCATAGTAGGCATCCAAAATCGAATCAAGAGATCTGATCATCGGATGAGAATCATAGCCAAAACCAAGATGATCACCAAGAATAACTAAGATAGGTTCAACCGGGATAGCCTCCAACCAAGATACAATTTTGACATCAATGACAATACTTAACCAAATCCTAGCTTATTGCCAACAGTCTCCCCCTTTGGCATTGATCGCAACACTGAATGTGAAAAACATCCAAGTGCCAAGGAATGCCAACAATCTCCAAAAGACAGATCTGAAATATATATCTCCCCCTTAGATTAACACCTTCTCCCAAAAGATTGAATTTTTTTCACACGAACACCTTCTCCCCCTTTGACATCAATGACGAAGGATGGATACCAAACCAAAATACTGAACCAAACAAATGACTACTCCCTCTAGGTAGTAGCAACATCTCATCAACCTAGATCAGAAAATATGTCTGATAAGATCACTGGATTGATGCATCCTTGCATCACTAAGTCTCTTCCAGAGGGTTGGTAACCCCCAATTTATCTCTGAGATATTCAAAAGTATCTTTAGGCAATGGTTTACTTAGAATATCTGCAATCTATTCCTTAGTAGGCACATAAACAAATTTGACTTCCTTTGCTTCAACCTTTTCCTTCATTAAATTATACCTTATAGAAATGTGTTTTGATTTGGAATGAAATTCCAGATTCTTTGACATATCAATAGCAGTAGTATTATCACAACGAATAACAATAGGATCATCATAACTTACCCTTATATCCTTTAGCATTTATTTCATCCATAAATCATAGTACAGTTGGTAGCAACAACTACATACTCCACTTCAATAGTAGATAATGAAGTGCATGACTTTTTCTTACTAAGCCATGAAACCAACTTCTTTCCAAGAAAGAATGCACCACCAGTAGTGCTCTTCTAGTCATCCACATCTCCTGCCCAATTAGAATCTGTATAGGCACATAATATGAAGTCATCATTCTTTGGATACCATTACCCAAAGTCTTTAGTACCTGCCAAATATCTGAATATCCTCTTAACAACAATATCATGAGTTTCTCTAGGGTCTGACTGAAATCTAGAAGCAGTACAAACAAAATTCATTATATTAGGTCTAGTCTGAGTTAGGTACATCAATCCACCAATCATTGATTTGTATCTACTTGGATTCACTTTAGAAGATTCATCATCCTTTGACAATTTGCAACCGGTTATCATAGGAGTACCGACAAGTTTGGAATTCTCAAGTCCAAATTTCTTCAGTAATTCCTTCACATACTTAGTTTGACAAATGAAAATACCTTTATTAGTTTGAGTAATATGAAAACCTAAGAAAAATTTCATCTCACCAATCATAGACATTTCAAATTCATTCTTCATATCATCAGCAAATTTCATGCATAGACCTTCTTCACCTCCAAAAATGATATCATCCACAAAGACTTCAATAATCAATATGTCATCATGCTCAATTCTGTAATATAAGTTACTATCAGTATTACCTTTTCTAAAACCAAGCTTTAAAAGATATCTATCCAATCTAGCATACCATGCTCCAGGAGCTTGTTTTAGTCCATATAAAGCTTTCTTCAATCTGCAAACCATGTCTTTATCTTTTGATAAAGAAAATCCATCAGGTTTCTCAATGTAGACTTCCTCTTCAAGATATCCATTCATAAATGTACATTTGACATCCACCTGATATACTCTACAGTTCTTGTACGCAACAAAGGAAAGAAATAGTCTTATCGCTTCAATTATTGCAGCTGGAGCATAAGTCTCTCCATAATCAACTCCTTCTTCATGTGAATAGCCTTTGCAAATGAATCTAGCCTTGTTCCCTCACAACTTGGCCTTCCTCATTTAATTTATTCCTGAAAACCCATTTAGTTCCAATAATATTCTTGTCTTTAGGTCTAGGAACCAATTCCCATGTTTTATTCTTTTCTATCTGATCTAATTCTTCTTCCATAGCTTTTATCCAGTTTTCATCCTTATTTGCTTCAATAAATGATTCTGGTTCAATTTGATAAATTAAACATACCTCTTCAATAGCTAATCTTCTTCTAATCATCACACCTTTCCTTTTATCTCCAATGATCTGATTTTCAGAATGCCTTAGTTTCACATACTTGGGAGTCTTTGAATTTTCTTGATTTTCTGACTCTTTCTATTGTTCATCTGTCACTGTTGATTTTTTTGATGTTACCGGTGTCACTGGTTCACTGTTTTGAATCGATTTTTTCATTACCAGTTTAGGTCTGATAAATTCATCTTCCAATCCATAGTCATATGATCTGATCTAATTACTGCCTTGCCCATCCACCTTGACATTTATGCTTTCAATTATCCTATTCAATCTTTTGTTATAATATCTATATGCTACGCTCTTGGTAGAATATCCCAAAAATATTCCTTCATCACTTCTAGGATCAAATTTTCCTAATGCATCATCTCTTCTAATGTAACATTTACTTTCAAAAATTCTGAAATACCTAAAAGTAGGAGTATGACCAAACCATAATTCACAAGGAGTCTTCCCGGTATCACCTTTTATGTGTACTTTGTTGAAAGTGTATACAACCGTATTGACAACTTCCCTCCAATAGATATCAGGCAATCTAGATTTAGTCATCATTATCCTTGTAACATCTAATATGGTTCTATTTTTCCTTTCTACCAATCCATTCTGCTCTAGAGTCCTAGGTGCAGAAAGTTGTCTTCTGATTCCAATCTTTTCACAAAAAATGTTGAACTCATCGGATGTAAACTCACCACCTTGATATGATCTTAAGCACTTTATCTTCAGTCCTATCTCGGTCTCAACCATAGCTTTGAAGATTCTAAATTTCTCAAGAGCTTCAAAATTTTCTTTCAAAAATGCCACCCACATCATCCTAGAATACTCATCAATAAGTAACATAAAATATCTATCACCTTGAAAGCTTTTAGTCCTTGTTGGTCCACATAGACCAGTATGAATAAGATCAAGAATTTCATTAGATTTATCATGTATACTTCTGAAGGAAGTTCTAACTTTCTTACCCCTTTGACATTCTCTACATACTAGATTATGAGATTTAATAATCTTGGGCAAATCTCCAACAACCTGTGTTGAACTGATCTTCACTATGAAATCAAAATTTACATGACACATCCTCTTATGCCATAACCAACTTTCATCAATTTGATAAATCAATCAAGCCTTCTCGCCGGATTTCAAATGAAAGATCCTTTGGTCTGAGTTTCGGAAGCAATTTCCATTCTAGATCTATTGATGATCTTACATTTTCCATCCTTGAATTGCAAATGAAATCCCCTATCCACCATCTGACCTACACTTAAAAGACTATGCTTTAAGCCTTCAACATAGTAAACATTATCAGTATTAGTCTTACCATCCAATGCTATTGTTCCTTTGCCTTTGATTCTACATGCCTTGTTGTCTCCAAATTTGACTAGTCCGCCATCAAATTCTTGCAGTGTTAGAAATTTCCTCTTGTCACCAGTCATGTGATGTGAGCATCCACTGTCTATAACCCATTCATCCTTTTCTTCAATTTTTGTAGCTAAATATTTTTCTTCAATATGAGTTTCTTCAATAACAGGTTCCAGAGAATCATCCTTGATAGAAATAAAGACCTAGTCTTTATTAGAGCTTTCATTACCGGTACCACTCATAGGTTCATCATCATCATCATCATCATCATCATCATCATCATCAGTAATACCAAAATCATCATCACCGACATAATAACATGATTTGTCCTTATTCCTTCTTAATCTAGGTCTTCTTTGATATTTCGGATTAGGCTTATAGTTCCTCACAAATCTTTCATGATTCCTATCATCTCTTTTAGGGCATCTAGAAGCAAAATGACCAATCTTATTGCGTGAAAACATTGAAAATGGACTTTTCCTTCATACTTACTTCCAGTCAGTCCTTTAGGAATTCTTCTATTAATCAAGGCTTCTAGATCTTCAAGTTCTCTTTCTTCTCTCTCAATGTCCTCCAAATCTTTAGCATACATCTCCTTCCAATCTATCTTCTGCCTACCAGAGGTAGATGCTTTAAATGCAGTCTCAGTTTTACTAGCACTTTGATCTCCAAGTTCTTCAAGCTCAAAAGTAGTTAATTTACCAAGGGATGTATCTCTCGTAACAGGGGTACTTGACATTTTTCAGAGTTCATTGATTGCAGTAGCCTTCATTTTGTAAGCTAGAGGTAGAACTCTCAGAACCTTTGACATAATCTCATCCTCATTGACTGATCCGCCACAACATTTGATACCCATGACAATCACATTCACTCTATCAATGAAAGAACTAATCTTATCATCTTCTTCCATCTTTAAAGTTTCATATCTTACCCATAAACCTTCAAGTTTTTCAATCTTTACTGCCTAGTCACCATCATAAAGAGTTTCAAGATTCAACCAGATCTGCTTTGCATTCTCTAGCTCTATGACATTCAATAACTTTTCATTAGATAGGGCACTTAGTAATGCTTCTTTTTTTCTAACATCATTTTGAACTTTCTTCTGTTCATCAGTAGGTTTCGGTGTTCCAGAATTAGGATAATGAGGTATATACCCTTTCTCCACTATCTCCCAAACTTCAGCTCCAAGACATTTGAGATGAATCTTCACTCGTTGCTTCCATGTTTTGTAATTTGTACCATCAAATCTGGGACTCTCCTTCTGGTAGGGGTTAAAGGTAGAGCTTGATGCTAATGTCATTAGATTTCCTCAAGCGGTTAAGCTTCTGTAGAGAGGACCTCGCTCTGATACCAATTGTTGGAATGATCTGATACCGGGAGAAAACTCAGAGGGGGGGGGGGGTGAATCAGTTTTCTCACAAGTATAGTAGCTAATTCAATTTTAAACTTTATACCAGAGCACAACACAATGAAAGATAAATCATGAAAGCACTGGTAAACATGATACCAATGTTTTGAGGTGGAAAACTTGATAAAGGGAAAACCACAGTGGGAAACCCTACCCACAATCAGATAATACTTCTGCAACAATATGTGAAATAATTACAATGGGGATTGTACTTGTAATTAGGCCAACCACCTAGAGCTCTCACCGTTCAACACAAAAGGGAAGTCTCACTGAATTACAAAGCATTAGAATACAATCCATAAAGAATGAACTGTGAAAGTAGCATCTACTAATGCTTGATACAGTTCCGGTTAAGCATAGATGTCTGCCCTACAATACAAAACCTTCACCAATGCTTCATTGATTGATATAACCTTGTTCACACATAAACCACCCTTTGATAATAGAGACATAACCACCGATCCCAAAAACCATTCCATGATTACATGAATAAGTTACGTATAAATATAGATCATCAACCTTATTGACAAGGTCGACTAAACCCTAAACCCATAAACCCATAATTACAAAAATTACATCACACGATACCGCCAGAACAATATTATGATTTACTTTACATAGCATGGACCTAATTCAAGTTCACAAACAATTCCATTCATTGGAAATTCCGCTAAGATCAAAATCCAACATGCTTCACCAACCGGTAGAAACCCTCAGTGCAATAACAGAAAGTATAACCGGATCCAAATACGACCACCATAACAACACACTAGCCAATGCAAAACCACCAAATATTTAGGACATAATCAAGAAGCACCTTCAACATGATAGGAACCAATCCCATAAGTCAGACCAAAATCATTTGACCAAATTAACAAATATCGCTTACCAGTAAAGTTAACCGATCAGGAAATATCAACAAGGAATAAAAGCAATAGCAACCGGAGAACCAAATCATGAACCAATAGAACATTGCAAGCATATAACCATCCAGAGTAAGCATAAAAAATTGGGATACAATGTTGACATCAATGACAACAATTAACCAAATCTAGCATATTGCTAAAATAGTCCAACGAGGGCCTTCACAGAGAAGTTTTGCCACTCGATATGGGGGCACTAACCTATAGGTTGAAACCTCTTCGGCTAAGAGCCAAGGACTGAGGGATATCCATACCAAATTCTCCCTGGGAACAATCCCGACCTCATCCCTTATGATGTCGGAGCCTTTGCACTCAATGAGACTTGATCCTTGGTGGGTTCATTTGGAGCCATTCAACTTCACCAGTAGACCAAGGGCCTATTGACAAGAGACAATGATTTTAGAGTCAATGGAAGTGTGATAATAGTGAGGCTTGTAGAAAAATAGAAGCAACCATTTGATTTAGTATATCAAATCTATATATTTATACTATTCAAATTATATTTTAATACTTGTCAAAATTTGAGGATATGCAAGGAAGCATGTATTATTAAATATGAGTAGTTTTGTGATTGTTATTGTTAGCATTTTGGACATATGATTAGTATCCTTCCATCTCACTTTTTCTGGTAGGAAGATTTTGAATTAATTTGTATATGGTTACATTTTATTTGGATATTCATGGGACCAATTGAGCTAATTGTAATTGAGAGGCATAAGGTTTACAATGGTATCCTTATATTTACACATTGTAAAAGGTATATTGTTAGTTTAATACAACACTTTGGAATGAACATTTATCATGCCAATTTATGTTTGAATTATTGAGGTCATATATGCCACACTCAACAAAGCTTTAAAGTCTTTGTAATCACACATGCTACTTCTATTGGGTAGATTGGAAAGATTATTTATTGAAGGTTGGAGGAAATTGAGGTAAGAGGATATCTACCATCTTAATCTATCTTCTTGCTTAGGCGTGATTCATTGCATTAGAAAAATAATTCATTATTTGTTGTTGGACATTGCTGCTGCTAGGATATGTTGTTGTCATTGATGTCAACACATTCTTGTGATTTATTGCTCTGGTGATTGCAGATTTGATCCATTGGGATAATGCTTCGGTATATGGAGTATTCCTAGTGTCATTACATCTTTTTGTATTGGTTTCAGTGATCTGGGAAGCTTAATTAACCATATCATATGATCCGGTTTGCAGTTTTTTTTTTTTTATCAGTGCTTTGTAGAGTTAGGTATCTCCTCCAGTATATTCTGGTGTGATCAGATATTGAGCTGATATTTTAGGAGATTGTTTGGCATATTCTTGTGTATCTTCATTTTAGATGGTTCATGATTTGGTTCTGCGCAGGTTATCTTTGTGACAGTTGCTGTTGTCTAAGTATTCTTGAGCTTCAGATGTTGATCAATAAAGATTTGATAAGTGGTGTTGGTACAACTATTACTAATGATTCTAATGTGCTTGATGGTGTTCCCTAATTATGTCCTATTTTTTTTGATGATCTGCATCGATCGTTGTGCAAGTTTTTGGTGATTTTCATGATCTCGTGATGTTCTTCATCATATGCAGTATTTCTGGTAATGTAGCATGTTGCGGTTGATCTCAACATGATTTCTAGCAGTGTTGCATATTTGGAGATTTAATTTAGGTCCATGTTATATTATGTATATTATTATATTGGTCCGGTAGTCGATCTTTGTATCATGTGATGTAATTTTGTAATTGTGAGTTGAGGGTTTGGTCGACCTTGTAGTCAAGGCTGATGAATTGTATATATAGGTGATATAGTCATGTAATTTTGGTGTCAATGTAGTGTTTTCATTATCAATGATTGGTATATGTGGTGCTTAAGTGAATTTATCCTTCAATGTGGTGTATTGAGAAGAGATTGTTGCAGGGCAGATAAATGTGCTTAACTGAAACTATCATCAGGAATTAGCGGATGCTATTATTGCAGTTCATTCCTTCCAGATTGTAGTCTGAATCTTGTTGTAAGTCAGTGAGACTTCCCTGAGGGTTGTAGTCTTTAGGGTTATTATATTTTGAGCAATGAGTCTGAATGCAGGTGCATTCCCCATTGTAATATTTACACATACTACTGTAGAGTATCATCTCATTGTGTGTAGGTTCTCACCGTGGTTTTTCCCTTAACCAGGTTTTCCACATCAAAATCTTGGTGTTGTGTGTTGTGCTATCAATTTGCTTATCTTTGTTGCTACTACAGTTTATCTAATTTTCTTTTAATGTTAAGTTTGATAATCCGGTGAAAAATGATTCAACCTCCCCCCCTTCTCAGTTTTCCTTCATTGTTATCGTCAACAATTGGTATCAGAGATAGATCCTCTAGAAGAAGCTTGATTGCTTGAGGAGATCCGAGATGACAATTAGAAGTTGAAGTGTTATTTTTAAGAAGGAGAGTCTGAGATTTGATGGAAGTAACTATGCTATATGGAAGAAACAAATGGAGGTACACTTGAGATGTCTTGGAGAAGATTACTAGAAGATTACAAAGAATGCCTATTCTATTCCTCAGAATGGACTGGTCACTACTGATGAGATAAAGGAAGCTGAGCATAACATTAGAGGTAAGGAAGAATTGTTGAGTGCCCTAACTGATTCTGAAATGACTAATGTAATGGGACTTCATACTATACATGAGATTTGGGAAAAGCTTGAGACCTTGTAAGAAGGAGATAAACAAGTCAAAGTTGCTAAGTTGTAGAGTTTGAAAGGAAAGTATGAGATGTTGAAGATGGGAGAAGACAAGAACATAAAATCTTTCATGACTAAGGTGAATGAACTTGTCCTAGGTATCTGATGTGCCGGTGGAACCCTTGAAGAAGATGAAATTATTGCTAAGGTGCTGAGATCATTGCCTCTTTCTTACAAACATACGGTAGCTACTATTGATGAGATCTAGAGTGTGACTACTATGACAAGAGATATGTTGGTTGGAAAGATTGCTACATTTGAACTAAGCAAGTTTAGTGAATCACATGGAAAGTCAAAGACAACATTTAGAGAATCTATATCCAGAAAGAAGAAGTATGACCCCGATGAATGCAGAATATCCAGATATGAAAGAGAGAGAAGAGAGTTGGAGGAGAAAGAAAGAGAATTAGATGATCTTGAAGCACTGATAGACCAAATATTGCCTAAAGGATCCGGTAAGTATGATGGAAAATTGTCTTTGAAATGCTTTTCTTGCAATAAGATAGGACATTTTTCTTCTAGGTGCCCGAAGATGATGTCTAAGTATGATAGGCATAATAAATTTGATAAACCTGATACAAATTATAGATGTGAGAAGCATGAGAAGTATGGAAAGCCCTACAAGCCTTACCAAAAGTATAAGCATCAGAAGAACTGTTGTTATGCTGCTGATGGTGTTACAAATGAAGAATCAGAAGTAGATGAAATTGTGTTTATTGCTATCAAAGAAGATAGACTGGCGTAATACCCTAAAAATGGTCATCTAAACCATGGGCCCCTAATCTCGACAACGTCACCAAGGTCCTAACCAAAGGAAATTAAATCAATCTTGAGCACACAATTAATTTCTTAAATCATCAATGTCACATGGCAAAATTAATCAATCAATAGTAATTAAATATTTATTTAATTAATTGATCATTCCAAGTAAATCATTTTAAACAATTATCTTATTTATTTTATTAAATATCCTAGCATGTTTAATTAAATAAATCAATTTGCCATCAAATCTTCAAAAAAGGAAACAAATCAAGAAAGAGGAATTGAAAATTATGAGCACAAATCTTCAAAAATGGAAATAAATTAAAAAAAGAATTAGTTGATCAAAAAAGAATTAAAAATTGAGAAAAGAAATCAATTGGAGATAATCTTGAAAAACAAATTAAAAATTGATAAATAATCTCAGAGAAAGCAATTAAAACATTTAAATATTAAAATTGAATGAAATAGAGAATAAATCAATTTTTTATTGATTTTATCTTATTTTAGTTCAATTTCCTTTAAAACTGAGAAAAACATCCAATCACATCAATTCACCTCGATTGTGCTTCCTCTTGGAAAATCTTGACCACTCATTATCATTTGATCTCAGCCTTTGGTTTCTTTTTGAATTTTCTATAAATTCAGGCTCTCATCTCTCATTCAAAAATCCTGGAGAATATATTGTTATCATGCTGTTTTTGCTCTAGGTTCATTGATATTTGTGTATTTAGATATTCACATATTAGTTATTGCATACATATTTAGATCATCTATCTCATTTATTGCTTAAACCTTGTTAGATTAATCTTGCATCCATCTAGCATTAATATCATGCTCATATAGATTAAAATCCTTTGTCTTGGTGTAGTCTAGTCACTGGATTGCTTATACAAATCTGAGAGCAATCTTATACTCACATCTTTTAGAAGGCAATGGGTCAATTTGTTATGGTTTTCATATTCATGCTTATATCTGTCTAACCATACCTGTAATGACTTAATTAAAGTGTTGTGTATTATAGATACAGGTATGCTTTTCACACACAAACAAAATTGCCCACAAACTCAGGAAGAGTGTGACGATGAATAAAAATAATTGCCCACCCAGAGAGAGGAAACAAATGGTAATAAAATTCCAATTATATCAGCTATAATACCACAAGAAGTAGAAGTCCCAGAGGATATGAGAGACAAAGTGTACAGAATTAGAGAATTGTTTGCACCACTAAACATTCTGGTTACATATACTGGCAGGCAACAAGTAGATGATTCAAAAACTAATTCAAATGAGTATGAATGGGGCCCATACAATCTCTTAGATACATCTACTACAGAAACCCCCAAAGAATCTAGTGATATCACAAATGATGCTCAAGAGCTGATATGCCTAAGAATGCAAAGGGAAATGGAAGAGATCAGACTAAAAAGATGAGAAGACTATGAACAACAGCTGGAGGAAGAAAGGACACAAGCAATTTCTTCACCTACTAACTCTCTCTCTAATGAGATTGGACAAATCAGGTACGTAACTGCAAAAGAAGAATTATAAGCTATAGAAATAGAACCAGTCATCAGTCCAGATGAAGCTGAATGGAATAGATGATAGAGATTAACAGAACCATCAAGGTTATGTCCGCAAGTGTGTCAAATACAAGTACTCAGTGAACCAAATCACGAAGGAACTTGCAACATCAAAGATGTGGGTATTGATACTATATATACTTTTACTAAGCCACTTGAAGATGAGTTAGAAAATTCATCTTATGACTCTAATAACTCAGACAAGAGCTCTATTTATAACAACGATTATTTAACAACACATTATGACTACTCTGTCATGAATGTTGAGATGCTGTCCACTAACCTTGTTACTGTCACACCATGGTATGTAGTCTAGTCTGAAGTAGGTGACAACGCTAGAGGTAGGAAAATTGGGTTAGGTCCACTAAATACTAACATGAATTTTGATAATCATGTCGTGACTCTTCCTGGCTTCAAGACACATACACAAGGTAGTCTTCTAGAACTTGACTGGTCGGTTTGAAGCTGTGATGATAGTACTGTGAACTCCCTTGAGCCTGTTCCAACCTTATCCTTAATACATCTTGAACTGATTGATTGTACTCTTTATAACCAACCTTTGAATGTACCTACTTTTGCCAATGACTATACGTTACCCTATTATCTCAATGCAGTTGAACCCATAAACTCTTCCACCAGTGAACAGAGTGAAAACAAGACTGGAATAGATATCAAGTATCTTAGTCGCAAAAATAATAAAAATAAAAATAAAAGACCTGATGGCAAAAACCACATTGTGGTGGTATTAGAATCTAAAAAAGAGAAAATAAAGGACGTACCTAGAGGTGAAAACCTCTCTAAGGTGCCTGAAGGTGAGATACTTGATATACTGCCAAGTCATTTCTAGGAGAAATCTTCCATATTGATCGAGCCAACTCAGTCAGTGAACATTGGGAGTCAAAAGACACCACACATCATTCATTTAGCCCAATCACTATCAGCAGAAGAGTTAAAATATTTCAACAACCTTTTTGTAGAAAAGAAGATCAACTTTACATGGACATACTCAGACATGCCAGGACTAGATCCTGATCTCATCATGCATCACCTCTCTATTATACCAGGAGTTAAACCAGTTAAGCAAAAACTCCGTAAGATGCATCCTCATGTGGCACTGCTAGTCAAAGCTGAATTAGAGAAATTGCTAAAAGTTGGATTTATCAGAGCTATAGAATACACATAATGGATATCAAATATAGTACCTATATCGAAGGCAGACAAATCTATTAGAGTTTGCACAGACTTCAGGGATCTCAACAAGGCATGTCTGAAAGACAATTTTCCATTGCCCAACATTGACATGATAGTAGATATGACTACTAGATATGAGATGTATTCATTAATGGATGGATTCTCTGGTTACAATCAGATCAAGATAGCGCTTGAAGATCAAGAAAAGACAACTTTCACGTGTGCATGGGGAACCTTCTGCTAGAATGTTATGTCATTTGGGCTAAAGAATGTAGGAGCAACTTACCAAAGAGCACTAACCACTATCTTCCATGATATGATGTATAAAAACATGGAAGATTATGTTGATGACACCCTGGTAAAAACCATGAAGAGATCTACGCATATTCAAGAACTAGGCCTCATACTAGATAGAATGGAAAGATTCAAACTTTGATTAAATCATAAAAAGTGTGCATTTGGGGTAACATCAAGAAAATTTCTCGGACATAATTTCAAATAAAGGAATTGAGGTTGATCTTGAAAAGGTCCAAGCTATAATGGAAATGCCTCCGCCCAAGAATATCAGTCAAATGAGAAGTTTACAAGGCCGTCTTTAGTCAATAAGGCACTTTATATCCTAGCTAGCAGACAAAGCTCAACCCTTCACAAAGGTATTAAGGAAAGGAGTTCAATACAATTGGGATAAAGATTGTGAACAACATTTACAACAAATCAAAAAATATCTTTCTAATCCACTGATATTAATGCCACCGATTCAAGGTAAGCCATTGATCCTATACATATCAGCTATAGATACTTCACTGGGGGCACTTTAGGATGACAATAAAAAGGAATGAGCTATCTATTACATCAATAGAACATTGGTGTCATATGAAATGAATTACACTATTATAGAGAAAGCATGCTTGACATTGGTCTTTGCATCACAAAAATTAAGGCACTATATGTTGGCACACTCTATTAAGCTGGTGGCTAAGATTGATCCGCTCAAATATCTTCTCAGTAAAACAACGCTTACAGGGAGATTGGCCAAATGGGTTATGGTTCTTACGGAATTTGATATCGAATATGTGGAACGTAAAGCCATCAAAGGACAGGTTATTGCAGACCAACTTGTTGATGCTCCACTTGAAGACAGTCAACCTTTGCATATAGAATTCCCAAATGAATCAATCATGCACCTTACTGAACAATCATGGAAGATGTTCTTTGATGGGTCTTTCACTCAACATGGTTCTAGTGCCGGAATACTTTTTATTAATCCTTAAAAATATTAAATCCCAAAAGCTTACAAGATCCTCTTCCCTTGCACAAAAAACATTGTAGAATATGAAGCTTTGGTAAATGGGATCAAGCTGGCAATCGAGTGGAAGATTGTTGAATTGCACATCTATGGAGATTCTCAACTCATTATCAACCAAATCAATGACCTATATCAAACAAGAGATGAGAAACTGATGCCTTATAAGAGAATGGTGGATGATCTCAAGCAATACTTTACCTTTGTATCATTTCAGCAGATCCCCAGAACAACAAATAGAGCAGCGAATGCAATGGCCACCTTGGCATCTATACCATAGCTACAGGAATCTAATTTTCACTTTGAATTCCTGGTGGAAGAGTTACATTATCCTACCTATGATTCCCCCGAGTCCTAGATGGTCTGTTCTATTATTGGACATGACTCATCTCGTTATAGCCACATTTACTCTTACTTGCGTGACCAAATTGTCCCTGCTAATCTTTCCCAAAATGAAAAAAGGAACCTAATCTGAAATGTGTCATGGTACGTCATTATTGCTAATGACCTATTCAGCCAAGGTTTAGATAATACTTTTCTTAGATGTCTAGAAACTAAGGAGTCCCAACGCGCATTATCCGAGGTTCATGAAGGTGTTTGTGGATCCCATTCGAACGATCTAACTTTAGCATGAAAACTATTAAGGGTTGGCTACTACTAGCCAGACATGGAGAAAGAAGCTATAAAATTTGCTAAAACTTGTGAAAAGTCCCAACTACATGGGCACCTTATCCATGCTCCAACACGAGATCTCATACCCTTTGTGGCACACTATCCCTTTCAACAGTGGGCATTTGATCTAATTGGCCAAATATATCCTGCATCATCTAACAAACACAAATTTATTATCATTGCCACTAAGTACTTCACTAAGTGGGTAGAAGCGGTTCCACTCATCAAAGCAACCAACAAACAGGTAGCTCTATTTATTCTTAATTATATCATCTGCAGGTATGGTATACCTTCATTCATTATAACTGACAATGGAGGACAGTTCAAGAACAAAGATCTAAACAAACTCTATGAGAAATTCAAAATAAAATAACACTAGTCATCAGTATATTACCCTCAAGGTAATGGACAAGAAGAGGCATCTAACAAAAACCTATTGACTATCTTACACAAAACAATGAACAAATCTGGGAAGGGTTGGCATCTGCAGCTCAATCCTGCACTGTGGGCTTATAGAACAAGTATTAGAACACCTACTGGGGCTACACCTTTTTCTTTGGTGTATGGGTCTGAAGCAGTATTACCTATTGAGGTGGAAATACCATCTCTAAGAGTTTCTTTGCAAGGTCTTGTTCTTGATGAAGAATATAGGATATCTAGATTGCAAGAGCTCGAATTGCTGGATGAGCATCGACAAGTGGCGTTTGATCATCTCATAGTGTATCAAAAGAGAATGACCAGAGGATATAACAAGAAGGTTCGACAAAGAGAATTTCAGGTTGGTGACCTAGTTCTAAGAGAAAATCCTAAAAATCAATAGTTTCGAGACAACAAAGGGAAGTTTGAACCCAACTATCTGAGTCCCTATATTGTTATTGTAGCTTTTGGCTCTGGTGCCTATCAACTCTCAACATCAGAAGGAGAACAACTCCACAAATTGATCAACACGATCCATCTGAAGAAATTCTTCACTTAAATATTCTCTACTCCAGCAGCCTATATAGCTAAAAAGTCCTGAACAAATCATAAAAAATTAGAAAAAGTCCTGAAAAAATCATAAAAATCAGAAAAAGTCCTGAAAAAATCTTTAAAAAAAAAAAATTCCTGAAAAAAATCCTAAAAATCCTAAAAAGTCCTTAAAAAATCCTAAAAATCAGAAAAAGTCCTAAAGAAAAAAAGAAAAAAAAAGGGAAAAAGAGAGAAAATGCTTTGGTGAAAACCTAGTAAATAGGCACATTGGTGAAAAAAAAAAAAATAAAAAAATAAAAAAATGAAAAATGAATCTTTGCCAAGTAGTTGAAAACCTGGCAAACAGGCGCCTCTTGTACTCAAGCACTCCATCTATCAACGCAACGTTGGCATTCCTGCTTTCATGCATCTTTACTTTCGCTTGTACATATTTTAGTCACTTTTGTGACATCCCGGTTCATTGGAACCCTCATGAATTGAAACTGATCAATGTCCTAGTCTTAGGTAATCAACAAAGCACATTACATGTCCTAAGCAGTATCAACCAAGTCATCTTTTCGTTAGTGAAACCTGGTCATCCACTCCGAGTCAGTCACCTGTCTCCTGACTACTGAAGAGTTTTATCACTGAGTAAACAAGCAAAACAACAAAACTAAAAACAATCACTGAACAATTTGAGCTATGCATGAAAATTTTCTTTGTGTGCTGTCTTTTATTGAATTTCGATTATTATCTCTCTGAGTAACTCGAGGAAGTCTATCCTGACTAAGAGGAGCAAGGATTAAGGGCATAATATCTTCTTTATTTTCTTGTTGAAGGAATGATCCCAATGATATGGAAACATCTAAATTAGCTAGGTGTCTATGATAAGAGCCTTCACATCAAGGTGAAATCGCCACACATACCTTGACTCCACTTATTTGAATGCTACAGGGAGGTCCATATCATTTTTTTGTCTATTTTGCGAGAATTTCTTTATGATGCAATTCGGGTCCCTACGAAATTTGTCCAAGGATATGAACGAAAAAAGGGTCATTACAGACAAGATAATTAATATTTCACATGAAAAGCAAGGAACTCTAATCTGCCTGCTATAATTGTAAAACACTCAATGATGAAAATTAAGCTTTTCAAAATCCAGTGACTAGGTTTCGGTTGCATATCATTTTTCATTTCATTCTGCATCTAGTGAATTTAGAGTGATTTTGGTATAGTAACAATGCTTTCTCTATCTTCTGAATGAGAGTTGGAGCATCATCATTTCTTAGCTAAGTGGTCTCTTTTCAACATTTCTCCGATCGAGTACTTGTGTTTTGAGATGTTAGCTGCATACATAAGCATCTTATATAGATTCATACATTCACTATCACTCATTTACATTCATCTTATTGCATAGAAAAATGAAAAAAATTGCATTACTCATTCACATTCATCTATTTGCATATGAAAAGAAAGAAAAAGAGACATCCATGATCATTTGCATTACATACATTCATGCTAAATCGAAAATGCATACATGTAGAATACAACATATAGAAAGCATCTCAAAAATCGAATCAGCACAAGTACAATGAAGTCAAATTGATCTCATATATATATACCATATCAAGTCTAAGAGTACAAAATGATGTCCAATGACATGTACAAACTCCCATTGGAGCAAGAATCGTATAGGTTGCAAAAAATGGGTGTGTCTACAAAAATAATATCACAGCTACAAAAAGAATATCTAGCTCTTGGCCTCTCCCTCATCGCCTGGTGGAGGAGGTGGAGCCTGATGATTGGGATCCTGACGAGGTACTCGAGCTCCCTCTGAACGTGCCATATACTGCGAGTAGGGTATAACCTATTGCGCAACTGGAACTGCGACACTATATGCTGCAACATAGTAGGCTTCCCTACTAGTCTGGTGAAGGACCTCTTGTTGCAAGGGCTCTATCTCTGCTCTCATCTCTGAGATCTGGCGATTGCGCTCAACCCTAAGATCGCCAAGCTGTCGATCTCGCTTCGCCAGTTGAGTCTGAGCCACTGTCAACTATGACTGCAGCTCTGCAAGACGTGCTCTCATCGATCATCCAACATCTGTTCCCTGCTCTCTTGCAAGCTCTCCACCCCCATCTCCACCTCCAGCTCCACCCTGCTCCTCCCTCCGCTATGGGAACTGTCTCAGAGCTATTCGCTCCTCCTTAGCTCCTCCCAATCTCATGCCTATACCCCCAAGAGATCCACCTTCACCCTTCTGCTGTCCCATATCAACTGGCACCCTGCTACTACTAGCACCAAGATCACCACCTGTCCACCTCGAAGCCTCAACTCTTTGTCCCCGTCTCTGACCCTGCCTCTGACCATGTCCCTGTCCCTGCATAGGGGTATCATCCTCAACCTCCTCAATGTGAGGATCCTACTCAATTGGATCCGTCAAATGAGGGAATGGATGCTTCTGAAAATAATCTCTATACTGGGGCAAATACCCCTACATCTGCAATATCCCCCAGGTAATCCCATCTCAGTCTCTGTAGACCAGTCAACTCCTACATTGCCAAGGCATAGGACAACCTTGGTGACCATCCCTTCCTCTCCTCATCAGCATATCGGGCATATGCTGTGAACTCCTGTGATACCCCCTGAGGCTGGCCATACTGCCTCATCACCCGTGATACTACAAATCGCTCCACTATCATCTGCGATCTGCCAATAAGAGGGCGAGTAACAAAAAGGTCCTTGCGTACCAGCCTCCAGTCATCCCATGGCTCTAAGCCCCTTTAAGGCCTCCATACCACAACTATCAGGTCATCCAATTGCTGCCATCAAAAAATTGTCTTCCCTAGATGGGGCTGTGTAACGTAACCGACATACCTATATACAACTGGTTGCCCAGGCTCTCTGCTATTATCAACAATAGGCCGACAAACTGGGAGGTGCTCCCAAGCCCAAACTTGTAAGATAAAAACACCAGCGGCCATGCTATTGCCCTCCCTGTAGACTATCTCATGCATCTCGCGATACATATGGGCCAAAATGCAAGAACCCCCACCAAGCCTCTGGGGGGTCTCCATCAATCTCTCCAACATCCGGCCCCATCCACACTGAAATCCCTACTGACCTCTTTTCGGCATCAGAAAACAACTGATAAAACCTGCTAGGACGTAAGCCAGAGGAAACTCATCACTATACTTACTCATCATGATGTCCCAACTAATGGACCATGTCAGGATACCAGGATCTCTGAAGACATGCCTCACTGCCTGTAATCCGGGAAGGTGTCCTAGATCGTAGTCCACCTTATCCCCAACAAAAGGGATATAAAGGATCCTATATACATCCTCGGGAGTGATGGTCATCTCCCCAACTGGTAAATGAAATGTGTTATGCTCAGAATGGAATCTCTCTACCAATGCTGTGAGCATACTGTGATTCACATAGATATCGGGTAATCTCAATAGATGTGTCAAGCCACACAAGTCAATATGAGCCTGCTCAACCTCTAATAGCTGCCGAACTAAAGTCATGGTAGATGGATAAACACACCTGAAGAGCACATGAGGCAATCGAACCTGCAAAATCAAACAATGGAGTATCAAAATACATTCCAAATAAGCCTACAAGAGGAGTAAAACATCACGCACACCCAACTACGTCAATTGCAATTTTTTTTTTTCAAGTTTAGACCTTTAAAAATGCTCACTGTTTTCCAAACGACAAAACATAGAAGAGCAGAAACTCATACGAGTTAGGATTGAGCTCTGTATGACAAAAGACTCCTAAATGACAAAAGATTAGACTTCGGACGACAAAATGGTCTTTCAAGAAGGTTTTCGTACGACACAAGGGCGAGTCTTGATCTTGTCTTGCACGACAAAATGAGAAAACCCAACTCAACATGCCAAAAAACTTGAAAAATCAACAAAAAAATTCAAATTTGGAATGAATAACAGGCTTAAGATGGATCACTTACTGGTAGCTCATAGTGTTGTGGTCAATTATGTCATCTCTGGCGCTCGAATCGATGCTCACGAGTAGGGACCACCATTTTTCTCATAGAAGGCTTTGAAAATGAATTGAAAATGACACTTTTTTCCCATATATAGCCAAAAACCTAATTTTTCAACTTGCTTCGATGGTCATGAAAATTGTACCCTTAGCTAATTTGCCCGTTTTGACACCATTTTCGAGATCGAAATCGAAATTGGAGATAATTTTGCTAGTCAAATTCACACAGTATGGACCACTTAGCGCTTTTTATCAAAGGCTCATTCTCTCTTCTTTAATTGCGCTTAATTTCTCATAAATCAACACTGAATCTCAATTTTATTTCTACAAATCAACTTTGCGCTCAATTTCTTATCAATCAATGCAAAATTTTCAAAAATTCCTCTGAATCAATTTGTGCTCAAAACAACTTATCATCGCTCAAGATTGCCTATCATCATATACCCTTGCTATCTTTCGATTTCGCTCCCGAGGGGGCACACTCATGACCTTACAACCTTACATCTTCAAATGTCAAGAAAATTTTCAAATCTTCATCAAAAGTCGAGCAAAACATCTTTTTCAACTAAAGAAAATCAATCAAATCCTCATCGCTAGGGGCATCTCAACTTCATCGCTTTATATCAAGTTGAGATCTCTCGATCATCTGAATCAAATCAATCTCTAGGGGCATATCAGTTTCATCGCTTCAAATCAAGCTGATATTTGTCTTTTATCTGAATCAATCTCTTAACGAAATCAGTTTCATCGCTTTTCATCAAGCTGATTATTCGTTTAAACTCAATTAAGGGTTTAAAGAGTATCTTCAATCACACTCAATCTAAGTAGGTGTTTAGTTTCATCGCTTTGGATCAAGCTGGAGAGTTTATCTTCGCTCATCGTATCTTGATAAATCAAGTTCAAGATCGATTTTTATCATCACTCGCTATGTCTAGATCAATCAAGTTCTAGATCAGTAAGATCCGCTTCTTGATCAATCAAGTTCAAGTTCGGTATCTTTGTTTTCTATCGTTCCTAAGCTCAATCAAGTTTAGGAATGGTATCACTTTAATCAGACTTCATTCAGCTTCGTCGCTTCGAAACAAGCTAAACACCTCATTTTTCATCTAGTTCGTGATCAATCAAGTTCAGAATTGGTATCTCCTAGACATCAACTATTCTTTGAACCAATGCGCTGCTCGCACATTAATTCAAAGAGGGGCAAATGTAATACCCTAAAAATGGCCATCTAAACCATGGGCCCCTAATCTCGACAACGTCACCAAGGTCCTAACCACAGTCAATTAAATCAATCTTGAGCACACAATTAATTTCTTAAATCATCAATGTCACATGGCAAAATTAATCAATCAATATTAATTAAATATTTATTTAATTAATTGATCATTCCAAGTAAATCATTTTAAACAATTATCTTATTTATTTTATTAAATATCCTAGCATGTTTAATTAAATAAATCAATTTGCCATCAAATCTTCAAAAAAGGAAACAAATCAAGAAAGAGGAATTGGAAATTATGAGCACAAATCTTCAAAAATGGAAATAAATAAAAAAAGGAACTAATTGACCAAAAAAGAATTAAAAATTGAGAAAAGAAATCAATTGGAGATAATCTTGAAAAAAAAATTAAAAATTGATAAATAATCTTAGAGAAAGCAATTAAAATATTTAAATATTAAAATTGAATGAAATAGAGAATAAATCAGTTTTTTTCTTGATTTTATCTTATTTTAGTTCAATTTCCTTTAAAACTGAGAAAATCATCCAATCACATCAATTCACCTGGATTATGCTTCCTCTTGGAAAGTCTTGACTGCTCATTATCATTTGATCTCAGCCTTTGGTTTCTTTTTGAATTTTCTATAAATTCAGGCTCTCATCTCTCATTCAAAAATCCTGGAGAATATATTGTTATCATACTGTTTTTGCTCTAGGTTCATTGATATTTGTGCATTTAGATATTCACATATTAGTTATTGCATACATATTTAGATCATCTATCTCATTTATTGCTTAAATCTTGCTAGATTAATCTTGCATCCATCTAGCATTAATATCATGCTCATATAGATTAAAATCCTTTGTCTTGGTGTAGTCTAGTCACTGGATTGCTTATACAAATCTGAGAGCAATCTTATACTCACATCTTTTAGAAGGCAATGTGTCGATTTGTTATGGTTTTCATATTCATGCTTATATCTGTCTAACCATACCTGTAATGACTTAATTGAAGTGTTGTGTATTACAGATACGGGTCTGCTTTTCACACACACAACTAGTACCTGTTGATTCCACAAGCTGCATTATTGAGGATAAATATTAAGCTACTAAAGTTGAAGAGAAAGATGAATGGGTGATTGACAACGGTTTTTCACATCATATGACTGGAGATGAAAGAAAATTTGTGGATATAGAGAGGTATGATGGTTGAATAGTAAAACTTGGAGATGACAAAGCCTGTGTGATCTATGGTAGAGGTTCTATTTCCTTTGACGGTAAGAATAACATTGATGATGTCTTGTATGTTGAAGGTTTGAAACATAATCTTTTGTGTTGGATAGATGGTTGGAAAAGGTTATGATTTTCAATTCAAGAATGGAAAATGCAAGATTCTAAATGCCTCTGGTATAGAGATTACATTAAAAACTAAGAATAAAGGTAATATCTTTCATTTGAATGCTGGTGAGAAAGTTTCTTGATTGCTCAGATTAATGAAAGCTGGTTGTGACGTAGGAGAATGTGTCATGTTAATTTTGACTCAATGATTAAGATCAATTCTACTCAAGCTGTTAGAGATTTTCGTTGATTGTTAAGCCTGCTAATCTGGTATGTAAGGAATGTCAAATGGGTAAGAAAACAAGACTTTATTTCAAGAGTCAATAAGATACATCAGATGGATTGCTAGACCTTGTACATACTGACCTATGTGGACCTACTGCAATAATAAGTGTGTAGAGCGACATATATTTCATGTTATTTGTTGATGATTATTCCAAGATGATGTGGGTTGCCTTTTTGAGGAAAAAATCATAAGCATTGGATAAATTCAAGATATTCAAAGAAAAGGTTGAGACTGAGACATGATTGAAGCTAAAATGTCTGAGATCTGACAGAGGAGGAGAATTTTGTTCTAGTGAGTTTGATTCATTCTGTGAGAAGCAAGGAATTAGAAGACAATTATCTACTCCTAGAACCCCACAACATAATGGAGTTGTTGAAAAAAAGAGCATGGCTATCTTGGATGCTGCAAGGAGTATGTTGATTGAAGGGAATGTTCCAAAGATCTACTAGAAAGAAGCTGTTAGCATTGTTTTTTACAGATTCAATCGAGTGCATATAAAAAGTGATACCGATAAGACTCCTTATGAGATATGGTTTGGTCATGTTCCTACTATGAGATATTTCAATTTTTTTTGGAAGCAAGTGTTATAGCAAGAGAGATGATGATATAGGAAAGTTTGATGAGAGAAGTGATGAAGGAATTTTATTGGGATATTCAACAAAGAGAAAAGCCTACTGGTACTACAATAAGAGATTGAGAAAGATAGTGGAAAGTGCAAAAGTGAAAGTTAATGAGAACTATGGAAAAGATATCAGAGCATGCGGGTATGATGATGATCAAGATGTTATTGTAACACTAAATTAGATTGAAGAATTGAAGCAAAATGATCTAGTAGAGACTGTTAATCCGAATGTTGCTGCTGTCATTGAAGAGGTGCAGGAACCTGTAAATCAGAAGACCCTGAGGTATGTTAGCTTGAATCACTCTGAAAGTAGATCAGTGGAGATAAAAACAAAGGTGTGATGACTAGAAGAAGACTAGCTACTAAAGAAGTATGTCCGATTTCCAAATTTGAACCTAAAGATGTTGTTGAAGCTTGCAAAGATGAAAATTGGATGAAGGCTATGGAAGAAGAATTGAATCAGATTGAAAAGAATGACACATAGGAGCTTGTACTAAAAGGTTATTCAGGAACAAATTGAATGAAGCCAGTGAAGTTGTTAGAAACAAAAAAAGTTTGGTATGCAAAGGATATTATAAAAAAGAAGGGATTGATTATGAGGAGACTTTTGCTCTGGTATCCAGACTTGAAGCTGTTAGACTATTGCTTGCATATGCTGCCTATAAGGATTTCAAGGTAAACCAGATGGATGTCAAGTCATCCTTCTTGAATGGTGATTTTGAGGAAGAAGTTTACATTGAGAAACCTAACGGATTTTCATTATCAGATGATGGAGACATGATATGCAAATTGAAGAAAGCTCTTTATGGATTGAAACAAGCCCCTAGAGTCTAGTATGTTAGATTGGATACGTATTTTCTAAAATTGGGATTTAATAAAGGTACTGCTGATAGTAATCTATATTTCAAGATTGAGAATGATAAAATTTTAATTGTTGGAGTTTTTGTTGATGACATTATCTTTGGAGGAGATGATAACTTGAGCATGAAGTTTATTGATGATATGCAAAAATAATTTGAGATGTCTATGATATAGGAGAGATGAAATTTTTCTTAGGATTGCAAATTTCACAGACTAGAAAATGTATTTTTATATCTCAAGCTAAATATGTGAAGGAATTGTTGAAGAAGTTTGGGCTAGAAGATTGTAAACCGGTTGGAACTCCTATGGTGAGTGGTTGCAAATTATCTAAAAATGATGAATCTCTGAAGGCTAATTAGACCTTGTATAGATCTATGGTTGGTGGACTGCTATACCCGACTTAGACTAGACCTGACATTATGCATGTTGTGTGTATGGTTTCTAGATATCAATCTGATCCGAAAGAGAGTCATGCCACTGCTGTAAAGAGGATACTCAGATATATGAAAGGAACTATGGATTATGGTTTGTGGTACCCTAGGAATGATGATTTCATGCTATTTTCTTACACTGATGCTAATTGGGTTGGTGATGTTGATGATTGGAAGAGTACCTTTGGTGGTGCATTCTTTTTGGGTAAAAAATTAGTTTCATGGGCAAGTAAGAAACAAGATTCAATTTCCCTATATACTGCTGAAGCTGAGTACATTACTACTGCTAGTAACTACACTCAGGTAGTTTGGATGAAGCAAATGTTGAAGGATATCAGAGTTATCTATGATGAGCCTACTGTTATATATTGTGATAATTCCAATGCTATAAATATGTCAAAGATCTCGGTGCAACATTCAAAGACTAAACATGTATCAATAAAGTATCATTTCTTGAGAGAAAAAGTAAGTGAAGAGGAAGTGAACCTAGAATATGTGTCTACAATGGAACAAATTGCTGATATTTTCACTAAGCCTTTGCCTACAGATACATTTGTTTATTTGAGAGACATGTTAGGGGCATCTACCCCTCTTGATGGGAACTAGATGCATTGAGTTGCATCAATCCCGTGGACTTCACAGTCTTATTCTTTTGTCCAGATTGATGAGTTTATGCTACCCCTTTGGTGGAGTAGTTGGTCTATGGCTGGGTAGGTTATATGTTTTAGGGGGAGAGAATCATGATTCTTTTAAATGGGAGAGTTTAGTTTTCTATTTTGAGAACCTTTGACATTGATGTCAAAGGGGGAGAGAAGCATGTGAAAAAGATGTTTTATCTTCTTAATCTTAGGGGGAGTTTGTTGGAGATGTTTTCTTTCTTTGCATTGATTGTTTTTCACATTCATATGTTGCCATCAATTCCAAAGGGGGATATTGTTAGACATTACTGCTGCTAGGATATGTTGTTGTCATTGATGTCAACATATTCCTGTAATTTATTGCTCCAGTGATTGCATATTGGTCTATTGGGATCATGGTTTGGTATATGGAGTATTCCTAGTGTCATCACATCTTTCTGTATTGGTTTCAGTGATTCAGGAAGCTCAATTGATCATATCCAATTTGAAGTTTGGTTTCTCTTATTAGTGCTTTACAGAGTTTGGTATTTCCTCTGATATATTCCGGTGCGAGCTGATATTTTGGGAGATTGTTTGGGATGTTCTTGTGTATCTTCATTTTAGATGGTTCATGATTTGGTTCTCCATAGGTTATCTTTCTTCGTGTTAGTTGCTACTATTTGAGTATTCTTGAGGTTCAGATTTTGATCGATGAAGATTTGATAAGTGGTGTTGGTATAACTATTATTGATGATTCTAACTTGCTTGCTGGTGTTTCCTAATTATGTCATATTTATTTTTTATGATCCAGATTGATCATTGTGTGAGTTTTTGGTGATTTTCATGATTCAGTGATGTTCTTCATGTTATGTGGTATTCTTGGTAGTGTAGTGTGTTGTGGTTGATATTAGTGTGATTTTTGGTGGTGTTGTGTATTTGGAGATTTAATTTAGGTTCATTTTATATCATGTATATCATTATATTGGTCTGGTGGTTGATCTTTGTATTGTGTGATATAATTTTGTAATTGTGAGTTGAGGGTTTGGGCCGACCTTGTAGTCAAGGTTGATGAATTATATATATAGGTGATATAGTCATGTAATTTTGGTGTCGATGTAGTTTCTGCATTATTAGTGAGTGGTATATGTGGTTCTTAAGTGAATTTATCCTTTGGTGTGGTGTATTGAGCATAGATTGTTGTAGGGGAGACAAATGTGCTTAACCAGAATTTTCATAAGGCATTAGCAGATGTTATTATTACAGTTCATTCCTTTCAAATTATAGTTCAAATCTTGTTGTAAGTCAGTGCGACTTCCTTGAGGGTTGTATCCTTTTGGTATTATATTTTGAGCAGTGAGCTTGAATGCAGGTGCATTCCCCATTGCAATATTTACACATACTGCTGCATAGTATCATCTCATTGTGGGTAGGTTCCCACCGTGTTTTTTTCCTTAACTGGGTTTTACATGTCAAAATTTTAATGCCGTGTGTTGTGCTATCAATTTTCTTATCTTTGTTGTTGTTGCAGTTTATTTGATTTTATTTTAAGGTTAAGTTTGATAATATGGTGAAAATTGATTTACTCCCCCCCCTATCAGTTTTCCTTCATTGTTGTTGCCAAAATTTGTGTCCCTAAAGAAAAGAGTAGGATTATTATAAGGTGGGTCCCTTCAAAGAGAACAGGGGGGCTAGGTTTTCATGCGGGTACACTTGGTGTATTCATGATTTGTTTGTGATTTGTATGGTAAAGGATGGATTTACTGTACTTGGAGGAAATGTAATAAGAGGATAATGTTGGAGAATATTATATTTATAGTTAGTTTTAATTAGATTAATAAATAAAATAATGATAGTATTTTAATTGTTATTTGTTTGGACTTACTCTCGTGAGTAAATTTTGGAAGGTTTGTATATTATTGCAAGTGCATAAAAAGCCTATTGTGCATCAATGTAGTCATCCAATTGAATACTAATTAAATAAAATATTTGTCTTATTAGTTTTATTTTCATCTACAACAATTATGTGAAGTGAAGTTGTTTTTATTGACTGTACCATTTTTAACATAAGGTAAAGGTAGTGATTTCATAACTTAGGAAAGATGACAAGGATTATCAAGAGATAAGAAAGAAAAGGGAGGATAAGATGACAACCAAGCTAAAAAAAATATTTAAACTCCCAAAAGCATGTACAAAATCACCATTATTGGGTGTTAGAGAATTATTTATAGTGGTTCTAGTGAATTGATGATAAGCATATCTCATGTTGGAGATTGGCTTGTTAAAGCCTTTCCTCCAAGCTTACCATCAAGGATAACTCTAACAATTTGATGGGGGTAACCCATCCACCACTTATGACCTTGATGGATTACAAGATTAGACAAAGTGTTACCATCATTCCAAAACAAATTAATATGGAATTTGAATAACTCACTTAATGCATAAGAAAGAGATGAAAATGATATGTCAAAGAGTTAGGGGTAGTTCTACTATCATGCTAATATGAAAACACTAAAACTTTGATAAAATAATAATTGATAAAGGAAGAACAAGAGAACAAGGAAGAAAAGAAAAGAAATAAATAAGGGGCCCCTCATTTGGCAAGGAAAAATAGGGCATGGGTGTAAGGAACTGTAGAAATATCATTATTTTAAAATACTAAAACCTTGAATATGATGCTTAAACACATTAAGATCCAAAATTCAAAACCATTTATTGGAAACTAAATAATTGAAAGAGTTAAGGATTGAATTACAAGTAGTCTTTTAGTCATGATATTAGCTAAACCATACACCTATTTTTTATTTTAAGTTATTGTTTGTGTTTCATTGTGTTGAAACATATCCTTCAATGTCATTGGGTTTATTATGTAGTATGGGAAACCATTTTCTCACTTTAACATCAAATCTTGAGTCTCTAGAAACCCCACTAAAAATTTGAAGCAACAATACACTATTCTAATAACCTATTTTGGAATGGATAATTTTACTAGTAAAAGGGGTGATCATAAGATAGCCAAAAAAATTGATTAGCAATACAGATAATTTAACAAATAAATAGGAGTTCCTCAAATATGGAGTAGTTGCTAGTATATTTTGCAATTTTTTTCCCTTGGAGAGTTGTACCACACACACACACACACACACACACAAACACATATACACATATACACACACACACACACACACACACATACATATATATACATACACACACACACATATATATATGTATATATGTCTATATATATGTATGTACACACACACACACACACACACACACACACACACACACACACATATATATATATATGTATGCATATATATATATGTGTGTGTGTGTGTGTGTGTGTGTGTGTGTACATACATATATATGTATCTATATATATATACATATATACATACACATATGTGTGTGTGTATGTATATACATATATGTGTGTATATAGATATATATATATACATATATATGTATATATGTATGCATACATATATACATATATATGTATGTAGACACACACACACACACACAAACATGAATTGTTCAATAAGATGTTTTCAATCCATTGCTTGAGATTTTATCGTAGTATTAGATGTGGGAAAGATGTGCTATATATTGTTCTTTTTAATATATCATAATATGTGTATGTATATATATATACATACATACATATAAATGTATCTATATATATATACATATATACATACACATATATGTGTGTGTATATATATACATATATGTGTGTATATAGATATATATACATATATATGTATATATGTATGTAGACACAGACACACACACACACAAACATGAATTGTTCAATAAGATTTTTTCAATCCATTGCTTGAGATTTTATCGTAGTATTAGATGTGGGAAAGATGTGCTATATATTGTTCTTTTTAATGTAAATGGTGAGAGTTGAGCACTCCAATTTTGTTCATGATTAGACCTTGTCTCTTTTATCATTCATTGTGCTATTTTTATCACATAATGGTTGTGTAAGCCTTCTTCTCATGTGATTCTATTTGATTTTGTTGACCTTGTGCCATCATTCCTATAGTAGTGTCATCATGTGATTTACTTATTTACTTAGGATGTTTTTTATATTAAAAAACATAATATGCGTGAGGATGAGCTATAAAATGTGTATGTCATGATTGTATTACAAAAAAATGTTGGATTTTTTTTCTCTTTAGTATAATAATATAAAAAATTGAGGTATTACAAATTCACTTGGAAAATTTCAGAAAGTAGGGTTTCAATAAGGAATATGCACATGAGAACTACTTTGGGAATATGTATCAAGAAATTCTATCACAGATAAATATAAAAAAATAATTTTTTTTTGTAAAATTTATAGATTTGCTCACGTAAGCTCTAAGAAAATTTAAAACAAAGAAAGAAAGAATCCAAATGCACTTTCCTATCCCCACAAAACCATGAGAAAGTGTTTTTAATTTTTTTATTTTGTACGATGTTTTAAGTAGAAATGAGCATGGTTACATATTTAGAGCAGTTTGCTAGTTTACTTAATCGTGTATTTAAACTAGTAAAAGTACTACATGTAGGAGAATAAGCATTTACAATATTTTGAAATAATGTAGTTGTGCACATTGGGCTTCCTACCTATGTAATTGTAGATAGAGACATGAAACCTATCTAATTTTTACATTATGGAACCATGATGGACACTAAGATAAAGAAAAGAAAAATATTTCACCCACAAAAAGATAGTCAAATATAAGTTGTCAATAAGACCTAATGTACATACTACCATTAGGGTATAATAGAAGTGCATGAAAATAATAATGGGATAAATTCCTTTCCCATACTCTACATTATTATAGAAAGATTTTGCATTTGAATACTAATAAGTCACCATTTGAGGCATGTTTGGGGTATCTACCTCATAGTCCTCTTGATATGTAGATTTTGATAGGAAAGATGAGCAAGCAATAAAATATAATGAGGTGATTAAAGCATCAAATTTTGTCAAAAAATTGAATAAATTCAACTCAAGGTTAAGTAACAAATGCAAAGAATACAAAAGTCAAGTATAAAGAAATGCATGATCAAAATAGGAAAGAATACAAACTTAGGATAGGGTAGAAATAATACTAGATTTTCTTGGGAAAGGGAGGGATACAGGATAATAAAAGTGAGGCAATAGAGTTTAGAAGCATTTGGATGATATTTTCATGGTATATTTTAGGAGATTAAAAAACAAAAATCTTTAGCATTTACTACACCTTTATTAAGTTTTTTTGAGGCTGCATGTTGATATGTGGCGACAAAAGGGCAATGTAATGGTGTTGTATTGATTTACTGGATATTAAGAAAATATTGCATGACTGTGTTTTGTGGATGTAGCCCATCTTGGGTGAACCACGTTAAATCTTTGTGTTATTTGTGTTATGCATTTTTTCTCCATCTTTTATGTTTGTATCTGCATATAATTGTTAATTTGTATTTGATCTAGATCTGCCTAAACGTTAACACTGCAAAGCATTTCTAACCCTTGGTTTTTCAAAAGAAGCATGCAATATTCACCTAAATGTCTTCATGGCTTTGTGTAGATTTATTTGGAGATCTTTCCAATGCAATCAAGAAGTTAAATTTTCACCCCATGAGCTAGGAGTTATGGGCCCACCAAGTCTGGAGTACAAAAATAACTCTATATTGTTGTCATGATAAATCTATATAAAGGGTATTGGGTATGGTTGTAAAGCATGCTTAGATTTTTAAGAGAATATGAGAAATATTGTAGAGTTTAGTTGTTTATTATACTGTTGAGATAAAAATGATTAGATGATAAAAATAATGTTTCTTTTGATATAAATTATCTTCCCAAAAATAAGTTTGACCAATATTTTCATGAAACAAATATAAGAATAAAGAAAATCATTTCTACTCATAAAAAATAGTAAAACAAATCACTAACTTTACAATAAAACCCCATCCATTCGAATCATTCCACAACTCAAACCCCTCATTTAAAATCATTTAGTATTTCTCTTATTATAATTCATTTATAATAAACTCGGATAAATAACTACAACTATAATACAAAAAACCATTGAATTCTCCCAATCTGGACACCATTTATAGAGCATAAGCTCCTTGCTTTCTTCAGTCCTATTTGAATCTGACATCACATAGCCATTGGATTTGATCTTGAATTTTGAAAAACAAGAAACTATAGTAACTCCACAACGGTAAAGTTTGATTTAACTAACTGATCTTGTATTCTATTTATACCCAACTCAAGAAATACGTGGCCCTCAGCATAACAAGCAGCAAAGAAACAGACAATCGTGAGATTAGAACCCTGAAAATTTCACACTTAGTTTGGTTTGGGTAATAGTTTGAAGACGAAGATGGAAGGTAGCAATCATGCTTGTAGAATTTGTAGCCGGAAATTTTCTTCATCTGCTGCTCTTGGAGGTCATATGACACGTCACCGTCCAGATAATTCGCGTAGAAATCATACTTGTAGATTTTGTAACCGGAATTTTTCTTCAAAATCTTCTCTTCGAGGTCATATGAATGGCCATCGTCGAGGTAAGCAATGAAATTTTCGGTGTATTTGTAAATTACATTAAATTGGCTTTCCTTGTTAATGATTGAATATTATGGTCAATTGATTAAGAGTAGAGAGGATCTTGTTATAATTTGTAACTACAGAGAGAGACAATGAGAAATATGAAGAGGCAAAGGCTCGTCTTGAACAGAATTCTTGGAAGCCGAGGTAAGTAATATGAAAGCTGCTAATTACTTGGGTTGAAACCATAGTAGCACCTAGCTCATGATTTTTAAAAAATCTATTAAAGTTTCTCTTCACTTTGTAGCAATCAACATGTAGCACCTCAAAATTATGCATCCATCCCAGGAGGAGTGCAGACACAAGTCCAGAATGTAGGTGGAGGAAACTCAGTAGTTGGACCATCTTTACCTCAAGCTGGCTATCCATCTTCACTGTCAACATATTCAAACCAGAATGTAGGCGGAGGAAATTCAGGAGTTGGAACATCTTTACCCACATCATATTTGAACCAGCAACAGCAAGATCATATCAATTCTCAAATGAGGGAGAGATACCCATCTCACCATAATCATCAAAGGAGGGAGACATATCCATCTCACCCTAATCCATCTCCAGTCTCAACATATTCAAACCAGAATGTAGGTGGAGGAATTTCAGGAGTTGGACCATCTTTACCTCAAGCTGGCTATCCATCTTCATTCTCAACATGTTCATATCAGAACGAAGGCGGAGGAATTTCAGGAGTTGGATCATCTTTACCCACATCATATTTGAACCAGCAACAGCAAGATCATACTAATTATCAACAGCAACAGCAAGAGTTTGCTCAAAACCCAGGAGATCTCTTATATTATCAAACCATCATACGAGGAGTGCAGACACATGTTGAGCTATCTAGTCCATCACAAGTCCAGGCATGGCCTCAAGCTGGCTGCTCATCTTCACTCTCAACATATTCAAACCATAATGTAGGTGGAGGAGTTTCTGGAGTTGGAGCATCTTTACCCACATCATATTTAAACCAGCAACAGCAAGATCATATTAATTATCAAATGAGGGAGAATGTAGGTGGAGGAATATCAGGAGTTGGACCATCTTTACTCACGTCATATTTGAACCAGCAACAGCAAGATCATATCAATTATCAAATGAGGGAGAGATACCCATCTCGCCCAAATCATCAATTGAAGGAGATTTATACATCTCTTCCTTACCAAAGGAACAACAATCTACAAATAGGAGGAGGAGTATCTTTTGTTAACAATTCAGGAATAAGTGGACCTTCTCTTCCCATGAACAGCCATTTACAAATAAGAGGGCCCTCTTTTCCAACTTTTCAAGGAGGCAATCCAAATCTTGTTGTGGGTGGATATGCAGCAGCATCAGCATCTGAGCAACAGCAACAGTTTTTGAGTGTGGATCCTTCTCAGCAAGCCATTCATCAGCACTGGCCTCGCCTTCTTCAACCATCAGCGCCATCATCCGCAACCCATGAAAATGATGAGCTTATTCCCTGGAGAAGAGAACACAACAGTTAGGTCAAAAAGAATGTGAACGCATAAAGAAAATGCTGCCATGTATGCCTATCTGTCAAAGTGACGTGCAGTTATGTGAATCAAGAAATGGGGTAGGAATCTGTCTGTGAAGAAAGAAGGCATGATTACTATTTGTGCCCTGTTTTCTGTGAAACTTCTGTCATACAAGAGGAACTAGAGTTATGAACAAAGATTCTTGGATTACTGTAGCAAGGTATGAGAATTTGTGGATGGAAATATGAACTTAAATGTAGAAGCATTTCCCCATGTTGTAAACTGCAATCATTCGCAGAGATTTTCAATGTTAAAATGTTTTCTCAATGGTATATGCAATAAGTTCTGATTATCTTAATATCACTTGTTTGAGTTGGTTGATTCCTCAATTTTCATGTTTAGTCTTGAGGTCTAATGATACGGTTGTGATTTCATTCATATACTCCTTTTAAACCTGTTTTATGACTTAGTGTTGGTTTGGTAAAGGGAATTTGTTTTCACATCTTGCAAGACGTCCATAGGAAAATTTCAATTATTCAAACAGATCTCAAACCTGAAAGTATTCTTTTGTAATTTTAACTCTATTAGGTTGTCATACTTGTCTGAACTTTAATTTATGTTTTTTTTTTAGAAACTATTAAAACTTATATATCTAAATTAATCACAATTTTGGATTTCTTATGTATTAGACCTCTAGGTATATGTAGCCTTGGGTAATATTAATTATCTTCATTTGTATATTCTTTTTGATATGTGGAAATGATTAAATAGTTCTTTGAAAGAGAGATGGAGAATTTGTGCTCTTGAAAGAGGGTTGCATGTTCAAATTCCATAGGAGTTAAGGTATATATGCCTCATTCGTAGCATAGTTAGATGCCCCCTACTATTATTTGGAAAGGAAAAATAAGTATATTATATAATTTAAAGATAACTTTGAAAAATATTTTATGCTACATTATGAATTATCTCTCTAAAATTCTGACTTGAATGGTAACTTAGAAAGGAGGGTTTTTGGTTCCTTGTTTTGACTTGTTTGGAGATTAATGATTTTTAAATTTCTTTCTAAGTGCCATTTCTTAGAGGTGTTGTTCTTGTGATTTAATTATTTTTTAAAATATCTTTGGTAAAGTCTAGTTTGAATTAGAAGCATAAAAGTATGATTTACATATTAAGAAAAAAAATGAATTTACTTTAATTTTATTTATCATTATGCATTTTTTGTTTTAGGTGAAAATAAAAGAGAGACCAAAATAGAGAAGAGATTACTTACTTGAAACACTTTCTTGCTTAGGAGAGTGCAAAAAGACTAGTTAAAGTTTTAGGGTTGAAATTATGCCGAGATTTTATGCTTGCATTGATGGTATATAAGATTTGAACTTTTTGGCTAAACACCATTTTTTTAGAGGAATTATTATTTATAAATGTAATAAATGGATATCTTGATTCATGATAATTATTACTTTTTTTTGTGTTGAAGGTTTGCTTAAAATTTTTATTAGAAAACTATTTCTTAGAAAAGAATATATCTTAGTTTGTAGTTTATTTTATTTCAATTTTTATAACAAACTTGGTAAATCAACTCTTGGAAATTTCCCCTCAAAATAAAACGAATACATTTTAGTGATGTTGGGTAGATATAAAGAAAGAGGGTATTTTTTGCATTTTCAAGAAATTTTAAAGGTTCATTAATTTTTGAAAATATCATATTGCTAATTTTTCAAATTTGGATTATTATCATATTAGTGAAGTAATTTTTTTACTGTTTAAATTAAGTGTGGTTACCTTGAGATGCATGTTAAGTGTAAAATTGTATCTTTCTCCAGCTAAGGGCTAATTACATAAGTTCATTGCCTTAGATTGCATGATAATAATGATTAAGAGATTATCTCCTTAAGGGTATGGATTTTATCATGTTATGTAAAATTTGAAAAATATGTGTAACATCAATATAATGAGCACATAATTTAATTATGCAATAAAGGATACCTGAATATGAGTATTATATAAAAATAATGAACATAAGACTATTTGGGTGGTACATTTTAAAAGACATGTCCATATTCAGAATGAAGTTGAAGTTAAGTATATAGTGGGCTAAAATGATGTTTAAAAATATGTTTTGTGCTTTTAAACTATGTAATGGATTACAATAACATCTAAAAACTTATATTGTATTAACGAGTGTTACCCAAAAGTGGTACTTATTATTGAGATCAAATGTTTGAATAGTCCTAGCTTAGTTTAATAAAAATGAGGGAATGCCATTCCTTATCCTACACTAGCATAGTCTTCCTCATTTTTCGGACTCATGTAGTCTACCTTGTGAAAAGAAAACCTTGGGGTGATGTATCCTTAATTATAGCTAATATGTGAGTTCTTGGTGTTTTTGTGATCAATATCCATGGATACCATATCTTATTAGATAGAGGGGTGCCCAAAATAGTTGGGTGTTGTTGATCACCATAACAATTATACAATTGAACATGACATCAAATTATACAAAAAAAATAAAAAATGCATACAAAACGATTATATTAAATTTTTGAGTCATACCATGCAATTAACAAAGATATGAAATCATTTTGTTTTGTATTATTGATGGAATAAAGGTGTACTTATTCTCTTGAGTGTGTTTGGTTAGTCTCTAGTGAGACGTAAGTGAGATTTCATACCTCCCTTGTGACTAATCACTCATGGTTTGTTCAATGAGGCATTTAAAGATGCTTTGAATTCATTCATTAAGGTTTCTTGTAGTAGCTTTGGTGTAGGGGGAGCTTCAAAGAAAAATCTATTTGTCAACCCTCATGAAGGAGATGCATGTTGTAGCTTGGAATATTGAGATGTTGGTGTTTTCATGCTCTTGTAGATTGCGTATGCAAAAGTATAAAATTTGGTTGACGTCATTTTGACAAGACAATTTTTGGCAAAAAAACCTTACATGTATCAAATATATTAATCTACATTTTGAGATCATTTTTGGTATTATGTGTTGAAGAGTTTGAGGAGAAGAACTATTGAAGAGAAAAATAATGTTTTAGTGAGGGGTTAGCACAAAACTTAGGTATTTTCACATATTTTTTTTATTGAATCTAAGATGTTAACTGTAGGAGAATCTAGTAGTAAAAATATTTGAAAAGTGGAAAAGGTACAGTTGGAAGAATATGATTAGAAGAAAATTAGAAATTTTGAAAGTTCCTTGTCAAATGAAGATTCACAAAAAATTAAAGAATTAGGGCACACAGATTTGGATATTTGGAGCAAGTTTCCATGGTTTGGAGATGACGAATCAATGAAATTCCTTTTGAATCATATTGAGGATGGTTATATGATGTTGTACAAACTCTATCTGATTTTGAAGGAACCAATATCAACTATTTATGGTCTTTGTGATGTTGAACCCATTCCGATGAAGAGATTAGTTAAGAACAAAGAAGTCTAAGTCCCCACTAGCATCATAGGTGATCAACAGGTATTGATAATTGATACAATCATCGACCTTGTTGTGAGGTATGTTGCTTATATAGTTTCTTATAAAATTTATTTAAAAAACAAAGAAAGATCAATTTAGGCAATAGTAGTATATATTGCACATCAATATGTAAAACAAAGCAAATATTTTGATTTCTGTGAGTTATTATGCACACAATTAATAGTGAATATTACCATGTAGAAAGATCAAGGATATCCTTTCCGATTTGGTTCTTTGATCATGTGGTTAAAGTTTTATTTCACAAGATACTTACCATTAAAAGAGAATATTATGTGGAAATCAAATGTCTTTGATGGAGAGAAAATTTACAGGTATTTAGGTTGTTTGAAAGAGAATTATTAGATATGTAAGAATCATTTTAGGAACCTTCAAAATATGTCGTGCTTTGGTCCGGTTCTGAGTATTATCAGTACTCTTGAGGAGATTCCCTCCTCCAACGGAAATAGTTCAAAAAGAAGAATTGAGTGTGTTCTCTAGAACCAATGAAGATGAAGAAAAGTGATGAAAAGAAAGAGACAATTTCCCTTGATGATTCAAAACCATCTACGAAATCTAAGGGAAAGATGGCTTTAGTTAAGTAACAATAAGGATGTATAGATGATGATGACATATGTAGAGCTGAAAACATTTTAAGTATGCTTGTGTGACCTTTGTATAGATGATGATGACATATGGAGATTTGTTGCTTGCATGACCTTTGTATGATTAGGATAAGATTGAGGAATTTTTAGTTGATTGTTTTCTCTTGAATGTCATTACTCTAAATAATCTTGCAAATGTACTCTCGGATGTTTTGTTTGAACTTATTGAGGATTGTATGAAGCAGTCTCCTAAAGAATCTGTTGAAAAATATGACTTGTTCAATAAAATATGGAGAGAAAAAATACATATGCTTAGAAGATATTGCCCAAAATCATCACGAAAATGAAAGATTATATTTGAGAAGTAGCCAAACTATATAAGTATTGTTTGTGGTAGCCTATGGCTATTGAAAATTTCAAAGCTAATATTGACTCCATTGAGTCTGAGTTGAATTCCTGTTGGGAAAAATGGTGTCTCAACCTTGCATTTATGCGAGGTTACTATTTATAGTAAGTTTTCATTTGAGCACGAAATGGTGCGAAACTCTCCCTGAAGCTTCTGGTTGGCTAGATAAGCATTCCGGTAAAGTTTCGTCGCAAGGTCACAACTAGTTTTGAAGATATTAAAGTTTTCGTCTTGGAGGGGTGCAATAAAATGTTTAAACTTAATTTTGGGGACTTTAGAGGCTCTGAAATGCCTTGAAAAGTGGCCATAACTGGAGAAGCGGGTTACGAGGTGATAGAGCACTTCGCGAGCTTTCCGGCGCTTCAAACGGTTCGTCAATCGGACACCCGGTTCTCAAGTTATGGCCTTCGAAAGTTTGTACTCCTGAAATAGGAAAAATAATTTGTATCGGATACATAAATGAGCTGTAAAAGGGAGCGACACGTGTTGATGTGTGCTTTAACATGTCATAGAAGGGAGATAAGGTCGGCTACACCTTATTGGGTGGTTTTAGCCCATGGTTTTGTAATACCGTTTGACGGTTTCTTGTATTGTATCTCCTATTTATGAGGTGTGTGAGATAGAGGTTGTGTGTAAGAGTCTCATGGCTATTGAGTTGCCTCTGAATCTCTATTTAGTGCTACTCCTGCGAAGAGCTTGCTCTGCAAGTATGTTGTAATCTATTTTGATTGCTGAATAAAATATTGAGCTGCTTTTGGAGGGTGGGGTTTTTCTCCCGAAAGGGTTTTCCCCACGTAAATCACTGTGTTGTGGTATGAATGCTATTATGTCTATTTCTATTTTCTGTAACTGTTGTAACAATCTGAAAAAGTTTTGCATTACCCTCCTCTCAAGGTTAGTGTAGGAAGTTGTTTCCGCTACTTTACTTCCTTACAAGTGGTATCAGAGCCTGATCACCTTTGGTTTCAATTGTGGGCAGTTGGGTTTTTTGAACTAATCTAGATTTGAGTGGGAGCTTGTGTAGAAGACACTTTTTGATCTTGTTGCAGGAATATTCAGATGGCGAGTTCGTCAGGGAGAATAGAGGTGGAGAAATTTAATGGAAGTAATTTTGAGATGTGGAAGCTGAAGATGGAAGATCTGCTAATAGATCGAGATCTTTGGGATGCTGTTGATGCGAATGTCCAAAGACCCTCAGATCCTACTGCAGCAGCTCAGTATGATGTTATGGACCGAAAAGCCAAGGGTCTAATCAGACTGTGCCTGGCAGACTCTGTTCTAATCAATGTCCATGAAGAGAACTCTGCAAAGAAGCTATGGACTAAGCTTGGTGAGATGTATCAAGTGAAATCTTTATTAAATCAAATTTTCTTAAGAAAGAAATTGTATTCCTTGAAGATGGAAGAGGGTGGACGAATTGCAGACCACCTAGAAGCATTCAATATGATTGTGGCTCAATTAGTATCCGTCGGTGTTAAGATGGACGAGGAGGAGAAATGTCAGATCTTGCTTTGTTCTTTGCCTGATTCGTGGGATTCTCTTGTTATGGCTATCAGTAGTACTTCTGTTGTTTTGAAATCTGAAGACGTGGTGGGTGCCCTACTCGGTGAAGAGATGCGAAGGAAGGTATCCATCAGTTCAAAGGAAGCCCTAACCGTTCGTGGAAGACCTAAGGAGAAAGGCAAGAAGAATGAGAAGCGCGGCAAGTCCAAATCCAAAGGGAGATCAAAATCTCCTGGAAAGTCCAAAGTCATTTGCTGGAATTGCGGTAAACCGGGTCACATCCGTAAGGACTGCAAAGAAGAAAAGAAGAAGAAAAAGAAAAAGTTCGATTCTGATTCTGAGTCCGACAAGGAAGATGGCGATGCATTTATTGCGGCTTTGGCGACTCATGCAAGTAATGATGCCTGGCTAATTGACTCAGGTGCATCTTTTCATATGACTTCCAATAGAGATTGGTTTTCTGAATATGAAGAATTTAATGGAGGTAAGGTGTACTTGGGTGATGATTCACAACTAGACATTGTTGGTCGAGGTAAAGTTAGAATCAGGTTTTCTGATGGTAGAATAAAAAGGATTAATGGTGTGCTGCATATCCCTGGATTAAAACGAAACCTGTTATCTGTGAGCAAACTGATAGATGCAGGTGTGCAGGTAGTCTTTTCTGAAGAAGGATGTAAGATGATTAAGGGTGCTATGGTAGTTGCTAGAGGTGTCAGGTTTGGCACTTTGTATAAGCTTGAAGCATACACTGTTGAATGTAATAGCACTTCTGTAAAAAGCAAATTTGCGGATACTTCACTAGAAGATTTGAAGGTTTCACCTTCAGCAGATGGAAATGGTTTTTGGGTACCTAAGGGTGCTCTTTCGTCTGAAGAAAAGTTACCTGCAGAGAAGACTATGCTATGGCACCAGAGACTTGGCCACATTGGAGAAAAGGGTCTAAGGACCTTGAAAAATAAAAATCTTGTTGAAGGTTTGAATGATTGTAATCTTGACTTTGATTTCTGTGAGCATTACATTTATGGAAAACAAAACCGCGTTCAGTTTTACTCGAGTTCTCATAAAACTTGTGGTGTTTTGGATCTTATCCATTCTGATGTGTTTGGTCCAGTAGATGTCTCTTCGATTGGAAAATCCACATATTATGTTTCATTTATTGATGATTTTAGTAGAAGGACATGGGTTTATTTTCTAAAGAGTAAATCTGAAGTTTTTAGTCGTTTTAAAGAATTTAAAGCAATGGTTGAGTTGCAGACTGGAAAGAAAATAAAATGTTTGAGAACTGATAATGGCGGTGATTTTTGCTCTAATGATTTTGATAGATTCTGTAAAGACTGTGGAATTAATAGGCATAAGACAACTCCGTATTCTCCACAACAGAATGGAGTTGCAGAAAGAATGAACAGGACACTGATGGAGAAGGCTAGGAGTATGTTGAGTGGTGCTGGTCTCGAACAAAAGTTTTGGGCTGAAGCTGTTGCCACTGCTTGCTACCTGATTAACAGGTCTCCTACATCAGCTCTTGTTGATAAAACGCCTATGGAAGCATGGTCAGGTCACAAGCCTTCATTGAGACATCTTAGAGTTTTTGGTTGCGAGGCATATGCACATGTGCCAAAGGAGAAGCGAACAAAGTTGGAGAACAAGGCTGTGAAATGTATCTTCATCGGGTATAGTTATGGTGTGAAAGGATACAAGCTTTGGGACCCTGTTGCACAAAAGGTAATTCACAGTAGAAGTGTTATTTTTAGAGAAATTAAGTCTCCTTCTGTTACACTGCAGCCAGAACAGACTAAAAAGGAAGATGTGATTCAACTTCCTTCTACACCTGAAAGAGTTGAATCGAGACCCCTAGATAGGCAAGAATTTGAGGAGAGCTCGTCTAGCTCTGAATCTTCAGAAGAAGAGGAAGAACCTCCAACTCAGCTTGTTCGAAGGTCTACAAGACATAGACAACCACCTGAAAGGTATTCACCTGATGATTGGAGATGTATTTTTGCTCTGAATACTAGTGTGGATGAACCAAAATCTGTAGAAGAGGCATTAGGTATGAATGATGCAGAATCCTGGAAGATTGCTATGGAGGAAGAAATGGCAGCTTTGAAAAAGAATGATACATGGGATCTTGTACCATTGCCTGAAGGACGAAAACCTGTTGGTTGTAAATGGGTGTTCAAGAAAAAGATTGGTTCAGATGGAAGCATTGAGAAGTATAAAGCAAGGTTGGTTGCAAAAAGCTACTCTCAGGTTGAGGGTGTTGATTACGGTGAGATATTTTCTCCTGTTGCAAAAATGACGTCCATTAGATTTTTGCTTTCTATTGCTACTGCTTATGATTTAGAGGTTGAGCAAATGGATGTGAAAACTGCTTTCCTTCATGGTGATTTGGAGGAAGATATTTATATGACACAGCCAGAGCACTATGTGGTGAAAGGCAAAAGAAATTTGGTCTGTAAATTGAAGAAATCTTTGTATGGCCTCAAACAAAGTCCTAGGATGTGGTACCAGAAATTTGATACATATGTGTTGAGTTTGGGATTTGAACGTTCTAAATCAGATCACTGTGTTTATTATAAATCTTATGGTGATCATTTCTTATTCATTGCATTGTATGTTGATGATATGTTATTCATTGGTAAAGGGAAAGGTATGATTTCAGAACTGAAGTCTCAGCTCGCTGCTAAATTTGAAATGAAAGATCTTGGTGCAGCAAAGCACATTCTTGGGATGGAAATTAGAAGAGATAGGGCGAACAGAAAGCTATGGCTAGGCCAGAGTAAGTATGTGAATTCAGTGTTACAGAGGTTCAACATGCAGAATTGTAGACCATTGAGTGTTCCTTTTACAGTTGGAACGAAACTATCTGTTTCAGATTGTCCTTCATCCCCATTGGAGATGGAAGACATGAGCAGAGTGCCTTACCAGAGTGCGGTTGGAAGCTTGATGTATGCTATGGTCTGTACTAGACCAGATATTGCCCAAGCAGTGGGAGTACTTTCTAGATATATGTCTAATCCTGGTAGAGTTCATTGGGATGCAGTCAAAAGAGTCTTTAGATATTTGAAGGGTACTTCAGAGTATTCTTTGTGTTATCATGGTAATTCAGTTGGAGACATGACTTCCCTTGATATCCATGGTTATGTGGATTCAGATTGGGCAGGTGATATTGATAGAAGAAGATCCACCAGTGCTTATGTGTTTACTTTGTTTGGTGGTGCAATTAGTTGGATGAGTAAGCGACAGGCTGTGGTTGCTTTATCCACTACTGAAGCAGAGTATATGGCAGCTACTCATGCTTGTAAAGAGGCCATTTGGCTTAAGAGACTGTGTTCGGATATTGGAATAAAACAAGGTTCAGTGACAATTTACTGTGACAGTCAGAGTGCAATTAGCCTAGCTAAGAACCCGACATTTCATGCCCGGACCAAACATATTGATGTTCAGTATCATTTTGTTAGAGATATGGTCGAAGATGGTAGGGTGAAGCTGGTTAAGGTGGAAACTTTGATGAATGTTGCAGATGCTTTAACTAAGGCTGTGAGCACAGAGAAGTTCAGATGGTGTTCAGAGTCTATGGGCCTTATGGCCCCTAGCAATTGATTCATTGTGTTGACATTCCCTTTCGCTCATGCAAGGTGTTCGACAAGTGGGAGATTTGTTGGGAAAAATGGTGTCTCAACCTTGCATTTATGCGAGGTTACTATTTATAGTAAGTTTTCATTTGAGCACAAAATGGTGCGAAACTCTCCCTGAAGCTTCTGGTTGGCTAGATAAGCATTCCGGTAAAGTTTCGTCGCAAGGTCACAGCTAGTTTTGAAGATATTAAAGTTTTCGTCTTGGGGGGGTGCAATAAAATGTTTAAACTTAATTTTGGGGACTTTAGAGGCTCCGAAACGCCTTGAAAAGTGGCCATAACCGGCGAAGTGGGTTACGAGGTGATAGAGCACTTCGCGAGCTTTCCGACACTTCAAACGGTTCGTCAATCGGACACCCGGTTCTCAAGTTATGGCCTCCGAAAGTTTGTACTCCTGAAATAGGAAAAATAATTTGTATCGGATACATAAATGAGCTGTAAAAGGGAGCGACACGTGTTGATGTGTGCTTTAACATGTCATAGAAGGGAGATAAGGTCGGCTACACCTTATTGGGTGGTTTTAGCCCATGGTTTTGTAATACTGTTTGACGGTTTCTTGTATTGTATCTCCTATTTATGAGGTGTGTGAGATAGAGGTTGTGTGTAAGAGTCTCATGGCTATTGAGTTGCCTCTGAATCTCTATTTAGTGCTACTCCTGCGAAGAGCTTGCTCTGCAAGTATGTTGTAATCTATTTTGATTGCTGAATAAAATATTGAGCTGCTTTTGGAGGGTGGGGTTTTTCTCTCGAAAGGGTTTTCCCCACGTAAATCACTGTGTTGTGGTATGAATGCTATTATGTCTATTTCTATTTTCTGTAACTGTTGTAACAATCTGAAAAAGTTTTGCATTACCCTCCTCTCAAGGTTAGTGTAGGAAGTTGTTTCCGCTACTTTACTTCCTTACAATTCCATGGGTAAGTCATTTGATATTTTCAGTGACATAGATGGTGAACGGAGAAAGAAGATAAATTCTTTATAGTTTGACCTTATATATTTATAGAGACAGAAAGCAGATGTGGTGAATACTTTCTACGAAGTGAAGGAAGTAGTTGAAGCTAGATTAGAACATCTTTCTTGTCTCCTTATTGAAGAAGAAAAGTGTGTATGAAACCCTTTTGTCCCAAGTTTCTTATCTAGTGCTATTGATTTGTTGGTAGAAATGATAGTTTAGGTGCGAGTCTTAGTTTAGTTGTGAATTCTTGGAAGACCTTTCTTTTAGAACTCAAAGATAAGTATAAGAGAATTTTCGAGGCGAAGCATTTAACTGAAATCTATTTCAGTGTAGTTTTTGTGGTAACTTTATTATGTTACTTTTTGTCCTTGATGTCAAAGGTGGATAAATGTTAAGAAATATGGATAATTATGGAAATATTATCTAAGGGGGAGATATGGCAAATTTTTTTATGTATTGTAGAAAAATTGAGTATAAGTGTTTTGTCATCAATGACAAAGGGGGAGATTGTTAGAAATACTTGATTGGTTGTCATTGATGTCAAACCCTGTCATCCAGATTGGTCTAGATATTATAGTGTATGTAGAGTATGCAGAGTGTTGGTAGTGTAGAGTAGTGGAAGATAGGTATGTATGTATGTATGGCTGTCATTTGTAGTTGTAAGTATGTTTTCTGATAGACTCTGGCTTTGGAAATGTGTAGTGCTTATATGAGGATATATTTCTCTTGATGTCTGAGTTTTGTTGTTGGTTGTGGCAATTGGTTTCGTGCTTTTAATGTACATGTTGTAATGATAATGCTATCTGGTAATATTCAATTAGCCATTTTTAGGATTGCAACATTCTGCATATTTGTCTCATTATAGATGTTATAGCATAGTTTTGATATACTAGTATTCATTGCTTAAGGTTGTTGTATTCAAGTTTTGGTGCTTCAAAAATCATGCTCTGAAAGTTGTGCTCTAGAAATATATTCAACTTTGCAGTGTTCGATAGTTCTATGAGATTCGTTTTCCTCTATTTTTTTATTTCTAATGAGAACCTTTTGATGATATGTTATTCATGTCTTTAATTATCTTTATTCTAAATTGGATCATGCTCGTCATGCTTCAAAAATGTTTTCTTGTGGAAGTTCGAGGATATTTTCAATCTGGGTTAGGATGACCTTGAATATTTTTATTTTTATTTTTCTCTAGTGTTTGTAGCATGTGATTTGACCATTGGAATATCATTTGCAAACGTGTCTTTAGGGTTGACTTGATGCATATTCTTATCAGTACACACATATATGTACATATACATTTGTTATGTCTTGAGAAGTGAGAAGAAGGTGATGAGTGATAGAGTAAGATGTTTGATATTTGTGGGTGAAGAAGGAAGGAAAATCTAGTGCGACAGTGATTATGTGTGATTGGAGTAGGTAGACAGCGAATGAGTTGCAAAGTTTCTTAATCGGATCTACTGCACCCAATTATTGTGATGTTTGACCTTGATCCTATGCATACGTAGATGCAATATTCTCAGTTCATACTTTTTTTTTATTGGAAGTGAGCCTTTCGGTAGTGAGCCATCTGGCAATAAGCCTTTGTAATCCCATATAACTAGCGTGTCTCTCTTATGGTTGTGTATATCTTGCATTTCATTTCTACTGCATATATCCTTTTATGCTAAGTTTAATTGGGATAAAATTTAAATATCATAATTTCATAGTGTTTTATTTAGGGAATATTGATTCACCCCCCCTCTCAGTATTTTGGTTTGTTCAACACATACCTCTCCCAAGAAAAGCCCAAAACTGGAAGTTATAGAGGGTTTCTACCTACACAGGTCCTTCAACTGTCATGCCAAACTCTCACTCATACCTTCAAATAGCCATGCCTCACCCTTAGTCTTCCTATACAATTTTATTCACCTATTGACTTCTTCTACTATTTTTTATGGTCTGTAAGCATTTCTTCTTCTTCCACACTTACAAAATGCCACACTTTATCCTACACATCCTTGTTTTAGTCTTTCTCAACATTCTACTTTACATTTTTGTTCCCTCAAATAGAAGAATCAATCCTAAAATGGGTCACAAACTTCATAAGAGTGCCTATTGCATCCACCCATAGATGGATTTCCATAACCTCTTTACAACTCTTACTTCAATATCTCTATTTTCTAGAATTTTTGAATTTTGTGCAATGCATAGAGACCATATTTCTTGGTGACATTTCACCCAACCTAGACATGTCTCCTCACTTTGAGTCTTGCCTTCTTTTCCAAGGTGGTTTAACATTTTGCCTCCAGTGTAGTACCCTCCTACTCTCCATTCTTTTTGCCTTCAATACAAAGTCAACTAAAAAGATTTCCTTCCTTCCTATCAGGAATGTGGTCTCATTAACTTTAACCCACATCCTTTTGCCTGCACGCCAAAATGGGAGCTTTGGTGATGATGTCATTGTAGTAGCCCTAGTAGACATGTATGCAAAAATGTGGAAGCGTAGACTGGCATGAGAATAGTGTATCAAAATGCATAAGATAGATGTGATCTTTCCCTTCCATGGTTGCCTAATGCCCACCAAAATGGATTTAAAAAAAAAAACAAAGCTTTAGAAACTTTCCAAGAAGTTTTTCTTTGTTGCTAGTATTCCCATTAATTGGTGCCCATGCCCCCATTATTAGCCACTTACAGGCTTCTTCACCCTACACCATACCATCCCACCTGCACACTACACTTTCCATACCCACACCATTCCCATTAATTTTAGTTATCTCCTTTTGCCTCCCTTGACATTTTATCAGTCCTTACATTTTATTTTATTTCCCTATTAGATGGGCTTGATGTGGGGATGTGACATGATTATCAAGCTCCTTTCAAAATGCCACTTATTGTTATTGTGATTTTAATTAATTTTTCAAATATCTTTGTAAAAGTCTAGTTTGAATAAAACATTTTAAATTTATTTATTTATTTATCATTTATCATTATGCATTCTTTATTTTGACTGAAAATAAATTGAGACCAAAACAGAGGAGAAATCACTTACTTGATGCCCTTTCTTTCTTAGGAGGATGCAAAAGGATTGGTTGAAGTTTTAGGATTAAAATTGTATGAAGATTGCATGCTTCCATTAAGGATATATAAGATTTGCAACATTTTTTTAGTCTAAACATCATTTCTTGGAGGAATTATTATTTATAAATGTAATAAATGGATACCTTGATTCATGAAAATTATTATTATTTTCTTCTGTTAAAGGTGTGTTTGAAATTTTTATTAGAAAACTATTTCTTAGAAATGAGTAGATCTTAGTTTGTAGTTTATTTTGTTTCAAATTGTATAGAAAATTTGGTAAATTAACTCTTGGAAATTTCCCCTCAAAACGAAATGAATCCATTTTAGTGATGTTACGTAGATATAAAGAAAGAGAGTATTTTTAGCATTTTGATTTGGTGTGTTTTAATTTTAAAGACATTCTAAAGGTTCATTATTTTTTGAAAGTACTAGATTGCTAATTTTTCAAATTTAGAAACTTTGGATTATTATTATATTATTGAAGTAAAATTTTTACCATATAAATTATATGTGGTTACTCTGGGATGTATGCAAGTGCTGTTAGGATTCCCACAGATACTAAGAGGGGGGGGGGGGGGGTGAATCAGTATCTAACTGGTGTACATAATTTATTACCTTAAAACATGCAGAACATATTATAACAGTGTACCGGTATGCAAGAAGTAATGCAATAAACAGAATTAAAAACATCCACATGAAAAGAACACCATGACACAAGGATATAACGAGGAAACCCGGTGTGGGAAAAACCTCAGTGGGATTTGTGACCCACGATATCCACTTACTGGCCAATAAGAGAATATTACTTACAAGAGGGGCCTGCACATGCAGGAAGGCCAACTGCCTAGAGCTCACTGCTCAATGGGAAGTCTCACTGACTTACAATGTGGATTATACAAATCCAATATCTTGTACTGCTTTACAATAGCATCTATAATGCATGATTTAGTACCGGTTGCTGCTCTACTTCTTACATAAACCCTTTAACCTATATTTCGCATAATAGGTCTGCCTTAATATTTCGCATACATCACTTTCTTAACTTTCTTCCTTACTTCCAAAATGTCTACAATGATCTCTTTTATATATAAGAGTCATTTTACAACATGCCAAGTCGGCTTACAAAGTTTTACAATAATAACAAAATATGATATAACAAAATCCTGTCGGCCTCTGTGCCGGTATACTTCCTTTCTTTGTGTCGGTGACAGTGTCCTGAATGTCGGTGTAGAGTCTGATCGTTGATGCCGGTGAACTATCTTGCTGGTGTAATGCCTTACCGGTATAATGCCTTGCCGGTGTCATAGGACTACAAGGTTGCCATCAATGATAAAACCTTCAATCACCTAAAATGTCTCATTGGAGTGTGCATATGCCAACAATCTCCCCCTTTGGCATTGATGGCAACACTCATGAGAAATTTCAAAAGTGTATCCAAAAATGTGAAGTCCAAAAAGTTACCAAAAATGTGTGTGCTCCCCCTGAGCATATGATTCCTATGATGTTGAATTTTCTCATCCCACTACTCCCCCTTTGGCATCAATGACAAAGGTTGTCAAGATGTCAGTAGAGTTTGTAGTTTCAGCCTTGTAACTGGGTAGTTACAATTTGAAATAGATCCGCCAAAATCAAGTTTATACTCTCCATAAACTTTTTACTATCTCTTATTGTTGTCTCTGTTCTCTTAACTGTACCGGTGAGATGCTACAAATGCTCTACTGGTATTTTTTGTCCCTGTATTAGTGCCTCAGATACTTCCTTCCACAATGATGCTAGATAGTCCAATCTTGGACTCAGTTTTAATCTTAGATGCTTTGCCTTATTCACTATTCTCTCCTTTTCTCTTTCAAATTTAAGTAATTCTTCCTCAAAATTTGTTATCTTCTGTTCAAAAACTGATAATGTATCAGGTGAGTTAACAAATTTATCTGCAAGTTTGTTGATTTCATCCTGTACCTTGCTCATCTTCTTATCAATATCTACAGTCAAAAAGTGTCTTACAGGTGTCTTTATACAAAGTTTTGTACTCTTTCAATAAATTACATAGTTCCAGTAGAAGTGTGTCAAAATCTCTAGTACACTTCTCTATCTCCTCATCAAAGAATCTTTGCTTTTCAATTTCCAATTTGTCCTTCAATGTCTCTTCCTTTATTTTCTCAATTTTTTCTGTGATATATTTACACAAGGTATCAAGTTGTCCTAAAGAATCTTTATTGTCTATATTATAGTTAGGAGCAATTACTTTCAAAATTGGTATTGTGTCATCTATTGCCTTATAAGCTTGTGAGCTGCAGTTTGTTATCTTTTTAATTGAATCCAATAGTACTTTAGTCACATTAGTTGATTTGTAGCCTGATGATGAACCTGCATTCTGAATACCACCAGTGGAAGTAACCAAGCTTGATTGACTTCTGGTAGGTCTGTTTGTGTTTGCATTTCCCTAAGCAATGGTTTTTCTACTTCTCTAGTTGTCGGTGGCACTGTTTCCTTATGAAACTGTTCCTGTTCCTGTTGCTGTTCCTGTTCAGGAGCTTTTTGCTCTGTTTGTTTCTCTGTTTGTTGCATTGTCTCAGTTTGAGCCTGTGTTTCTACCTTTTTCTCTTTGTCATCTACAGGTTTCTTCTGTGTGTTATCAGTTTGCTCAGCTACCGGAGGCTCACTAGCCATGTCAGTCTTATCAGCTGTATCTTTGTCTACCACAATGTTGATCTTTTGAGTATCAACATCCACTGTATATAAGACTTCAGGATTAGGATTGACATCCTCTACATCCATACTTTCAACTATCGGTTGATCTTTTGTAGCTGTTGTTTTTACCTGTGGAGTAATAAAAGGAGGTGGGGGTAAGTTGTCTTTAACCTTGATACTGGGTGGTCCACCAACTTTACCTTTACCCTTGTCCCTTTCTTTCTGATATACCTTTATAGGTTTGTGGCTCATGTATTCTTCTTGTTTTTCTTTTTCCACTAGGAAAATGTCCCATGCATTTTCTGTCTTCTCAGTCACCTCATTAACTCTTCCAACCATTAAAGCAATGTGCCGGTGTGTAGTAGAAAATACTGATCGGTTGGCTTCAACAATTAAGTCATCAATTTCTTTGGGTGAATTCACTGGGTATACAACAAGTAGCTTTTCTATCTTTATTTTCTTGTCAAGTTCTACTACTACTTGTCTTCTTGCTTCCAGTCTTTTAAACAGTTCATCTGGTACTACATCTACTACTTCAATCAAAATTTTCTTATACATATCCATATGCAATATAACACTGTTTTCTACTTGTTCTTTTTCATCAACTGTTAGAGTATCATATAGTTTCTCTATATTCTTCAGTTTCCCTTCCTTTGTAATTTCATTCAACAATATGTCAAGAGGGGCCAAGTCCTTATTTGTTCCCTTCTTCTTCTTGGGTGTCAGTTTCTTCTTCTTTGGTGTATCCTTTCTTATCGGAGATCTCACTGCTTGTTGTTTTTATCTTGTACTCCTAGGTGAGGGTGTGGTTGCCAATGAGGGATCTCTTTTCCTTACAACTCTCTTGAAGGTTGCAGGCATGTCATTCTCTAAAGATGTACCTACCGGTGATAGGTGAGTTTTAGGTTGTGGAGCTACTAACTCATCCCCTGTTATACCGGTTTGTTCCATTACTTTATCCTTGATCTCCTTTGCTTGCCTATAACCTTTTCTTACAACTGCCTCAACCTTTTTTACTCTTTTCTTAGATTGTATTTGGTTTTCAATAGTTTCTGCACTACCAAATATTTCTTCCTTAGGTTCTTTAGGGGCTTCCAGAAGTGCTTTAGCATAAGTTTCAATTATATGATCATCTGTTTCGTAGCCCATCTCTGTTACCCAAACTGTCCTAGGGATGACTGCTTCCATCTAGATCTCATCCTTCTTGATTACAAAGCATATTTCATCCTTATATTTGTCAACAATCTTTTGTGATTACTTGATTCTTTTCTTCATTTTGGCCTTAAGTGCTTGAAAGAAATCATGGATATTATTTTCCTTATCTTCTCCCATATTATTGAATAGTTCTGTTGACTGTTTACCTACCGGTATATCATATCCAAATTCTTTGTAGCCTATACCGGGAACCTATTTGGTTATATGTAGCATCAGACATACTAGCAAATTTCCAAATTTAAAGGTTCCTTTCTTGCCCTTCTTAATCTTGCCTAAGTTGTCAATTAATTCATCCTTCAACCACTCACATACATCAATCTTTGTATTATCCGTGATCATATCATAAGCACTCTTAATGCATAAACTTGAAACCGAATTGAGTCTATTTGCATGAGTAGCTTTATATCCTAATATCATGCTGATAAATCTTACATTAATATTTGTTACATCATTTGCTCTTAAGGACCTTTTATCAGATGTTGCACCAGTTAGGTTTATAACTAGGTCATTGGAGACCTTTTTTGTCTTGTCTGGCCTTTTACCGGTGATCGGTAACCCTGTGACAACTTTCACAGCTTCCTTAGTGATTTTGTGAATTGCATCTAACCAGAAAAATTCACCATGTACCCTGGTTAAGACTATCCTAATCACATCCTTGGGGAATTTAGGAATGCTAAGGATCTCTGTAAATCCTAGGGTTTCAATGATCTTGTGTTCATCTTTTACATTGCTGAATTCGTCACATATGACAGTTTTAAACATGGTTTTAATCTCTTCATCTCCTAGTTCCTCAATGCTGCAATGAATGTAAATTCTGGGGTCTTCAACATAAACAACTCCCTTAGGAATTTGAGAAAAAGCACCTAAAGTATCATTTTTCTTTGCTACTTTGGGAACTAATTGAAATACGTGCCTAGGTCTTTTTATAACTTTGACAATAGTAGGGTTTGCTATATATTCAATTGCAGAGGTGGATGCCATGATAAAATACCTTTTACTGCCTTTAGGATGGATGATTGCTTGAAGTGTTCTTGCCTCTTGCTCGAAATGCCTTAGCTCAGAATCTTCGCGCTCTTCGTAGGTTTGAAATCTCAGTAAAATGAAATGGAGCCAAAACCTCAAATTTATAGTGTCTTTTTGCCATCTACCACATTAAATGTATGCCGGTTAAGTATTCACTTAACATTGTCTGCCGGTAACAAAGTAATTTTCAACTTCTCATCTCTAACCGAGGGAATAATAGCACGTGTCATTAGATTGCCAAACCCTCAAGGAAACTTTCTTCAATTAGATGAAGAACTTCCTACCGGTGGAGCACTGCCCTGTCTTGCCAGTGAAGCATCGACTGGTTCTACTAGTGGAGGAGTATTCCCAATATTTAGATCGGCTTTTCTAATCCATTGTTTTGAGAATTCTTACTTAACCTCTTCAAATTTTTCTTTACCTTTCAAGCTAGAACTTTTGTTGTCTACCAGTGATCCTTTACTTCTACAGAATTTTGTAGTATGCCCAATCTTATTACATGCATAACAAGTTACATTATTCTTCTAAATAGCTTTCCCATAACCTATGCCGGTTTGTGTTCTGCATTGATTAGATAAATGTATAAATCTTCCACAAACATAACATTTCACATTCATTCTGCAATTTTCAGAGTTGTGACCAACTTTGTTGCATTTTGAACATTGACCGGTGGGTGTGTTGATATTTTGATAATTTCTAGATCTACATTTATTTTCTCTATGACCATACTTATTACTGTAGACGTATAAAAATGACCATATTCCTAAATGAATATTTTATGTTCATTTCCCTATTTGATTAAATCCAATTTAATTAAAATTCACATTCTTCTATTTAATTAAGTAAATCACTTGATTAAATTCACTATACCATTTAATGAATAAATCATTTTATTCAATTAAATCCCCCTAGCCATTTTTAATTAAATTCAAATTTAATTAAATAGTTATCCTAAAATTGAATAAATCAAATTTATTTAATTGCAACCAAATTGAATGAAAATCAAATAATTCAATTAAATCCTATTATCTCCCCCCATCCACTTGCAAAAACCCAAACCCCTTCTTAATCCCTTCTAGAATCTTCTAATCGATTCTAATTAAACTAACCCTCCTCTAAACTTTGTCACATCCCTAAGCAAAGGGAGGTCACTTCTCAAATGGCCCAAAGTCTTGGATAACCATTGAAGGTTTTCAACCTTGAACCACCAAAAACCCCAAAGTCTTTGAAAACCATTAAAGGCTTCCAACCTTCAACCACTTAATCCCCAAAGTCTCCAATAACCATTAATGGTTATTTCAAACCCTCCCACATGGTTAAAACATTTGTTTTGACTCAACCTCTACTCAACCCAAGGGTCTCATCAGGTCATTAATGCTTTGACCATGATTATCTCTTAATCATTTGCACAAAGGTTTATCCTTGGATTAACTCCTAATTCAGTGGGTAAACCTAACTTAGACTTGACCCTTAGCCTTTAGATAACCATGAGGTCTCCTCAGGCCTTTAATGCCTCCAACCTCTTCTTTCAACCCAATCTGGTGTGGACATTTGTCACCATTTCATTGGTGCAAATTGTGCACATGGATCCCCAACTTTCAAACCTGGCCCTTGATTAAACCTTTCAATCCTGACCATCCATTGCCCTGTTTATGCTATAAATAGAGCTCTCATTCCTCCATTTTTAACAATCATCTTTCAAATTTGAAGCATCACACTTATGCTCAAATTCTTTCAAGCTTTCATTTTATATATGCTCATCATTTAGCCTCTCTTTAAATCAGGAAGTAGACTAAATATGCATGCTTAGATTACTTTCTTTATCATTTTTAGTTCAATCATAGACTAAATATAGTATGCTAAGATAGTATTCATACTAATCTTGTCATCTTATCATCTAGTTTATTGCATTTTATCATCATATATAGCTTATAACACATCTCATACTAAAATCTATAAAAAGCATCTCTCGTTCTCATATTTGCCATCCCTAAACCATTTTGCTCAGTGATCTGAGAGCAAAACATTGGTTTGAGGGACATTGTGAGATAGAGAACCATGGGACCCTCCTTGGGAAGCTGAGTAACACTATGTTACTCCATAGCTTGCATCAAGAAGTCCTGTGTGTGTGTGTGGACTGGTATTTCTCATAATTTTCACGTTTTAAGTTTTATTCACCCACTTTTACCACATACATTTCTGGCGCCCACCGTGGGGCACGCACCCCAATAACCTATCATTTTTGAATTTGAAGACTTTTGCAGGTATGCGGGAAACTAGAATTAGCGCGTGTAAGAGATATTTTAGCACATCCGCCTAACAGTTTAGCACTTCTAGCCTACTGTTTAGCGCGTGGGCTTTCTGGCTTAGCGCGTTCAAACTATTCCTTAGCGCATAACACTATTGACAAATTTTCCTGTAGGTGTCGACGTCGGCGAAACACAGATCAACGCGTCTACCTGGCAGATTAGTGCATCGGCTCAAACTTTTAGCGCTTAAACTCCATATTTCAGCGCGTTTCAACAGACAGTTAGCGCATTGAAATTCAAAATTTCCCGAACAACAGACCACGGGAAAACCAAACCATAAAGTAGCGCGTCTGAACCACAGAGTAATGCATCCGGGAAACGGAATAGTGCACTGAAACGAAACAGTAGCGCATCCGCCGAGTATTGTAGCGCGTACAGTTTGTTCTGTAGCGCATCACAAATAAAACAAATAAAGAGATTTTGTAACCGAATAAAAAATTTAGACTTGTAGAAGTCCCCCAAAACAAACTAACAAATTTCTTTTTCTGTCTATTTGCAGGATTTTTAACAAGTTTCTTGCAGGAAAAGCGAGGAGATTTGTTTTTACAAGCAAAACGTTTTTCCTTTTGTTGACCTCGAAAATCAAAATTTGCTTTGTTGACGATCTATTTTCCATAGATTAGATAATTATTGCTATAAAGGATTAAAAAGAACACCATGCTTGTTGGAGCAACATCTTCGATTAGAAGTTAGCAAATTATTGTCTTGGAAGTTAAAATGAACAAACTTATTTGCCTTGTCTCGAAAGTGGAAGGTATATGCTCTCCCCTTAACTGGGTGACCAAAAAGCCAAACCACTCTTATGCTTTCAGTATTTCAAGCAATAAATCCTTTAGCAGGCCTGCCTTCCCGAGGAGTTGCAATCAACTCTTAAAGCCGTTTATGGCCAGTGTGAAGGGAACGACCTAAGTGGGGAACGGCTTTGATGCCAAGAATTTCAACCCACTATAATCAAATGTGGAAAGTGACGAAAGTCCTTTTCAACGGTTACGCGCAGCGATTAGCCTTCCCCCAGTATCCTTGAGATACGTAAAGCCTTTGTTCTAAAGGTTGGGAAGCCTCCTGAGGGAGTTTATCACTGACGGCCGAACGGGAAGCCTGATTAAGAACTTTAACATTAGAAACTTTGAGCTGAGTTAGTATCCAAACATTTGTAACATCATAGTGCAAGGGTGGGGAAGAATCCACCCCCAAGATTACTCACCATATATCTCCCAAGATAACTACTCAACTGTGAAGCAATTCACTTTGGGTTAATTTCTAGCAAAAGGCAAAAAAATGGGCGCCCTCTAGGGGGTGACACGGCTGTTTGAGCTGACGGAGTATCGAGACTAGTGGGCTATGATGTTGCTTATGACCCTCGAATAAAGAGTCTTTCTGAAGTGTTTATCTTGTATCCAACCTGTTAAAACATTGGGGATTTGAATACATCCTCGACAGAACATACACTTTATGTTAGATTAAGTGAAATGATTGTCCTTTGTGTGCCGTGCTTTCATTTTGTATTTTAGAAAATCATACATCCTACTTAAAAATTTTCTCAACAAAAATAAAAAACATCACAAAAACAACAAAAAGAAAAATCAAGGCAGTTTAGCGCATGAGAGCAATATCTTAGCGCGTAAAACAGTTACTTTAGCGCATTTGCAGAACACAATAGCGCGTGCCACAACAACAGTAACGTGTAAACTGTAAAGCAAAACAAAGAGCAATCTTTTAGCACGTGCAAAACATATTCTAGCGCGTGGAAGCAAAACATTAGCGTGTAGATATCTAAAGTTAGCGCATTAACATAAACAAATAGCGCTTAGAAGTCACAGTGTAGCGCGTAGTTTTTCAAAAAAAAAAAAAATCACAGCAAATTTCAAACAACCTGTTTTAGCGCGTGAAACAAATAGCTTAGCACGTTGAATATCTGTTTTAGCGCATTAGCCAAACCAGTCAGCGCGTGGAAAACCCAATCTAGCGCGTGCGTATTTCACAGTCAACAAAACAAAATTTTCCAGAATCAATGTTTTAGCACGTAACCTGGGGCAGAGTAGCGCGTGGGGAAATAATTGTAGCGCATATAGAAAATTCAGTAGCGCATTGAACGTCTGTTTTAGCGCGTGAGAAAAAGGAGAAAAACAGAGAGTTGAAAGACCAAAATTTTTGAAAATCTCAAAAATATTTTAAAACACAGTTTTTCGTCCAAACACGTCTTTTATCAAACCAGAGTGACAAAACAAGCCATAAAACTATTTCTCAAGTCAAATTTGTGTCAAACAAGGTTGTCAAAATCCGAAAACGAATCAAGCAATAGAGGACGTCTTTTCTATCATAATCCGAAAACTTTTCATCATCAGTATCAATTCAATCCTTTAAACATCTTACGGATTTTATCTCAAAAACACTTGTCTAAAAATTTCCAAATTGTCAAATCCAGTTTCTAGATCGGGAAACTCTTATCCATATCATTTGACACGCTTTATCGTGAAGGGATAGCTAAACCTTCATTCTGATAAAGTAAAATTTAAAATTTTCAAAACAAGAATCAACTAAATCCAAACAAATCAAAGGATATCATTGATCACTCATGCATGACTAATCCCCTCATTCTGAGAAGAAAAAACCTCTATCGCAACATCACGTTGAATAAACAACAATCGAGCTTTTCCAAATTCATCAAGAGAAATAAATTTTTATACATCAATCGTCAACTCTTCAAATCCCATCGGGTATTTCTTCATCACGTCAAACGTTATATCCAAAACAAATCCAGTGAATTTGACAAAGAACCCCTGAAAACAAGAGCATACTATCAAAAGTCTGCTTTTAATCAAAAGATAAACCGCGGAGGAAAGATCAATCTAGCATTCCTGCCTGACGAGTGCATCACATATAACACATCTAGACCAGAACCACCAACACCAGAGCAAAATATCAACGAGGACTTTGTTCCTTTCATCATTGAAAGTTTCTATTGAAATGCCTGTCACTCGCTCTCAACGAAACAAACAAAGCGAGACACCCACAGAATCAAGTATGAATCGTCGATTATCAAATCCTTTTGAAGTTCCATCCTCAGAAGATCCTGAAATTACTGACGCAATTCTTCAGGAATGTCAAGAAAATCCTTCATTCCAAAAACTCATCGAAAAACTCATGGAAAATGACAAAGAAAAATATCTACTCATGCTTACAAGCAAAGGTGTCAAACTTCCTGAAGATTTCGACGCAAACGTTTTTCAAACAGGTTCTCAACAATATACATATCAAGACCAACAAAGGGAAGAAGAGACTCGCATACCTGAACAACATATTCCAGAACAACATATACCAGAAATGCGAGTACCTGTGTTCGAAACCCCCGAGCAACACATACCATTTGCCACACCTTTTCAATTGAGAACAAATACGAGGGAAGAACTCTTCCCTCGACAAGATAATACACCCTTGGTTGCTCTTACTCAACAAATGCAAATGTTGCAACGACAAATACACGATATGCAACAAGGGACAACAGTACGGTACTCTATAAACGAAATCTGTCCTTATCCATTTGACAGAAGCTTAAACATGATACCTTTTCCTCCAAACTCAGACATTCCCAAATTTGATAAATATGATGGGAAAGGTGATCCTAGGGATCACGTTCGAGAATTTTGTACTATGAGTCTTGAATTTGCTCATAATGACACTTATCTGATGAGGTTATTCCCAAGAAGCCTGGGAGGACAAACCATGGAATGGTTATCCAAGATTACACCACCTGTTAGATCATTTGATGAATTGGTTAACAAGTTCATCACCCATTATTCTTACAACATCCAACATGCCATAACCATGCTAGATATTTGCAACACCAAACAAAAGAACAATGAAACATTCATGATATTCCTTCAACGTTGGTGACGCATGGTATCAAGATATCCTCGAGATATTCCTGAGAAAGAGAAAATGGAAATCTTCATTGATAACTTGAATGGTGAAATGAGTTACAGACTCAAACTTCAATGCATACCTTCTTTTGACAAATTAATCGAAAATGGCATCCAAGTAGAGGAAGCTTGTGTCAAAAAGGGAACACTCAAGTTCTACAAAGAAGGAACAAACTCATCAAACTACAATAACCAAAACAATACCAATCTAGACAAAACTCGATTTTGGACTCAAAACAAAAACGAAGGCAACAATGAATCATATGATCCTAAATCTAAACAGCCAGTGCTGGCCTTATCAGGAAATACTCAAAATGCGAAAAATCCTAAAAATGCTACTCCCAGTGCTAACACATATGCACCAAACAATGCTCAAGGACAACTCAATACCAACAACGCCAACGATAATCAAAACAAAAACCTGAATCCAGGGCCTAACAACACTTCACGCAACAACACCAACAATTTCCATAAGCGTATCTTCACACCATTGGGCCAATCATTAGAGTCCGCATTCAGAGAGCTGTTAGCAAACAAGGTTCTTTCTTTACCTCCAATCAACAATTATGAACCCCCAATCAAACCACCTTGGTGGAATGATTCACACTATTGTGATTTTCATCGAAACAAAGGTCATAGAACAAACGAGTGCATGAGATTGAAAAACATAATCCAAGACATGATTGATCGAGGTGACTTAACGGTGGATGGTCTCAAAACAAATAATGATCACGAAGCTTTCAAAAACCCTCTTCCAAATTATAACAAAGATGGAGCATCAACTTCAAATGATACCCGTGGAGCTCGTATTAATCACATCTACAACAACACAATCAATCACATATCAGCTGAAGACCATCAAGTCAATGTTATAACCATTCGAGATAAACGCAATCATGAATCTGTCAATGTAACAACCCGGACTCAGAAATATGTCTTGAAGGGACATACTGCACCTCCAACTACCACCCCAAAGATCCAATACGACTTAGTTAATCAACTGCGCAAGACTCCGACTCAGATATCTATCCTGGAATTGTTGAAACTATCTCCAAGACACAAAGACATATTGGAGCAAGCACTCTTAGAAACAAATGTACCTCAAAATCTGGATATAGACAGATTCCAAGCTATGGTTGCCCACATGACAGAATCTCATAACCTCACCTTCTCAGAGCATGATAAAACTTCATTGAGTCATCCGCATAATACTCCCCTACATATTGAAGTCATTGTTTGCAAACACCGTGTCAAGAGAGTCTTAATAGATGGAGGAGCCGGACTTAATATATGTACTTTAAAGCTTATCCGTGCACTAGGTTTCTCAGAAGAATCTATTGATCCTTGTAAAAAGATTACCATAAAAGCATATGATGATGAGGAAAGGTCCTCTAAAGGAACAGTGATATTGCCTATTCAGGTAGGACCAGTACAAAAGGATACTATATGTCAAGTCTTAGATATTGATCTCACCTACAATATCTTATTAGGCCGACCCTGGATACATGAAATGCAAGCAGTACCTTCTACATACCACCAGTGTGTCAAGTTTCCTTATGATGGATAGGAAATCTCCATATCAGCTGATCACAATCCATTTCAACATTGCAATGCAATGGGGGCAACCCAAGACAGTTTGGTTCCTTATAACAGAGAAAAGCAGCGGTCTTCAACATCTGATCCACCAACAGTAAAATCCAACTCCTTATGGGGAGATTTCAAACAGAAAATTCAAATCAAAGATCAAGGCATGGGCGAATACTCTATGGAGCCTTTATGTTTGACTAGATTGCCAACATCGCCTAGATCACATGGTTTACCTACTCTATCAACACATCTGGCAACTCAACCCATAACTAAATTTGATGGTACCTTCATCCAATTGGGGACACTAGCACATGAATCAGAAGATAACGATGTTCTTAACTGGCTCTACAAAGATGAAGAAGAAGCTAATAGAGCGGCCGCTCTAGACATTGTTCTACCAACACACCTTTATGGAAAAGGCTATTTGATCATGAAACAAATGGGATATGGCGGTAAAGGACCTATTGGGAAACGCCAAGAAGGAGTCACTGAACCTATAGATCTTCCTTCACAACCTAGTAGAAATAAAGCAGGATTAGGTTCTAAATTCACTTTCCTATTGAAAAGGCCGCCACACACAAATGCAAAACCTCAATGGAAGGAAAAGAAGAAATACAAAGAAGAATCATGGCAGGAAGCTCTCTTTGAATCAACAGAAATGATCCGCAAGGCACGAGAACGTCAAGATCAGAAGATACATCAGGGAAAGCTTTTGAATCATAAGAAGGCCATATCTGCAGCAGTGGCTCATATTCACACACCAATGGCTCCAAAACAAATCATATCATCACAAGCACCCATCATTCCTCCCCGAGGAAGCACAATTTATGAACAAATCCAGAATGTAGAAGATGGATCAGATACAGAATCAACACAGAATATCAAAATAGTATCTATCATCAAGGATTTGTTTTCGCCATACAACATACCTGTTTACAGCACAGATAGAATTTGGGATGATGCCTATGAGACAGATTCAAATGAATATGAATAGGGTACCTGCTCAGATACTACTACAAATATCCCAGATGATACTAATTTCATATCCATTTCTCAAGAAGAACATAACGCAGAAGATAGACCTCTTGAATTTGGACCACAACATATCTATGACGTTCATGAAAGTAAACAGAAATATTACGAACAAGTCTACGTAGAAGATGATACCATCGAAGACCTCGATGAAACCTTAAACTTCTTTAAAAACAAGACCCATCACGATGATAACTCTATCCTAACACTTACAGTAGCTGACCTTGACCCGCCCAATGATTCCTTACCACTCGTCTTTCCTGATCTCATCGACTGGACTGAACCCAAGACTCATGATATCCCCATTTTTCCAGATGATGAATCTATTATCCACTACCTATGTACCATAAATCCTGAAACAGGCTCTACCAGTGAATCGCATAACGACGTCTGTTCTTCAGGGAGTGCCAAGTCTCTCAGTCGCAAAAATGAATCAAATAATGAATCTAATGCTGAAAACCGGTCAATGGCAGCAATGGATCCCAAAAAAGTAAAAATAAAGGACGCATCTAAGGGTGAAAACCTTTTTAAGGCACCTAACGATGGGAGACTTGACACTCTTCCTGAACATTTTCATGAACGATCACCCATATTGATTGAGCCCACTCAATCAATCAACATTGGTACCACCGAAGCAGCCAGAAACATTCACCTTGCAGAATCTCTGACAGAGGAAGAAAGATCAGCATTCATCATCTTCTTTAAAGGACAACAAATTAACTTTGCCTGGTCATATGCTGATATGCCCGGAGTGGATCCACACCTAATCATGCATCACTTGTCCATCTCTGCGGGGGTCAAGCCAGTCAAGCAGAAACTACGAAAGATGAATCCACAGATAGCACTCATGGTCAAAACGGAATTAAAGAAATTATTAGATGTCGGATTCATCCGACCTATTGACTATGCAGAATGGATTTCTAACATTGTTCCAGTCTCAAAACCAGATGGTAGCATCAGAATATGCACCGACTTCAGAGATGTCAATAAAGCTTGCCCAAAGGATGACTTTCCTCTGCCAAGTATAGATATAATTGTAGATCTCACAGCAGGCCATGCAATGCTCTCATTAATGGACGGTTTCTCAAGCTATAATCAAATCAAAATAGCTCCTGAAGATCAAGACAAAACAACATTCACCTGTCCTTGGGGAACATACTGTTGGAATGTAATGCCTTTTGGCTTAAAGAATGCAGGAGCCACTTATCAAAGGGCAATGACAACAATATTTCATGATATGATGCACACATTCATGGAAGACTATGTGGATGATTTACTAGCAAAATATTTCACCAGAGCTGAACATCTTGGCATCCTAACAAAGATCTTTGATCGGTTGCAGAAATTCAAGGTCAGACTCAACCCTAAGAAGTGTGTCTTCAGGGTTACATCAGGCAAGTTACTAGGTTACATCGTCTCAGCTAAAGGTATTGAAGTTGATCCAGCAAAGGTACAAGCCATCATGGATATGCCACCACCAAAGAATATCAGTCAACTTCGATCTCTCCAAGGACGACTTCAATCAATCAGGCGATTCATCGCTCAACTAGCAGATAAAAGTCTGCCGTTTAACCACTTGCTACACAAAAATGTGCCATTCAGATGGGAGACTAAATGTGCAGAATCTTTTTACCAAATTAAACAGTACCTGATGAATCCACCAATCCTAGTACCACCAATTGCAGGAAAGCCTCTTATATTGTATATATCAACGACAGATGTTTCACTGGGGGCACTATTGGCACAAGAAGATCAACAAGGAAAGGAACGCGCCATATATTACATCAGTAGAACATTGAATGGCTATGAGCTCAATTATACATTCATTGAAAAGGCTTGCCTAACAGTTGTTTTTGCATCTCAAAAGTTCCGACATTATATGCTAGCACACACTATCAAGCTAGTAGCCAAAATTGATCCTCTCAAGTATCTACTCAGCAAGGCAGCTCTCACAGGCCGATTGGCTAAATGGGTTATGATTCTCAGTGAATTCGACATCCACTACACAGAAAGACGAGCCATCAAGGGACAGGCAATTGCAGATCAGCTGGCTGAAGCACCGCTACCAGGAAAACAAACCATGGACATTGAATTTCCAGATAGGGACGTTTTTGCTCTTTCCTCCAAACAATGGACCCTATACTTTGATGGATCCTATACACAACATGGTTTAGGGGCCGACATTCTATTCATCACCCCTGAAGGACACACTATGCCAAGATCATACAGGCTTATGTTTCCATGTACAAATAATATGGCTGAATATGAAGCATTGGTCATAGGCATCAAAATGGCTGTCGAATGGAAAATCACAGAATTAAAAGTCTATGGAGACTCACAATTGGTCATCAATTAGATCAACAACAACTATCAGACAAAGGATGATAAGCTACTACCCTACAAACGGATGGTGGATGACTTCAAGCAGTATTTTGTGCACATCACCTTTGAACAAATACCAAGGTTGAACAACAAAGCAGCCGATGCAATGGCTACGATCACTTCATTACTACAAATTTCAGAGCAACAGAGTCGTTATGAGTTCCTGGTAGAGCAACTGTTCTCCCCCGCCTATGACCACTCTGAATCCCATGTTATATATGCCTTGACCGGTTCAGATTCTCCGTTATATGGACCAATATACGACTACCTCAAGCATACTATCTTACCCATTGAACAATCCCGTAACCAAAAACGTAACTTTATCCGACAAGCTGCCCGTTACACCCTTACCGCTGATACCTTATATCGTCGAGGTCTAGATGGTACTCTTCTTCATTGTCTGGATCATAATGATTCTGATTCAGCTTTACACGAGCTTCATGAAGGTATTTGTGGCACACATTCGAGTGGCACTACTCTTGCTAAAAAGCTTCTGCGAATGGGATACTACTGGCCTACAATGGAGAAAGACTCATATCATTTCACCAAGAAATGTCCTAAATGCCAAATCCATGGCAATCTGATACATGCACCAGCACAGGAACTACAACCATTTACCACATCCTGGCCCTTTTGTCAGTGGGGATTGGACCTGGTAGGCAAGATACATCCTTCATCTTCAAATGGACACAAGTTCATTATAACTGCAACAGAATACTTTACCAAATGGATCGAAGCAGTTCCCATGACCACAGTGACTGGGAAACAAATTGCCTCTTTTATCCTAAATTATCTGATCTGCAGATATGGTATTCCAAGTTCAATCGTCATAGATAATGGACGACCTTTCAAAAACCAAGATGTACAGGAACTATGTGAAAAATTCAAAATTCAACATCGGTTTTCTACACCATACTATCCACAAGGAAATAGTCAGGCTGAAGCATCTAACAAAACAATCCTAAAAATCCTCAAGAAAACAGTGAATGATGTAGGCAAAGATTGGCATATACAACTCAATCCAGCACTTTGGGCCTATAGGACTAGCATCCGCACACCTACAGGGGCAACACCATATTCCTTGGTATATGGATCAGAGGCTATTTTACCTTTGGAGGTAGAAATTCCATCTCTTAGAGTCTCTTTAAAAGGTTTGATTCCAGATGAAGCGTATCGAGTCAATCGACTGCAAGAATTGGAACTATTAGATGAAAGACGCCAACATGCTTATACTCATCTCAAAGCATATCAGCAACGCATGTGCAGGAGCTACAATCATAAGGTCATTCCTCGTAACTTCAAGGTTGGTGATCTAGTCCTAAAAGAAAATCCAAGAAACCAGCAAGATAGAGAAAAGAAAGGGAAATTTGAACCTAACTGGTTGGGTCCCTATGTCATCATTTCAGTCTATGGATCAGGTGCCTATCAGCTAACAAATTCTGAAGGAGATGTGCTTGATGATCCAACTAACAACATTCATCTAAAGAAATACTATACTTAAGGTAGCCTAGTGCACGACAAAAGCCAAAAACAAACAAAAAAATCAAAAAAATCCATAAAAAGCAAAAAATACAAAGTACAATAAAAACAAATGGTGAAAACCTGGTAAACAGGCGCCCTTGTGAAAGGCCGGCTCCGTTATCTATATCCATGCCATTTTATCCATCAAAACACTATCGGCCATCGCCCGACACTTAGCATCTATCCATCCAGGACATACTTAGCGTAGTCACTATCCTGAGTTATCCATCTGTATCTATTTTTCTTATCACATTTCACCATGGCTTGGAAATCACTGTACATAATCATATCCAGAAGCACACTCACCTAGGGGCATTAAACTGTTCAAAAACTTGCAAACATTCACGACATTCCAACTATTGTAAAAACCTCAGACACAGGACATCCAACAAACACAACTACACTTCATCACAAACAACCAAAACACGAACAATACACAACAAATTCAAGGATGGATGATTTTCTAAAATACTAAATGTTGCATTATCGCATTAAAGTCTTGATTATTTTGCATTTTGAACTTTTTAAATAAATTGGAATCTTCTCCTTATCAAAAGCTTCAAAGCCAGAGATCAAGAGGCACTTCCAACATTTTCTTAGTTTTCTGTCTGGGAGGCAATCACTTGTACTATGTGAATATTTGCCTCGAGACGTGATCCATATCACTGAAGGCCTGATTCCATTTCACGCATATAAATGATCTAATCTTGTATGTTTACGCAATACGCACTCAGGTCGTCCTGGTTCAATTATACCTTGACGCTTGTGCTATCTTGCAAAATTAAAAATCATGTAAATTTTACTCAGGTCATTATGGTTCAATTATACCATTATGCTTGTATAAATTTTCAACATATCCAAAAATCAAGAAAAGCTCCATGATGATATTTACAAAGAAAGCAAATAAATGGTTCTATCGGATGGCAAATACAGAATGAGAGATGCTCCAAAAACAATTAGTTGCATATCATTTTACAATTAGTTGCATATCATTTACAATTAGTTGCATATCATTCTTACATTATCATTTTGCATCATTATTACATCATTTTTATCTTACATGTAGCAGCATATTCAAAACATACATATCATTTTCAAGATACATCTCACATCATATAAAAACATGCATCCTGCAGATCACACATTGCAACATTACATCATCATATAAAAAGGAAGTGGTACACATAAACATGCATCCATAAACACATCACATCGATCAAAAAATGGTGCTCTATATATATCTCTCAAAAAATGATCAAAATCTACAAAATGTGTCACAACTGTGTCCAGTACAAAGAATACACTACTCAAAATACAATAGAGACCATGTCTCTCAAGTATGACTATCCCCTGATGGAGATGGTCTAGCCCCAGATGCCCCTGCCCCTGGATCTCCAGGAGGGTCCTGTCTGGCTCCCGATACACTCGCACCCGGATCTGCAGGAGGGTCCTGTCCCGCTGGCCCTGTCACTCCACGGCTCTCAGATCGTGTCCCAGCAGTTCGAGATCGGCTCGATCTCGACTGTGCAAAGCTCTCGACACGCCGCTCTCTAGGTACTGCCGCCTCATAGTGACGCCTATAATATGCAGCCTCCTGAACACTCCGTGTCAGCTCTCTAAGGGTGTCTCTCAAGGGACCACCCGCCGCTGCTCTCTGTATGGTCGCCAAGGCCTCCTCTGCTCGACCCCGCCGCTCCATCTCGGTATCTCTCTCAGTGGTCAACTGAGAAATCTGCCGCTGATAAGTCAAAATCTGTGCCTGTAGCTGCTGCACAGTGATCTGTAGCGTCCGGATCTGCGCATCCTCTATGTGACTCGGCACTCGAACCCGCAGTGGTACTTGTGCTGGTGCCACTCCTCCCACTCGGCCTGTCCTCGGTGCAGGAGGTGGGAGTATATCTATCCTCCTCCTCTGTACTGGTCTCCCCACCTCCTCCTCTCCTCCCACTGCCGCTAGTACCTCTGTAACTCTCCCCTCTCTCCCGGCTCCAATGGCCAATCCTCCTCGCCCCCTCTCAATCCGACCCTACCGTACCGCCCTCTGCACACCTCTGCCTCTCCTCCTCCCTCTATCTCCACCATCATCCCCATCATCCCCCTCATCTCCCCCGTCTCCCTCCTCTCCATCTGAATCAAAAGCTGGCCTCATCTCCTCTGGATCTAAGATCCTAGCCATAGCCCGAGCGACAAATAAACGAGCGAACTCGTCAGTCATGCCAGCATCCTGTATCTCTGGGGCATAGTCCCAGATCTGTCCGGCCAACCCTGTAAACTCCTCAATAGCAACGGCACTGTCAATGGTCGGCCCCTAATCGGCCACATCCTGCTGCCGCCGTGCATATAGGCACGCCCCCTGTGGAATCCCCTGCTACCTCCCGAACTGTCGCAAAACTCGGGTAACCAAAAACCGCTCTATAATGAATGGAGTCCTCCCGATCAGATACCTCGTCATAAAAATGAAAGGCATCTCCATCCCATCCTCTGCCCACACCTCACAGTCTGTATACGGTCTCCAGATGACCGTATCTATATCGTCAAATACCCTCCTCCAGTGCTCTAGTTTGCCCAGCTTACGCTGGACAACTAGGCCTCTATAACCATAAGCATAAGCCGCCCCTACGGGCCTATCTCTGTCTGCCAGTGGCCTAGCTGCTGGAATGTGCTCCCAGCACCATACCTGTAAAAGGGTCACCCCTGCTGATAAACTGCTATAACCGAGGTATACTACCTCATGCAGGCTCCTGTAAAGGTGGGCCAACATCGCTGACCCCCATGCAAATCTCCGGTGCTGTGTGACCATCTGCTCCAGAACCAGCCCCATCCCACTGAAAATCCCTTTGACCTGGGATCAGGACAAAGGAATCCTCCAATGAATCTTGCCAATACAAATGGCAGCGGTGCATAATCCAAATCCAGGAACTCCTGCCACGGTATCTCATAGCCGCAGACACTCTCATCATGAAATATCCGGCGTAGTGCCTCTGTGCCGCCCTCCTCCGTCTGCTCATAAGGCAATATAGCTCCGACCACAGGAATGCGCAGAATACGATAGCAGTCCTCTGGTGTCACTGTCATCTCTCCCGTGGCAAAATGGAAGGTGTTCGTGTCACTATGCCACCTCTCTGCCAAGGCTGTCAACAGTCCCCGGTTCACAGTGAACCGAGGCATATCTAGAAGCGAGGTCAATCCACATCGCTCAATAATGTCCAAGTCTTCCTGTGACAGACGTGGTATCAACGTCCATGGTCTCGGGAATCTCTCCCTCGACTGCACAATGCCCAATCGCTCCTGTCAACAAACAAAACATATCCAATATCAGTTTCCACATCAACAAAAAGATATCAAAATACAACTTCCATCAAAAACATAAAACGAATTTGCTCATCTGCAATCAAAGTTCAAAATCCTATCATTTCATATCAACTTGTAAAACAACTCAAGTTTTCAAAAACCATATCAAAACTTGTAAAACAACTCAAGTACCAAAATCACAAACTTGTAAAACAACTCAAGTTTCCCATCCATATCAGCTTGTAAAACAACTCAAGTTTCCAACCCATATCGGCTTGTAAAACAACTCAGGCTTTCATACACATTTGAACTTAAAACAGATAACACAAATAAATCATGTTCTGATCACCACAAATAGCTTGATATCTATACATAACTTGGAAAAATTCACATCAAAACAAGTTATACAAATGCTCATATTGGATACATACATCACAAACACGACATGCACGCAAAAACACAACTTTTCAAAAACTGCCAAAACTACAAATTTTGGATGGATGCACTAAAACAGACCTCTAAAACGCTAAAACGGATCCACGCGCTAGGCTGCTTGTCCTACGCGCTAACCTATCTGCCTCATGCGCTATATTATATCTAAGCGCTACCCTTTTCTACCCATGCGCTATCTTATTTGACCTATGCGCTAGACTCTGTCTACGCGCTAATATTTTCCTCCCATGCGCTACCCAAACTAACCTATGCGCTAGACTTTGTCTACGCGCTAATCTGTCCTCCCTAAGCGCTCCCCTTTTCATCCTATGCGCTAGGTTAGTCCTATGCGCTAAACCCCTTTGCCTAGGTGCTAACCTTTCAACCCTATGCGCTAGGTCATGTCTACGCGCTAAAATCCCTGTTTCATGCGAACTTCTATGACGTCTATGCGCTAGGTTAGTCCTACGCGCTACCCTGTTCCTTATAAGCGCTACTAAACGCGATACCTGCGCTATTATACGTGGACGCGCTAACCCAGATTTCCTATGCGCTAACAAAATACTTTCAGATGCAACCCCTAAATTGATTTCTATGCGCTAATGTATACTTCGTATGTGCTAATCTACGTCCTAGACGTGCTAAAACGATTTGTCCGCACTTGAAAATTCAAAAAATAGCTAAAATCGACAAAACCAAAAATCAAAAAGAGGTCAAAAGGGTTGACTTACTGGTGGTCCACGTGCAGCTGGTCTCCGGTACCTCCGAACGCGCTCGAAACAGTGTCTGTGATAGGGAATAGGCATTTTCTCTCCAGAGCAAATTATCTTTCTTCAAAAGTCAACAAGCACAAATGAATTCAAATCAAGCCCTTTTCCCCTTTTATAGGAGGAAAATGAAATTAGGGTTAGCTACCTGGGCCTGTAATATGGTCACGGTCTCCCCTATACCAAAACATTTGTAATTTATCGGGAGATGAATCAATTTACACACTTTCTACACGCACGAAATCCTATACATCATACGAACTTCATCAATTTAAATCAACAATTTTTCAAAACAAAAAAAAAAATATATTGATTCATCTCCCGAGGGGGCATCACATCAAACATCGAATCTGGGGCATTGCATTAAAACTGGGGCACGACTGGCAAATCAAAAGAGTGACACAAAAATTGCATTTGATCATAAAAACACAAAAACACATCATTTTCTTTGAAATAACATGTGCACACACGTCACTTCAAAGAGGGGCAAAATGTAGACGTATAAAAATGACCATATTCCTAAGTGAATATTTTATGTTCATTTCCCTATTTGATTAAATCCAATTTAATTAAAATTCACATTCTTCTATTTAATTAAGTAAATCACTTGATTAAATTCACTATACCATTTAATGAATAAATCATTTTATTCAATTAAATCCCCCTAGCCATTTTTAATTAAATTCAAATTTAATTAAATAGTTATCCTAAAATTGAATAAATCAAATTTATTTAATTGCAACAAAATTGAATGAAAATCAAATAATTCAATTAAATCCTATTATCCCCCCCCATCCACTTGCAAAAACCCAAACCCCTTCTTAATCCCTTCTAGAATCTTCTAATCGATTCTAATTAAACTAACCCTCCTCTAAACTTTGTCACATCCCTAAGCAAAGGGAGGTCGCTTCTCAAATGGCCCAAAGTCTTGGATAACCATTGAAGGTTTTCAACCTTCAACCACCAAAAACCTCAAAGTCTTTGAAAACCATTAAAGGCTTCCAACCTTCAACCACTTAATCCCCAAAGTCTCCAATAACCATTAATGGTTATTTCAAACCCTCCCACATGGTTAAAACATTTGTTTTGACTCAACCTCTACTCAACCCAAGGGTCTCATCAAGTCATTAATGCTTTGACCATGATTATCTCTTAATCATTTGCACAAAGGTTTATCCTTGGATTAACTCCTAATTCAGTGGGTAAACCTAACTTAGACTTGACCCTTAGCCTTTAGATAACCATGAGGTCTCCTCAGGCCTTTAATGCCTCCAACCTCTTCTTTCAACCCAATCTGGTGTGGACATTTGTCACCATTTCATTGGTGCAAATTGTGCACATGGATCCCCAACTTTCAAACCTGGCCCTTGATTAAACCTTTCAATCCTGACCATCCATTGCCCTGTTTATGCTATAAATAGAGCTCTCATTCCTCCATTCTTAACAATCATCTTTCAAATTTGAAGCATCACACTTATGCTCAAATTCTTTCAAGCTTTCATTTTATATATGCTCATCATTTAGCCTCTCTTTAAATCAGGAAGTAGACTAAATATGCATGCTTAGATTACTTTCTTTATCATTTTTAGTTCAATCATAGACTAAATATAGTATGCTAGGATAGTATTCATACTAATCTTGCCATCTTATCATCTAGTTTATTGCATTTTATCATCATATATAGCTTATAACACATCTCATACTAAAATCTATAAAAAGCATCTCTCGTTCTCATATTTGCCATCCCTAAACCATTTTGCTCAGTGATCTGAGAGCAAAACATTGGTTTGAGGGAAATTGTGAGATAGAGAACCATGGGACCCTCCTTGGGAAGCTAAGTAACACTATGTTACTCCATAGCTTGCATCAAGAAGTCCTGTGTGTGTGTGTGGACTGGTATTTCTCATAATTTTCACGTTTTAAGTTTTATTCACCCACTTTTCCCACATACAATTAAAGTTAAAGCATTTTCCTTTGAATTTATAAGCATTAGGTTGTCTTACCGGTTTGCAGTGATCCTGAGTATTTGCAGTACCGGAGCTTTCACCAACTTCAAAGCCAATTCTAGAAGTGTCACCTTTAGGTTTTTGATTCTTTAGCAAGGTGCCAAGTTCCTCTGAGCTTTTCTTGAATTTTTCTTTGTGTTGATTTGCAGTTTCTAGTTCTCTTTCTAAGACTTCTTTCTGTCTCATCAGTTCATTGGAGTCATTCTGAGTATGCATCAGATCTATCTTCAACATGCCATTTTCATAGCTAAGTCTTGTGTTCTCATTTGCTGCATCACTTAGTCTTTTGGTCAATTCTTCTTCATTCTTCTTCCTATCCCCAATTTCTCTACAAAATCTCATAGTCATATCCTACATCTCATTCTTTGTTGTCATGTTCTCTTGTTTCAGCTTGCTTATGTGATCATTAAGTGATTCCTTTTCATCATTCTCATTTTGCATCTTTTCACAAAGTTCTCTTCTCTTGTTTCTTGCAATAATAAGATTTTGTTGAAGTGCCTGAATGATATCCCGAGCTGCCTTTAGATCATCTTCTAGTTTGATATTTTTCAATTTTTCTACATCATAGTCTGAGAGAGCTCCTTCAAGTTGCTTCATCAGATTTTCCATCTTTACTGGTGTGAAGATCTTCCTCAAGTTGTTAGGCTTCTGAAAATAGAGGACCAAGCTCTGATACCAATTGTTAAGATTCCCACAGATATTGAGAGGGGGGGGGGGGGGGGTGAATCAGTATCTAACCGGTGTATAGAATTTCTTACCTTAAAACATGCAGAACATATTATAATAGTGTACCGGTATGCAAGAAGTAATGCAATAAATAGAATTAAAAACATCCACATGAAAAGCACACCATGACACAAGGATTTAACGAGGAAACCCGGTGTGGGAAAAACCTCGGTGGGATTTGTGACCCACAATATCCACTTACTAGCCAATAAGAGAATATTACTTACAAGAGGGGCCTGCACATGCAGGAAGGCCAACTGCCTAGAGCTCACTGCTCAATGGGAAGTCTCACTGACTTACAATGTGGATTATACAAATCTAATATCTTGTACTGCTTTACAATAGCATCTATAATGCCTAATTCAGTATCGGTTGTTGCTCTGCTTCTTACATAAACCCTTTAACCTATATTTCACATAATAGGTCTGCCTTAATATTTCGCATACATCACTTTCTTAAATTTCTTCCTTACCTCCAAAATGTCTACAATGATCTCTTTTATATATAAGAGTCATGTTGAGGAACACCATATCTATTTTGTGCATGTATACCATACTCTACAGGCATGTCATGTTCTATTGTATTGCCCCCAAATTTGACATGAGGTTTCCTTGTGTCCAAATTTTGAGCATGCCTTGGAATATCCCATTGCTTTGGTGGTTGATCCTTAGCATTGATATGTGATTGAGCATATTTTTCTCCATAAGACTTCCATAATGGTCTATGAAGGTGAGTATCATATGTTTGACCATGTGTATATGGGACCTCTAGTTTTTGAAGCAAAGTTGATGGTGATTCAGGTACCATGTGTGGTCCTCTATTTCCTCCACTATTAGGTCTCCTTTGATCCATATTGGAGTGAGGTTGTTGCAAAGGTCGATTTTCCATTATTTGAGACATGTCAAAATCATGAGGTATCTTGGCTCCACTTTGTGCCATCATTTGTAAGAAGTATTGTCTATCCCTCCTCATTATTTCCTCAACCAATCGATTGAAATGGGGATTCATAATGGATTCTTCTACATCTGCTGAATGTATTGAAGAGTTGTCCACATTGTCATTGTGTGTAGCATTGTTGTTTGTAGTGTCTACGCTTTCCACATTTGGAATGTTTCTATAAACATCCATGTCAGGCAATGTAGTGTGCCCAGGATTGAAAAATATATCATTGTCATACTCATAAGAACTCATGTTTGCGGACTCTTGAGCCTCTTTAGTTTCTCTCCTAGATTTTTGAAGACGGGTTTCAACCATGAACTAGGTATTGACCAAGATGTGTAAGACTAGATGAAAAATGGAAAGAGTATGGAAGACCAAGAGTTGAATGGAATGTAAATGAATCTGAAGTGTACTTGCAATGTCCAAAGTGCAAGACCAAGTATGTATGTAGTAGAGTAGGTGTGACTTCCAAAGAGAGGATAGTTTCTCTTGATGAGGTAAGTTGACCTTGACTCTAAGTAAAACCAAATGAGACCCAAAGGTAAGAAACCTTGATGAGGGACCACTTAGCAAAGTGTTGTTGTATGTAGTGTGTTGACAAAGTATGATGAGGACAAGCAAGTGACCTTTTGACTCAAGTTTAGACAAATGTGAATGTAATGTGAGATGTGAAGCAATGATGGACTGTGTGAGACCCAAAGACAGGTTGAATGCTAGATGAAACCTGGAGAAACAACCTAGGAAGCTCAAGTGTTCCGAAATTGATTTCTTTTGTTTGCTGGACTGTGAAATTCTCTTGCAATTTTTGAACACAGACGCGCCTATATACTGCACAGACGCGGTTATCCTACGCAGACGTGTTTCTATTCAACACAGACGCTGTTATAAACACAGACGCTATTCTGCCCTTCACAGACGCATTTATATGACCCAGACGCAGTTAAAACAGACACAGACGCGTTTCTGTTAAGTTTGTGCAATTTTTTCAATCTGTGATGTCGTTTTGTTGTGACCAAATCTGACTGTTTGACTGTTTTTCGTGACAAGAGGACACAATGTTGATGAGGACTCAATGTTTGCAAGTGTTTAGACTTCAAAATGACTCCAAGAAAGTGTGTTGTTTGATGTAAAATTGTTTTGCATACACTTGAAGACACAAAAGACACAATGTTTTGTTGTTTGGTCTTGAATGTTTGAATGTTTAAAATAAGTCAAGCACAATTCTTATGGCTGGCCAAGACAATAGTTGTTGATCCCACATGGGGTTTTACCCCCGAGGCTACGCTATTCAAAGCGGATACTTAGATGCTTGACCTCACTGGCTCCACCCTCGGCACTCACTTCTCGGGTCAGCCAAGCATCAGTCCCCACGAAAACTCCCCATAATGAACTTTGTATCTCTACTAAGAACCGTATGTGTGTGGGCCGCTACCAGAGGTCCGACCTCCTGCGCCAACAACTAGAAGGATTTGGGCTTCTAAAACAAAATGGTGCTAGTAAGGGCATCCGCCCGTGTGGCCATACATGCGGCACTTTCAGCTCTGTAAATACAGAAGGCTCCCAGCCGGTAGGGGTTACGCTCTACAAATGATCAAATAAATTTGATCAAACGGGTTTATGGGGAGACATAGTGTCGGTATGAACTAATCAGTACACGTTATTCATAGTTTTCACCATGAATACATTTGATTATAGTGGTTCGGAAGAGGTGGGTTTTCCTCGCTACCACTTGGGTCGTTCTCTTCTCACTAGTAGTCCTAATGACCACACGGGAAGACAGGCCCTCTAAAGATTAAACAAAAAGAGCCTATTGCTCAAGACACAAAAGACAATGATTCAATTTTAGTGCACCAATGGAAGTGTTTGCTATTCTATGAAAACAAAGCACACAACAAAAATTCAAAACCCTAGCCAAGGACCTGCAACAAAAGTTGTTAGTAGTTTGGGTTGTTTGACATAATCACCCCTTCCTGCAAACACACAAGTTAGGTACATTTTAAAAACCCCAAAAAAAACTTTGTGACATAGGGGCCTTCAACAAAACATTTTGCTTCCAAGACGAGCTGCACCAATTTAGTTAGCTAGATCTGAAAGTGTTAGTCCAAAAATAAACCAGATCTGAAACCCTAAGTACAAAATCCGAAAATTGAATCAATGAAAACTTCAAAATTTCAAAACAGTAAATACACAGACGGTGTTACCCTCAACACAGACGCGTCTGGATAACACAGACGCGGTTCTGTGATGCACAGACGTGCCTAAAAATCACAGACGCTCCTTTCCGACACAGACGCGGGTAGAAATAACACAGACGTGTTTTTGAAACACAGACGCTCCTTTCTGAAACCTGCAAAATAAAATTTGTCGAAAACACAGACATGATTCCAGATCCCGCAAACGCACCAGAAAATCAAAGACGCGATCCGAAAGTTCACAGACGTAGAAAAAAAACTAAAATGCTGTCAAAAAATGTCCGATCTGCAACTTCAAAAACGCAAAATCTGCAACAGGGAGGTTAGATGCAAAGGGACAAGAGTCCCACCGGGCATGCCAAAATGTGTATGGTGAAAATGGATACAATAATAACATAATTGAAAGGCTAAATGAATTCAACCACCAAACCCTAGCCTAACAACAACAAAGATCCACCATAACATATGAAGATTACCTAAGACAATGTAAATAAAACAAAATCACAAAGATTATACCATCACATATCCAATAGGGTTTTGATCTCCATTCTTCCTATCTCCATTGATCTTGCTTGATATATTTGCTCTCAGATTTTATGTGCACAAGAGCTCAACAAAGAACAGAATGTGGTTGCAAGTAGGATCATAGTGTAGTCAAAATGATCATTAGGGTTTGATAATGAAGGAAGCATCTCCTTAAATAGAAGACACAATATGAAATGGAGGGATAAGATTGAGAGGTGTAAAAAGGAGGTCGGCTAGGATTAGAGGGTAGGTAGAAGAAATAATAGAATAATGAAAGAGGTAGGTAGTGTATGAATTAAGAGATGAATGGCATGTGTCATGTGTAGAAAAAGATAATGAATTAATTAAATAAATAAAGATTTATTTAATTAATAGAAGAAGTGGGATCAATTAAATAAATAAGAATATTTATTTAATTTAGGAAAATGATAATTTAAATAAATAAATGTATTTATTTAAATGAGAAATAAGGCTAGAAGAGGATAAATGAATTAATTAAATAAATAAAGATTTATTTAATTAATAGAAGAATTAAGCTTATATAATTAAATAAATAAAATATTTATTTAATTAGACATGACAATTTTAGGTGTCTACACTTACAAGAGGGGCCTGCACATGCAGGAAGGCCAACTGCCTAGAGCTCACTGCTCAATGGGAAGTCTCACTGACTTACAATGTGGATTATACAAATCTAATATCTTGTACTGCTTTACAATAGCATCTATAATGCCTGATTCAGTATCGGTTGTTGCTCTGCTTCTTACATAAACCTTTTAACCTATATTTCACATAATAGGTCTGCCTTAATATTTCGCATACATCACTTTCTTAAATTTCTTCCTTACTTCCAAAATGTCTACAATGATCTCTTTTATATATAAGAGTCATTTTACAACATGCCTAGTTGGCTTATAAAGTTTTACAATAATAAACAAAATATAATATAACAAAATCCTGTCGGCCTCTGTGTCGGTGCCGGTGTCCTGAGTGCCGGTGTAGAGTCTGATCGTTGATGTCGGTGAACTATCTTGCCAGTGTAATGCCTTGCTGGTATAATGCCTTGCCGGTGCCATAGGATTGCAAGGTTGCCATCAATGACAAAACCTTCAATCACCTACAATGTCTCATTGGAGTGTGCATATGCCAACAAGTGCAAAATTGTATCTTTCTCCTTCGAAGGGATAATTACATAAGTTCATTGCCTTAGATTGTATGATAATAATTATTATGAAATTATGGTCTTGAAAGGATGGATTTAATTATATTATGTAAAATTTAAATATATGTTTAACATCAATATAATAAACATATTTAATTTAATTATGCAATAAAGGATACCAAAATATGTGTATTATATAAAGATAACGAACATAAGACTAATTGGGTTCTACATTTTAAAAGATGAGTCCATCTTAATAATTAAGTTGAAGTTAAGTCCATAATGGGCAATGTAGTCACATAAATCTGTCCATTTTAATTAAATGAATATTTCGTATTTATTTGATTAAAAATCCACTAGCCATCAGTTAATTAAATTAATATTTAATTAATTCATCTCCAAACATTCTTCTATTAATTAAATAAATTATTCAATTTATTTTAATTAATTCATTAAATCAAATTCCCATCAATTAAATAAATAAAATCAATTTATTTAATTAAAATCCCCCTTTTCCTCTTTTAAATAAAACATTTATTTAAATCATTATCCCCACCCCACTTGCATTTTCCTACAAATGCAACTTGCACACATTATTGAAATAAATGAATTTTTATTTCAATAAAATCCTATTTTCCCTCACCCACCAAATCCACTTGCAAAATCTAATCCCCTTCTAGATTCTTCTAAACCCTTCCTAATTAGCCTAAACCATTTCCTAAATATTGTCACATTCCTAAGCAAAATGGAGTCACTTCTCAAATGGCCCAAAGTCTTTGAAAACCATTAAAGGCTTCCAACTTTCAACCACTTAATCCCCAAAGTCTCCAATAACCATTAATGGTTAATTCAACTCTCCCACATGGTTAAAACATTTGTTTGACTCAACCTCTATCCAACCACAAAGGTCTCATCAAGCATTTAATACTTTGACCATGATTATCTCTTAATCATTTGCACAAAGGTTTATCCTTGGATTAACTCCTAATCCAGTGGGTAATCCTAATTTAGGCTTGACCCTTAGCCTTTAGATAACCATGAAGTCTTCTCAGGCATTCAATGCCTCCAACCCCTTTCTTTCAACCCAATCTTATGTTGACATTTGTCACCATTTCATTGGTGCAAATTGTGCACATGGATTCCCAACTTTCAAGCTTGACCCTTGATTAAACCTTTTAATCTTGGCCATCCATTGCTCCATTTTCCCTATAAATAGAGCCCATTCCTTCATAATCCAGATCCTGAAAACTTGTAAGCATTTAGACTATAGCCATTTTAGAGAGCATTTAGCATAGCATAACTAAATATTGTCTTTTTGGTTAAAACACATCATTTTAGCATTAAAATAGCTTTTCATTTCATGTTTGGAGCTATTCTACAATCTCAATCCTCCATAAGCATCCATAGTGCAAAAAGCTGCTGAGAGCTACACTATTTTGGAACTTGGAGAGGAGAGGAACAAGGGAGAAAGAACTAATATCATGTTAAGAGATAGTTGGAGATATCTCATTGTCTTACTTTTTTAGTTAGATATATTTAGCATGTTTTTAGTGTCTCCTTTGGAATGCCTTCATTGTGTTTGGTTTTTAGATTGATTAACTCTAACATCTTGTGTGTTTTATGTTGTTTGATCTTAGACTAACATTGTGTCATTTAGGAGGGCATCATTTGGTGAACCCGACGTGAACCAGTAATCCCGTCAATAACACCAATAGCAGCAGCAACTGTATCAGAACCCGCAGCAACATCTATGACACCAGCAATTCCTGCAGAAGCCACTGAGTCACCATTACCGATACTTCCAGTGACAAATCCATTAAACCCCATCACAATTCCTGCAGCACCGATCACTACAAGGATACATAAACCAATCACACCTGCCGTGTTTAACTCCAAAGACATCCCAGTATGGTATAGCAATCGGATGCTGGAAAGTGATTCAGAGACCGACTCACATGAATGGGAATTTGATTCCGTGCAACTTAACACTTCAGATGAGGAAGACACATCACCACCTCCGCCCCACAAAGACATCCCTGTTTACGGAGAAGCACAGATAAAGACCACTTGGGTACCTGAGCTGGAAACATCTTCCACAGACCCTACGTCTCATCCTACGCCTGATTCTGACAGGGAGAGTACCATCAACGACCTTCACCACACTGTCTTAACCCTCACTGATACATCTCCCGCACTTAACCTAATCGATGACGTAATGCCCATTGTCCACCCTGAACTCATTGAATGGAACCAACCAAATCCCCCATGTCTTGACCTCTTCCAGAACGATGAGGCTATCATTGACTTTTTGGAATTAAGGGATAATCTACCAAGCGGGGATCACAAAGCTGGATTCGCCATTGAACTTAATAGCGCAGCATACTTCGGGGCGGATGCCAAACCCTTCAGCTGCAAAAATATAACAATAAAACATGGATCTTCCAGTGAAAACCACACTGTGGCACTATTTGATCCGACAAAAGTAAAAAGAAAGAGCGTATCCAATGGTGAAAACCTCTCTGAGGCGCCTGAGGATGAAGGGTTTGACATCCTCCCTGCTAGTACACAACAGGAACGATCAACGATTCTTATCAAGGAAACCAAAGAATACAATGTGGGGACTCCTGAAAATCCTCATATCATACATCTGGCATCTCTTCTCACTCCAGAGGAACAGCCTCAATTTATAGAGTTCTTCCAACAGCGTCAGATCAACTTTGCATGGTCATATGCAGACATGCCTGGGCTTGATCCTGATTTAGTCATGCATCATCTCACAGTAGCAAAAGGAGCCAAACCTGTCAAGCAGAAGCTTCGTAAGATGCATCCTCAGATTGCCATGCTAGTCAAAACAGAACTCAAGAAACTCCTGGATGTTGGTTTCATTAGACCAATTGATTATGCAGAATGGATCTCCAACATTGTACCAGTTGGCAAAACAAAAGGGGGCATCCGCATTTGTACAGACTTCAGAGATCTGAATAAGGCATGTCCTAAGGATGACTTCCCTCTACCAAATATCGACATCATAGTAGATTTGACAGCAGGACATGCCATGCTTTCACTCATGGATGGCTTTTCAGGATACAATCAAATAAAGATCGCACCAGAGGACCAACATAAGACAGCCTTCACATGTCCATGGGGCAAATACTGCTGGAATGTAATGCCTTTTGGTCTAAAGAATGCAGGAGCGACCTATCAAAGAGCAATGACCACCATCTTCCATGACATGATGCATACTATAATGGAAGATTATGTGGATGATTTACTAGCAAAATCACTTACTAGAGAAGGACATCTCCATATCTTAGATCAAATCTTTGATAGACTGGAACAATACCATGTTCGACTCAACCCAAAGAAATGTGTCTTCGGAGTGACCTCCGGGAAGCTTCTAGGATACATTGTCTCAAGCAAAGGCATTGAGGTCGATCCAGCAAAGGTTAAAGCAATCATGGACATGCCACCTCCAAAGAATATCAGTCAGCTAAGGACACTACAAGGACGGCTTCAATCCATCCGAAGATTCATTGCACAATTGGCTGATAAGTGTCACCCATTTACACATTTGCTACACAAGAACATCCGCTTTCAGTGGGATGCTCGATGCCAGCAAGCATTTCAGACACTTAAAGACTATCTCATGAATCCACCATTGCTGATGCCACCAGATCCAAGTAGACCGTTGTTACTTTATATCTCAGCAACAAGTACAACATTGGGTGTACTACTGGCACAACATAATGCAGAAGGTAAAGAGTGTGCTGTTTACTACATCTCTCGTACACTGGTTGGCTATGAACTCAATTACACACCTATTGAGCGAGCTTGCCTAGCAGTAATCCTGGCAGCCACTAAATTGCGGCACTATCTGTTGACACACAAGGTACAACTTATCGCAAAGATTGATCCACTCAAGTATTTACTTAGCAAAGCAGCATTGACAGGTCGCTTAGCCAAATGGGTGATGATTCTAAGTGAATTTGATATTGAGTATGTGGACCGTAAAGCTATCAAAGGTCAAGTTATTGCAGATCAGTTGGCCGATGCACCACTCATAGGCGATCATCCTCTCATTTCCAATTTTCCAGATGAAGAGATATTCATGATCACAACAGCACAACCATGGAAACTATATTTTGATGGTTCATACACTAGGCACGGCTCGGGGGCAGGCATTCTGTTTATCACACCTCAAGGTGATAGCATCCCGAAGTCTTACAGGCTCACATTTCCATGCACAAACAACATAGCAGAGTATGAGGCTTTGATCACAGGACTCAGGCTAGCCATACAATGGAAATTACAAGAACTGCAAGTATATGGCGACTCACAACTGGTCATTCGACAAGCAACTGATGAATATCAGACCAAAGATGATAAACTCATGCCATATAAGCAAATGGTGGACAATCTAAAGGCATCATTTACTACTATCACTTTTGAGCAGATACCAAGAGATCAGAATTGAGCTGCTGACGCTATGGCTACTATCGCATCTCTCCTAGATCTTCCACAGAATTCAACACGCTACGAGTTCTTGGTAGAACAGCTTTGGATTCCCGCTTATGATATCCCCGAATCCGAAATGATATGTCGCCTTGTTGGTTCTGAATCCCCATGGTACGGTGAGTTCTACACCTATCTTCGCGATCACACCCTTCCTCCCAACCAATCGAATAACCAACGAAAAACCTTCATTCGCCAAACTGCTCGATATACCATTATTGCCGAAACCCTATACCGACGTAGTCTTGATGGTACTCTCCTTCGATGTCTGGAACAAGATGAGATAACAAAGGCTTTGGAAGAGGTACATGAAGGAATTTGCGGGACTCACTCAAGCGGTCCATCACTAGCCAAGAAGATCATGCGAGCTGGATACTATTGGCCATCTATGGAAAAGGATTCCTACTACTTTGTTAGGAAATGCAAGAAATGTCAAGTTCATGGCGACCTGATACATGCACCAGCACAGGAACTGCAACCAATCACAACACCATGGCCTTTTTGTCAATGGGGCCTTGACCTTGTGGGTAAAATCCATCCATCTTCATCCAATGGCCATAAATTCATTATTACCGCCACCGAATATTTCACCAAGTGGATCGAAGCTGTTCCACTTACCCAAGTCACCGGCAAGCAGATCGCCTCATTCATCCTCAATTACATCATCTGCCGGTATGGTGTACCCATGTCTATTGTCACAGATAACGGTCTCCCTTTCAAAAATCAGGATGTCCGTGAGCTTTGTGAGAAATTTCATATCCAACACCGCTTTTCCACTCCCTATTACCCACAAGGCAATGGTCAGGCCGAAGCATCCAATAAAAACATATTGAGGATCCTAAAGAAGACAGTCAATGATGCCGGTCGTGATTGGCATGTTCAATTGAATCCAGCATTATGGGCATATCTAACTAGCATTCGAACCCCTACAGGTGCAACTCCTTATTCATTAGTCTATGGTGCAGAAGCTATCTTACCTATTGAGGTTGAGATACCATCATTACGAGTTTCCTTGCATAATCTCATTGATGATGACGCATACAGAGTATCCCGTCTTCAGGACTTAGAGTTACTTGATGAGAAGCGACAAGCTGCATACAACCATCTCAAAGCCTATCAGCAGCGCATGAGTAGAAGCTACAATCACCGAGTTAGACCTCGTACATTTGAGGTAGGTGATCTTGTTCTTCGAGAGAATCCTCGCAACCAACCAAACAGAGAACATCAAGGCAAATTTGAATCAAATTGGCTCGGCCCATATGTTGTCACTGCTGTATTCGGGTCCGGGGCATATCAGTTAGCTACTTCAGAAGGAGAACCGCTTGCAGATCCAATCAATAGCATGCACCTCAAACGGTTTTATACCTAAGGTATACAGAGCATCAGGCTCCCCTACATATCAAGAAAATATCAAAAACATTCAGAAAATGTCCTGAAGAAAATACAAAAACATTCAAAAAAAAAGTAAAGAAAAATCATGCATCCAAACGGTGAACAACCACTCCGGTGGCACCTTGGGTAAGTACGATGGCGAAAACCTGGCAAACAGGCGCCACTCGTAAAGGCAATGGCTCCAGTATCTTTCAGGCTCATTGCGATCACATTCATGCACACACACATCCATCCATCCAAACTATGGCTTGTTATTTGATCTGCAATTAAGAAAGTACTCCACGCGTCTAGCATCCCACCTTTTCATAGTCAGGTCTACAAACTGGGGGCAATACCCTTACCCTCGTAATGGAAGTGGATTCTACATTGTCTTATATATCATTACGCTCTTCATTCAGGCAATCATCAAAAATCCAAAAACATTCAAAAATGACTCTCAAAATACCAAAAACATTCAAAATTGTTTCACAAAATCCAAAAAACATCAGAAAACCCATCAAAAATCACACAAAAACATGGCAACACCTTGTACATATTTATCCGATCAGATACAAAATAAACATTGACAAAATACTCACACAATGACCACTTATCACTCGACCAACACAATCAACATCAACAATCCAAACCTGTCTTTAAACAAGGATGCATCCTTCCTTACCAAAACAAAGACAAGATGACATTTTCTTTGACAAGAAAATTATGTTAAGCTATCAAATACTTGATTGATTTGTGAGTACAATCGTTCGTTTATCTGTATCAGGATCTTTCAGCATTGTTTTGTATCATTTGCGCATTATTTCCGATGAAGTTCTGGGGCATGTGCTAATGGTGTCTACGTGGGAAGTTCACCAAGCTACGTGATCTTATGCAAAAATACAATCATAGATCACTACGGCTTGCTGACTACAGCGTATACCTCGACCATATGAACATGAACCATTACCAAGGATCCTTATTCTTTATTCTTTATGTATATATACTGTTTGGTTGCAGGTACAATGCTCATTCTTTGGTTCCTCTTCCTCCAAATTGGATAAAGGTTTTATTTTCTTAAGTACGGTATGAACTTGTCTCAGGATCTGATCAAGCCTAAGATCAAGGAGGACGATCCAAGTCATGCATGAAAGGAGATAATCCTTATCTGTTCCGCAAGCAATACTCTGGTCAACTTGATCCATTATATCAAGTTGCTTGTATTAACTTGCTATATCAAAATCCATGTAAGAAATACTCTGGTCATCTTGAATCATTATGTCAAGATGCTTGTATTTTCTTACAACATTTTAAAGCTCAATGATGAAAATAGAGCACTATGGATCGTCATTTCATCTCATCTGTATATATTGCATTTCGTTGCATTCCACCCATCCATACATTCATAATAGATGCATATCATGCATACATAGTCATAATAATGCATACTCTATTTTCCTCTTCTTCCATAGGAATGAGTCATAGGTTCTCCATTTCTTCTATCTAACATCGAACACCCCCCCTCACCCTCCCCATCTCGATAATCAGCATCACATACCCTACATCGTGTCCCCATCAACCCAATCAAGGAACGTTCATCACCATCCATCTCTAATAGGAGGGATTGTGTTTCCCATCCTAAGTCATCCAATAAGTCAAGCCAGTTACTCTGTCTACACAGATACATCGACTCACACACACCTAGACTATCAACAGATACTCTGATCAAGTATCTTCGGGTCTCAACAGGTAATCGATCATGGTAATCCTAGACTACAACAGGCATTTATCATAATGACCTAGTCTCAACGGGGTTGCCATGATTCCCCACAACCATCCATCACATGCACACACCATCAATTGATCAACCAATCAAACACAATCACACCGGACAATTACATCAATTGTCTAAGTCTCAACGAGTATTTTTGCTTCATATACCTTGACTTCATCGGGCAATTGCATCAATTGCCTAAGTCTCATCAGGTCACTTTGATTCACTTACTCAGACTTTATCTTGTCCAAGCAAACAACTGGCATCAACTGTCATGCTTTGACTTGACCGGGGCAATTAAACCGATTGCACCAGATTGTTCAACCAATTTTGATCACTTGTATAGCACCACTCGAAAGAACAACCACCACATTTTCACTGTATCTCCTGCATGACCTAAGGGTACTCACTGGCTTGATGTTTCTCCATTTTATCCTCGTTTTCTTCTATTTTTCACCCACGTTGCTAACTTATTCTTTTCTATCACCTCGCCAATTTTCATTCTTTTTCGAGAGATCGCCCGGTTTTTCGAAAAATTTCGGCCCATCTCTCGAGGGGGCATACCACCCATTAAATTAACATTTAATGGGGCATTTCTTCGCACCAGTTTTTCTTTCTTTGAAACGATGCGATAAACTGCACCGTCTCAAAGAGGGGCAAATGTAGTCACATAAATCTGTCCATTTTAATTAAATGAATATTTCGTATTTATTTGATTAAAAATCCACTAGCCATCAGTTAATTAAATTAATATTTAATTAATTCATCTCCAAACATTCTTCTATTAATTAAATAAATTATTCAATTTATTTTAATTAATTCATTAAATCAAATTCCCATCAATTAAATAAATAAAATCAATTTATTTAATTAAAATCCCCCTTTTCCTCTTTTAAATAAAACATTTATTTAAATCATTATCCCCACCCCACTTGCATTTTCCTACAAATGCAACTTGCACACATTATTGAAATAAATGAATTTTTATTTCAATAAAATCCTATTTTCCCTCACCCACCAAATCCACTTGCAAAATCTAATCCCCTTCTAGATTCTTCTAAACCCTTCCTAATTAGCCTAAACCATTTCCTAAATATTGTCACATTCCTAAGCAAAATGGAGTCACTTCTCAAATGGCCCAAAGTCTTTGAAAACCATTAAAGGCTTCCAACTTTCAACCACTTAATCCCCAAAGTCTCCAATAACCATTAATGGTTAATTCAACTCTCCCACATGGTTAAAACATTTGTTTGACTCAACCTCTATCCAACCACAAAGGTCTCATCAAGCATTTAATACTTTGACCATGATTATCTCTTAATCATTTGCACAAAGGTTTATCCTTGGATTAACTCCTAATCCAGTGGGTAATCCTAATTTAGGCTTGACCCTTAGCCTTTAGATAACCATGAAGTCTTCTCAGGCATTCAATGCCTCCAACCCCTTTCTTTCAACCCAATCTTATGTTGACATTTGTCACCATTTCATTGGTGCAAATTGTGCACATGGATTCCCAACTTTCAAGCTTGACCCTTGATTAAACCTTTTAATCTTGGCCATCCATTGCTCCATTTTCCCTATAAATAGAGCCCATTCCTTCATAATCCAGATCCTGAAAACTTGTAAGCATTTAGACTATAGCCATTTTAGAGAGCATTTAGCATAGCATAACTAAATATTGTCTTTTTGGTTAAAACACATCATTTTAGCATTAAAATAGCTTTTCATTTCATGTTTGGAGCTATTCTACAATCTCAATCCTCCATAAGCATCCATAGTGCAAAAAGCTGCTGAGAGCTACACTATTTTGGAACTTGGAGAGGAGAGGAACAAGGGAGAAAGAACTAATATCATGTTAAGAGATAGTTGGAGATATCTCATTGTCTTACTTTTTTTAGTTAGATATATTTAGCATGTTTTTAGTGTCTCCTTTGGAATGCCTTCATTGTGTTTGGTTTTTAGATTGATTAACTCTAACATCTTGTGTGTTTTATGTTGATTGATCTTGGACTAATCTTGTGCCATTTAGGAGGGCATCAGGCTATAATGATGTTTAAAAATGTGTGTAGTATTTTTAAATTGCACAATAGATTAGAAGAATATCCAAAAAGCTATATTGTATTAACAAGTTTTACCAAAAAGTAGTACTTATTATTGAGGCTAAATGTCTAAAGAGTCATAGCTTAGTTTTAAAAAATTGAGGGAATGTGCCAAATTTAGTATAGATTGAACATAGGCCAATGAAGTAAAATAAAGAAAACATGTGATAAGACAAAATAAACAATAAAAAAAGGGAAAATACTACGTGAAATTTGAAAATCAAAAGCTAATAGAGACTTGCAAGCAACCCAATGTGGAATATATAAAATAAAGTACAAGAAAACAAAACTAATGGGATGCCATTAAAATTAAATAAATTATTGAAAAACTCTTTGGAATGGCATGGAGAGAGAACGTAGAGGTAAGGAACACAAGAAGGGTCCAAATGGCAATGAACCAAAATGAGAAACATGACCGAAGAGACAACCCACACAAAAAGGAATCTTCAAAAAATCTGTAATATATAGACAAGGTAGTAATTTCACAACTTAGAGAAGATGTAAAGGATTCTTGAAAGATAAGAAATAAAGGGAGAATAAAATGAAAACCGAGCCAACACAGTAATAAAAGACCCAAACGTGTGCACCAAATCACCATTAATGGGTGTTAGCAACTTAATACAATTATTATAGTGAATGGATGATAGGTCATATATCATGTTGGAGGTTGAGGTGTTGGAGGTTTTCTCCCAAGTGTATCATCATGGAGAACCTCAATAATTTCATGGGGTAATCCATCAACGACTTATAACTTTTGATGATTAGGGAAGTACATAAAGTGTTACCATCATACTAGGACGAATTAACATGAAATTCCAATAACTCACTTATTGCAAGATAGAGAGAGAAATAAAGCACCAAAGAGCAAAAGAGTGGTTCTATTATAATGTCAAAAGAAAACCCTGAAAGTTTGATTAAAAAAATACAAAGAAAATAAAGGATCAAGAAAACACAAAGAAATTATGCAAAAATTGGATCACAATTAAATATAAAAATTAAAAAATCTTTAATATTCAAGATAATAATAAAGAATGTACTTTGTAAAGACATAAGAAGAAATTCTATCACAAATATTATAACAAATATCTAATAACATTGTTAAAATGTATGTAATTTTGATCTAATATCAAATAAAACTTTATACTTTCATTAAAAATAACAGTTGAATGTTAATTTTGTTCTTTTAATCATATAAAATAATACCAATAGATAGTCACTTAATATATATTGATATATGTTTTATGTATCTTAAGTTAAACAAACATACAAATTGAATATTATATTTTATTTAAAAATAAAAAACATTCATGCAATAATTATATATTTATCTACTTTTCAAAGTAGATTTGGCTGGAAACCTTTGTTGGGGCCTTCTCGTATAGCAGCGAGAAAGAAGTCCAAAGTTGAGGAAATGAGAGAGGAGCAAAAGAGAGGAGGGCTCTGCAAAATACAGTCATGGAGGATACCACCCTGTTGACATAAATGGCAACATTTTCTTTATGCTTTCACATTCTTTCTGACCTAACTGTTGTCTTCTCTTCTGGAGTAATCTCATCACTTTCCTCGGTTTGAGCTAAGGATGATCAACATCAGCGGTCCAAACCCAGAAAGTGATGAAGTTATTCCAAGAGAGAAATCAGTTTAGGCAGAAAGAATGTGAGAGCATATTGAAAATTTTGCTATTTATTGTCAACATATCAAAGTGACGTGCAGTTATATCAATCTGGATAATTCAAGAAATTGTGTAAGTCTTGTGGATCCTGTTGAATTGGATAGTAGTTTGGGCTTCATCACTGTAATTACTATTTCTGTCCTATTTTCTGTGAATTTCTGTCATATAAGAGAAACTAGAGTTATGAACATAGATTCTTGGTTTAATGTAGATCATATGAGAAACTGTGGATGGAAATATGAATTTAAATTTAGAAGCATTTCCTCACGTTGTAAACTTCAATCATGCACAGAGATTTTCAATATTAAATGTTCTTTTCAATGGTACATGCAGTTCTGATTATTTTAAGTTCTGAATTGTCATGTTTTATCCTTCAAGATTTTCTACTGTTTGGTTACTATAATTAAGATGGAAATGGCAGTATAGAAAGAGTTGTTAACATTTGGCACTGATTAGAATCTAGTTTTACTTTCTTGAATTCTTCAAGATTCACCAGCCATTCCACGACAGAGAATATGTTTTAGTTATACCCAACTCAAAGAACTTTATGGTCAATTGATTATGAGTAAAAAGATCTTGTTAGAAATTTGTAACTACAGAGACAGATAATGAGAAGTATGATAAGGCAAAGGCTCTTGTTAAATTGCACAGGCAGATCCAGACGACAAAGAATGTATGATTAAATTGTTCTTGTTAAATTGCTTGGTTCATGAGCTTTAAGGACTCTTCTCAAACATTATAGCGGGGAGGGTATTGTTTCCATGGCACAAGGTAAAGGAAATTTGTGTCCACATCTTGCGAGGACTTGACTTCTTGCATGGGAAACTTTCAATTATTCAAACAGATCTCAAGCCGGAAAACATTCTTTTTTTCTAGCAAAGGTAAATCCGCCATTGCTACAAGCTCTTCTTCTGGATCAAATATTTGCAAGAGACGAAATCGGCAGATGAGATTGAAACAGAAGGGCAAATTAGTACCTCAAGATTGAAACAGAGGAGAATTTGAGTGTAGAAGCAAACAAAGACATGGGGCAGTAAAAAGATCTCGTATGATGCAGTGTAGGGAAACCCATTACAGAGAATTAGAGAACCCATGATTAACAGCCCTTCAATGGCGTCCCTCGATCTCAAGTGCAAGATAGCTTATCTGGGTAATGTCCTCCAGTTCCCAAATCAATTGATTCAGGAGTTGGACCATATTTGGTCATCCTCTAATAAGAAGAATTATGGGGTTTTCACATAGCCAATTCTTGTTTAGGGCAGCGAGAAAGAAGTCCAAAGTGAACGGATCATTTACACAAGCACGCCCATTTGTAGAATAAAGAAAGAATGTGAAAGCATAATGAAAATGTAGCTATTTAGTGTCAATATGTCAAGGTGACATGCAGTTATATGCAAGAATCTTAATATTTTGGTGCTTAAAACTAACAGGTCACTGATGGTACACTGTATATATTACCTGTTTGAATTGGTCAATAACACAATTTTAATGTTTTATGGTTAAGATTTCTTCTGTCTGGATACTTTCGTTACGGTGAGATTTAAGCATAGCATAAACATAAATAGTTAGTTGAATGTGACATTACCCACACATTGGAATTAACATCCATTTATGACAAACATTCCATATGTTAGAAAGATTCATCAATCATTACATGAACGATTCTTTATGATAGCATACTGGATGAACTTTTGACGGTTATAAACATTATTTAATAGAGTTTTAAAATTCAATTAATTGATATTTATGATCAATGTATATTTAAGTTTTGTATTTTATTTAATATTTATATTTAAATATGTGTTTAATGTGTAGATAGATATTTATAAATGAAACAATTAAGAATTATAAATCAAAATGTTGTCTTAAGAAATTCAATGGGAATAAATAAGACATTTAGCTTAGGGAACAATGATAAAGAACAGTTTAGCCTATTAATGGGCCCTTGTGGCTTAATCCAAAGCAGACTAGAGAGAAGATGTCAAGTTGGACTCCTCTGAATCCTGTTTGGGTCAAAATAAATTTCGACGGTGCTATGCGTGGCAACCCAAGCCCGTCAAGTGTGGGCTATGTTGCTAAAGACAACAAGGACAAAGTTATAGAAAAAAATAAACAACGCCTCCCGCTAGAAACAAATAATGAAGCAAAAGTGAAGGCAGCTCTAATGGCAATTCAATTGGCAACAAGGATTGGGGTGACGAAGCTACACCTAAAAGGGGATTCTCAAATCATTATTCAAGCTATTGTTCGGGGTGGAGCACAGAATTGGAAGATTGACCGAGAAGTTTGAGAGATAAATGAATGATTAGCTTCTTTCCACAGTTTCAAAGTATCCCATGTTCTTAAGGAAGGTAATATGGAAGTGGACTTGTGTGCCAACCAGCCCTTTGACCTCCAAGTGGCGAAGTGAAATTTGAAGTGGATTAGCACAATTGTTCAAAGAAAATTGAATAGCAGGTCTCAAAGCAAAAATTTAAATTTCATACCATACCCATTGGCTTGTTTGGGGGTGATTGGTGAGATTTGACGTCGAGCTTTAAATGCTTTATATGGAGGTAGTACGGTGGCATTTTCTAAGAGCGGTGAAATTTGTAAAATCCCTATGCATATCTTTGTGGATATGATATCGGTAGAGAGGAGTCTTTTATATTTGGCAACGGTAGAGGTTCTATTTAAATAGTGTGCCCGATGCAGGCACATTAATGGTGACAAGTGTTTTACATAAGTCTGTCATTTTATTTTGGGACGCGTCTATTTTGGTTTCAAAATGGCAGTACTGATTAACTAACACATGTGTTAGTCGCGTTTTACACTGTCGATTTTGTAATAAACGATTGCGATTGTACGAAAGATCCATTTTGGAGCCAGAATAGCTATGACCCCTTAGCTTGTGGAATATCATCAATCTTTTACGTGAGGCTTATCTTTGACATTCAAGCTTCCCCAATAAGCTAAAAGCCTTCTACAGACTAAAGTGTTGTAGCAACTCTGAGTTCAAATCTTAAGGTTATGGCATTGCGAAGAATTGCAGAGGGTTGTATCTGGTTTTACATGGAGCCCAACTTTTCCTTGCAGGAAGCCAAACCAATGGTGGCCTTCTGGGTCCGAATTTCGCATGAAATATTATCAAACGTCTTTCGTTTCGAGGAAAAAGAGTTTTTGACGAGGCTCAAGATAGTGCTAGGGGAAGAATATCTAATGGCACAATATAAATATCGCACAAACATAGATATTTCTTCCATGTTCACAACATCGTGCTTTGAACTAGTAAGCATGGAGAAGGTGAAATGGATTGTCACAAATTGTGTGAAGGAGGAGTGGCATGGGGGCTAGAAAGTTTCTTGAAAATGTTGCAAAATGGGAGTGGATTCGTATGCCTGGATGGGGTTTGGCTCCATGTGAGAGAATTTCATCCTGCTTTATGCCCCTACCTCCTCTGGAGTGCAAACTGTAACAAGGAGGTATAAAGAACATTAGCACAGATTGGGATGCATGAGATTCAAGAATACTTGCAGGCATGGGAGAGGCAAGACATCTGACGGGAGCTAGAGAAATGGGGTCCAAGTGATCAAAATTTGACTGATGAGGCTCTACATCTTCCAAAAGAAAGAAAGGACACCCAAGAGGATCAAGGAAGCAGTTAGCGAAGCATACCCTGTGGATCGGCTTTTCGGCGGAGGACAACAATGACCTGGATGTCCTTGAGGAACCATAGGATGGAGACCCAAACAACGAAGGGAGAGGCAAGGAACTTGCTATTGCAATGTAATCTTTAGTGTTTTTTGTTCAGGCTTTCTACTTTTGTGATATGAAGATGTAAGTCTATAATTACTGGTAAGTCTGTAGTAGATTAGGTGGTAGGAGATCCTTAAGATGCTTTACTCTCCAAACAATCTATTTTGATGGTTTTGGATTCAGATAATGGTATATGCAAACGTATGTATCTTTGTTTTACATTAATATAAATCAACATTAATCGATGAAAAACAAAACAATAAAGAATAGTTTGGGGATGACCTCACAATGCAGTGGCTAGTTACGAGCCTCTTTCATCGGAGGTCTTGGGTTTGAGTCTACTTGACTGGATCTTACCTCCAAGGAAGAATAGTTTGATGCCCCATAGCACTTAGTTAGTAATGTGGGAATAAATATATTATATAATTGACATTTTATGTTTTTTACAATTTAATTAGTTTAATTTTTACTCATTTTATATTTATGTTTACATTATTTATATAATATAATTTGTTAAATATATAACATATCAAGTTAAATATTTTTAGTCAACTTATACTATTTACTATTATAACTATTTTTAGAGAAATATAGGTAAATTACGTCGAAGATATCATATTTGTCTATTATTTCGCTTAAAAATTATTATATTATTATATTGTCATCAATATTAAATTATTATTATATTATGATATTTAATTATTATTAAGGATATTACTATAATGGTATATTTCTATTAAACCCTTCACCAAAGCAAAAAAATATATTAAGACTAATAATTATTATTATATTATCATATATTTATATTGTTATTATAATATTAGATTGACATAATTACGAAGTTAACTATAAGTATGATGGAGATAGATAGAATTGATTAATAGTTATACTCAAAGTGAGTAACAGTTGAAAGGAGAAAATAAATTAATTAGTTCTTTAGTTTTGCATGCATTTAAGTGTCACAAACACATCAAATTTAATGATTTTGGTTTTTATTAACACATATTTGTGCATCAATTATGTGAGTGTAATATGCCTTCAATATTTTTTTAACAATTATATATTTCAATTATTTTTCTATTTTATTTATAATTAATCGTGTATTAAAAATATAAATTATTTATATGTATTTACATATTATATTAAAAATTGCACATTCTTATATATTATTTTTATTTTAATATTTATTTTTATAAATTTTCAATTATTATTTTTCTTGCTTTCTTTAACAAGAATTTCTTCCTTTTTGGTCTTTAGCCTACCCTTATTTTTTGTCCCTTCACCTTAGGAGGTTTAATTATCTCTTCTTTCTCATCTATCTCCTAGGTTGTTGTGCCTTCTTCCCTCCATCTACTTAGTCATATCAGTTTGCTAAAATCCTGACTTATCCCTTCTCTTCTTTCCCACTCCAACGATGGATCATGGTGTTTGATCTAAAATATTCATAACAATACTTTATACACTCAAATAAAAAAATATTTGAGCTAATAATTAGTCAACTGTTCTTTTAAATTAGGTCCATGTTGAAAATATTCATTTTTTACTAGGTTGATCTTCCTAATAGGATCAAATCTATCCCTTGTAACTCCAAGGAGATCCATAATCAATGTGGCCATCTCAAATTTTATAGTTTTAGTTATCTACATGTTGGCACAAGAAGACACACACCTTTATGTGGAAGACATATCTAGACTTATGCTTTCTAGCCACTAACTTGTGTATCTCTATAATTTTCCTAAGAAAAGCTTCAACAAAATCAAGTTATCACTTGGACATCAAGGGAGCCTATATGATACCTTGTGGAAACAAATGTAACCTTGATTTAGGGGAATGTATTAAATTGGATGTACCAATTCCCCCATTTTGTTTGCTCAGTGATTGCTTTTGTAGATAACCTTTTTATATTTCATTTTCAAGCCTTTTGATAAAGATAAAAATGAAGGCATAATTGAGCAAATAATAATTGTTTTGGATCTCTTTCAATTCCACTTGGGAATTATGATGATCATACACTTTGAGTTTCTGCCAATTTGAATGAGATAAATATCTTTAACCTTGGAAAATTGGCTTGGTAGGAAAAAAATATATGTGTTATGACATCATGTGTAATTTAAATTTTTTAGGACATCATTCAATTGGTCATGTAAATAATCATTTATGATTGTTCCCCAATCAATCCTCTTTTTATCCACTTTATTTGGAATGAAGTAGCACATCCACAAATGTAATTATTTAACATGAGGGTGCCTATGAACTCTACTATGGAGTTTGATGAGATGATAATTTGCATATTCTTTAAATTGATTTATATTCTATTTTGGTTTTCCTAAAAGGTCAAGGATTTCTTTATGCCTATTAAATCATATTATTTATGCATATCAAGATCAAACACTCTCTTGTTGAACACACAAGACTACTGAGAGGGAGGGGAGGAGAGTAAATTGGTACTTAATAAACTTCATTTAGTTTTGATCAGCAAGTATTTATCAAATGTAACTAATAGGTTGTAGGAAGGAAAACAAAGAAGCACAACACGTAGATAACACTAGATTTACATGGAAAATCTAACAAGAGAGAAGCCACAATGAGAGAGATACTTGGAGCTACTGTCCAAATCCTTCCTCACAATAGTATAAACAAGATTTTAACTTTGTTTTAGGACTACAACCCAAGGAAGCAACAACTCCATGAAATACAATAACTTTCTTTTAAAGAATCAACCAAAGGAAGTTACAACTTTCTAAAGTATAATTTTCAAATAGAAGGGATGATTGTAATTATAGACATCTGAAATTCTCCTATCCTAATTAAATAAATGATGCAAGAGTATCTGGTGGTGTAAAGGCAATCCTGCATCACCCAAAAAAAATTCCTTTTTTGTTAGTTTTTTGAATGTTTTTGCATTTCTGGATACCCATTTGGACAAATAAGAGATTCTCACTTTCAAAATTATTTTGCTCATTTTTCTAGCTAACCTGCCATTTTTAGAAATTTTTAATTTGAAAGCAGACGGAGCTTGAATTTTGTGGGAAGATTTAGAATGGAAAAATACGTACTTTGGTGAAAGAATTAAGTTAAAATAATTAATGGTTTGAAAGTTATTCAAGTTTTAGTTTCTTGAAAATCAGATAAAAATTCTTTAGAGTTAGATTTAAGGCACTAAATTGCCTCGAATGGTCTCGAAATGGCGAGAATCAATAGAGAAAATTATTATTATATTATTAACTTAGAGATATTTTCAATGGTTCAAACGCGTGTCAATCCAATTCTCTGATCAAAATTTATGGTTGTCAGAAGTTGGACAATTTTTTGAAAAGTTTTCAGTTTTCAAATTTGTCTCAATTTCAAAATTCAAATTGTATATTTTGGCACTAGATCGCCAAATTTTAATTTTTAAACTATAATTTTGGCTCTAAACAAGATGGAGGCTATTCGGGACTCATTCAAGGGAAAACTTGTCAGTTAGTTCTTGGGGAGTTAGCTTTTGGGAAGAGTAAAAGTTGGACTGTGAGACAAGGTTTTTCCAGAAAATTATATATGTTGTAATGTATTGTAGCCTGTGAGGATTTAATCCTCTATATTGTAATTGCATGGAATGAAGATAGATTTCAAACAATAATAAAATAATCTTTGTTGTTTCATTTATTGTATTTCTCTAAGTCTCGGGTTCTTCCCTCATCAATTGGTATTAGAGTGGGTTGTTTTCAAGTGTGTGGATATATCGCCGAATGTGAGGCAATTCATACCGAGACTTGTGATTGTGGGTTTGAATTCAAGATGCCTCCAAGAGTGCGTGGTGGCAGAAATGTTGGTGGAAGAAATATTTTTGCAAACAAGGGTTTTAGAGCCCTTTAGAGACAAATCAATGCATTACAAGAGGAGTTAAGAAGAAGGTTTAAACCAAGAAGAGAAGAAAGTGAAGATGAAGAAGTTGAAGATACATCTGACAAAGAAGTGGAAGAAGGAGTAGAACAAAATCAAGCTTGACTATTAAGGGCCATTTCCCAGATCGGGAAGAGACCCAGAATTGAAGTTTCCAATTATTCTAGAAATCTAAACCCAAAAGAGCTAATCAATTGGATTAATGAGATGGAGGAATGTTTTGAGTAAGAGGACATAGAGGACCTAGACTGGGTCAAGGTTGCAAAAATGAAGTTGAAGGGTCATGCAAAAATTTGGTGGAAATAGGTCCAAGTTGAAAGAAACAGGAGAGGAAAGAGAAAGATCACTAGATGGGATCAGATGGTTGAGAAGTTGAAGAATAAATTCATTCCAATGGACTACGAGTTGGATTTGTTGAAGAAATTGCAAGGATTTAGTCAAGGTAGCAAGTCTATCAAGGAGTATATAGAGGAATTTTACAAAATGATCATTAGAACAAGCCACGTAGAGGCAAACAAGGAGAAAGTCACCTATTACGTTAATGGGTTATGACCAAGTAGTTAGGAAGAGATAAGATTGGTCAGAATGGCCAATATTTAAGAAGCATATCAATTTTGATTAAAGGTGGAAGAGAAGATAAATAAGAGATTTGAAGGAAAGAAAAAGGGGAAAGGTAAAGGTGGAAGATCTTTTGGAAATTGAAATGAGGATCAGAATAAAAATGAGGATGTGGGTACTAGTAGAAATCAGAAGGGTGATAATTTCTATCATCCTTGTGATCAAAAAAATGGTGAATAGAGAGGAAGAGGGAAGAGGAAGACTTGGACAAGGATCCAAGAGAGGTGGTTTAAGAGGAACCTATTTACCATGCAATGAAGAAGGGCATTGAGCTTATGAATGTTTGCAACACCAAGGAAAGACAGAAAGAAGGAATAAAGACCATGCATGAGTTGGACATGCAGACAAAGAAGCCCAGTCTAAGAATTCTAATGATGTTGAAAGGGGAGAGCCTCTAGTTATCAGGAGAACCCTGATAAATGAGGTGAAAGAACCAGATCAGAGGAAGAGTTTATTTTGTACTAGATGCAAATGAGAGGATAAGTGTTGTGATGTGATTATTGGCAGTGGGAGCACTGCTAATCTAGTGTCTAAAGGGATTGAAAAAAGGTTAAAGCTAAAGAGGGAAAAACATCCACATCTGTATCAGATAGCCTGGTTGCAAAATAACCACAAAGTTTTGGTCAATGAGAAGTGCCTAGTAGAATTCAAGATTGGCAGTTATCGTGATGAGGTACTTTGTGACATCATACCCATGGATGCATGTCATATGTTGTTAGGGAGGTCGTGGTAGTTTGATAGGAGTGTTGTACATGATGGCCATGCTAATACCTATACCCTAGAAAAGGATGAAGTTCTCCATAAGCTGAAGCCCCTGAAGGAGGTGGAAGAAAAGGTATAGCAATGATAGAATATGTTTTGTTGATGGATAATTTTTTTGGGAGGCATGAAACATGAACCTATGTGTTTCACTTTAATTCCTAAAATGGATAGAGAAGATATTAAATAAGTACTTGTATAAGTTTTACGTTTATTGAATGAGTTTCAAGACATTGTGTCTAATAATGTGTCTGAGGGTTTACCACTGGTGATAAATATTAGTCATCAGATTGGCTTGATTTTTGGAGCCAGTTTGCCAAATAAGACAACCCACATAATGACTCCAGTAGAAAATGAAGAGTTGAACAAACAGGTTCAAGAGTTGTTGAGAAAATGATTGATTTGAGAGAGCCCAAGTCCATGTGCAGTACTGGCACTAAAGAAGGATGGGGACTGGAGGATGTGTATGGACTCTAGGGCCATAGACAAGATAATAATCAAGTACATATTTTCCTTGCCAAGGATGGAAGACCTTATGGATTGATTGAGTGGAGCACAATACTTCACAAAGATTAATCTAAAGAGTGGATATCACCAGATCTGGATTAGAGAAGGAGATGAGTGGAAGACCACCTTCAAAACCAAAGAGGGATTGTATGAGTGGTTAGTCATGCCTTTTGGGCTAGCCAATGCACCGAGCACATTCATGTGGCTCATGAACAAGGTATTAAAATACTTTCTAGGTAATTTTGTTATTGTGTACCTGAATGATATTCTGATTTTTAGTAAGAAATTGGATGAGAATTTAATGCATATTCGTAGAGTCTTTAAGAAGATGAAAGAGGATAAATTGTTGATTAATTTTAAGAAGTCTAGTTTTGTGAAGAAGGAGTTGGTATACTTGGGATTCGTTGTCTTGGCAGAAGGTCTTAAAATGGACCCAGAGAAGGTGAAGGCTATTCTCAAATGGCTTACCCCAAGGAATACTACTGAGGTGAGATCTTTCCAAAGTTTGAATAGCTTTTACATAAAGTTCATTAGAAACTTCAGTAGTATTTGTGCACCCTTGACTGAAACAATGAGAGGGGATAGGAAAGAGTTCAAGTGGAGTATGGGAGCAACAAAAATTTTGATATGTTGAAGAAGGTGGTGATAGAGAAACCTACTTTAGCCCTTCTAGATTTCAATAAGGTGTTCCAGGCTGATTATGATGCCACTGGTAATGCCATTGGAGCTTTTTGAGCCAGAAAGATAGACCCATTGCATATTTTAGTGAAAAGTTAAATGATGCAAAGAAAAAGTATTCTTTTCATGATCAAGAATTTTATGCAATAGTTATGGCATTGAAGAAATGGAGGCACTATTTGTTTCCAAAAGATTTTTTTGTATACTAATCATCAAGCATTATAGTACTTGAATAGCCAAGGGAAATTGCACCAAAGATATTTGAGATAGGTGGAGTTTTTACAAAGTTACACTTTTGACTTGAAGCATAGGAGTGGGAGGTCTAACAGAGTTGCAGATGCCTTAAGTAGGAGGCATAATTTGTTGACAGAGATGTAGCTTGAAGTGGTTGCCTGTTCAATGAACTCAAGACCTTGTATCCTAAGGATCCTAATTTTGGAGAGGCTTCGAAAGCTTGCAAGGACCCTGTTACTTTAGACATGACAAGGTGGTTGGATTTCATAATCCAAGATGACATATTATTTAAGGGAAGCCAATTGTGTATTCATAGGCACCCCATGAGGGAAATTTGATCAAAGAGAAGCACAATGGAGGAATGGGAGGACATTTTGGTTGAGATAAGACCATTGCCATTATCAGTGAGAATTATTATTGGCCTTAGTTATCACAGGATGTGAAGCAATTTGTGTAGAGTTGCAGAGCATGTTAGATGGATAAAGGAGTAAGCCATAATATAGGGATGTATCAGCCATTTCCTATACTAGAGAGGCCATGGGAGGACATAAGTATGGATTTTGTTCTTGGTTTATCAAGGACATAAAGAGAGAATGATTCAATATTTGTGGCAGTTGAAATATTTTCAAATATGACACACTTCATCCCATGTTAGAAGACCCATGATGCTATCCACATTGTTTACTTATTCTTTAGGGAGGTGGTAAGACTGCATGGTCTACCAAAACGTATTGTTTCATATTGTGACACCAAGTTTGTTAGATACTTTTGGAGGACCTTGTGGAAAAAAATGAAGATGGAGTTGAAGTTCAATTCTGCACACCATCTTTAGACTGATGGGTAGATTGAGGTAGTGAATAAGAGTCCGGGCAACCTACTGAGATGCTTGGTAGGATATAAACACAAGGGATGGGATCTGATCTTACTACAGGCAAAATTTGCTTACAACAATTCTGTCAATAGGAGTGTTGATATATCACCATTCTGAATTGTATATGGAGGCAGTCCAAGGACCATTCCAAAATTAAGGAAGATGGACCAGGAGAAGCATAAAAATACTGAAGCCGAAGACTTTGCGAACACATCAAGAATATACATGAAGAGGTGATGTAGCACATTAACAAGATGAACCTATAGTATAAGGCTAAGGTGGATTAGAAAAGGAGTTATAAGGACTTCCATATTGGAGACAAGATGACTGTTCCATTTGAGGAATGAAAGGTTCCCAGTGGGAACATACAACAAGTTGAATATGAAGAAGTTCGGTCCCTACAAGAGTTTGAAGAAGCATGATTTCAGGGAATACATACAAGGTAGAGTTTCCACGTATAATAAATAGTTCTCCCGTGTTTAACATTGCTAACTTAACAGAATATCATGAAGGTGGCACAAAGGAGGATCTAGCAATATAATAGTACACAATCCGTCCACCTACTTCACTGGAGAAGGAGGATATTGAAGCAATTTTGGATAGCCTTGTGGGAAGGATTACCACAAATAGGCAGTATGAGGAATATATAGTGAAATGGAAGGGAAGACCTATTGAAGATTCATCATGGTTGTCCAAAGCCAAGGCTGACCATCTGTGTTTTCCTCACCCACCTCAGATATGATAGGGTCACTTCTCAAACTACCCTGGGTGTCTGGTGCAGGAGCATCTGGTGGTGTAAGGGCAAATCCTGCATCACCCCCAAAAAAATAATTTTTTTCTTGTTAATTTTATTTAATATTTTTTGAATTTCTGGATACCCATTTGGATGAATAGGAGATTCCAACTTTTAGAATTGTTTTGTGGCTTTTTCTAGCCAACCTACCATTTTTAGAGAGTTTTAATTTGAAGGTGGATGGAGCCTGAATTTTGTGGGAAGCTTTAGAATAGAAAAATAAGCACTTTGGCGAAATGATTAGGTTAAAATCATTAACGGTTTGAAAGGTATTCAAGTTTTAGTTTCCCTAAAAATTGATAAAATTCTTCTAAGTCAGATTTGAGGTACTAAACAGCCTCAAACGACCTAAAAATGGCGAGAATTGATAGGGAAAAGTTTAATATATTCTTCACTCAGAGATATTTCCAATGGTTCAAATAGTGTATCAATTCGATTCCCGGATCGAAAGTTATGGTTGCCAAAAGTTAGACAATTTTTTGGAAAGTTTCCAGTTTTCAAATTTGGCTCAATTTCAAAATTGAAATTATATCTTTTTGTGCTGGAACACCATTTTTAAAAAAAATTATAATTTGGGCTCTAAACCAGAGGTAGGCTATTTTGGACTCATTCAAGGAAACTTGTGAGTTACTTCTTGGGGAGTTAGTTTTTGGGAAGAGTAAAAGTTGGATTGTGAGACAAGGGTTTTCTAGAAAATTGTATATGTTGTAATGTGTTATAGCCTAGGAGGATTTAATCCTTTGGATTGTAATTAGGTGGAATGAAGATAGATTTTAAATAGTAATAAATAATATTTATCGTCTCATTTATTGTATTTTTCTAAGTCTCAGTTTCTACCCTCATTAATAAATATTTTTATTTATTTAATTATTTTATCCTAAGCCCTCAATTAATTAAATAGATTTTTATTTATTTAAATAATTCACTTATCCTCTTTCTAGCCTTTTCTTATTTAAATAATTTATTTATTTATTTAAATCATCCTTTCCCTAAATTAAATAAATATTTTATTTGTTTAATTGGTCCCACTTTTTCTATTAATTAAATAGATCTTTATTTATTAAAACTAATTCATTAGCCCTTTCCTCCATGAAACTTGTCATTTATCCCTTGATTTTCTTCTAACCACCCCTTTCATATTTTATCATTTCCTTTACCTACCCTTTAATCCTAGCTGACCATTTATCCTTTCATCTCTTAATCCTATCCCTTCATTTTCTAAGGTTTCTTCTATATAAGAGGATTTATTCATGCTTTCACAACCCTAACTAGCTAATCATTCAAGCGACTAAAATTTTAATGCAATCATGTGACTTCACAACCACAATCCATTTTTTTGTTGAGATCTTGTGTACAATACAAAATTGAGAGCAATCATGTCAAACAAGATCAATGGAGATAGGAAACAATGAAGATCACACCCTACCAAGCATGTGAATGGTATAATATTTTTATTTTGTTGATGGTATAATCATGCTTACCAAACCAGAGAAGTAGACCAACATGGAAAAGAACTTCTCCAAAATTGAAGGAATAGGTGGAATCACCAAAATCAATATATTGTCGATGTTTCCACAAAAGACTCCATCAAAATCTTCACATTGCACCATGCCAATAAGCAGGGTATACTATTACTGGACTCATAATTGTACTGCAAGAAATCCTTATCATAGGAAATCTAAGAAATATATGTTAAGCTGAATAAAAAATATGTTCTCAAAATCTTATGGAGGTATTTGGTTGCATGGAGCAATGCAGACTCAAAAGGTATATGTCGGATCCAAATGTATATCGAAGCTTGTTGAGCTTGTACCGAAGTACACAAGACTCATTTTGTTGGATTAAAAAATCATCAATAACAATATTATAGCACATTAAATACTCTTTCCTGCATATAAATATTGTTTTTTGCATATTGAAACTTCCTCTACACCAACCTTTTAGAAATACCTCAACATCACCACTAGACCACACAACATCAAACCACTCACTTTCAATCCATCTTCAACACGTACACTACACCAACCTTTTTTATATACCTCAACATCAACACTAGACCACACAACATCAAACCACTCACTTTCATACCATCTTCAACACATACACTATACCAACCTTCTATAAACACCTCAACATCACCACCGGATCATGCAACATCAAGATACTCACTTTTGGACCATCTTCAACACATAGTGACATCAATGACAACACTAGACAGGTTGACATCAATGACAACACAACATGACAACTCAACTTTCTAAGACACCCAACACATAAAAATAAATCAAACATCATGCAAGGTGTACAATTCCTAGTTCCTAATATATTTTATTTCTTGAGGTTTTCTTATAGTATTAGATGAAAGAAAGGTGTACTATATATTTTTATTTAGTTATTTCTATTTGTGTCATTTTTTATGTGAATTATGAGAGTTGTGCCCTTATTTATTAATCACGAGGAGACCCTTTCTCTTTTATCATTCATCATGCTAGTGTTATCCCATAATGGCTATGTAAGTCTTCTTCTCATGTGATCCTATTTGATGTTGTTGAGTTTGTTCCACCACTCCCTTCATAGTTTCATTATGTGTTTGATTTATGATTTTTTTTTAGATTCAACAACAACATATGTGTGAGCATAAATTATGGCATGTGTATGTCATGATTATAATATAGAAAATTGGTGGTTAGTTTGTGCTCTTTAATATCCTAATGTAAAAAATGAGGTATTAAACAAACTCACCTAGAAAATTATAGAAAGGAGGGTTTAAGTAAGGAGTATGCACATGATAAATGCTTTGAGAAGATATATGAGGAGATTATATCATAATTAAATACAAAAAATGAAGAAGTGTTTTATCTTCAAGATGATTTACTCTATAAAGTAGAAAAATTGAGTGTGCCAAGGGAATAGAGGTTTCTAATAATGAGGAAGGGACATCCATTCAAAGTGACATGTCATTTTAGAATATATAAAATTATGGCTCATTGTTACAAAGGAATGTGTTTTGGCCTAAAATGCAACTTTAAGTAGTACTATTTTTTATAATTTATAAATTAAGTCAAGTAAATTAGAAAATTTAAAACAAGGAAAGAATGAATGCAATTGCATTTTACTATCCCCACAAAAATATAAGAAAGTATTTTGGTGAATTTCATAGGAGGTTTTAAGAAGAAATGAGCTTCATTAAAAAATTTGGTAGTCGACACATTGATTAAATTATGCATTCAAACTACTTGTAAAAGTATTAATAAGGGAATAAGCATTCTCAATGTTTTAAACTAATGTATCGAGGTTGTTTTGGCTTCCTAACTCCATATTTAAGATAGAGACATGAAGCTTGCTTATTTTTATAATATGAATAATGAGGGAGACTAAGATAAAAGAAAGAACAATCTTTCACCCACAAATAGATGGTCAACTAGAAGTTGTCAATATGACCTTCTAAGGTACATATTAACATTAGAGTATTATAGATGTGCCCCAAATAATGGGATGAATCTTTGTCCTACACACAACATTATTATAATAAGGTTTTGCATTTTTATACTAATAGGTTTCCACTTGAAGCATGTTAAGGGTATCTATGTTACAATCTACTTGATGTGTAGCTTTTGATAGGAAATATGAAAAAGTAAAAAAAATAATAATGAGGTGATTCAAGCATCAAATTTAGTAAAAATGTTGTGCACATTCAACTTAATATTAAGTAACAGATAAGAAAAAACCAAAAGACAAGTATAAAGAAACACATGATCAACATAGGAAGGAGCAAAACCTTAAGATAATAGAAAAATATTAGATTTCCTCGGGAACAAAGGATACAAGGACAAACAAAGTGATCCCAAGAATTAAAAAGCATTTGGATGACATTTGCATGGTATATTTAAGGAGATTAAAACTATAAATCTTTATGATTTTATACATCTTTAAAATTTAAATTTTTGAAGGCCTACAAAGCATTTTTAGCCCTTGATTTTTAAAAAGATGCATTTCTTGTTCACATAAGAGTCTTCATGACTTTGCATAGATTTTAAAGATATCTTTCCAAAGCACTCAATAAGTTAAAATTTTACCCAAGGGGCTAGGAGTTATGGGCCCACAAAGTTGGGGTAAAAAATAAATATTTATCTAGATTTTGATTTAATTTTGTAGTTAATATACTCTCATTTGGGTATCCATTTCAACATCCAAGGAGGACTTAAGAGTAGTAAGTCTTTATTTTTTTAAAGAAACCATAGTGTGGTAGTCTTACTATGTATAAGGTATTAAGATGGGGTTGAGATCAAGTTGGTATCTAGAGATAATTATGATTGCATTCATATCCATTAAAACCGAACAATTCATATTTGGAATGTGAATCATATGCATTTTTTAACTTCATATGCCTACAAGACTCGATCTAAGGCTTATAGAACCTATGTTGTCATGATAAATTTATATAAAGGTACTATAGATGGTTGTAAAGCATGTTTAGATTTTCATTTGAAAGTATATAAGAAATATTGTAGATTTTATTTGTTCTGTATATTGTTGAGATAAGAGTAATAATAAAATTAAAATAAAGTTTGATTCGATATAGTTAGATTCCCAAAAATAATAAAGAAAGGTGGCGAGGTCATTGCCACTACAGAAGACTACTTTTTCCACTGCATAATAGGTTTATGGGATAGAACTATGTGTTGTGTGAATTTTTATAAATACAATTTATGTCTTAGACAAACTATTTTACTCTTAAAAATAAACTTCATTTGAATTTAATCAAGTAGAAAGTAGTTCAATCATTTTTTTATTCTTGGATTCAAACTTAAGAGTTATAAGAAACATATAAAATATTGTTCAAATATTTTGTAGTTTTGATCCATTTGTCATGAAATATAATAATTAAATATTAGTTTTATTATTTTAATCATATAAAATAATATAATGGATAGTCAATATAATATTTTCATTTGACATCAATTTTTATATTTTTTATGTATAAACATTCATATGATAATTACATATTTATGTAGTTTTTGCAGTAGATTTTATAAGGTAAGAAAAGATAATGAATAATGAGTAATTATATGTTGTTGTTCTTGTTTGTTAGTTTAGTATGGTATGTTTATTAATCTATTCAGTGTAATAATGTTAATGTATATTCAAATAATCTATCAAATAGTATTCTTAAACATATTGGTATAAGTAATATAATTTTTTTTAAAGATTTCAGATTTTTTGAAAAATAAATTTTGCCAATTTTTCATGAAACGGATATAAGAGTAAAGAGACTTGTTTCTATTGATAAGAAAATAATAAAACAAATCAACAAGCTTTGCAATAAGAACCTCACCAATTAGAGTTGCTCCACAACTCAAACACTTTATTTAGAATCATTTATGAATAGTTTTATCTTATTAGTGTTTGACTTGATATAACCCTTCCATAGTGAACTCACTCTATAAATAACTACAACTACGATAAATAAGGCCATTAATATGCCTCATTTGGCTATTTATTTCAACATCCAAGGAGGATTTAGGTATATTGAATCTTAGTTTTTGAGAGAAACCATAGTTTAGTAGTCTTATCATGTATAAGATTTTAAGATGAGATTGTGACCAAGTTGGCATCTAGAGATCACGATGATTGGATTCATATCAATTTATAGTGAATAATTCAAAATTATAATGTGAATCATGAGCATTGTTTTAACTTCTTATGCATAAAAAACTCGTTCTATGTTCTATGAAACGTATATCATCATGGTAAATCTATATAAAGGATATTATAGATGTTTGTAAAGCATATTTAGATTATTAAGAGAACATAAGAAATATTGTAGAGTTTAGTTGTTCATTATAATGTTGACATAAAAAGAATTAGAAGATGAAAATAAAATCTCATTTGATATAATTATCTTTCCAAAAATAAGTCTTACCAATTTTTCAACAAAGAGAGTCATCTCTATTCATAAGAAAATAATAAAACAAATCAATAAGCTTTGCAACAAGAACCTCACCCATTAGAATTATTCCACAACTCAAACCCCTCATTTAAAATCATTTAGAATCTTACATCAAATCGCCATTGGGTTTGATCTTGAATTTTAAAAAACAAGAAACTATAGTAACTCCACAACGGTAAAGTTTGCTTTAAGTAACTGAAAATATAATATGTTTACGGGCAGCGAGAAAGAAGTCGAAAGTGAAGAGATCTTTAATTCTATTTATACCCAACTCAAGAAAGTAATAGCACAGGCTGATCCAGAGGACAAAGAATGTGTGGTTAAATTGCTCCATATTGATTTCACAAACAGTTTGGTTTGGGTAATACTGTTCGAGTCCCAATAAAGATTGAAGACGAAAATGGATGGAGAATTGGATTCAGTTGGTAGCAATAAAAATAATTCACGTAAGGAAAGACGTTTGCCTAAAAAATTTACTTGTAGATTTTGTAACAGGTTATTTTCTACATCACATGCTCGTAATGGTCATCTGCAAATCCATCGTCAAGGTAAGCAATGGAATTTTCTGTGCATTTGCAGATTACATTAAATTGGCTTTTCTTGTCAATGATTGAATTTTATGGTCAATTGATTAAGGGTAGAAAGATCTTATTATAATTTGTAACAACAGAGATAAAGAATGAGGATATTCAAAAGATAAAGGCTCTTTCTGAACAGGCACGTCCAGGCAGTTATTACATAAAGAAGTAAGTAATAAAGTTGCTAATTGCTTGGGTTGAAGCCATAGAAGCACCTAGCTCATAATTATTTTAAATTTAAAAGTCTACTAAAGTTTCTCTTCACCTTGTAGCAATCAACTCACTGTAGCACCTAAAAATTATGCATCCATCCCAGGAGGAGTGCACACACAAGTCCAGACATGGGGTCAAGCTGGCTATCCATCTTCACTGTCAACATATTCAAACCAGAATGTAGGTGGAGGAATTTCAGGAGTTGGACCATCTTTACCCACATCGTATTTGAACCAGCAACAGCAAGATCATATCAATTATCAAATGAGGGAGAGATACCCATCTCACCATAATCATCAAATGAGAGAGACTTATCCATCTCACCCTAATCCATCTTCACTCTCAACATATTCAAACCAGAATGTAGGTGGAGGAATTTCAGGAGTTGGACCATCTTTACCTCAAGCTGGCTATTCATCTTCATTCTCAACATGTTCATACCAGAATGAAGGCGGAGGAATTTCAGGAGTTGGATCATCTTTACCCACATCATATTTGAACCAGCAACTGCAAGATCATACTCATTATCAGCAACAGCAACAGCAAGAGTTTACTCAAAATCCAGGAGTTCTCTTATATTATCAAACTATCCTAGGAGGAGTGCAGACACATGTTGACCTATCTAGTCCATCACAAGTCCAGGCATGGCCTCAAGCTGGCTGCTCATCTTCACTCTCAACATATTCAAACCAGAATGTAGGTGGAGGAATTTCTGGAGTTGGAGCATCTTTACCCACATCATATTTAAACCAGCAACAGCAAGATCATATTAATTATCAAATGAGGGAGAATGTAGGTGGAGGAATTTCAGGAGTTGGACCATCTTTACCCACGTCATATTTGAACCAGCAACAGCAAGATCATATCAATTATCAAATGAGGGAGAGATACCCATCTCACCCAAATCATCAAATGAAGGAGATTTATCCATCTCTTCCTTACCAAAGGAACAACAATCTTCAAATAGGAGGAGTATCTTTTGTTAACAATTCAGGAATAAGTGGACCTTCTCTTCCCATGAACAGCCATTTACAAATAAGAGGGCCCTCTTTTCCAACTTTTCAAGGAGGCAATCCAAATCTTGTTGTGGGTGGATATGCAGCAGCATCAGCATCTGAGCAACAGCAACAGTTTTTGAGTGTGGATCCTTCTCAGCAAGCCATTCATCAGCACTGGCCTCGCCTTCTACAACCATCAGCGCCATCATCCGCAACCCATGAAAATGATGAGCTTATTCCCTGGAGAAGAGAACACAACAGTTAGGTCAAAAAGAATATGAACGCATAAAGAAAATGCTGCCTATCTGTCAAAGTGACGTGCAGTTATGTGAATCAAGAAATGGGGTAGGAATCTGTCTGTGAAGAAAGAAGGCTTGATTACTATTTGTGCCCTGTTTTGTGTGAAACTTCTGTCATACAAGAGGAACTAGAGTTATGAACAAAGATTCTTGGATTACTGTAGCAAGGTATGAGAATTTGTGGATGGAAATATGAACTTAAATGTAGAAGTATTTCCCCATGTCGTAAACTGCAATCATTCGCAGAGATTTTCAATGTTAAAATGTTTTCTCAATGGTATATGCAATAAGTTCTGATTATCTTAATATCATTTGTTTGAGTTGGTTGATTCATGAATTTTCATGTTTAGTCTTGAGGTCTAATGATACGGTTGTGATTTCTTTCATATACTCCTTTTAAACCTGTTTTGTGACTTAGTGTTGGTTTGGTAAAGGTAATTTGTTTTCACATCTTGTAAGACGTCCATAGGAAAATTTCAATTATTCGAACAAGAGAAACTAGAGTTAGGAACAAAGATTATTGGATTAGTGTAGCAACGCATGAGAATCTATTGATGAAAATATGAATAAACTTCAATGTAAATTTATATTAAATTTCAGTTAATTAGTGTGCTCATTATTTGAAACTATAGATAGATTCAAGATATTCTCCAAATGAAAAATGAGCCCTTCAGAATTAAATCTTAGCTAAAACTTAAATATTTAAATCAATCACAATTTTGGATCTCATACGCATTAGACCTCTAAATATGTGTAGCCTGGGTAATATTAATTATCTTCATTTTTAGCATAGTTAGGTGCCTCCTGCTTATTATTTGGAAAGGAAAAATAAGTGTATTATAAAATTTAAAAGTAATTTTGAAAAATATTTTATGTTATGTTATGAATTATCTTTGAAAAAACCTGACTTGAATGGTAAAAGAAAGGAGGGTTTTTGGTTGCTTATCTTGACTTGTTTTGGGGATTAATGATTTTCAAATTTCTTTCTAAGTGCTACTTCTCCAAGGAGGTGTTGTTCTTGTGATTTAATTAATTTTATAAATATCTTTGGAAATGTCTAGTTAGAATTAGAAAAAAAGTGAATTTACTTTATTTTTATATATCATTATGCATTCAATGTTTTGGGTGAAAATAAAAGAAAGACCAAAATAGAGAAGATATTACCTACTTGAAACCCTTTCTTCCTTAGGAGAGTGCAAAAGGACTGGTTGAAGTTTTATGGTTCGTGCTAGCATTGAGGATATATAAGATTTGCAACCTTCTTGCTAAATATTATTTCCTGAATTATTATTTATAAATGTAATAAATGGATTCTTTGATTCATGATAATTATTACTTTTTCTGTGTTAAAGGTTTGCTTAAAATTTTTAGTAGAAAACTATTTCTTAGAAATGAGTATATCTTAGTTTGTAGTTTATTTTATTTCAAATTGTATAACAAACTTGGTAAATCAATTCTTGGAAATTTCCTTTTAAAATGAAATGAATTCATTTTAGTGATTTTAGGTAGATATTAAGAAAGATGGTATTTTTAGCATTTTGATCTACTGTCTTTTAATTCTCAAGAAATTTTAATTCTCCATTAATTTTTGAAAATACCATATTGATAATTTTTCAAATTTAGAACCTCTCGATTATTATTATATTAGTGAAGTAAAACTTTTACTGTATAAATTAAGTGTGGTTACCTTGGAATGTATGTTAAGTGTAAAATTGTATCTTTCTCTATCTAAGGGCTAATTACATAAGTTTATTGCCTTATAATGTATGATAATAATGATTAGGTAATTATCACCTTAAGGGGATGGATTTAATCATGTTATGTAAAATTTGAAAATATGTTTAACATCAGTATAATGAACATACAATTTAATTATGTATTAAAGGATACTCGAAGATGTGTATTATATAAAAAAATGAGCATAAGACTAATTGGGCGGTACTTTTAAAAGGTTAAAATGATGAAGTTGAAGTTAAGTATATAGTGGGCTAAAATGATGTTTAAAAATGTGTTGTACTTTTAAACTAAAAAGAGAATCTAAAAAGCTATATTGTATTGACAAGTGTTACCAAAAATAAATATTTATTATTGAGATCAAATGTTTGAATAGTCCTAGTTTAGTTTTTAAAAAATGAGGGAGTGTCATTCTTTATCCTACACTAGCATAGTCTTCCTCATTTTTTAGACTCATGTAGTCTACCTTGTGAATAAAAAACCCTGGGGTGATGTGTCCTCAATTATGGCTAATATGTGAGTTCTTGGTGTTTTTGTGATTGATATCCATGGAGACCATCTCTTATTATATAGAGTGGTGCCCAAAATAGCTGGGTAGCGTTGATTTCCATAACAATTATACAATTGAACATGACATGACATAATGCAATTATTTTTAAAAATGCATAAAAAATGATTATATTAAATTTTTGAGCCATACCATGCAATTCACAAAGATATGAAATTATTTTATTTTGTACTATTCATGGAATAAAGGTGCACTTACTCTCCTGAGTGTGTTTGGATAGTATCTAGTGAGACATAAGTGATATTTCATACCCCCCAAGTATGACTAATCATTCATTCTTTGTTCAATAGGACAATTAAAGATGTTTTGAATTCATTTATTGAGGTTTCTTGTAGTACTAGATGTGGGATAGGTGTACTCTATATTATTTTTTATTTATTTTTATCAAATTGACTTTTTTGGGCCAAGAATGGGATTTGAGCACTCTATCATTAGTCATGAGGAGACCCTATCTTTTTAATCCTTAATTGTGTTGGGTGTTACCCCATGATGATTGTGCAATCCTTCTTCATATGTGATTCTATTTGACATGGTTGAACTTGCATCATCATTCTATTGATAGTCCATCATGTGCTTTATTTAAGATGTGATTCTATGTGATGATGTGTGACAATGAGTTATTGCACATGTGTGTATGTCATAATTATATTGCAAAAAAATTGGTGGCCTATTTTTAGTTCATTGATATCCTAAAGTAAAAATTGAGTTATTAAAAACTCAAAACCTAGACAATTTCACAAATGATTCTTTTAGTAAAGAAAACACTAATGTTAACTACTTTGGGATGATATATGAAGAAAATCTATCATGATTAAATATTAAAATAAAAAAATTGTTAGTTTTAAAGATGGTTTACAGTATTTGTTAGAATTTGTAAATTACTTATCAAGTAAGTTAGCAAATCTAAAGCAAGAAAATAAAGAATGTGAATGCCTTTTTCTATCCCCATGAAACCATGAAAGAGTGTTCCTATTAATTTTGCAGGAGGCTTTCATGTAAGTAGACATGGTCATGATTACACATTTTCAATAGTTGACAAGTTTATTAAATTTAATATTTGAACTACTTGTGAAAATACACCATAGGTAAATAAGGAACGACAATGTTTTAAATAATTTATTGGTGAATTGTGGGCTTCCTAAGTTCATAATTTTCGATTGACATATGAATTTTATTATTTTTTATAGCATAAATCATTGATGTACATTGAGATGAATAAAAGAACAATCTTTCACCCATAAATAGATGGTCAAATAGAAGTTTCAAGAAGACCTTGGTACATATTATCATTAGGGTATAATACAAGTTCTCCAAAATATGTGATGAATCACTTTACTACATTCAACAATATTATAATAGTGTTTTGCATTCTTGTACTAATAAGTTACCATTTGACGCTTGTTTGAAGTATCCGCTTTGTAGTCCACTTGATATGTAGCTTTTTCTAAGTAGGCTGAGCAAGTAAGAAAATGTAATGAGGTGATTCAAACATCAAATTTTATAAAAAAATAAAATAAATTCAAGTTAAGGTTAAGGAACGAGTGTAAAAAACACAACAAATAATCAACATATGGAAGAGCACAAACTAAGGTAGGGAAAAAATACCAAGTTTATTTGGGAAAGGAAAAGATACAAGGACATGCAAGGTGATTCCATAGTGATCTAGAAGAATTTGGAGCATATCTACATGGTATATTTTGGGAGATATAAAAAATATAAAGTTTTAACATTTTCCATATCTTTATAGTTTATGTTTTTTGAGTAATTTAAAGAATTTATAGATCTTGTTTATCAAAAGAAGTATTTCATATTCACTTAACATACATTGTGAATCTATATAGGCCTTTTTGAGATCTTTCGAATACACCCAACAAGTTACATTTTCACTCAATGAGCTAGGAGTTATGGGACCACCAAGTTAGGGTACTAACATAAATATTTTCTTAGATTTTTTATAAAATTTTGTAGCTTATTTGGTTGTCCATTTCTGTTGAATTTTTCAACACAAGCTTGCAAGATCAAATGGTAAAAAAGAACACTTTTCACAAGAGAGAGTTGCACAAAAGAATGCTATATTACTCAAAAGCAAAGAATACAGAACTATAGGATGAATTAAAATTGTTCCATGAGGTGCTTATAAAGAAAGCAAAGAGCTAAATTTAGGAGACCTAAAGTGCAAGCATGGAGAGCTAAATAAATCTCAACTCTAGCTAACTAGATGCATAAAAGTTAAACTAGGTGCACAACTAAAATAAGCACTCCTAAGTGAACTTAAGTGAGAAAGAAAAAAGCATAAGTAGTTGCAATAAGGCAACTAATAGCTAAATATGCTCTAAGACTCCCCCTTAAGTGAAATTTAGGGTGGGTAGAAAAAGTCTAAATGGATGAATGTAGAAATGGGTCCCAAAAACAAAAGGAATGATTAGGTACCCATGGACAAACAAATGAAGTTTCTCTAAGTGGAGAAAAGAATAAAATCCCTCTCCAAAAGAGAGAAATGCAGTGTATGAAAAGAAACATGAATTGCTAAAAAGGGAAGAAAGGACCACGGGGGGCTTCACTTAGTGAACTTGGGTTATAGCACATGCATTCATGACATACTAAATAATCCCCCTATTTTAAAAAAACATTGCCCTAAAATTCTTTTTTGTCACCCCCTACCACTACACAACCCAAATCAAAACCCCCCTATTTTGACCATATATTGCATTTTTTCATAGTCCAAATTAAAAAACCCTATTTTCACCAAATACATAATATATTGAGCTTATTTTTTGAGATATTAAACCCCCCAATATAAAAGCATGTAATATTATATTGCCTAGGCAGTGAAACCCCCATGGAAAGGACTAAGAAGCCTCCAAGAAAATGATGTCCCAAAAGAATAAGAACATGAAGAACATTCTCGAAGCAGAAATAAGTTGCAAACAACTATCAAATGATAACTATTGTGGTGTTGAATAAAGAACCTCCTTTGAAACTAAGATGATGATCAAGATCAAGAAGACAACAATCTACAAGAGTGCCCACAATGAAATTACTCAAACAATCACATGGAAAACAAAGGAAAATCATTTATCACTTAAAGATATAGATGGCGCATGAATTCGAATGAGTGACCCCAACTACACCACTCAACCTTGCAAGAGAAAACTGCTAGTCAAAAATATAGGTGCCAATAGTCTAGTGAATGCTAATAAATAGAAGATGGAAGGCCACCTCCAAGATGAAACCACGGAAGAATTAAAGCACCAATAGTAGAAACCCCCCCATAATTATAACAAGGGAGAGGCATGACAGATCCACTAAAATAATGTGTCACTATGAAGGAGAATCTAAATGTGTTCAAGAAAGTACCTGCAACTGAAAAAGGGTGTGCAACCATTACACACCCACATGGGACAAGAATCTTTAGGATTCGATGTTGTCGTGGAGAAATGCTCATTGGACAAAGGTGTGATGGAAAAACAAAAGGCAGTACGCTAACCCCCATGGCAATTTAATGTAGTGCATGTACAAAATAAGGCACAACAACATGTGCAAAATCCCTAAAACCCATACACAAGAGTGACACTTTATCTCAATGTGTCTTCAATTAGAGAAGTGTATAAAAGGATTATGAAAATGTTCAAATAGGGAAAAGTGTTGTAAATACATGTAGGGCAGCTCAAGAGAAGCCATCGATTGGAAACAAAAAGTTTCCAAGAGCCAAAAAGACCAAGTAATCAGCCATGAAGTGAAAATACAAAAGACTAAATAAAATTCATCTGGAAAACAAATTGGAAAATCTAACAATTGATCTAAATAGGTGACCCATTGAGAGCTTTCAAATGATGTGCAGAGTAGAAAATCAAAGTTCATTTCACCAAGTTTGATTTTGGAGTGCTGTAGAAAAAAGCTAGAGTGGAATATAACAAAACTACCTATATAATCAAATAGTCCTTTGAACTAGCTTTCCAAGAATATATGGTTTGCCAAATTTTAACTCTGTATGACAAAGTTAGGAGAAAAACATGAAAGACTAGTTTTTAGGGCTTGGAAGGCTTAAAGGAACCCCAAAAAGGATTTTTTTTTCTAAAAATAGCAACTTTTTTAAAATAGAAAGTTTCCAAAAATAGATAATTTCCAAAATAGAAAATTTCTAAAAATAGAAAGTTTTCGAAAATAGAAAACTGTTAAAATAGAAAGTTTTCAAAAGTAGAAAATTTATGAAAATGGAAACTTGCCAAAAAAAAACTTACCAAAAATAGAAACTTCCCAAAAAATTCCTCGATTTTCACCTAGTCTCGGGTTTTGATGATTTGACAAGAGATCTTAAGGTTTTTGGGCCTTTTGAGTGTGATGGTAACCCCCACTTGTGCTAAAGTGCCTAGATTTTTTCAGCTAGCCTGGGATTTTGCCTCGAAAAGTGTGCCCTCATCCAATTCGTCCTCACAATTCAACTATTCGATTTTGGATGAAACACTGATTGATCTTAGGGTTTTTTGATGTTGTGGATGCAATGACAACCTTCATTTGAGACCAAAGTTGGTAATACAAATTTTTCCACAATGAGATCCACACAAAAGAAAATTTGGGACCATGCAATGCTTCTGAATAAAGAAACCCTCAAAAATTGAGAAGGGGCTTGCCAAATCTACGCTCTAATACCATGTTGAAGTTTTAAAGCTCTAATATCATGTTGAATTTTGCAACACAAGCCTGCAAGATAAAATGGCAAACAAGAACACCATCTACAAGAGAGAGTTGCACAAAAGAATGCAATATTACTCAAAAGAAAAGAATGCAAAATTACAAGATGAATTATAATTGTGCCATGAGGTACTTATAAAGAAAACATAGAACTAAATTTAGGAGAGCTAAAGTGCAAGCATTATGAGCTAAGTAAAGCTCAACTCTAGCTAACTAGATGCATAAAAGCTAAACTAGGTGCGCAACTAAAATAAGCACTCCTAAATAAACTTAAGTATAAAAGCCAAAAAAAAAAACTAGTTGTAATAAAGAAACAAATAGCTAAATATGCTCTAAAAATTTCAATTTACAAAGATTACTAGATGTAGTGAATCTTCAATTTGAGGGAAACCACAATCTAGTAGTCTCATTGTGTATAAATGATTAGGATAGGATTGTGGCCATGTTGGAATCTAGAGATGACTAAAATTGCATTTATATCCATTTATAGTGAATAATTTAAATTTAAATGTGAGTTATATAGTCATTATTTAACTTGTTATGTCTATGAAACTTCTTCTAGAGCCTATAAGAACTATGTTGTCATGATAAATATATAGAAATTTCTCATTATAAATGGTTGTTGTAGATTATGTTTTGATTCTTTAGAGAAAGTGAAAAATATTGTAGAATTCAATTGTTCATTGTAAGGTTGAAATAAAAAGAATTAGGGGATAAAATTATTGTTTCATTTGATGTAATTATCTTTCCAAGATAATAAAAGAAGGTAGCAAGATAATTGTCACTACCATAAAAATAGTTTTCCACCATATTAGATGTTTCTAGGATAGAATTATGAGTTGTGTGAATTATTGTAAATGCAATTTATGTTTTAGTTAATTTTACTATAGGTTTTTATTTTCCTTATGTTAGGGGGTATTTATTTTTCCTACACATATTATTAAAGCTTGTTTAGGTTATTAGGAATGGTTAATATGAGGACATGTGGCAAAATATTTAAACTACATATGAAAATCTCTGTCTCACACATCTAGGTAGTTGAGTTACACACCCTCTTTTGGTTTGTTGTGCCGCCTCACATAGCCACTATTTTGTCAGTTTCTAAGTGATTTATATAATAGTTTTTCATAAAAAACTACCAAATCTTTTCAAAGAATTGTTTACCATAATTGGGAATGGATGCATAAACATTGGTTAAGATGAATTTTAAATTAGAATAAAAATTACTAACCTTATAGTTGAGCCAATGAGAGTTTGCTAAAATGAAAACCAAATAAATAAATGAGGGGCGCTTGATAATTGTAATACCTATATAACAACCTTCATCTTGAACGCTAACCTACTTCCAAAATTTTAGATATTGAACAAACCTCCCCATCTCTTCTTGTTAGAGTTTTATCTCCTAAAGGAAGAATATTTTTTCATTTGAACAAGTCAGTTGACACTTGACCATATGATATTTGTTAGGGGCATTGAGGCCCCTGAAATTCCATGGGATGATCTTCACTCCTCTTTGGAAAGGTTTTGGCCCTTCGCAAATTTGAGCATTCATATGATTTTGACTTGGCTTTCTGTCTCTCTTGTTTGTTATCTTTTTCCTTGATTTGATTTTATTCCTCACTTCTTGCTATTGTCACAATCTAGAGAAGTTAGTATGACTTCCTTTTGACTAATTCCTCATTTTGAGGTTGTAGGGGTGAAAAACATTGTTAATTAATCTAAAGGAGGTTCTTGAATAGCAAGTTTGCCCTCTCAGCCCTCTTTAGTTCCTTATTTAATTAATTGTGAATGATAAAGTTGTGATAGTCTACTATTAGAAACACAAAATGAACCTTGGTATTCTTGTGAAAAGGATAGGAATCCTCAAATCCATGGGACTCTGCAAGAGGATCAAAGTATCTCAGAGGAGTAGGTTCTTCCAAGGGCTCTAATGGAGTAATTTTTAGAGCCTTTTTTTTAGCATTCTAAATACGTTGATTCTCTCTTATCGAGAGCCCTATCAAATGATCTACATGTAGACTCATATATTCTATAATCTAATGATCCACTTTCTAAGATTTGGATAAAGGGAAGTTTATAAAAAAAATTCAATCTTGATCTCCTTGATTGGGAGAAATTTCTTGTGGTACTATGGGAGATGTGGAGTGTGGTGAGATGGTTGGTCAATCTGCCATAGAATATCCTCTAGTCTTGCAGGAAGAAGAAATAATTGGAGAAAGGTCTATTTTACTTTCCATTTCAAAGAACCAACTTCCATAATAATCTCCAATTCTTTCCAAATTGATGCAAATACATGCATAAACACGAAAGGATCCTGAATGAAACATATTGTCCACTTTAATGAACGTTCCAATTACATATCCAATATTTGATAGGAAGCCTTTGCTTCAATATTTTGAGGAGAGATTGTATAGTTTGAACCAGGTGGGAGTTAGTCCTCGAAATTAGTTCCATGGATTAAATTTGGGTTCCCAATCTTAAATAAAGAAACTGGTCCCATTTTTCATTTGGAGTTAAGAGAGTGTGTTGTGTATATGTCAAATTTGAACCCTCAATATTGCAAACCCTAGTTCCAACCATAAAGCCCTAGATCTATAATGAAATTCAACAAGACGTCAAGTAAGAACCGTCAAATATTTAGAAGCATAAAATAATTTGAATGCTACCTTCATACATTCAAATGGGTTTTCTCTTCATTATTCTCCTACCTTCATTGATTTTGTTTTGCTATGGTTTCTCTTAGATTTTATGCTTATACAAGAGCTCAATGGTGAACAAATTTGGTTGTGATGATGTAGCTTGATTGTGATGATCGTGTAGGATAAAGTCAATTTGATAGAATGTAAATTGTGAGCTCGAAGGTTGATTGATTGAAAAGAGAGATGAAGAAGCTTCTTATATAGAGAACATCCTAAAAATAGAGGGATATGATTAATAGATGGAATAAAACATGGTCAACTAAGATTGAAGGGTAGGTAGAAGAAACAATAAATTAAAGGGAATGGCTAAGATAAATGAGGGAATTTTTTTTTGAATTAATTAAATCAATTAAAGAACTTATTTAATTAATAGAGGGAGAGCCACATAAGTTAAATAAATTAAATGTTTATTTAGTTTATAAAAAATGGATTTAAATAAAAATATATATTTATTTAAATTAGGATAGGCAAGGGTTAGAAAAGATTTAGTGAATTAATTAAACAAATAAAAATTTATTTAATTAATAGAAGAAAATAGATGATTAAATAAATAAAATATTTTTTAATTAGAATAGGATAATTTTAGGTGTTTATATTTTTTCCCTCTTTGAGATAGTGTGGATTTTTTGCATTGTTTCAAAGAAGACAGATTAAGTGATATGCAGATTTGCCTCGATATAGAGGTGGTATGGCCCCTCAAAGGATTTTATGAAAAAATAGCAACAAGGTTCATACAATCTCTCAACAAGAGAGATGATAAGATAGATAAGAAAAAAGAAAAAAACAAGGTTAGTTGGATGAAAATGAACGAAGAACAGGTCATAGGAGAGCACAGAAACCACAAGAAATTAGGATTATAATGCCTATAAATAGGAGCGTAGGGGAAGAATCTCCTCATTTGCTTCCATCACATTCAAAGATTAAGGCACTAGCATAGCAGTGAAGGAGCAAAAAGTAGTAAGACAATGGTAGAGTAATTCCACTAATTTGAGTGAGTGCAATAACATGAGTGGCCAAAGCAGTATGGAGAGCTGGTAAGTAGACCCTCACCTTACTTGTGTTGTGCATTTATTACATCATAAATAGGGTAGAAATGCTAGGTTGACAAAAATGTGGTAGAATAGGTAAATTTTAAAAGTGCATTTTTGTTAGGTAAAACTACATTTTTGGCATGAAAACATGTTTATGACGATGACAATGATGATGACAATGACGATGATGACGACAATGATGATGACGATGAGGAGGAGGAGTCCAAACCCAACAAGTGATGAAGTTATACCAGAAGAGAAAACAGACAGTTTAGGCAGAAAGAATGTGAGAGCATGCTGAAAATGTTGCTATTTATTGTCAATATATCAAATTGAAGTACAGTTATATCAATCTGGATAAATCAAGAAGTAGATTTTGAAGACCCAGATCGGTGGAGAATTGGAATCAGTTGGTGGCAATAAAGATAATTCAAGTAAGGGGAGTACACCTAGAAAATTTACTTGTAGATTTTGTAATTGGAAAATTTCTAAATCACAGGCTCTTGGCGGTCATATGAATGGCCATCGTCGAGGCAAGCAATGAGATTTTGCACTTTTATTGAGGATATAAAATATTCATAAATTTCTTGCTAAACACCAATTCTTGGAGGAATTATTATTTATAATCTAATAAATAGATACCTTGATGCACTATAATTTTATTTTCCTTGTGTTAAAGATTTGCATTTTTGTTAGAAAACTATTTATTATAAATGAATAGATTTTAATTTGTAGTTTATTTTATTTCAGATTGCATAACAAAATTTAGTACATCAACTATTGGAAGGTTTCTCTTGAAATGAAATGAATGCATTTGAATGATGTTATGTAGATCTAAAGAAAGTTAGAATTTTGATCTAGTGCATTTTAATTTTAAACGATCATTAATGTAATAATCTAAAAAAAAGAAAATTTTGAAAATATTATATTAATATTTTTTTTGAATTTAGAACCTTTGCATTATTATTATACTAATTAGAATTTTTGAAAATATTGGATTACTAATTTTTGAAATTAAGTGTCACTACCTTGGACTATATGTTAAGAGAAAAATTATATTTTCTTCATCTAAGAGCTAATTACATAAGTTTGTTGGCTTAAAATTTACGATAAGAATGGTTAAGAAATTATGGCATTGAGGGGATGGATTTTATTATGTTATACAAAATTTTTAAAATATGTTCAAGATGAATATAACGAGCTTATAATTTAGTTTTATAAGCCTGTGATCTTCGATGGAGCAGGCTCATTTGTGAATCAGACTCACAAGTGGTGGTACATTTGTTGACTTGGCGACATTCTGTGGATGTTAGTTGGCAATTAGTTTTGGTTGTTAACCAAATTCTTAATCTATGTGCTTATTTGGATTCTGTTACTTTCACACATATCCTTTGGGAGTGGAACGAAGTAGCGGATTGTCTTGCCAAATGGGCTTCTGATCAAATGCTAAACTAGAATATTATAGATAATGGTCAATTACCCCTAGGTTTGTCTCATCAATTAGATCACTTAGTTGAACTTGATAGGGTTGTTTGATGCCCCCGCTTTGTATTTCTTCTTGTTGGAATAAATTTTAACCCCTCTTTTATTGCCAATTTATGTTTTGGTCACAATATTATTCTCTTAAAAGTAAAATTCATTTGCATAAACAAGTAGCAAGTAGTTCAATCCTTCTGTGATTCTCGAATTTAAACTTAAAGAGTTTACAAATCATATCAAATAATATAAGAAATATTTGTAAAATATAATAAACATTTATATTTTTTACTCATTTCAAGTAAAATTTATTAATTGAATGAAATATAGAAATTAAATATTACTTTTATAAATTTACAACAGTGGAATATCAATATAGTATTTTTATTTGATTTAAACATGTATATCTTTTATGTATCGTAAATAAGACAAACATGTAAATTTAATATTATAATCCATTTTAAAGAAACACATTCTTAAGATAATTATATATTTGTGTACTTCTCAAAATAGACTCTTTAGATTAAGAAAAGATAATGAATAATGACTGATTATATGCTGTTGTTTGTTTGGTTAGTATGGTATGTTTGTTCATCTATTTAATGTGGTAATGCCAATTTATATTCAAGTAATCTTTCAAATAATGGTCGCAAAAATATAGATATACTTAATAATTTTTATGGAGATTCAAGATTTTTGAAATATAATTTAGACCAACTCCTTAAAACAAATATAAGAGTGAAGAAAGCCATCTCAACTCGTAAGAAAATGATAAAAATAAATTAATAAGTTTTACAATAAGAACACTTGGCTTGCTTCAACTTATCTATAGAGAAGATTTCCACTCCTATATAATGAACTAAATAAATAAAAGTGTTGATTTCTTCCATTGTATATATTATAGATTGTGGGCCATGCACAAAGAGGCTATTCAACCCTAGGATTTACTGATTCATAAATCATAAGTGATGGTGTGTGAGGGTAATTTATGCATTGGTGCATCCTAGCAGCTGGATAGCCATTTCAAACCATGAGTCCACCATTGACTTCAAGTTACTTGAATTCATTAGCCATGTTTAAAAGTATATCAATTGAATTTGATCTTACATCAAAATGCCATTAGATATGATGAGTGCACTATTGACTTCAAATTCCTTGACTTTATTAACCATCTTAAAAATATCAATTAAATTCGATCTTACATCAAATCTCTGTTAGATATGATTGAATCCACTACTGACTTCAGATTCCTTCACTTCATTAACCATATTTAAATATATATCAATATAATTTCAACTTACATCAAATAGCCATAAGATGCGATGAGTCCATTATTAACTTTAAGTTCCTTGACTTCATTGGGCATACATAAAAGTATATGAATTGGGTTTGATCTTGAATTTTGAAGAGAAACGGGAAGAAACAAAGAAAAGAAATCTAAACTTTTATATCCCCACAACGGTAATCTTTGGTGGTCCTCTAATAGGAAGGCTTCTGGGGATTCTCACATAGCCAACTCTCGTCTATAGGCAACGAGAAAGAAGTCCAAGGTGAAGAGAACTTGTCTCTAGCCATTGTATTTACACCCATTTGCAGAAGGAATGGACAGGGGCAAAGGAGAGGAGGGCTCCGAAAATTACGTTGAGGGAGGATACCACCCTGTGAATAGAGGCGATCTCTTGAATAAAGAGCGCTATGTGGTGCAATCCAAGCTGGGCTTTCTCCACTGTTTGGCTTGCCTGGGACACCCAACTCAACAAATATGTGGCCCTCAAGATATCAAAGGGCAATGATAGCTATTATACTAAAACGGCCCTTCGTGAGACTCGAACCCTGAAAGCAATAGCACAGGCTGATCCAGAGGACAAGGAATGTGTGGTTAAATTGCTTGATGATTTCATTCACACTGGACCAAATGGGAAGCATTTCTGTTTGGTTCTTGAGCTTTTAGGAGACAATTTAAGGACACTTCTCAGTCATTATAGTGGGAAGGGAATTCCATTGCACATGGTAAAGGAAATCTGTTTTCATATCTTGCGGGGACTTGACTTCTTGCATGGGAAACTTTCAATTGTTCACACAGATCTCAAACCGGAAAACATTATTTTGCCATCCACCATTGACCCCGAAAAAGATCCAAAGAAGCTTGGTGTCCCACTTATACCTTCTTCTAACAAAGGTAAATCCCCCATCGCTACAAGCTCATCTTCTGGATCAAATATTTGCAAGACAGGAAATCAGCAGATGGGATTGAAACAGAAGGGCAAATTAGTAGCTCAAGATTGTGGGATTGCAGCAAATGATGATGTAGAGGAGAAGTTGGGTCTCGAAGCCCGAGCTGTACAAAGAAAGACACGGAGCAACAAAAAGATCTTGTCTGGGGCCTGGGAAGAAAACCTTGCACAGAAAATTAGAGAACTCGGTATTAACAGCCTTTCTGAGAAGAAGAGTACAATGGCGTCCCTTGATCTTAAGTGCAAGATAGCTGATCTGGGTAATGCCCTACAGCTCCCTATTGAATTAATTGTTCCTATTCAAACAATTCGTTACAAGTGTCCAGAGACCCTTATGGGATCTCTATTCTCTACTCCAGCAGATATATGGTCTGTTGGATGCATTGCCTTTGAACTTGCCACAGGTGATTTCTTGTTTAATCCTCGGGGGAAGAACGATCAAGAGAGGGATGCAAATCATCTGGGCTTAATGATGGAACTCCTTGGTGTGATGCCCATGAGAGTTGCTCCGGGTGGCAAGGTTTCTAAACAAGTTTTCGACAAGAAGGGTAATCCAAAAGGCTATAGGAAGTGTGGAAGGACATCGATCAATCTGCTTCGAGATAACTTTGGGTTTGCCAAAAGGGATGCAGATAATTTCAGGGATTTTCTTATTGCTCTCTTACATTTTGTACCGGAAAAGCGACCCTCTGCAATGCAAGCCATTCTTCACCCCTGGCTTGATGGTGGGCCCCGCCTTCTTCAACCATCATCATCCCCACCCCAAACACAGCAAAATGCTGAGGTTATTCCAGAAGACAAGACAACAGTTTAGTGAGAAAGAATATGAAAGCATGTAGAAAATGTTGCCATTTAATGTCAATCTGTCAAAGTGACGTGCATTTGTGTGAATCTGGATAAATCAAGAAATGGTGTAAGAATCTATGAAGCAAGATTATTTGTCCCCTGTTTTCTGTGAAATTTATTTCATACAAGACGAAGGTATGAACAAAGATTCTTGGATTACTGTATGAATATTTCCCCACGTTGTAAACTGCAACCATGAGCAGGGATTTTCAAATATTATATGTTTTTTCAATGTTATATGTACTATGTTCTGATTATTTCAATATCACCTGTTTTAGTTGGTTGATTCAACAATTGTCATGCTTTATGCTTAGGCTTTTCTTTAATTTCTTCGATCCGGATACTTCAGTTAAGATGGAGATGTAGAATAATCACAAATAGTTATTAACGTTTAGTATTATATTGAAAAGCACTGATTTGATTATTTCCATGGATGTATGAAGTCTACTGTTAGTATCACCATAATTACTCTGTTTCTGTGAAATTTCTGTTATACAAGAGAAAGTAGAGTTTGAAGATAGATTCTTGGATTAGTGTACAAGCATTTTTCCACCTTTTATAGTTCAATCGTTTTGCAGAGCTCTGAAATATTAAATGCCATTTGCATTTTATTGCAAAGTTATAGGCAATAAGTTCTGGTTATTCTAATAAGAATCTTAATAATTTAACTAGCAGGTCACTGATGGTACACAGTGTATATATTACCTGTTTGAATCAGTTGATAACGCATTTTTTATGTTTTCTTTTGCCTGGATACTTTTGTTCTGATGGAGATTCAAGCATAGCATAAATATAAATAGGTTTTAGCATTTGATTTCATCTCTAAGAGCACTGATTTGAATCTAATTTTATTTAGTTGAATGTGTCATTATCCATTCATATGGAATGAACATATTAAAAGCTTAGACATCTCAATATTTCTATTTATGACAAACTTTCCATGTATTAGAAAGATTCATAAACCTATTTTAGGAAAGATTTTTTATGGTGGCATATTGAAGAACATTTTTTTATATTCACTATCGTGGAATCTGGAGGTGTCCTTGCCGAAGCAAGACTAATCCCCCAGTGTGTACAACCCACTCACAAGGTAGCAACACACACAGAGTTAACAGTACACACTCACAAGGTAGCAACACACACAGAGTTAACACAGCCGGGGACTCGAACTCAAGACCATGGGGAGCATACCCACGCCTTAAGTTGCGATCCACGACCGGGTGAGCTAGGGCCGAAGCCCCTACTGAAGAACATTTGAATATAAACATTAACAGAATATAAATCTACATTAAATTTTAATTAATTGATGTTTATGGTCAATCTATATTTATGTTTTGAATTTAAATTAATATTTAAGTATAAATATGTGTTTAATATGTTAGTCAGATAATATGTTTAGAATTATATAGTATGTCTATTATATTCATAAATGAAAGAGAGTTAAGAATAATAAATCAGAATCTTATTTTAGTAAATTAAATGAAAATATATGAGACATTTAATTTGGAGAACAACAATAAAGATTAATATTAATGTATAGTAATATTTAATAAATAATGTTGAAATAAATATATTGTAATGCCCACTTCTTACCTAAGTGAACACCACTAAAAAGTAGAACTAATTTTTTTTTTTTTTAAATCATAGAACCTAATTATTAAAAGAGATCATGATCATACTCACTATAACATAATAATTATAATTTAAACAACAATCAACTAAAAAAAATTTGTCACTTCATACCTAAGTTTCTCTCCCCCATTCAGTTCGTCCTACCGCATGTTCCTGCATACATGCCTACACCACTAGATGCACAATATCAAATCTACCAAATGCTAGATACATGACCGACAAGATATTTATCGTATTATTACTTTAACTAGACCAAGCATATAGCAGTTTCCCATTGTACCCACAAGTACACACACACCACTAGGAAGGAGTGGCAAAAACAAACATACTCAAAGAAGAGCTAGGCCTAAGGGCCAAACCTAGTCTTGGGGGCTCATCGCAGATGGCCTTGCCTACTTGAATGCGTAGAGACTTTGCAATTTGACAATTTAAAAAAAAAACATATAAATTTATAAAAGCGGGTACAAAATATAAATCTTATCACTAACCTAAACTAATTGTACAAAATATAGGTACTAAAATAAATGCATTTGGCAATTCATGTCAATAGAAAAAAAAAAACCTAAATTAAACATTTCGCCAATGCAACGAAATTGAATAAATAATATCATAAATTATTGGTTACCATGACAACTCTCATAACTTCACAAGTTACAAGTATCTTCAATTAACTAATTTACTATGTGGGTTAAGGAGAAAGGATAGTGTATACATAGAATCTCTTAAAATTTTAAGCGACCTCTTCAACCTAATAGCTATAAAATTAATAGAATGATGAGACAATCCTTAATATTTGCAATCCTTAATTGACAATCTAGGATAAATATGTTAAAACACTTTACATGATAAGACGATGAGGAAAATATCTTTCTTAAAGTGGATGAGCATACTTCAAATGTAATCCTTGAATAATTTCATATCTAGAGCTCATTTATATGTTCAAGATGTTTGACTTCCTTATGTTTCTTTTTAATATCTCATCCTTAATATTTTTGCATTCAAGAGTTACCAATGATAGGTTTATTCCCTGATAATAATAATCTTCAAACCGTTCATCTTTTGTGAAGATTAAGCCTTTACTTAAGTTAATAAAATGTAAAGATATACTCTAATATCCAAGAATTTGTATCTTATATAGTAATTATTGCATAAACATTACATGTGCCAAATTCCTAAATCCAAATGACTAATATTTATAATTTTGAAAGTGGAGTTAGTTTTATTGCCAAATGCATTAATCCTCCTAATTACAAAATTATCAATCTTATATTATTTTTTGGTCGAATCAATCTTAAATTATTACTAAAAGAATTTTCTAAATTTTAATAAATAAGTAAAACCTTAAGAGATCAAATTTCCAATTTTTTTTATTAAGAAAAAGTAAAAAACTTAAGAGATTAACTTTCTAATTCAGTAAATCCTTAGGGTTATCCTAGTTGATATGGACTTTGACAATAATCTCTACCAGATGGAAGATATATAAGGGAAGCAATGGTGTATTGAAAGTGGGTTTTATTATCAATGTGACAATGTTAGGTGTTTTTTTGTTTTTTTGAAGCAGATAATCCAGACAAATCAGAGTGAACTGTATAAATATCTTTAATGAAGTGCAAGATATTGGAAGAGAAAAGTTTATTGCTCCCATACCATCTCCACTGCGTTTGAACTTGCACACACTTGCACACACGCAGGTCTTCCTTGCGCCTCAGCTCTCTTCCATCGAATGCTATTTTCAATGTGGTAGAATGAAATAATTCTAAAGATCTTTTCTCTTCACGTGATAGATTTCATTGATCTTGCAATGATTATAGAGTCAAGGTAATTTTCTCATGCCTATCACAGACCTATTTTCCCTTCCTTACCGCCCTGCTCTAGTCCAAAAAGAAAGCAATTCTGAAACGGTTACAACTAAAAAATAAGGGGGACCATCACTAATTTTTCCCTTTTTGTAACTGAATTATTGTTTAAACTTCATAACCAATTACCAATATTTCAGAACTTTCCTAGAATTTTATTAGTAATTTCCACCTGAGTCGAAGCTAATCCTATAATAAAAACTCAAATGGTAAGATTATTTATTGTTAAAATATATCATTATTCCTTCAAGATAATCAACAAGATAGAACTCCAATAAAAAATTGTAAGAATAAAAACTAAACAAAATATTACACGATACTATATATATAAACTATTTCATGATTGTGGAAGCCATGGGCGCCTATCAAATGTTGGACATTGCTATGTGTTTTAGGCGTCTTAATTGTAGAATGGTTTGGATTGAAGGTGATTCTAACAACATTATTAAATGTCTAAAAGGGGATAATAGAACTTCATGGACTATTGAAAATCTTATTAAGTCCTCAATTAAGATAATTCAAACCTTTGAAAGATGCTTCATCTCTCATGCTTATCGGGAAGTAAATATTGTTGTTGAGTGTCTTACTAATTTGGGTGTGAAGTCCAAATCTAAAATAACATGATATGGGAAGGACACCCTGGCGGAAGATGTTCAAGCCCTTCTATCATATGACAGAACACATGGTAAAATTGACAATTTTCTCAAGTTGGAGAGAGAGAGAGAGAGAGAGAGAGAGAGAGAGAGAGAGAGAGAGAGAGAGCTTAGTGATTACCAAAATTTGATTATGTTTGAGAAATTATAAGATCTAAAACTTGGGGAGAGAGGAGAGAGTGAGATAGAGAAAGGTGAAGGGAGGACGAGAGAGATAGGAAAATAGATAGGTCTAGAGCTTAGGGGAAACAAAGAGTGTGAGATAGAGAGATAGCAAGTGAGTGATGATACAAGCCCACTGATTACTAAAATTTGACTAAATTTGAAAAATTATAAGATCTCCTAAAATCTAGAATCTGCATTATGACTCCTAGAGATCTGAAACCACTCTCAAATATCCTGACAATATATACATAAAATATAACTTAAAGTATAAATTATATTTTTGATAAAAGACATAGAGAAAATGTAACTTATACTTAAATGTTATATTTTATGTATATATCTTCCTAAAACAACTAATGGAATGCTAAATGAATTGCATGCAAGTCCATGTTACTAATCTAACTTTATTTAAGCAAAATACGTACGTATTTTTCTTACTAAACATAACACGTACACGTTTTGTATTTTCAAAAACCCACACACGTTTTGTTTGTTTTTTTAAATGCGATCACATTTTTGTTTTAAAAAACCTGTATGTGTTTTTTATTTTTAAAAACGCGAATGTGTTTTGGCTTGGATTGAGGCTCGGTTATACGAGCCTTAACGCAAATGGGCTATTTAAATTTAAAAATAACCCATTCTCTTTAGTAGTTTTTAGACATTTTTTAGAGGGTGTTCACTTTTTTGCACACCATCTTGGTGCACTTACCCGTATCTCTACTTTATTTTCTTGACTTGATGATTATACGCACGTGTACATGTAAACTTGTGATAAATTATAATCTTATCATTGTTTCATACAGGAAATATCCATAGCTACTTCATCAATGGCGAGCCCTCCCCTGTGTACTAGAGAAGCATCTCAGGCTTCAGTACACTTTTGTTTGATATATTACATTAATTATTTTTAACCTACAATACTTATCATTATATTAATTGTATTTAATCTTTGATCATTTTTCATACATGTAATAGCGAGAGCTGCTCCATCAATGGTGAACCCTCCTCGGTCTATTGGAGAAGCATCTCAGGCTCCGGTACACTTTTGTTCTCTATATTATAGATTTTTAGTGTTTTTGATGTATATATGTTAGTACATTGTATTAATTGTATATTTAATCTACAATAGCCCCCTTCGCGGTTTGGCCATAACTTGGAGCCTTTGAAGTTTGTGTTCAAGAAAACTCCTAAGACTGACAAAGAAAATAGAGCTTGAAGACATTAGATCCGAGATCAGTCGATGAGGTAATCTACATTTCAATTGCAAAGAAATTAGAATTAAATGCATAGTTATGTTGATAATTGTGAACTATTTTCTACAAAAGGATTCTAACTTGGCTTTTGAAATGTGGTTTTGCAACCATCTAAAGAGCCACGTATTGCATTGAAGAGGCTCAATTTTGATGATACACCACAAGTATAGGATCATATAGTGTTAGTTGTGGTCATTGAATGACCAATACATGCAAATATATTCTACATTTTTATTGTATATCGACTTGGACATGGCATATGCTACATTTTTGTAATATTTGTATTGACTTGACATACATGCCTTTTTATATATATATAAATGTTGATATTTGATCCAATAAATGTGTATTGAATTCATTATTGTGTATTCGTTGTATTTGGTTGTGGCCCTTTTATAAAGTTAAATAAATATTTGCCTATGTAATCAACAATATGAATATAAACAACAAAAATCTATGATATAAAACATTGCAATCGTGGAATATGATTTGATTAACTTTCTAAAATGTTGAATTAACCCTACAAAACTCCTTGTATTGAGTTCATTATTGTGTATTTGTTGTATTTGGTGGGTGCCCTTTTATAAAGTTAAATGAATATTTGCCTATGTAATCAACAATATGAATATAAACAACAAAAATCTATGATATAATGTTGGCATATGCACACTCCAATGAGACATTGAAGGTAATTGAAGGTTTTGTCATTGATGGCAACCTTACAATCCTATGGCACTGGCAAGGAATTACACCGGCATCAGCAGAGCACCGGCATCAGCAGAAGACTCTACACCGGCACTCACCATACTGGCACCGGTAGAGAAAGGAACCATACCGACACATAGAGGCCGATAGGATTTTTGGTAGAATATATTTTGTTTATTATTGTAAAACTTTGGAAACCGACTTGGCTGATTGTAAAATAACTCTTATATATAAAAGAGATCATTGTAGACATTTTGTAGTAGAAGAAAAATATATTAGGCAGACCTATTATGCGAAAATAGGTTAAGAGGTTTATGTAAAGAACAGAGCAGAAACCGGTACTGAATCTGGCATGATAGATGCTATTGTAAAGTAGTACAAGTTATTGGATTAGTATAATCCACATTGTAAGTCAGTGAGACTTCCCATTGAGCAGTGAGCTCTAGGCACTTGGCCTTCCTGCATGTGCAGGCCCCTATTGTAAGTAATATTCTCTTATTGGCCAGTAAGTGAATATTGTGGGTCACAAATCCCACTGAGGTTTTTCCCACACCGGGTTTCCTCGTTAAATCATTGTGTTATGGTGTGTTTCTTATGTGGTTGATTTCATTTCTGTTTATTGCATTATTTCTTGCATACCAGTACACTGTTATAATATGCTCAACATGTTTAAAGTTAAGAAATTCTAATTATCGGTTAAATACCGATTCACCCCCCCCTCTCAATATCTGTGGGAATCCTAACATATAAAACATTGCAATCGTGAAATGTGATTTGATAAACTTTCTAAAATGTTGAATTAACCCTACAAAACTCTTTGTTTCAATAAAAATTAAATTCAATGGTAATGGTCAGATTTGATCCATGGTAATGATTAGTGGATGCTTTTGATTCCTTACATTTATATTTGTCAATGTGTGGTGCGAGAGCACCCTCACGCTCACAATGGTCAAACTTTGGTTCTCATCTTGTTTTACCATTGTTTTATTTAAATAAGGTAATTTGGTACCATTAATGATCATTTGAAGCCATTTGTGAATGTAATGCCCCACCAGGAAACCCCAAAGGGATAAAGCTAAAACACAAGAATAGAGTGCAATTTTTTTTTTTAAAAAATTAATCACAACACAATGATACAATGAGTTATCAAAGTTTAGATTATACAACGGAAGACTTAAATAACACCTAAAGAGTTTCCCAACGTGATTACTTAATTCAACATTTAATTCAACTCACGCTAAATTAATCCAATTAAGCTGATTGACTTAATAACAAGATAATTCTTTGAACAAGGGTAAATTCTTTCAAAAGATAAAAATATAGATAACATGATAAGGTTCATCCATTGAGGTTAAAAGTATAGATACCATGATTAAGTTCATCTAATAAAATAAACACTAAATTATGTATAATCTTACATTAAACATATGCCATGCATCTAATTTCATAACATACTTAAATTTCATCCTAACTAATGAATAATTTCCATGCATACTTAATTGCATTATCAATAATTGAATACATTCCATTATTCTAATCTACATTCTTTCATGATCCAAATTACTACATTTAATAAGATGACTACATACATGCATTTAAGATTAACTTCGTCTAATCCACATTATACATACTAACATAATGCCATCCATACATGCTAAATTAAAAAGGAAACATAAGAAATTAAACATCACATAACACCGAAATGATATCGGAGTTCACCCCTAGAGGGCTACATCTCCAGGTCTGCTCAGCTACAAGACCCCTCTAATAATTAAATAATAGTTAAGAATACATTAGGTCACATCATTTACAATCCTGCCATCAAGGCAAACATAACCAATAATACATACGACCACATCGGTCAAATAAATACATGAATGATCCTTGAATAGGAAAGGATCCAACTGAACATAATAAGAAGCAATTACAAAAGATCAACTGGAGCATCCGCGAAACTAAGTCTTCACAACCCATGGTCTAACATGAATATCAGGTTTTCACACGGGCATAGACAACAAAATGACTCCACCACAGTGCTCCTATCAAAGACAACAACACAACAACACACTAGCGAACATAAGGGACAAGTGTCATCACATAACCTGGTATGATTACCATGACAGGTCTTCATAGGTTCCGGCCCCATCCACTGGGTTACCCTGACAACCTAATCCGAACCTCTGGCCCATCCAAGCCTCATGTGGACCCACACATCCTTTCGTGAAGACAAGGTTGATGGTTTTCCATTTCAATCCTTCTCACTACATGTTGAGTCTATACTAGCACTCATCCCATACGTGAGGCACAATTAACTTACTTAGTGATTCATTAACTAACTCTCTAATATGCTATTAGGTTAACACTTATTTAGACACACTTTCGATGGGTTACCTAGCAACCACTTTGCGTGCAGCCCCCAATCGAAAGCCACTTTCCCAAATGACATTAGACTACACTCAAACGAACTCCTAAACCAAGGAATACACAAGGTCAAGCAAACAGACTTCAACATGGTAAGAGTACCCACTTGATCAAACAAGACTTCATACGAGGTGCACTGACTGACAGTACTCTAACTAGAGATCTGACTAGCTATGGTCAACCACAAATCAACATTCGACACAAAGGACATGACCAGATACAACACCATCACAAGAAAACAGACAACGCTTGAGATCAAGGACATAAGCAGGTACCCAAATCAATCATACGATAGTATTCAACAAAACAAAATCAAGGACTTTCCATTTCTTAAGCAATTGCAAATACAGAAAATTAAACATGCATAGGCATAGATTGGAAAAGAAAATCTTCTTTCCTATTGTTTACACACAACAATCGGTCTAGTTTTCTAAAGGATCTAAGTTTGATTGCAATTTGTCTACCTTGTCTAGGTACAGGTCGTTCATGGTTTACTAACTCACTAAAGTTCAATTGCATCATACAATAATATAAATACTTCCTCATGAGTTTTCAACCAAAATCACATTAATATAAATATTCTATATGCAGAACACCCAATGATATAAAATCAAATATTTAGATTAATCAACTAACATATGATATTTATTGCTCAAAATAAAACATCATTTTTATTCTTTTTCAAAATAAATAAACCACTCTCCTATCTGCAAAACAAGCATATACTTTCCAAAAATGGAAATATACAATACAATGGAAAATAAAAATCGATAGTCATTTCCTAACTAAACCGATACTTCCTTGCATACATAGAGAAAAGTACAAATTAAATATTAATTTTTATTTATATTAATCCGTGATTAATAAAATATGTACAATTAATAATTAATAATCAAATTTACAAATTAAGTATTAATTAATATATATATATATATATATATTAATCCTTGATTAATAAAATATATATTAAATAATAATTAATAAAAAAAAACTATATTAAAAACTTTTTCTTTAATAAAATAATATTAAAAACTTTTTAAATAAACCAAATTATAAAATTCGATGCATTTTTATGCGGGTCGAAGCACACCGTGAAATAGAAGTATGGGGAGGGAGCTGCTACCATACGGTAGCAGTCGGTTACCATTGGTAGCTTTGCTACCATACGGTAGCAGTTGGTTACCATCCCACGTGGTGGGTTCTTCCTACCACATGGGGGGGGGGGATTGGGGGGTAAAAGTTTTTGTTTTTTTTTTAATTTCTTTACTTTAAAAAATAATAAGTTCCTAGTCCAAAATACAGTCTCAACAGAGACTTAAAACAGTTTTCTAGAAAACCATGGGTTTTCTAATATTTACATTTACAAAATAACCAGACCCAAAAAAGGGAATTTTTTTTTTCAATCAAACACCATATTGGCAAACTAAAATAGATTTACACCCATTTATCCAATCTATTCCACCAATCTTGTCCAAAACAAACTAATTTCCCCAAATTAAAACTTAAATCTGATAACATTGATGGAGTTTTAACCAGGTTTATTGAGAACAACCAAAATATTAAACTGGAGGTTTGATAAGAGAGCAAGGAGGGTTTGAGTTTGTGATTTCATTACAACTCTTCCACTTCCCACACAAAATAAGAGATTATCTACAACCACAACCAGATTTATTTCCAAAAACCATACAATCTCAATAAAACAAGAAATCAAAGAGATGAACTAGAACCTACCTCATTTAGCATTCCTAGCAAGATTTGATGAAGAGCCCAACCTGCAGCTTAAGAAATCCTTCTTCCCAAAAATGCCCAAATCTTAGGAAGGACTTGAGTCCACTTGTCCTTTCATGCCTAAATCTTCTCCAACCATCCCTAGATTCCCTCAGTCAGCAACCCAGTCAAGGTGAGATGAGTGACACTTGTTTTCTTCTTCCCCCTTTCTCTCAACTTTCACCTTTGCTCACAGCCATCCAAATCTGTAGATCTGATCATGATCGTTGATCTAGGCCACATCATCTTATCCTTTCAAAGTTTATAAATGTGGGAGTTTGAGTTGAGAAAGAGTTAGTCTTCAAGTGAGTTTTCAAGTTAACAACTTGTGAAAACTTATGCATCCGTGATTTTTAGTCTTGAAGCAATTTAGCATAATCATTTAGCATTGCATATCATAGTACTAGTTAACTATCAGTTATCAGTCCATTCTTCATATGCCATCTTGGAAGCTATCAGTGCTTGTCTGAGAGCACATCATCTGCAACCAGGAACAGTGGAGTTAGGACACAGTGAGACTTAAATCATGAAGGTAAAAATAATGTTTTTATTTTAATATTCATTTCATGTAGTTTCATTGGTTGAGTTTGGATTTCCTGTAGCATTTCCTTTGTATTTTGTGAAACTAATATGTTGTAGGTAGTATTCTCATAATGAAATTCAAGTCGACACATTTTGGCACCCACTGTGGGGCTGAAGCCTCACATATATCTTTCTAATATCCTTTCTAGTTCTCGCAAATTTTTTTTTAACGCATTTGTAATCCAAATTCACGCCTGTGTGAGTTCTAACAACGCTTTTATTTAATAGGTTAGTGCTTTTGTCTTGCAGGTTAGCACATTTGACATTTAGGCTAACACTTTTGTCTGCAAATCAACGCATTTAATCCTTAGAATAGTACTTTTGTCTCACATGTTAACGCATGTGTCATTTTGGTTAGCGCTTTTGTCAGAGAATTCTCACTTTCTAGTCCACAGAGCAGCGCTTTTGTATCACAAGTTCACACTTTTGTCCTCTAGGTTAGCGTGTTTGAGGTGAAAGACAATGCATTTGTTAGGATAGTGCTTTTATTTGCAACTAACAAACTTTTTCTGCAGGTCCGAATGTCCAAGAACTAAAATTTTCAAACTACTAACATCTCTATGTGCAAGATTTTTTTAAAGAAAATTTCATGCATTTCCTCACATAGTTAATTAAGAGTTTTATTTTGGAAAGCAACACATCACAGCTTGCTCATTTAGCTTAAATAAGGGGATAAATTGACAGCATGCAACTTGCATTTTGAGCAACTTATTTAAAGTAGTTGCACATAGATTTTAGGAGGCTAAAATAAACTTGTATTTTCTATGCTTGATGAAGTAGTAGGTAAGTATGCTCTCACCCTCATATGGTGATCATAAAACTAGACCTACTTTCTTTTATGTGTAATCTTTAGAGGGTCTACCTTCCTGAGCTACCTTGAGGGGGCCAATGAGAGGGGAATGACCCAAAGTGGAAATGGGCTAATGCCGAGTCCTTTCGATCCACTCTAAATAATTCGTGTTTGTGATGAAAGTTACAAGCAACATGTGTTGATAAGTTCATACCAACACTATGTTTTTCCATAAACCCTATGGAGTGTAACCTCTATAGGATGAGAACCTTCTGTATTTGCAGAGCTAAAAGTGCTGCATGTATGGCCACATGACCGGAATCCTTTACTAAAAACCACTTGTACTAGTTGCCAAAATCCTTCTAATTGTTGGTGTAGGAGGTCGGACCTCTGAAGCGGCTCACACACATACAGTTCTTAGTAGAGATATAAAGTTTTCCATGGAGAGTTTTCATGGAAACTGGTGCTTGGCTACCCCAGAGAAATGAGTGCCAAGGGTGGAGCTAGTGGGGTCAAGCATCTAAATATCCACTTTGAATAGCATAGCCTCGGGGGAAAACCCCATGTGAGATTCAACAATTATTGTCTCAGCCTACCATAAGATTTGTACTAGCTTGTGCATTTTTTTTTTCAAACATTGTGTCTTCTATGTCTATAACATGCCTAGGAATGGTCAAAAATTGAAGAAAGTCATCATCTAAAAATGAGAAAAAATCCAACAACTTGCTGGAGAAATTGAAAAAAAATCTAGAAACATAGTCAGAGTAGCGCTTTCAGGCAACAAAATAGCACTTTTATCTCATAAGTTAGCACTTTTGATCAAAAAAGTTAGCACAAAGGCTTTTTCGCATCTGAGACAAAGCATATCAAGCCAAAATTTCAAAGTCAGTATCAAAACACTTCTGTTACTACTTACTAAGTTGCCATTAGTCTTATGTTCAAAGTTATTCTAGTCGGTTACTACTACCGAATCATGCAATCGGTAAGCACAGAGCAGTCGGTAACAGAAGGAAACAATCATAGAGCCCAGTCTACACCGAGTTGTATACCGAGTAACTTTCTATGTCTACCGAGTAGCAAGAATGATATACCGAGTGAACACACATCGAATGAAACATGTTACCAGATTCATTGAACCTGGACATATATGGTAAACGTGTTACAAAGATTGAGGAACAAGTAACTGTTATCACATTGAAAATTGCACTTAAAGATTGTGTATGATTTTGAGGTCATCTAACCAATGAAATATTTTGCATGGTTATTCATTCGAGAAATCATGTTTGTAAGATTGAAGCATGAACCAGATCACCGACATAAGAGATCCATATATACAACATGAATTCAGGATTAGATGAGTGTGAGAGTATGTGTGTGAAGCAAGACATAAGGTAGATCAGAATGTTATGACTGTCAGAGACACAGAGGTCATCGAGAAGGATTTCAGAGAACAGTCAAGGTACAGAGTAAACAGAAGGGTTTACCGAGTTACTATATGGATTACTGAGGTATGCTATAAGCAAGGTAATATCTTTTTGAGCACATAGAATTTGCTATAACATTTCAGATGTGAAGTTGTAGATATTTGTAATATTTGATTGTAATATTTTGAGTTGTAAAAGGAACCTTTAACAAGGTGAAAAGACTCTAACAAAGTCTATAAATTGTAAAGCCTTTAACCAAGTGCAGGATTTAGAATAAGTATTGTAAAATCCTTTAGCAAGGTAAATCTAATAGATCTTGATACTCCTAATAGGGTAAGCTATCAGAAATAGCTAAACATGTAGCTCTAACTGAGCATCCTTTATTATTGCAGTAGTGAAGTTTTGGGTGCCATCCCCACCACAGTTTTTCTCTCTAACCAAGAGTTTCTGTGTAACCAAAATATATGTGTTATGGAGTGAATCATGTATGACTGTTATTTATTTATTTTAGCATTATATTATGTTACAACAATATTCAGTTTATGCTTAACAGTAAAGTTATTGTTGAAGAAAAGTTTTGAAGTACTGATTCACCCCTCCCCTCTCAGTACATTAGCTTTCCATATTGGGCCTAACAATTGGTATCAGAGCTTCAATCTTGGAAAAGGGTTTAACTACCTAAAGAGAAAGATCTTATCAATGGAAGGCTATAAACAATCTTGGAGAATTGTATATCTACAAGAAGAGTTGGATCATGCTAATCAAGTGATTGTAGACATGCAAAGACAAATGCAAAAATCTCTGAAAGTTAGAAGAAGATTATCTGATGATTTGTAGGACTCTCAAGAGCTAGTGGAACAAATTGAGACATCATCTGAGAATAGTATGTCTGAAGAGACTGAAGAAATGATTGGAGAACAGAAAGAAAAGAACAAAGCACTGACTGATCAACTAAAGGCAAGGAAAAGAGGACACGAACATTTCAGCACACAAATGACTAAAAATCTTGATGCATTGAGGACAATCGAGGATAAAGTAAGAGATCTAGACAAAGAGAAACAACTTGAAGCATTAGTATCTGAAAAGAATGATTAAATCATAAGGTTGACTAGGATTCAACAAAATATGTCAGATCAACTAGGTTATGCACATCATGAAGCAAATCTTAAAAATGATGAGAATCAAGCGTTGAAACTTGAAGTATCAAGATTGACCAATGAACTTGAAATAGAGAAGAAATCAAAAGAAACATTGAAGAAGAGTTATGAAGAATCAAAGATGTTGGATGAGCAACTGAATACAAGAAGACCCAACAAAGATGTTGGACTCGGTTACAAAGGAAAAGACTCTACCGAGAAGGGAATCTACACTACCGAGAGAGGAGAATCATCAAAGCAAGCTGAAAACAAGAAGATCATCAAAGGAAAGAAGCCTATTTGCAACTACTGTGGAAATCAAGGTCATACTACCAACATATGCCAAATCAGAAAAGGTAAGCAACTAAATGTTACTAAGTCCAATGGTTATTGTTACAATTGCAATAGATATGGTCACACATTTAATCAGTGTAGGACAAAGTCTATTAACAATTATCAGAAGGCAAAATTCAAAGGGTTTTGTAAAAACTGCAATAGATATGGACACAGTACCGAGAAGTGTTGGTTTAAGCAAAAGAACTATAAGTGGTCTGCACACTGAGCAAATAATAGAGGCTACTGAACTCACAAAGAGCCTAACCGATTGTATTTTGCAGTACCATGGGATTATAATACAATAATATGGTGTGAATGTTGTGGAAGATATGGACATATAAGTGCCAATTGTTTTATAAGGTTTGGAATGAACAACCGAAGATCATGGAGAAATCTTGGTATGACATGTTTTCATTGTCACAAAGTTGGACACTTGGCTAGAGATTGCAGAGATCAACCTAGAAGAGATAATGAGGAAATAAAAGAAAAATTACAGATGATTTGGAAAAAGAATGAAATTGTGTCAAATGAAGAATGCACCTTACCTACCAAGTTAGGTGTACCTATTCCAAATTAATTGGTAAAGGTATGAAGGGACTGCATTCTCTCAAGGTTAAATCTTAACAATTCCTATTTTATTATGTACTTAATTCAAAATCTGCATAGTTAAGATGTATTAGTAAGCTTGAAATTCTATCGAAGTCTTTTGGAGCACTATACAGGAAGCCTGTCAAGTCGATAAATATAGGAAGCCTGCCTAGTCGGTAAATGCAGGAAGTCTGACTACTTGGTTAAAGCACAAAAGGAGAGTAAATCAGTTTAGTGGAACCGAGTGCATTTAATGTTTTTGACCTAACCTGCACGGAGCCCGATAAGGTAAAATTTATGTACTTAAAGCTTTTACGCTGTCATTTTACACTTAACAAGTCTTCGAGAGCAGAGCAAGCAATTCAAAGGCGATCAAACCTCCTCCAAAGAGAATTCAAAGGTATTTACATCAATCTCACGCATTGTCAAGATAGTTTACCGAGCATATCAGATTGTCACTATTTGCTAAGTTGAAAGCATCTGTTTGAAATCTACAAATGGCACCTAAGATCCAAGAGCCCGTTGTTGTTAAGAATGTTGAAAAACCCTCATTGAAACATTCTCTGACTCCCAAAGTTGCATTTGAACCGGATGATAAGATTGCATTTTCACTCATTCCAGATAGGGTTTTGCTAGTTGAGGATGTGAGATTCTTCACTAAGTGTCAGGTTGAGGAACTAGGTCATGCAGAAATCAAAGACACCTATGATGAGCTGTGTACCGATGGGATATTGGATAGCAAGTATGAGCACATTAGGATCAAGGGATTGACTGAAGCCCTAACCTATCCCCGTGTCCTCAAACCATAGTGGGTCAAGTTTGTTTTGAGTAGAGTTCATGATGATTTCATGTGGTTAGAGGAGCAACCATTCAAAATCACAAAGGAAATCATTCATCTAATCACCGGTTACCCTATTCTTGATCATGCCTGAGCTCAGAAGATGATATCACAAAAAGAATTGATCAGCTTAACTGGAGTAGAATCCGATTGCAGAGGATTGAAATTGAACAATGTAACTGATGCAGAGCTAAAGTTTTCTATTAGAGTAATAGGTTATTGTTTCTTCCAATCGGCAAGGGAAAATAGTGTACCCTGTGCAACAGTAGACTTATCATACAAAATTGTGAAAAAGGGAATGAAAATTGATCTTTGTGAAGTATTTTTGAAAAACCTGTTTGAAAATCCGAACACCATAAGGAAGCCAAAGAAGAACAACTCGGCTAATACACTGACAATTGGATCACTGCTAGTAAGCATGTTTTTCTATTTTGAGAAATTCTTTCCAACAGTCAGTAAAGTAGTTTGGGAGCTACACCGCCCAATCACCCATCAAATCAATGACTTCATTAAGAAGCTAGGTGATAATTTTAATGATATTATGGATGATTATTTCAGTAAGTTTCAAGAGAAAATGCACAACAGGTATAGAATTCCACCCCAGCTAGTGGAAAAATACAAGGATGACATATGTTTTGAAGTAGACACTGACTACTGCTATGTGAATGCTGTGGAACCAAGAACTCAATCTTTGCCACCTATGGGTTATGAGATTGACTTTGACATCACACAACAATAGATAGATGTTTTTCTTACATTACCAAGGCATGCTACTGAGCTGAGATATGGAACATATGAAGAAGTGAAAGAGAAAGTAAAGATGAGTATTGTAGTACCAAAGGCTACAAGAAGGCATCAAAGATGATCAAGGCACTATCAGAGAAATTTGGTGAAGGTTCTTCCTCCACACCTATCAAGGGCACTCTTGCAATCACCAAGGAGGAATCTGAAGCTCAGGAGGTTGCTATCACTCTAAGCACCGAGTTACCTAAAGGGAAAGTCTTGAAAAGGAAGAAAAAGGACACACCACAGGTATCACCGACTCCCATAATCAAAAGACCAAACACTAGATCATCTATAGTGTCACCAAGTAAGAAACAAAAGAATGTTGCCGCACCTAAGGTAACTAAAACATACAAGAAATATACTCAGAGACTCATTCTAAATAAAGAGTCCAGTGACACCGAATCTGAAGATGCTAGCAAACTTCAAATTGTTAAGAGCAAACCGAAAGATATTCATAGTGTTGGCAACTTCTGTGCAAATCTGAAACAGTATGGTAGATTTGGATCATTCAGATCTGTCAAGTATGAATCAAGGAATGATGATGAAAAGAGACAAATAGAAGAAGCCGTCATCTACACACTTCTGAAATTCCGACTGGTACCATTAGAAATATCTAATTCTATTCCAAAGGAATTATATTTGCATATTGATAACAGGTGGAAATATGCAGTGGACTCAGAGAAATAGATTAGAGAAAGAAGTCTGGTGCATCTCTTTCCAGACATGTTGGTAGTTGAAATAAATGAAAATCTGAAAACCTACCACACAAATTTTCTCGTCAAACAAGGAGCTTTAAAATTGATGAATGGTTTGTATATTGAAGTGGAGAATGAGACAAAAGAAAAGTGGCAGGAAATCTTTCGAAACAAGACTGCTAGTGAGAAAGATCTTGATATCACTGAGCAAGACCCTGCTGACACTATACAAATTGATGAAGATATCATGGAAACCAAGGCACCTGAATAGGAAATGATCGAAGGGAATGCATATGCAAAACTAGTATCCAGTGAGTCAGTTTTGGAACAAGTTCAACCCTATCCTCCGATCACTTAGTCTGCTGCAACCAAGGCCCCTCAAGATACTAAACAAGGTGCAAAGGTTCACAAGTCTACAGAAGGAGAAGCTACTCCTCAGGCCATCAGGGAACAAACCTCTCAAGATCCCTCTAACACTGATAAAGCTAGAGTTGAGACCCCGAGCACTGAACCACCTAAGGACTCAGCAGAGGCTAAAGAAACTGACAAAAGTGTTGCCTCCATCGAGCAACCCACCAAGGATCCACAAGCCTCCCAAGCTATTGTATTGGTTCAACTGGCAAAATCTAAAGAAAAGAAAATGAAGAAGCATAGTTTCAAACTTGATTTGTCAAAACCAATAGTGTTGCCAAATGTAGACATCTCAAAATTGAAAGGGCAAGCACTCATTGACTTCGGTGAACTATGCAAGGCCAAAGCAGAATAGGAGAAGCAAATGGCCATTCAAAAGAAAAATAAAGTACTTCAGAAGGTAAAAGCACTCTTAACCGACATGCTACCTGAAGCTACAGTGACTCAAGATGCAAGCATTCATGTTCAACTGGATGAACTCCTAACCAAAATCGAGACATCTGGAGTAGATGCATCCAAATATTTGAGCAAAGTGAAGGACAAAGAGCTCACTACTAAGATGATTGAAGAGGTACAGAAAGCTATTGCTATTGGCAAGATTAAACTTGTCAAATTTATTGCTGAGTTGTCCCCTCAACTCAAGCACATTCTTTATTTATTTCAGAAACTCTGTACATTCTCTTTATTCATTAAAGATATCAAAAATAAAATAGAAGTGATTGAGAAAGAGATCACCGATCTCTCAAATAAGTTGACCACTGAGCCCAATTTTGTTCAGAATTTTTATACAAAGTTACAAAAGCTCATGGCTCAACAATTGGAACTTAGGAATGAAGAGCACCGAATATGGATGGACATTATGACTCTTCAAACCTTATTCTCTCCACACTTGTCCTCTGTCCAAGAACAGATCAACCGAGCCACCTCCCTATCTACTACACAAGAGGGAAGCACATTAGATGGCTTAATTTCCCTATTAGCTGATATTCAAGCGCAGAATTCTTTAATGGCTAGTGTCAAGGATGCCCTCTCCACTACACTCACCGATGCACAAACAAAGTATAAATCCATTTTTGACCAGTTGCCTCCACCAAATGGTAACTAAATTTTGATGTTTGTCAAAAAGGGGGAGTATAGTATAGTATCAAAGTATATAGGGGGAGTGTACTATACCAAGTAGAGTATCCTTACACAACTGAATTTTTCAGGGGGAGTTGTAAACTGAGCAGTGAACAGAACAAGTAATCATAGAGAAAGGAACAAGAGCAACACACAAAACATTGATCACCGAGCATGCAAAATCAGAGTTATGTACAATATATTGATAAGGGGAGTATATCTGAATGTACTATTTCATTGACAAATGTATATACTGTCAGTTTAGTCAAAATTTTGCAAGTATATTGATATAAATTTGAAAGTAGTTTTTGTCAAACATCTCAACTAATGTCAAAAGGGGAGATTGTTACTACTTACTAAGTTGCCATTAGTCTTATGTTCAAAGTTATTCTAGTCAGTTACTACTACCGAATCATGCAATCGGTAAGCACAGAGCAGTCGGTAACAGAAGGAAACAATCATAGAGCCCAGTCTACACCGAGTTGTATACCGAGTAACTTTCTATGTCTACCGAGTAGCAAGAATGATATACCGAGTGAACACACATCGAATGAAATGTGTTACCAGTTTCATTGAACCTGGACATATATGGTAAACGTGTTACAAAGATTGAGGAACAAGTAACTATTATCACATTGAAAATTGCACTTAAAGATTGTGTATGATTTTGAGGTCATCTAACCAATGAAATATTTTGCATGGTTATTCATTCGAGAAATCATGTTTGTAAGATCGAAGCATGAACCAAATCACCGACATAAGAGATCCATATATACAACATGAATTCAGGATTAGATGAGTGTGAGAGTATGTGTGTGAAGCAAGACATAAGGTAGATCAGAATGTTATGACTGTCAGAGACACAGAGGTCACCGAGAAGGATTTTAGAGAATAGTCAAGGTACAGAGTAAACAGAAGGGTTTATCGAGATACTATATGGATTACCGAGGTATGCTATAAGCAAGGTAATATCTTTTTGAGCACATAGAATCTGCTATAACATTTCAGATGTGAAGTTGTAGATATTTGTAATATTTGATTGTAATATTTTGAGTTGTAAAAGGAACCTTTAACAAGGTGAAAAGACTCTATCAAAGTCTATAAATTGTAAAGCCTTTAACCAGGTGCAACATTTAGAATAAGTGTTGTAAAATCCTTTAGCAAGGTAGATCTAACAGATCTTGATACTCCTAACAGGGTAAGCTATCAGAAATAGCTAAACATGTAGATCTAACCGAGCATCCTTTATTATTGCAGTAGTGAAGTTGTGGGTGCCATCCCCACCGCAGTTTTTCTCTCTAACCAAGAGTTTCTGCATAACCAAAATATATGTGTTATGGAGTGAATCATGTATGACTGTTATTTATTTGTTTTAGCATTATATTATGTTACAACAATATTCAGTTTATGCTTAACAGTAAAGTTATTGTTAAAGAAAAGTTTTGAAGTACTGATTCACCCCTCCCCTCTCAGTACATTAGCTTTCCATATTGGGCCTAACAACGTCTTGATTAGAATTATCTTTAAACTATCAAATATTTTCAAACTAGTTCGATAACTGGGTCAGCAATCCAACGGGCTCTTTCCAAAAAGGTTTTCATAAGCATAAAACATTCAACAAGCTATTGATTCAAACATCGGAATTGCAAAAATCAACATCATTGTCAGTTTCTCATCAGGATATATCAAATCCTCTATCATGAAACTTGATCAATCCACCTTGTGTATATTACCTTGGATATATCTTTCCTATTTTGAACCTAGGCTATATCAAAATCAGAATTGCTCTCACATTGAAATCAAGAAAACTTGTAAACTATCATATGCTTATATGACTTTTAAGTATCGCCTTAAAAAAAGAAAACCCAATTATAAAGTAACTCAGAAAAGGATAAGATTCTTGTATATCAATAGCAAGATCTTATTAAAATATAGGACATTCCTACACCGTTTTCGTCAGTATTTACGTGGCTATGGGACAGAATTTGATGAAGAAATTTTGCAAGGACGTGCTTTTTAACAAAGAGACGCTTTATCACAATGAACAAACAACAGTGGTAAAATCAACAAAGCATACCTTCCTAAACCAATAATCACCTATTGAGTTATCTTTAGAAAACTTCAAAAATTTTGAAATAATCATGCTAGTTTAGACTAGAGCTCAATACGAACAACTCAGAAAACAACAAAAATAAATGGAAGAAGAAGATAATTCAATGTTCCACACTTTTGGGTATATGGTTGTTGATGAAGAAGCGATCAATAATACCATTAGAGACCTTGAGAAAGATTTCAAATTTGATAGACTAATGGAAAAATTATTAGCAAAGCAAAAAGAAAAATATCTTTTGATGTTGGCAAAATCAGGAGCTAAATTGCCACAAGACTTTAACATAGAAGGCTTGAAACAAGATGCGGAGACAAGCAATACTCAAAACACAGATGATCCAAATAACAAAGATATAAACAAAGAAATCCATGAAGAAACAAGAAAAGAACATGATGACACAAGAAGAGAGCGTAGTGATAGAAGAACTTACGAAGAGACAAGGAGAAATCATACGGATAATCCATTTTTAAATCTCACTTAGCAAATGCTAACTCTACGACAACAGATACAAGATATGCAGAATGGAACAAGCTCCAAGAAGTATTCATTGGAAGATATATGCCCATATCCTTTTGATAAAAGATTGAATATGATACCATTTCCACAGCATTGCGAGATCCCTAAATATGATAAATACGATGGGAAATCTGATCCTCAAGATCACATTAGGGAGTTTTGTACTATGAGTATAGAGTTTGCACATGATGAAACTTACCTGATGCATCTATTCCCTAGGAGTTTAAATGGACAATCAATAGAATGGTTTTCAAGATTACCATCTGGAATCAAATCTTTTGAAGAATTCGTGAATAGGTTTATTTCACAATACTCCTACAATGTAAGGAATGAGATAACAATGCTAGGTTTATGTTGTTAAAAAAAAGAATGGTGAATCTTTCATGATCTTCTTGCAGCGATCAAAACGAATGTTTAATAGGTATCCAAGAGATGTACCTGATCAAGAAAAGATGAACATATTCATTGGTAATCTTATCAATGAAATGAGTTATCGTCTAAAAATGCAACGTCCTCCTTCTTTTGCCAAGATGATTGAGAATGGTCTAAAAATAGAAGACATGATGGTAAAGAAAGGAGAGCTAAATCTTTACAATAATTATTACAACAACAATGACAAACCTAAGTTCTGGTCAAAGAATAGGAATGTCATCAATAGAGGAAATGACGACAATAATGCTATGAAACAACAACCAATCTTTAATCTATCAAGTCAAATCCCAAACAATAACAATCAAGAAAACATTAAATCAAGTCATTCTTCTCCAATCCTTGCAGGAAATTCACAAACATTGGAGAACCCTTGGAATCAACTTTGAAAACTCTTCTTGCAAACAAACTGATTATTTTACCAGAAGCAAGAAGTTATGAACCACAAGTCAAACATAATTGGTGGAATGATAATCATTTTTGCAATTACCATTGAAATAAAGGACACCAAACTAATGATTGTCAAAGATTGAAACATCTTATCCAAGATTTAATCGATAATGAAACTATCACAGTGGATAGTCATAAGACAAAAGAATCCCACCTAGCCTTCAAAACTCTGCTTCCAAACTATGAAAGAGGTGAACACTCTAAATCAAAAGATGACAAATGCAAAGACAAAGTGAACTACACTTATACGTATGATGATGTGGTACATGTCATCATCATTAAACATAACACACCTTCAGAACCAATCAACGTTATTACGAGAAGCAAAGCGAAGGTCACATTTCCAAGTATAACAAATGAATCAACCTCCACTTCACAATAATATAACTTAGTGGAACAATTGCAAAGAATACTTGCTCAAATATCAATTTTCAAACTTCTCAAAGTTTCACTTATGCATAAGGAAATTTTAGAAAAATCTCTAACGAAAACAACAATTTCAAAAGAATTGGATGTAGATCAGTTCCAAAATATGGTGGGACACATTATAGCCCCTCATTCCTTATCATTTTCTAAAAATGATGACACATCCTTGCAACATCCTCACAATGTTCCCTTACATGTTGAAGTCACCATTAATAAAACTCGTGTCAAACGCATACTCATAGATGGTGGAGCAGGCTTAAACATTTGTGCATTAAGTTTAGTAAAGGCTTTGGGATATTCAGAAAATGCAGTAGATCCAAAGAAGAAAATAACCATTAAGGCTTATGATGAAGAATATCATTCTTCTAAAGGAACTGTGGTGTTACCAATCAAAATAGGACTTGTAGAAAAGAATACATTATGTCAGGTTTTAGATTTGAATCTCTCTTATAACATTCTTCTAGGAAGGCCATGGATTAATTCACAACATGCAAGCAGTTCCTTGTGTTAACACACTTTTCTTTTTGCTTGATAGAACTATGGTTAAGCAATATGGCCATTCTTTACAGCATAGATGCCATGACTGAGATCACTCTCTTTCCATGTTTGTCTTAAGGATATCTTTCTATGCATTAATAATCATGACTGCTATAAAGTTCATGGTTTGCTGCTATAACCTAGGTATCTCATGAGTTTCTATCTCTTCTCATCTGCAAAAGGACTGCTTTAATGGTGGTGCTTTCAACTTTGTGTTTAAGGGTTGTCATTGATTTTGAATCTCATGACTGTCTTTTATAGTTGTCATTGTTCATGGAGCTTGCCACTATGAATTCTTCTCTTTTTCATTTTATTTTGATGCTATTCACTGTATTATCTACTCTTAGATCATAAACTACAAATCTAAGATTAACTTCATAGTCTCTTCACTATATTCTCTATCTTTTTAATTTCTTTGATTGTCTTTAGCTATCCAAAAGTCTAAATACATATTCCTTCATACTCCTTGGTTGTCATATATTGTATAGTATATTTATTTATGAGCCCTTTTCTCCTTAGCTGCTAATTGATCCTTCAATATTTGACAATGAATCTTGCTATTCTCATAGCATTTGTATGGTGACTGCTATAAATCTTAGGATAGTCATTGTACCTACTCCTCTGTAGCTTTTGTCCAATGAATGGACTGCTATCTTTTGTAGTGCTTGATATGTGTTGTTGACTCACCACTCTTCCTTAGTAATTTGTATTAGATGATTGTCCTTAAGTCAATGATTAACTCCTTTGCATGGATTCAATATCTTTAATCATGCATTATGCTCATCTTTGGTTGTTCTAGAGAATACAGGGTTGCACCATTACTTCGAGACCCTATTAGGGTTGTCTGGATTTTTAACATGTCAATATGTTTCCATTGGATATACACATTATTTACAATAGTGATCTTGAAAGTTCACTATTATTAATGATGATCCCTTGTTCAATGAAGACATATTGACATGTTAGCATGCTAGGATCAACCCTTGTGGGAGCCTCATATTACACCACATGCTTAAACATGGAATCATGATAAATCAGTAATGCATTATGTACCTATACCTACACATTGACCAAACAAGTTAGCAAAATGAATGCATCTTCTAGGCTCATGATTAGAGTGATTGATACTTTTCATCTTCTCTTGCATGCATTTGATATCTATTTGATTACCATGGCATATGTGATGCACTATATTCTATTCAGTATAACATATAAGGTCTCATAACTGGAGCTCTAACCCTTTTCTCTCATCATTTGCAAGTTTGTTTGAAGATCGGGAGCAAGAAAAGATGACAACTTTAAAGACCCCTTGAAGACTCATCATCAGGCAATGATGGCTATGTTACCCTTATTTCTTCTCCTCTTCCTTACTTAGCTATATAGTACTTTTCATATGTCATATGTTGGTTTAGCTACTCCCACGACTTGTGTGGGACTTATAAACACTTTGTCTTCTTCAACGAATGAGATGGAACTATTTCTTGCAATTATTTAATGTACTTTCATAATGAAATGAAAAAAAACAATATTATGCATTTATGAAAATTTTATGTTATGTTCATGCATAATAAATTTTAAACTTACTAAAATTTTCATTTCAGGTATGATCAAATATCAATGAATAAGTGTACCTTTCACCATTAATAACAAGAGTTGCTCTAACTTTGCCAATTTGAGTTGTGTGTGAAAATTGGTAAGAATTATCTATCTTAGTTTTTTTATAATAGGTACCTTCAACAACGATTGATCTAGTGGGATATTGTTACCCATCACCATCTTCCACTAATTTTGATAATTTGCATTTTGGTTTTGTGCATCTTAGTAGATAATAGTCAACACCTTCTATACAGCCAGGATCTGCAACCATGACAAAAATATCACTTGTAGACCACAAATTACAAACAATATTATAAATTGAATGCTATAATGTATAAATAATTCAAAATTAATTTAAATTTAAATAAAGTACATGAAAATAAAAAAAGAATTTAAATAAAATGCAAGTGTACCTACAACAACTAAATCAGAAACACATTCATAATCACTGAATATAGAGGATCATAAATATCTACAATGTCACTATCTTCATAAGGAGGCATTGTGACTAATTTTTCCATCTCCCATTGTGAAACATATCCATCTCTAATGTTCTAACATTGTTTAATATTTGTGTTGTTTTCAATGCAATCAACACAAAAATATGATTTCTCTCTTACTTGAATCACAAAAGGTTTGGTAAGTCATGTAGTCATGACTTGATGTAAACTTCTAATACCATTAATTGTTTGACAATTATAAAGATTGGATTGATCAATATCTCTACCTTCCCAAAAATAACGCTTGTTGTATCTTGTGTCATGAGCACCAAAATGACTTTTGAGACATTGTATTATTTCATTTGAATTTCTTGTGTTGTTACTTGCACAAGAACTCATTTTAGCAATTTAGTGGACCCATAATATACATAATTGTAAATAGAGATTTTTTAAATGAAATACATGTCTCCATATTGAACATGTACCTAAGAGTTTATGTTGGCAAAGTGAACACTTCACACATGCTCCTGCTCCATCATGCTCTCCTTTTCCATGTCTACTCTCAAAAAAATTCCACAAAAACTTTATCTTACATTTAATTAGCATGTTGTTGTGACAACCAATTAACTGCTTTTACAGACTTAAATTGTCATGTGAAGTTACAATCAAATCCAAAATATTAGTTTTAAAAACTTAATTATACTAATTAATTAAAAGCCTACAGAAAATTGAAATCAATTTGTATGCTTACCTGCATGTCCATCAAACCAAATCCAATGTTGTGAAGAATTTATCCCATACTGTATGGTATTCTTAAAAAAAAAATATCAAAACAATGGGCTACATAACTCCTATCATGACCAGTATCATCACTGATATAAAAATGAACCTCCTTGTTGATAATGCATTCATCTTCACCACTTTCTACAAGCAACACTTAAATCAGAAGCTCGACACATGCTCTCAATGTATTCCAATGCTTCTTGCAAATTTGTAATCATTGTTTGACTTACCGATCTATCTGATAATTTCTTCTTGTTATCAACACCCAACAACTCCAAAATAGGAGTCATTTATTTTCTCCTAAATAACTTTGCAAAGAATTGTGCTCTTCCAATTAGAGATTTATCTTGAAAATATTCATCCCAATTTTTTTGCAATGTAATTTTAATGTGCTTTTTGGTACCATATCCTGGTCTTTTCATGTTACAACTTCCATACCCCCTGTTGGGCATGTTACTTACTATAGCTACTGGTATCTTTTTTTGATCGAACCCCGCCAATAATTTTCTTGTAGTTCCTCAATCATAACCACTTCATCAATGGGTTGTTCTTGAGGAGGTGTTGTATCCCTTTTTTGTCTCTTTTATTTGATCATACTTCTGTAATCTATTCCTTTAATTCCCCATTGAACAAATTGAGCTATTGAGTTTTAATTTAGATTTCCAGACCCCTATATCACATGCACATGTTTGTCAAGTGAATTGGACATGTACTTTAAATATGCATGTTTAAGTTATTCTAAGTCAAGTCCATGTAGAAAATGATAACATGAATGGTCCACTTAGCTGATAATCAATGGTCCACATGAATACCTAGCTAATAATAACTCTCCTGTTAACTGATAATTTAGTACATGCGACGTATACTTTATACTTAACATATATATCTCTATTATTATTTACACTTACATGTGAGTACTTATACATGATTCATATATCCATTTAAATAAGGTGCATGAGGACAATGATTTGTTGGTAATACATAATAAGCTTGTAATAGTAAAGTGAGATTATGTAATTGATTCAAATTTTACATAAACATTTCAACTATTTGGTTTTGTTGGTCATATTGCCATGTTACAAAAAAGAAAATGGTTTAAATGTTTACAAAAAATTTAAATTGATTATAAAAGCTAGTGGCTAGTATGTGCTTGAATTACATTACCAACGAACCATGAATCTCAAGCAACTTATGGATTTTTCTTTGCACCATATTTCAAATGGATATGAATCATGTGTATAAGTATTCACATGTACTAGAAATAATCATGTAGAACTCTATGTTATGTTAATTATGAACATACTTGACCTAACATAGATATTTAAATGATTATTTAGTACAAGTGATGTATAATTTACCTAACATATATATCTAGATGATTATTTATACGTACATGTGAGTACTTATGCATGATTTGTATATCCATTTAAATAAGGTGCATGAGGATAGTTCATAAGTTGCATGAGAATAATGATTTGTTGGTAATATATAATAAGCTTGTACTAGTAAAGTGAGCTTATGTAATCGATTCAAATTTTATACAAACATTTGAACCAATTGGTTTTGTTGGTCACATTTCCATGTTACACAAAAGAAAATGGTTGAAATATTTACACAAAATTTGAATCGGTTACAAAAGCTAGTGGTTAGTACATGCTTGAATTACATTACCAATGAACCATGAATCTCCAGCAACTTATGGATTTTTCCTCACACTTTATTTCAAATGAATATGAATCATGTATAAGTATTCACATGTACTAAATAATCATGTAGATATATATGTTAGGTAAATTATGAACATAATTTACATAACATAGATATCTAGATGATTATTTAGTATATATATATAATTATAAAACTATAAAACTTACATGTGAATACTTATACATGATTAATATATCCAAAATAAGGTGTGATAAGAGTTCATATGTTGCCTGGAAACCATGGTTTGTTGGTAACGTATTATGAGCTTACAAGTACTAACAACTAGCTTTTGTAATCAATTCAAATTTTATATAAACATTTCAACTATTTACTTTTGTTGGTCATGTCATGTTACACAAAAGAAAATGGTTGAAATATTTATACAAAATTTCTATCGATTACAAAAGTTAGTTGTGTGTACATGCTCAAATAAATCATGTATAAGGAAAAATTCACATGTACTAGAAATAATCATCTATTTATATCTATGTTAGGAAAATTATGTCACATGTACTAAATAATAATCTAGATATCTATGTTAGGTAAATTATGTCATATGTACTAAATAATCATAGAGATATATGTGTTAGGTATAAATTATGTCACACATACTAAATAATCATCTAAATATCTATGTTAGGTAAATTATGTTAAATAAGAAGTGTTGTGCATAAATTTATTTTAGCCAATTTTCAAACACCACAAACAATAAGACATAATGGTTGTTACAATGTGATTGTCCAAAAATTTACGTCAATGTGTATGTCCGTAGTCCAAATTCAGCCCAATTTCCATTGGTCTCAACACAATCGAAAACACTTCAAACACTTCTTATCCTAAGGTCAAGGCCTCATGGTGATATTAATAGCCCACATCTTGGACTATTTGTTGACTCAAGTGTCATCACACCTAGATGGGCATGTACACTTTTTTGTCTTTTTAAGAGAGGACAAGTAGGGGCCTCCAAGCCTAGAAAGATGACCCAATCACCCTCTCCTTGGAAACCTACAAGTAGCTTATGCTATGGTGGGGATTTTTGTCACATCTCAACGGAGCCATATGTTGAGTATCCTGCGGGGAAAACCAGCTATGCCCTTGCACTAAGAATGACATCAACAACTCAACCAATAGGGTGAGCCACTAAATAAGGTTTTTAGTCACTATTTGGGGGACTCATCCTACTAGATTCTAGCGTGAGACACCTAAGTCTCTAGTTGATCACGTGAGGATCCTTATGCACATTCACCTGACCTCAACTATGATCAACACCTCTAGCCCAAAAAAGACAATTTGAGAACCGGGCTTTAGTTGAAGTCTTTTTATATAGAAACCCAAGGAAAAACCACTTTGAGTTCGTCCCCAAAGGAGTGATCACTTCTCTAAAGGAAGGCCTCTCTACAAAAAAAAAAAATGCAATGCAAGGGTACTACAACACAGTGGGCAAGTGCACCAAACACTTCAAACAAGGGTTCTTTTTAATGCACCAAATTGAAATGTTATCTAATCTAATTTTGTAAAAGGGTCTTTTTTTTATGAACCAAACCAAAATGTTATCTAGTCTAATTTTGATTTATAATAAGCAATTTTTCTAATTTTGGGGCATTATTTAATAGAATATATGTCAAATTACACACATAATATAAATATTAAACTATTCTCTACATTAATTAATTGAAATTAATGTAAAAAAAAAAAATGGATTAAAAAATACCTTTCAAAGTCACCCTAAAAAAATATATTCAAAATGACCTTCAAATTAACCTAGGTTGACTTTGTAAATAAGACCAAAAAATATCAAATAGTCCCTTGGTTGGCTCAAAGACCACATCGGTGGGAGATTGTTTGGTCGAATTGCGTCTGGTCGAACTTGTTTGTGTCAGGTGATTTGGTAGTCAAATCACCATTTCCTCTGTATTTTCAAAATTTTCAACTTCTACTGTATTTTTCTTCAAGCAGAATATTTTTTTACCAAAATTGAAAACTACCCTTTTGTAGAGCTCGAAGTCAGGAATCTAGACATATAATTTCTTTTATGTTTTGATTACTTTTAATATTTTTTACTTTTTAAATATTCCAAGTAGTTTTTTTTTAAAGTTCGAGAAGAGGTTGATTTGAAATTAAATATATATATATTAAATGATATTAAAATAATTACAAAATATATTTTTCACTAGATGAGAGAATATTCTCCAAAAGGGTATAATTTGTTTTTTAATAATGATAAATTTAATAGACAAAAGGTGATGCCAAATGAAAACTACCAAATTTAGCTATGTTGGAATTTAAAATTTTATTACAAAAAAAATATACATCAAATTTTTTTATTTTATTTTTTAGCACTACATATATGTGTCATCTATTTGTAAAATTAAAATTAGAAAATAATAATAATAATAAGTTTTTTTCATTTTTTTGGTGGCACTGACTAGAACCCTTGATTTTCAACATTTTTCAGCAATAAAAAATCTCTTTGAATATATAATTTTTTATTTTTATTTTTTTTAAATAAAAATAACAAACATAAATTTCATTAATATTTCTACATTTCATCAATTTACATCATTTTGAAATTCAATTTAGAAATGTCACTTTTATGTGGTCGAAGTTAAACAATTTTAGTTGTGTTGGCCACTTTCTTTATAAAAGTGTGACACAACATTGTGCTTTTACCCTTTTATAAGATGTTAATCTATGATCATGTGTAGAAAAGGAAATCTTTTAAAGATCCTACCAAGGAAATTGGGGAATTTTTATGAACTTACTATTTTTAGCAGTATCTATTTCTAGCAATGTCTATCTCTTAGCATGGGGGGTGGGCCTCCACATGGTTGGGTGGTGTTACTTTTTCACCCATTGGGAATTTGGTGGACTTTTTTATGTGTAGCTAGATGGATTTCTATTATCTACTTTTCAATACCTTCATTATTTAGTTGCAAGATGATCAATCATTATGTTGTAATATGTTGTATAATACCTAGGAACAATGTATTAAGAAATGTATTTGTAAGTGTAATTTAAAATGTGTTTGAAACTCCTAATCAGGAGGTTGATGTAATATTACTATTATTATTGATGAATTTGCAAGGATGGATTAATGTTTACATAGATATAACTAAGTGGTTAAATACATGATCGTATTTCATGATGGAAGACTATCATAGGAATATTTGGTTTGGTGCTTTAAAAGAATATAGTGTTAGATATCAATATGATAAGTTATCAGAAGTAATGGATATGTGTTTTTTTAACTTAATAATAGAGATGATTAATGTTGGTTATGTAACAAAATGAAACAATGGTACCTTGATTAAATTATCTTTATGTTATCTAATTCTTGTTTAGGTGTGTTGCTTAGTAGCGACATTAGGGAACCCTTAGAGGAATGGTTTGGTATGTGTTTGAGTCTTCCGCTAAAAAAAAACTTTATGGTTTATCATTTTCATGTATTGGTAATGTTTTTTAATGTGTTAAGCAATTTAGATAATCTAATACATTTAAAAATAAATAAAAATTGCTAGGTGTTTTGTTGTAATTCCTCTAGGTTCTTTTGCAGGGCGTTACAAGAATGTCTTTAGACCTATAGGTCATATTGTATCTGCTCAGTATGATGTTATGAAACATAAAGTGAAGGGTCTAACTATATATGCTTGATAGACTATTTAATCAATGTCCATGAAGATTCCTCTACAAAGAAACTATGGAAGAAACTTGGTGAGATGTATCAAGCCAAATCTTTAGTGAATAAGATTATCTTGAAGAAAAAATTGTATTCCTTGAGAATGGAAGAGAGCAGAAAAATTGCAGACCACTTGGAAGAATTCAATATGTTGGTGGATCCAGTGACATTTATTAGTGATGAAATGGATGAGGAGAAATGTCATAGTTTTCTTTGATCTTTTCCTAATTCATGGTATTCTCTTGTTATGATGATTGGCAACACATTTCTTATTTTGAATACTAAAAATGTGATGGGTTCTTTTCTTTATGGAGAGATGAGGAGGAAAGTATCCATCAATGCAAGGGAAGTCTTAATTATTCATGTAAATACTAAGGAAAAACATAAGAGGAATGAGAAGCATAATAAATCCATGTCAAAGGGGATATCCAAATCTCTTGGAAAGTCCAAAGTTATTTGCTAGAATTGCATAAGACTAGACACTTTCATAAAGAGTGGAAAGAAAAAAGAAGAAGAAAAAGAAGAAATTTGATTGTAGTTTTGAGTTTGAGAAGGAAGATGGTGATGCATTCATTTCTACTTCAGTAACTCATGTATGTAATGATGCATGGTTAATTGACTCAAGTGCATCTTTAATATGACCTCTAGTAGATATTTATTTTTTGAATATGAAAATTTTGATGGAGGTAAGGTGTACTTGGGTGACAATTCTCATTTAATTACTACTGGTCATGGTAAAGTTAAAATTAAGCTTCATTATGGTAGAATAGAAATGATTAATGGTATGTTCCATATCCCTAAAGTATCACAAAAAAATTATTTGTGTGAAAACTAATAGATGTGGGTGTGCATGTAGTGATTTTTCATGAAGGATTGAAAATTATTAGAGGTTTTATGGTGATTTCTAGAGGTGTTAGATTTGACACGTTGTATAAGTTGGATGCATATACTATTGAGTGTGATAGAACTTCTATGAAAAGTAAATCTGTGAATACTTTGTTGGAAGAGGTGAGGGTTTCACCCTCAACAAATAGTCATAGAATTTGGGTACCTAAGGGTATACTTTCTTTTGAATTAAAGTTACTTCCAAACAAGACTATGTTATGGCTTAAGAGACTTGGCCACATTAGAGAAAAGGATTTAAGAACCTTGAAATATAAAAAAATTGTTGAAGGTTTGAATGATTGTAATCTTAATTTTGTTTTCAATGAGGATTACATTTATAGAAAACAAATTGTGTTCAATTTTACTTCAATTATCATAAACCTTGTGGTTTGTTGTATATTATTTATCCTGATGTGTTTTTATCATGTAGATGTTCCTTCCAATGCAAAATCTACATATTATGTTTCATTTATTCATAATTATAGTATAAAGACATAATTATATTTTCTAAAGAGTAAATCTAAGTTTTCAATCAATTTAAAGAATTTAAAGCAATACTTCAGTTGTGGGCTATAAATAAAATAAATTATTTGAGGATTGATGATGGTGGTGAATTATTCTCTAATTATTTTGATAGATTTTTTTAACACACAGAATATTGAGAGGGGTGTGAATCTTAAATAATTCTATTTGCAAATTAAACATCAAATCAAATTTATCAAAAAGAAGAATTGAAAGAAACGCATGCACCACAACATTCCACACAAGGACATCAAGGATTTTATGTGGAAAACTCAATGAGGGAAAAAACATGGTGAGTTAACTTAAAATATGTGAACAATTATTTTATGGCTGCAATCCAAGGAAGTAACTACTCCCTAAAAAACTATTTTTGGTCAATTCCAAAGGAAGATCACTTGTCCCTATATACAATATGTCATTACAATGAATGAGAAACATGAACTTGAACTGCTATAAAAATGCATTTGTCATATGTAGATATTGTAGTACCTTTTTCACATACTTATTCCATCTAACTAAATTGATAATGATCATACAATGATTTTACCTTCTAGATATATTATTCACAACATCTCAAAACTCCAACTAAGTCATCTCCAAGATGGCTTTTAATCAAAATTATATAACACTCTACTAGTTAGCATCAAACACATGCATCATGAAGTATAATGAGTTATGGATCAACCCAAAGCATAACTGGGCCAAAAAAAATTACAAGACATCCTCTAAAGAAAATACAATTTACTGGGATCAAATTGTAAGTAAAGGAAACAAGGTTATTGACCCAACAACAACATGCAACCTCATCAAACTTTTAACTATACACCTTTGTGCCACTGGGGATAGGCCAATAAAACTATGGAGATAAATGTATGAGCATTGTGGTCTATGCATAGTACCCCTATAACCTTATTTTAGATTATCTAATCATTATGTGTTGGTGTAAGTAGAGAAATACATTGAACTAATGAAAATAGAGAATCTCAGACTTACGATAACACTTCAATATTTTGGTATTGAATTGTGGTACATCAAAACATCTAAAAATTGTATACTTTAACCTTTAAACCTTATAGAACATGTCCTCAAATCTGCAAAGTCATATCTATCAATCTGGAGAAATATAAAGCGTTCTAGTAACCTTCTGAGACACTTTACTCTATTTTTGTTACAAGCTAGGGTTGTTGTTGCATCAAAAGATCGACCTATCAATGCCCAATACAACTACTAGACTTATAGAATCCACAGGAGGCTGTTAAACCATGTCACGAATCCCCATGAGGGATGCTGGCCCACTGCCAACAATCCCCTTCCCAGCATCACTCACCGTGGCCTGCGTGATTCAAACCTATGACCAAGCACCGATACCACTTGTTGCAAGCTAGGGTTATCGTTCCACCAAAAGATCGACTTGTCAATGCCCAATACAACCACTAGACTTATAGAATCCATAGGAGGCTATTAAACCATGTCGCGAATCCTCGTAAGGGACGCTAGCCCACTGCCAACAATTTTAGTGCAATCCAAAGAATTCTCAATCCTAAATTTTACTGTAATGTCGGAAGAAGTAGTTTCTATCGTGATCACAGGATGAACATGTAATCATTACAACTACAGGATCTTCTCCATACACACATTCATAGGTTATTAGATAGTTAACACACATGCATAGGTTAGTAGATAGTTAGCTCTACTTAGCAATCTATTTTGATCACTGATCCACCATAAAAACTAGTACCTTATGTCGTATGTAAAATTCATCATTATTCAATTAGAAATAAAGGGAAATCATGAATCCCTATCTAATCAAAGAATCCTAAATAAACTAATGAAATAATGCAAGAAAAGTAATAGGAATATAAAATATTCAATTAAAACTCCCTATCGCGTTGGCAACCTGGAATTGACACAAAGATTCAAAGTTCGTGATTGTTGAAAATGGAGATTGAATGCTCAATTTATAGATTTTTGGGTGAGATTGATTGAGAGGTGGAACTTAGGTGAGCTCACATGTTGATTGATAGTTGAACTGCTGATTTGGTGGAATAGAATTGATTGAATAGTTATATGAGTTAACTAATTGAGAAAAAAGTTGATTGAAAGATGAAAAAGAATGATTGGAGGATAATTAATTGATGACAAAGAAAGCTTTATTTAGAAAAAGCTAACTAGAAGATAGAAATATAGCGATTGGAGAGAATTAAAGAAATGATGCTATTAATCAATTAATTAAAATAGATTGAAAAGTTAATTGATTGAAAGATTCTTGGAAAAAAGAAAAGTGGAAGATAGAAATAGAAATTGGAAAGATAATTGATTTAATTAATTAATTAATTGAATTAATTAATTTAGCATGTGCTTGCACTTTGACTTTGATTTCCAATTTAATCCTTGCATGAGATTTAATTCAAATATTGATTTTATTTTAAATTGAATTTGTTATTTGAAATTATTTAGAACTTGAATTTGATTTTCAATTTAATCTTTGAAATCATGCACATGTATTTGAAATTAGAAGAAATATGAAGAATTTGAATTTGAAGAATTAATGAAATTAGAAGAATTAATAAAATTAAATGAAATTAGACAAAATTAGAATTAGAATTTGAATTAGAGGAATATGAAATTAAATGAAATTAGAATTTGGAGATTTGGAATTGGAATTTGAAGAACTAATTAGCTAATTAAATAATTTAAAGAAACTATTTAATTATTTAGAAATTGAATTTAATTAAATAATAAAGATTATTGAAATTAAAGGATTAAAATCATAATTAATTAAATAATTAATATTTAATTAACATTTTAGAAAAGGGTTAATGATTAAATGATTAGAAATAAAAATAGAAAATAAATTTATTTAAATTAAAAGATTAAAATCATAATTAATTAATTAACATTAGAAAATGGTTTAAATGATTAAACATGATAGAATTGAAATAAAATAATTAGGAAGATGATGAGGAAATGTGAATTTAGAAGAATAAGATTAATTAATTTAATTAAAGAATTAAAGAATTATTTAATCAATTAGAGGAATAATTAGTACATGATCAATGAGACATTTTTAGGTGTCTACACCTTAAACAGTTAGTTTTGCATGTCAAATCTCCTAATTGGTGGTGTTAAGACTTCTATTAATAAAGGCATTGTAATCTATTTTCAGTATTAATAAAAATTTGGTTTTGTATGTTGTAGCATACATCCATCTATTTGTTTCTATTATCTTTATTTATCTTTGTTCTATTTCTTCATATTGGTATCAAAGATAGGATCATTAGAGTTGGTTTGGGCCATAGTCCCTCCCTCACAAGATGGAGTATGACCCCAAGTTTGTGAGATCATGGTAGAGCTATGTTGATAGCTTTCATTGAAAGTTGTAGATGTACAAGAAGAGGAGGAACATAGTAGAGACGCAGGTGTAAAGTTTTTCCAAATCATCAAACAATGACACTGAAGAAACCTTGGAGACTAAAGATGATTAGATTGAGAATAAGGAAGAAACTTCAGAGGTTGAAGATAAGAAGTAGGACTGGGAGGAACATAAGAATGCTAAAAAATAGAGTTATTGTCACCAATCTGATAGAGGCTAGATATTACATTTAGCAACAGGAGACATCTGCTCCATACACACATGCATAGGCTATTAGATAATAGAAAAAGTGGGTTGAGACAAATGAATCTTTCAATAATTCAATATCAAATAATAAGTGCTTCCACTTCCTTGGCAACTTTGGATACAATACTAATGTTGTAGTCATAAGAGCTGATTTATTAACGGTAGGGGAACAATCATGATGATAATATTTAACAAACCCTGTAGGTCCTAAAGCATGAGGGGATGACATAGATGTTCCTGACATTATATTAAAGTTTGAAAACCTTGTGTCTTTTGTATAGCTAATCAATGATACAGTTTTAGGCCAAGACGCCAAGATGTCCACACCTAGTGTAGTGATATCTAGCTTGAGAATATCCAATATAATTGGATTGTAACCTTGTGATGAGAATGAAGCCACTATTGGTGCAACTACTTTGGCATTATCAATTTTTTGAATTTTCACAACCAGAGAGCTTTTTGACCTTATGTAAGACAAGATAGTTTCTACCTGTTTACTAGTTATTGTTGATCTAGGATTTAAAAATTTGAAACCTATGTCAGGACTATTATCAATAATTATAATGGTACCCACATCACCTGCAAGAAAAACTAAATGATCTGGAGGATCGGTAGATACATTGCAGAGGATAATCTTTCCTTCCACCTTTTTGTGATCCAGAGAACCATATAAACAAGCACTGGATTGAGATGAAATGAAGTCCCTAGAAAAATTAGCAACATCCCCTCCATATATCAAAGGATACCATTTCTCCATCATGTATGTATTTACAACAATCCTCGTAAAGGAAATCTTGTTGCAGAGAAGAATTTGAGTCTCCATCTTGTGATCAATGCTACTTGATGCCACAATTAGAGACCAAGGAGAATTATTTTTAATAGATGGTATAGAAAGTTCATTATTTCCTACAGAATTAGAAACCAAAATTACCCTCTTCATTGCATGAAATGCTCCAATGGCAATGGCATCTTGAGAGTAGGGAAAAGGTGTGTCCAAATCATCAAACAATGACACTAAAGAAACCTTGGAGACTACAGATGATCAGAATAAGAATAAGGAAGAAACCTCAGAGGTTGAAGATAAGAAGTGGGACCAAGAGGAACATAAGAATGCTAAAAAATAGAGTTATTGTCACCAACCTGATAGAGGCCAGATATTGCATTTAGCAAAAATTTCAAAGGTAAAGAGGATTGTTGTGTGTATTTGTTTGAAGAATGGAGAAAGGTAGAGGAAATTAGTTTGTGGTAAAAATATAATATGTAATCTTAGTTGTGTGGAAGAGTCAGCCATAGATGAAGTTAAAGATTCAAAAAAAGAGAATTCTCTTTCTGTATGAAATCAATGTTTGAGGCCAACGGAGCTCATTGATAGTAAGAATTTTGAGCACAAACATTGTGACTCTAAGGGAGGTGTTGATAAAATAAGTGAGTTGCACTTGAACCTATGATGGACTGGCAACCAAAAGGGATAGAGCTCATGGTAAGAGCATCCCAATAGTATCATAGGATTTCTTAGGTTCGATCTCTCTATTGGCATATTGTTGGCATAACTGATGAAGACAATAATGGAGAGATTATTGGCATATGGAGATGATGATGAGATGAGAAGATGACCGAATGGAGATTGTTGGTTAGATGATGATGATATAGTTGTAAGTTGTTTGATGACTTTATTTGTGTTTTCATTGATGGAAACCATGTTTTTTGAGTCATCTAAGTCATCTAGGACTACCGGTAAAGCCTGACCGGTAGAGGAATGTGTTATAAAACAAAACTGTTAAGTTGTAGTATACTGGTAAGCAGGAACAATGCAATGATCAAGACACCAGTATAGACGATTGGTGAGGAGTTAGAAGTTGTGGTGTGGAACATATGTTTATGACATTAGAATGAGTCTATTATTGCAACCACATTAGAAAATTCAATATATTGAGTGAGTTATGATTTACTGTCATAAACTCTGTGAAGAAGAATGTATACTGGTAAAAGATCTTTGACTGGTAATGATTTATGGTTTGGCAGTGGATCTTATCATATTCATAACTCAATGATGACATGTCAGAAACCATGTGTAATTATAAGATGATGTTTAAGCACATACAAGGATTGGATTTCTTGGGAAATAGAAAAGTGCTTAGTAGAATGTGACAAGGGTTTGATTGCTTATCTGTCATGCCCAAAATTTTGGGCAAAAATGCAACAATTTTTTTTTTTTAAAACAACATAAATACTAAATACTCAATGATAAAGATGAGATAAATAAGTTTGCCTAAGCTAAGGGTTATCTCAAGCATTAAAAGAATGGGTTCCTAAAGTTAATTTAATTAACTTTACAAATATAACGTTTACAATTTTTAACTTGAATAATCCTACCCCAAGGGGTCATCACAACTTTATTTATTAATTAATTAATTTACCCCAATTAATTATCCAATTATTAATCAAGGGATATTAACCATTCCAAGCAATATTTAATTGTTTTTGGACTAATTTAAATAATGTTAACACATATTTTATTGAATTCAAATTAAATAACTGAGCAATAGTAAAAATGTGTTTAAATTCGTCTATTAAAATTAACTAAATCAAATATAAAAATAACCTAGCCAATAACCTCATTTAATTGACGAAATAAAGTTCCCCAACATTAAATATTAAATATTAAATATTTGACATTAAACTACCTCCTTAACATTCAAATAATCAAATATTTAATATTTGACATTTAAAATGCCTCCTTAACTTAAATTTAATCATTATACTATTTAAAATTTCCATTAGAAAACATCTTAATAAATTTACTCAACATGAGTATAATATTGCTATATAATTAATTCTTTACATCTTCCATTAAATTCCCTAAATAGTCAACTAAACTAAATAATAACTTAAATTAAATGGGGCAATTCCCATTTCAAATTTTAAAAGAAATCTTTCCCCCACTTTATTATTTTATCCCTTTTATTATTATCTACTTTTCTAACCCTAACTAGGGTTTTATTTTAAAATCCTTATGACTCCCCCTTCTTTACTTTTCTTTTTTTATTTTTTATTTTACCCTAACCTGAAATTGGGTTAGGGTTTTATTGAGCAACACTTAACACATTTTATTTTTTGTGTGTGTGCAGGTGAAGGAAGGAACAAAGGGCCGAAGGAGGCAGCCATGGCGGATGTGGCACACAGAGGGGCTGAAGGGAGCACAAAGGTTTAACGTCGAGAGGGGTAGAGGTTTGGGTGTGGGCGGCCAAGGAGGAGGTGGTGGCCACGGTGCCACCAGTGGGTCGCCCCATTGGGTGGATCATGGCCCACACAGTGGCCTTGGCAATTGTGTGGGTCGTGGCCCACTATGTGGGTTGCGGCCTGCACAGGGGGCACGACCTCCTGTGTGAGTCACAACCCACACAGTGGCCCATGAACCGCTGTGTGGCCATGACCCGCGGGGCGCCCTCACTTAGGACCTGCCTCCCAAAACATTCTTTTTTGAAGCAAAATTTTTGAATGCAAATTTTTTTTTTTACTTTATTTTATAAATATCTGTATAATATATATATATATATATGGGCATAGTCAATAGGAAATGTGCATTTCTAGGTATATATTTCAAATATATGCATACTTTATATATGTTTATATATATATAGACATATGCATATGTATATGTATATGTATATGTATATGTATATATATATGTATATGTGTATATATATATATATGTATATGTATATATATATATATACACATATACATCTATATGTATATGTATATGTATATATATGTATATATATATACATATATATATATTTAAAATATATATATACTCATGCACAAATATATTCATTCGTATTTAAATAATCTGATTTGTTTAACCAGAATATAAAATGTTACAAATATAAATTGCACAGATTTAAATAAATTTTTTTAAAAATCTGAATATATATATATTTTTTTCGATAAAAGTGGGCAAGCCACTAAACTATATTTTATTAACTTTGAATTTTGGTACAATTGAGTTCAAAGGGCATACCGACAGGAAAGAACCCGCAAGAAAACCTTTGGTTATGGCCCAAAACAAAAAATTTAAAAAACCCCATATTCCCAATTACATATTTGATTTTGATCACCCTCCCATTACATGGCTTTCAAAGATATACATAACATTATCCATATGACCCCAAAAATCATGAGATGTGATCTGTAGCCTCAAGGCTTCCCAAGCTTTGCCAAAAAACATATCAACCGATCAGAACCCTGCATCAAAAAAGACAACAACATATCTACACACATAGTTAATTATGAAACCAAGAACTTGAGCTCTCATCAGGGGGTTCTCTATCCATGATCAAAGGAGGAATGGTCTGCAAGGGAGATTCCAGCCGTGGAGGAGCTAAGGCCAAAAAACCAAAAGACAACATAGAATGTAAACCCATAAACACCACCAATGCTTTATCCATTAACTGTGAGGGAACTGATTCTAGCAAGGTTTCAAAAGCATACAAGTTGTCCCCCAATCTATCACATAATAACCCCTTTCTCATCTCAAACAATAAAACTCCACACTTCCCATTATCCAATAGATCAGAACGAGGAAGAAAGCCCCCATAATAAAAAGAGCCCAACTCAAAATGATAATTATCCAATGCAGAACTAACAAGGTCCCAGAAGCAAATCGAGGGAGGGATAAACATATGAACCAAGAGTTGGAGTAAATCCATGTCAAGCAAAATGTCATGGAAAATAGTAAGAAATCGAGACAGAATCTCAGAACCAGAAAAGGAAGGACAAGACTGCAACCAGATAGTTCCCAACAACCTACGAACCTCAAAATCCACTTGAGGAGTAGGCAAACAAAACATTTCCCCAAGCAAATCAGAATTATTTCTTGCAACCTCATTATCCCTCTCAATCGGGCATTCGACAATGACCCTATATCTTGAAAGAGCCAAAGCACTTGACATATGACAGAGCCCAAACAAGATTAATTCAATTGTTTACTACTGTATTGAGAAAGATATCAACTTATAAAGACCAAGCGCCACCAAAAATGTGAACTGATCAAATCATGCTACTTCATGATTACAAATGAAGCCAATTAAAGCAATATTAAAGCTTATACAAGATAACACATAAATGAAGGACTTCACACAATAGTGGCGGCTGAAAAACTAGTACTGCATATCCCAGCCAATGCCACATAACAAGCTACTTACTCCTATCATAATGGCTACATAAAAAAATGTGAATGATTGCAACCAAAGAACATTTCCATCGTACTTCTTATAACAATAAACTTTTAAAACACACGAGTGAGGATAGAGCAGATAAATCATGCCGAATCATAGTAACACATACCAAAACATAAGTGTTGATAGGGCACCACCTTAATACCATAATAGGTACCCATCCTTGCTGTTTATGACAGATCCTAAGCATACTGAATAGCCAACTAAGAATTGCCTACTAAGCATACTTACCATTTGCACATGAACACCAAACATGCTTACCTCTCAAGGCATAAGGGCGCTGATAAATTTTTCTTATTTTTTATGAAATCATACTATGGAAAAAACCAAGAAGACTTAATGCAAATGTTTCAGAAGGGAAGGCGGGATCTCTTCCATATTTATATCCCGTAAATTTTCATTAATGTCAATGGCTAAATTTGCCAAAAAATCCACTATAATGTTAATTTCTCTGAAGCAATGAGTGATCAAGAAGGAATCAAAGAAATCTAACTGTTGTAAAATTAACTCCAAAACATATTGTAATTTCCAACAGTTAGATTTCTTCTTCATAACACATTGGATAGTTACCATCGAGTCCCCTTTAATTACAAGATCCTTGATACCCAAGGATATAGCCATGTCTAAGCCCAGAGACAGGGCATTAAATTCTGCAAAGTTATTGGACTGATGCCCAATCATGTGACATCTAGCCTATACAATATTAGCATGATGGTAAAAAATCACCATACCTACTCCTGCCAAACCAGGGTTTCCACGAGAAGCACCATCAAAATTCAATTTATAATGTGCATTGGGAGGAGGCTTCCAAATAGCTGCAACTCTTTTGGATAAAACATCTTTTTTCAAAATGGAACCATGAGAAGGCAAAATAGATAATAGCTTCTAGACCCTCATCACCCTACTATCCCAGTGCAAGAAAGAGGAAATATTTTCGAGGTTCTTCAAGATATAAGTCAAGACAACTTCTGAAATGGAGGATTCAATTTTTAGTAAAATCTCCTCAAGAGAAGAACTAGTCTTTTTGAAGATCCTATTGTTTCTTTCTAACCAAATATTCCAGATTAAGATAGAAGGGGAAACAATCAAAAGACAAGCATAGAAGGATGAGGCAAACAAAAGAGCCTAGGCTCTAAAGTGTGAAATAAGATCTTTTCCTATAACAAAAGATAGATTCAGTTTGTCAAAAAGCCATTGCCAGCATTGAAAAGTAAAATCACAATGAAGGAAAAGATGAGAGGAGGATTCCAAAATTTTTTTGCATAACACACAAGTAAAAAAATTAGTGATACCAAGTCTATCCAAGTGCATTCCTGTAAGTACCCTGTCCTGGACTACTAACTAGGCAAAAGTCTCAGCTTTCGATAGATAGGCCGAATGCCAAAAAAGCTTATGTGGCCAAGAGGATGAGTCTTTGGCCGACACAAGAGAATTATATCCATCCTTAACTGTATATTTACCCGAGATGTTCCTAGTCCATACAAGTTCATCTTCAGAGTCAGATAGGATAATCATTCTTTCATCCAAGGCCTTTGCATAATGCCGCTTGAGATCATTCTCAACATCCAAGAACTCAATGGACTTCCATTTAGCCAACTTTAGATCACCATTATGAATTACCTCGAAGTAATTTGCCACATAAACCCCCCAAAGGAAAGAAAGGGTAGCTATCAAAGGGGACCAATCCCTTATATTTCATAAGGGAGTATGACCATTCCACACTTCCTCCCAAAATCTAACCATTTTCCCATTATGAACAATCCAAGAAAGGTGTGGCAAAATAACATTTCGACATTTGCAAATAAAATTCCACATAACCGAACCTGAAGGTAAATTTGAAATTTGAAAAACATACTCCCTAGGTCCATTATTCAAGTATTTCGCAAACATTATTTGTGCCCAAAAAGAAGCAGAATTCTCATATAACTTCTAGACCAATTTAGCTCCCAGAGCTAGATTCTGAATATCCAAATTTCTAATTCCTGTACCCCCCCTATCTTTGGGCAGACAAACTTTATCCCAAGCTACTAAAGGTAGTTTAATCTTCCCATCTTTATTACTATTCCATTGAAAGGACCTAAGAGTGTCCTGTAGGTTTACTAACACCGATTTGGGGGTTTTTATTACTGACATAAGATAAATAGGGACCGAGTTCAACACAGATTGAATCAGGACAAGTTTAATTGCAAGGCTTAACCATTTATGGCTCCAAGATAAAATCCTCTTTGAGATGACAAAAATGAGCTTATCCTAAAAGAATAATGTATCTTTTTTAATAAAAAAAGGAATATCGAGATACTTACAAGGAAGAGTACTAGGTTCAAAGCCCCAAAAGGTCTGCAATCTCTACTGAACTAACTCTGATGTGTTAAGGAAGAATATTTTAGACTTCTCAATATTGACTTTTTGGCCAGAAAAAGCCACATACTTTTGAATAATCCCATTTATAGTATTAGCCTCCCTTAAGGAATCCTAACCAAAAAGAAGAGTGTCATCAGCAAATAAACAATGTGAGATAGGAACTGGAACTCCATGGATCACAATCCCCTTCCAAAATCCTTTAAACTTTGTAGCCTTAATTGCCCAGCTAAAGGATTCGGCTAAGAGTATAAACAGAAAAGGGGACAGGGGGTCCCCCTGCCTCAATCCTCTTGAAGAGGAGGAAAAACCACAAGGAGAACCATTAGTTAAAATTGAAAATCTGGCAGTGGAAATAAAGGCCTTTATCCACTTGACCCAAGCCTTGGAGAAACCTAATTTGAGAAAAACACATCCTAACATCTCCCACTCAACCCTATCATATGCCTTCATCATATCCAATTTGAGAATCATAGACGAGACCCTCTGAGTAGAGATTGAATGCAACACTTCATGAGCCACAATGGCTCTCTCTGGTGTTTCCCTTCCAGGGACAAAACCACCTTGCTCTAAGGAGATGATTTTGGGAAGAAGTTTTGCCAATCGGACGGAAATTGCCTTAGTAAATATTTTATACAAGGTGTTGCATAAAGCAATAGGATGAAAGTCAGCAAAGGTCTTAGTGACATCTTTTTTCGAGATAATGACAATCAATGTGGTATTAAGTTCTTTTAGGATCAACCTATTTCTCCTAGCCTCTTCCAGAGCCAAAAAGACATCTTTGCCCACAAAGTCCCAACACTTTTGGAAGAATAAAGTAGTAAACCCATCTGGCCCCGGATCCTTGTCAGGATTCATATCAAAAACTGCACATTTAACTTCTTCCAAAGATAAAGGAGATATCAACATCCTATTATCTTCCATGGACACTATGGAGGGAATATCTGAAAAAAAATCATTTGAACTACATCCACCCTCCGAGGTCAATAATGATTTAAAAAAATTCACTGCTTCTGATGCAATGTCTTCTGATTTAGTAAGAAGCTTCCCATTGGGATCCTATATGCAAGATATCTTATTTCTACTCCTTTTTAGTTTGGTGGAAGAGTGAAAAAAAAATGTATTTTTGTCCCCATTTGAAAGCCACATTTCCCTAGATTTTTGTCTCCAATATGATTCTTCCTGAGCTAAGACTTCCTCTAATTCTTATTTTAAAGATTTTAATTCATCAAAAACATGTGAAGCCATACCATGAGTAAGTATGTGTGTATTTAAACATTCAATCATATCCTGAATTCTTTGTTTTTCATGAAAAATATTCTTAAAATGTGAAGAATTCCACTCTCGAATATTATTCTTGAGAAAGCTAAGTTTCTTGACAATCTGAAATATTCGAGACCCTAGGCAAAAAGGAGATAATTCCCACCATGCCTTAAGAAGGGGTAAAAAGGAAGAATCCCTAAACCACATAGGTTCAAATTTAAAAGAAGACTTAGGATTAGGACTACCCTCCAAGATAGTTATTGAGATCAAAAAATGATCCGAACCTAACAAAGGCAAAATAGAGGAAAAAACTCAAAATCTGATTGTAACCAAGATTATGAAAGTAAGAAATGGTCTAGCCTCTCTACTATTTGAGAGAAATCTCTTCTCATATTTGTCTAAGTAAAAAACCCATTTTGAAATTTACAATCAAAGAGGTTCATGTCAAAAATAAAATTCCCAAAGTCAACCATAGTTTTCTTAGTCGGTAAAATGCCTCCTCTCTTTTCGCTTGAGTCTATGATTGCATTAAAATTTCCCCCAAAAATGACTAAAGACCCTTGCTTTAAGGGAGAAGCAATACTTTTCAAATCACTCCATAACTTAGATTTAGCAAGAAGGAGCATAAACATTAAATAACCAAATCTTAACCTTAGAAACCTTACTAAGAATCAAAAACGACATCCAGTTTGCGGCCAAAGTTACTAGCTTTACATCTATATTGAAATTATTCCAAAGGAATTCTAGGCCTCCAGAAGCTCCAGTAGTTGGATGAGAAATAAAATTCTGCCTTCTCTAATATGAAAAAAGAACATCTGCAGAACCTTGAGATAATTTAGTCTCTTGCAGCATAAAGATATCACACTTAATCAAATCCATCTGGGATTTAATCAAGCGGTGCTTGTTAGGGGCATTTAAGCCCCTAAAATTCCAAGAGATAATATTAATTTCCCTCGAGGGGAGGCCGAGGCTCCCCTCTTCTCAATGTCCAGAGCTTTAGTATTATTACCAAAACAACTCTGTAGGTTTCTTTTAACAGCCCCTGACCTAGTCATCGGAGGACTAGTCAACAGAGGCTTCCCCTTTTTATTTTTCCCTTTTAAAGGAGTCGAGCTAGATTTTTTAGGTCTTCCTAGGGAAAGAGTCTTTCTCCCCTAACCCATACCAGGAGAGAGGGACAAATTTTTTTGTACCCCTACATCAATTTCTAGTTGAGTTTGAGCTTTCTTAGGGGGTCTACCTTGTCTAGGCGAGCCAACGGGTGGTGTTAAGAATAAAGAAGTTTGAACATTTGGCAGAGTCTTACCAAATTTTGGGGAAACTAAGACATCTGCCATAACAAACCCCAAATCCTTAGAAGCCAAGATCTCAAAAGGATTAGCTGTTAAAGTAATAGGAAGGGAAGAATGAATCCCACCTAAGTCAGTATCAATTGCATCAATAACTCTATCCGCAACTTCCCCTGCTGAATGAGGGGCATGCTTAATAAACAAATCATTCACTTGATCAACCAATTCTGTATCAGACACAACCACTTTCGACATCATATTACAACCCAAATTTACTTCCTTATCACAAACATTTTGCCCCTTATGGGTAGGAGAAGAGGCAAGATTCTGAATTTTAGAAATTAGAATCGAATCCTGTGGAGTTACAACAAATGGAACCTTAAAATTCAATTGAGAACCTATATTCTTCCTAGTAGGTTCCAAGGGCTTAGGTTTTGAAGGCAAACCATCAACCTGGCTTGGAATTTGGTGCAACCCAAAATTGTTAACAGATTTTCAAGGGTGAAACATAAACTCGGGATCCCCTATTATGGAACTGGGTGTAATGTTTGATTGATCAGGGAGAAAAGGGAAAGTTCTTACATCAGGGATATTCTGAGGTTTACTCAAATAAGTCACACCCAAGTGATCCACATGTAAAGAAGGAGAAGTCTTAGGAGCAGTCTCAACTGGAGGACGATGTTTCTTAAAATCCATGAATAATGGTGCATCTAGGATAAGAGGGGGTTGAAGAAGATTAGAATCTAATAGTTCAATATTCTGACGCTAGATACCTTCCTGAGACTTGATATTACATGAACAGGGATGCACAAAATTAGGTTTAACCAAAACACAAATTTTTACCAAAACGTCCCCCTCCAAAAAATCCATTCAAGAAGTTATAAAAGAGCCAAACAAATTCCCAATTTGTTGCAGTACAAAAGGATCCACAAACTCAAAGGGAATCTTTGGTAAACCAAACCAGTAAGGAGTTAACTTCTTTTTGGACTAAGTAGGCACAAAAAAAGGCTTCCACTTTGACATAGACAAGAGGTGATTACCAAACCAGTGATGTTCAGTACCCAAAACAAAGGAGAATCAAAGACAATAACGAAAGAAGTTGCAGAAATTAACTGGAAATAATGCCATTTTTTCCAATGTTTTTGCAATTTCAAATAAAGTTTAGAAAATCCCAATTGATCCCCCCAAATTTCCCCCAACACAACATTCGAAAGCAATCAATGCGCTTTTGTGTCAACTAGTGTTCCTACCAAATCAATGCAAGGTATCGACACCCAGACATAAGGAGAAATAATGGGTTCCAGAGGGGTGCTTATCGCATCCTTCCCTAGAGAAGCAATTTTAGGGTTTGAGATTACCATATTCTTCAACTTCACATTATGTAAAGGATCCATAAGAGAAACCCTAGTTCCCAAATTCACAACCATTTCCTTCCCTGGAGAAGCAACTCTAGGGTTTGAAATTGCCGTGTTCTTCAAATTCATAGAAAGAAAAGCATCCGTCAGAGAAACCCTAGTTCCTGAAGTCGCATTCTAGGGAGAAGAGCGATTGTCACCGTGGAGACTATTCCATTTTGATTTCAAGATGAACTGCTGATGAGGCCGCAAGCCCTGAGAGTGTAGACGATGGGAAGACAATGAAGGAAACTGACGTCGAGAGGAAAAGCCCTGTCTGTGAAAGAAGCCCTAAAAGTAATGCGAAACCAGATGATACAAACCCTTCCACCCAGCCTTGGTAATGTGCCAAGCTTTGTCCTCCCATCGACCTTGGTGAAAATCCACTGCGAGGTATGTGGTGGATCCTTGCAATTGACATCTGCCCATGAACCCAAAATGGTGACTGTCCTCCATACCCGCAAAAATTTGTAGACCATAGTTTTTTACATATGGCTATAATTAAATGGGGGGGGGGGGGGAGAAATTCTTTTTCAAATTTTAAAAATTTTAAATCTAATTTTTTATTTTTTTTAAATAAAAGTGGAAAATCCACTAAACTTTTATTAATAATAAAGCAATTACATTGGGTTCAAAAAAAAGACATATCGGCAGGAAAGAACCCGCAAGAAAACCTCCGGTTGTAGCCTTCAAAATGATAAAATAGATACTCCCCTTACACACATAAGTTTTGTCCAATCGGACCCCCCAACCCCCTATCACTATTGTTTTTACAAGTGTCTCATAGGACAATTCCAAATAAACCAGAGTACCATCAACTAAAGAGGCAGAACACAGAATGCCAAGAAGGACTGCCAGTAGGATAAATGAGATAAAAACCCTCCCAAAGCCAAGGATAAACAACAGAGCATAATAGGAGCCATAGAGTCTTCAGGCCTGCAACAAAAAACCATTCCACCAACTACAAAGAAAAATGTTAGCTATCCAAAAACTAGGAACTAGAGCTCTCCTCTGGGGGTTCATGAGGTAGAGGCAAATCAATCCTTAAAGGAAAAGCCAAACAAGTAGGAGCAGAGCACAAAAATCCCAAGGAGATTAACGAATGTAATGCCTGAAATACAACCCAAGCTCTATCCACATAATGATCAGAAGCCAAATACAACAAAAAATCCATGGAGGCCCGAGTGCTTTCCATAGAATCACAAATCAAGCCCATACGAAGTTCATGCAGTAAATGGCTAGACCAGCCATTAGCCATAAGCTCGTGGCAAGGAAGAAAACCACCATAGTAAAAAGACCCCATATCAAAGTGATAACCAGCCAATGCAGGAGAAACTAGTGACCAATTGCATACTGATGGACAAATAAATGTGGAAACCAAGAGGTGTACCAAATTCACATCAAGTAAAACATCAAATAAAATAGTAACAAAGTGAGAGAGAAGCTCAGCATAAGAAACTTGAGGACAAACTTGCAACCACTAACACCCCAACAGCCTACGAAATTCAAAATCCACCGTAGGAGTGAACAAGTTAAAAACCTTACCAAGCTTGACAAAATTATCCTCATTTTCTTCCCCCAGTATTTGGGCATCTAAAACCACTCTGTAAACACCAATGAGCAAAGAAGAAGACATTCGCAGGAGGAAGGGCTCCGAAAAGGCCACAAAGATCATAACAGAAAAACTGTTTTGGCAATAGCATAAGATGGTATAAATGAAAGAAAACTGTTCATAAACTCATCATCATGATATTGCAAGCTATCCAATACAAGCTTAATTTGATTAGAACATTTCACACGAATTGACAACCCTTACATTAAAACCCATAAATGCATCACCAGCAAGCGAGGGCGCCACATTCAACAATAATTATCCCATAAGACAAATCTATCAAGGCCGAAACACACACATGGTGGCCAGTGATACAGTACATTGCACCAAGTAATTAATCCCCAGTAGAGTACCAAGTGTATAGAATGCTACAAGCATGCGAAGTCCTAAAGGACTGAAATAAAGACAATACAAATCGCACATGCCACCTCCCTAAACATGTCTTTATCAAAAATCAAATACTCAAAAGCAAAAAAGATTATCAATATCCAATATCGACCTATACAATGCATTGTACAAAACCTTGACAAGGACCCTTAATAGAAATTCAACTTCAACTTAAGATTTCCTAGCACACCGCAAAGAATTGCATATAACATGCTAAACATACCTCATGGGATATACACATTTTCTACCCCAGAAAGAAAATTTTAAGAACACACCATATGTATTGAATAAATCCTATCTACATATGTGGTGCAAGTAGAATCTGCACCTGGAAGAAGATAACATGCAAACCTCAAGAAGTAGTGGTGATAGATAAAATGAAGTGAAATGACATACCCCATAGTTCGAACAAGAAGCATAAAAGCCAAAGCGGATTAAAATGTTAGCCTCTAAGGGTGAGATGTCGACTGAAGTTTACCTGCCCACACCTCATAAGATGCCCACAAGAACCTCTAACCCTAATGCAGAATTGTAAGAATACACCATATGTGAACAGGAACATAAACTTCCTATCTACACATGTGGTACAAATACAAACTGATCAAAGAAGAGGATAATGTGCACACCTTAAGAGAGTGGAAAATAAACCAAGACAAATTACCTTAATTTTTGAAGTTAGATCAAATACCCAAGAAGAATGTGTTGAGGAATGTCACATACTTCCATAATCTTATGATGAGTCCTAGTGTCAATAACCATATTAGCCAGAAAATCTATCACTTTATTCAATTCTCAAAAACAATGAGATAATGAGAAAGTATCAAAAAAGGACAATTTCTCCAAAATATGATCTATAAAATATTTCAAGTGCCAGCAGTTACTATTACAGCTCAAAACACTTTGAATGATGACCATCGTATCTCCCTAAATCAAAAGATTTTTAATCCCTAGAGAAATAGCCAAATCAATCCCGAGGAACAAAGCTTAACATTCAGCAAAATTATTTGACTCAGAACCAAGGGCATGACATTGAGCAACTATTAGGCCTACAGTATGGTCAAAAATGGCCATACCGGCCCTAGCCAAACCCAGATTACCCCTACAGGCCCCATAAAAATGAAGTTTAAAATGACCTAGGGGAGGAGGATCCCATCTAGCAGCAAGTCTCTTATTACTACTAACCAGACTTCTTGTAACAGACCCATGAGAAGGGATGGCAGAAAGAGAATTCCATGTCCTTGTAATCCTACCATCCCAATGAGAGAAAGAGGTCAGATTTTCCAAATTCTTATGAATATATGATAAAGCCACCTCCGAGATAGAAGCCTCTATCTTGACTAAAATGTCAGAAACCAAGGCAGACGATTTTCTAAAAATCCTATTGTTTATATATATATATATATATATATATATATATATATATATATATATATATATATATATATATATATATATATATATATATATATATATATATATATATATATATAAGTGTGTTTATATTCCTAAATCTCTGCACTTTTATTTTTGTTACACTAACTTAGAAACAGGTATGACAAATAACAAAAATAATTTATTTAACAGTTGCACTAATTCTTTCACATCTCTTTTTGATAAATAAAACAACAAGATGAAAATCTAAAAGAAGATTTAAACTAACACTTAAAAGTATTTTTCCTACATTTCCTTTTAAAACTATAGATAGAAATAGCTTTTCCCTTTATTTATAAATGCATTTCTAACACTTATTTTGGCAGAATGATAAAAACAACAGAATGAAACAACTTAAATATTTATCTATTTTTCTTTTCCATTTCCAACATGCATACATTTTATTAGCTAATAAAATCGATTTCCTCCCAACTTATTCAAGCAATATACAAATACAATGAAATCACTCAAATGCCTTTCTTTCTTTATTTTTATATTTCTAGAAATGAACTACTCAAGTAAAAATACATTTGTTTCTTCATTATTTCCTTTGCACAAATAGGAAGATTACAAACTCAAGCCTCTTCATTTCTACCAAATGAGGGCTTGTCAAATACATCTCTTTTTTTGAAACTAAATACAATAAAATAGGAGCTTGCAAGTAGATTCCACTCCATTATTTAATCCAAGCAAACCTACAATAACATTTGTAGGTTGTGACCATGGAGGCTCACCTCCCAACCTAGGCTTACATGAAGCCACCCCCGAGCTAGGAGAACCAAGGCTAAATGGGATAAAACCATTGAAAACACAACATAAGAAGACTTACAACCATAGAACTCCCATCCCAAGGATAAACAAGGTCACCAAGTGACACTCTTTTGTGGGGTGAAGGTGGACCAAGTACCTAGAGGAGAATCTGCAAATAGGAGAACACAATTCCTTTGCAAGGCTACCATAGTAGAATCACCACAAGTTACAAACTTGTCCCAAAAAATATCCTTATGTCCCCCATGGCATACAAGCCCAAATCTCCCCTTATGACCCCCATTGCATCTACATAAAAAAAATAATAATGCAGAAAGGGTCTCATAACCCTTGCGTATCACTCTCTTCCAAGAAGAGTCTCTACACTCTTAGGCTATCAAGCAGCCCTTCACCCCCAAGGCTACTCTACCCTCCCAAGGGTGAGTATGGCCTTGAAACACCCAAAAACATATAACATGCAACATCCAATTAAAATACACAAGGAAGAACTCAAAATAATCTTCCCAAGCCTACAAAGAAAACAACCATAGAAAAGCACAAACAATATTTTCACATTAACAATACAAAAATATATAAGAAAGTATTTCAACCAACCTTAAAACTTGAAAATGGAAATGAGGAGAAGTTGTAGGAGAGCTGCCCAATCCACTAATCTTCTTCCTTCTCAAGATTTAGAAAAATCCAACTCCAAAAACTTAAAAAAAACTTGAACAAAAATTCTATGTCTCCAAAAATGGAGAGTGGGTGATCAAAATTATCCCTCTCAAACCATTCCATAAGAAGACTCTCCTCACTCTTTCCAATCCTCTTGGAAAGAGTGAGAGATTTTCATAGGTTGGTCTTCCCAACATCTTACAAGCTCTCTAAACAAAGCAACCCAAAAAGGTAAAACAAAAATGGGGAAGAGCAATTATCCCTCATTTGGAAGTTTGTCTAACCTAGGTAAGATCCTCAAAAGTTGAAATTAGGCCATCTTGAAAAACTCAACTTTTAAGGTGACTAGACAGTCACAAGGGAGTGGACACATGGCTAAAATTGGCCTTTACCCATAGGTATAACATATGGACCTTTAAAAATGCCCCTAACCAAACCTTAGAAGTTAGTTTAACCCTCTAGAAACTCACCCAAAGTTTACCTATGGGTCAACCTTGAGTTGACATTTCTAATGGCTCCCTATCCAAGACTTTCTTGGGACCATACTAGGATATTTTGAAAAATGCATTGGTAAAACAAATTCCCTCCAAGGGACATGCCACTGCCAACTCACTTTACAACACATGTGTCAAGTGACAGCACACAATTACACAATACTTAAATACACATGGAAAAACCCTTTATTTGGAATTAATAAATTTAACAAATTCAAATTAAACACACATTCAAGCATAAACATTTACAAATAAAACACATTTACACACGAGGTGTTGTCTCTCCAAATAGACAACCCTTGGCTTCAAAAACACACATAGGTTTAGCTTGATTCTCTGAATAGTTTCCATGGTCACATGGATTGGTTTTCCTGCACATCTCACTTTGCACATTAGTAATCCCAATAATCATATATAATATTATCATGTGAAAAGAATACAATTCAGACATTTGCATACAATTTCAATTATAAAATTCTAGTTTCCAATTATCCAATAAAATCCACATAAAATAATCTACTAACTGGCATCATCATAATCATCATGAAATTTAATCATTTATAAATTATGCATCCATAATTTCTAGCATTAAAATAAAGTACTGCAAATTAGAGATAAATGACATACACCATATCAATGTTATCTAATCACTGGATCATATAGAATCTATGTCCATAATGCATCAAAATAATGTATCAATAATAGGTCCAAAACATGAAAAATAACTACAATGCTATGATGGCTCGGGGTAGGGCCTCACACCCTCCCCCTCTAGGCATGAACTTCCTCCTGAAGTTCATCAAAAAGATGGGGGTACTGAGATCCCATCCGTGTTGCGTCCTCTGATGATGTCGTAACCTCATCATAACAATCCCATTGGACCCTAACCTGGTCCAACTCTTGGCCTCGAAGAGCTAGCATCTGGCGAGCCAAAATGCGAATGGGCTTGAAAGCTAGTTGCCCATCCAACTTCACCTGCAAGGCATCCCAATCTAGAATATGAGACTCATCATAAATATATTTACTCAGAACTGATACATGAAACACATCATGGATACGTGACATGCTAGGTGGCAAAGCTAGACGATAAGCAACTGGTCCTATCCTCTCAAGGATCTCAAATGGTCCAACAAAGCGAGGTTTGAGCTTAGAACCCTTTCCATAACAGATTGGACTCTTATGCGGTCGCACTCTCAAGAAGACTCTATCACCAACCATGAAGCTACGATCTATCCTCTACGCATTTTCATACTTCTTTTGTCTATCTTGTGCCTCTCTAAGGCAATGTCTAATTAAATCCACCTGCTGCTCCATATCATGAACTATCTCAGGACCAATAGCTACTCTATCCTCAATGCATTCTCAACTCAAAGGTGTCCTGCAAGGTCTGTCATACAAAGCCTGAAAAGGTGGCATCCCCAGGGAAGTGTGATGCCCATTATTATAGGCAAACCCTACCAAATGAAGGTACTCTTCCCATCTAGTCTAATGATCCATGATGTACATACAGAACATGTCTTCTAACACCTAATTTACCCTCTCTCTCTGTCCATCCATTTCCAGATGATAAGCTGCGCTAAAGTTGAGTCTAGTACCCATTGTTGCCTGTAACGCCTTCCAAAAGGAAGAAGTGAAGAGGGAATCTCTGTTTGAAATAATCTTACATGGAATGACATGAATTCTAAAAATATCCCGCAAGAATACCTATGCCACTGCTGGTGTTGTGAAGGTAGTCTAAACTGGTGAGAAGTGGGCCACTTTGGTCAACTTGTCAACTATCACCATGATGGCATCATGATGACACGATGACATAGGAAGACCAATGACAAAATCCATTGATATAGTATCCCACTTCCACTCTGGTATCGCATGAGACTGGAGCAACCCACCTAGATGGCGGTGCTTCACCTTGACTCTCTGGCACTCAAGGCATCAGGCTACTAGTACAGCAATGAATTGTTGCATGCCTAGCCAATGATATAACTATCTCAAATCTGCATGCATCTTCTTAACTCTGGGATGTGCTGCATAAGGAGCTCTATGAGCCTCCATCACAATGAAATCATGCAATCCTTTGGAAGAAGGTACATAGGTGTGCCCTCTATGGCATTGTAGTCCATCAAACTCTAATGAATAGCTTGCACACTTCCCTTCCAGGGTCTCTTGAGATCACACTACCTAGCATACCTCTAAATACCACTCATCCTCTAGCAGTTGCTGCAATATACGATCTCTCAAATCTATGTCTATGGACATGGAGCATATCTCATGACGTCTCCTACTCAAGGCATCAACAACTACATTCTCTTTTCCCTTGATGTAGTGAACATCAAAATCATACTCACATAAAAACTCCATCCATCTTCTCTGATGAGCATTAAGATTAGGCTAAGTGAATATGTACTGCAAGCTCTGATGATTTGAATGAAGCTCAAAATGAGGACCCAAAAGAAAATGTCTCCACCTCACAAGTGTGTGCACCACTGCTACAGGCTCAAGGTCATGAGTAGGGTAGTTAAGCTCGTGACTCTTAAGTTTCCTAGACTCATATGCTATAGCTCGACCCTCCTACATAAGGACTTCTCCTAAACCATCCAAGGAAGTATCTGTACATGCCATGAAATCGGCTGAGGGATCTGGCACAACAATAATAGGTGCACTAGTAAGTGCCCTTTTGAGTTCCTGAAAGGCCCTCTCACACTTTTCTCCACCCGAATTTCTTTCCCTTTCCCTGAAGAGATGTAATAGGATGTGCAACCCTAGAGAACCCCTCAACGAAGTGTCTATAGTACCCTGCAAGACCCATGAAACTCCTGACTTTTGTCACACTAGTTGGCACTGGCCAATCCATAATAGCTCTTATCTTTGATGGGTCAACTGAGATCCAATCACCAGATATAACATGCCCTAGATATCTGACCTCTGATCTAAAGAATGCACACTTCGACAGAGTGCCATACAACTGATTGTCTCTCAAGCACTGCAATACTTGCCTCAAGTGCTCCTCAAGCTCCTTCTCATTCTGAGAATATATCAATATGTTGTCAAGGAACATAATCATAAATCAGTCAAGGAAAGTGTGGAATACCCCATTCATGAGGTTCATGAATACATCTGGAGCATTCGTAAGACCAAATGGAACCACGGTGAACTCATAGTGACCATACCTAGTACGAAAAGTGGTCTTGTGGATATCGCTCTCTACTATCCTCAACTAATGGTACCCTGACTTCAGATCTATCTTAGAAAATACTTTGGCACCCTGAAGTTGATCAAATAAGTCATCGATCCTAGGTAAAGGCTATCGATTCTTGATGGTCACTTTGTTCAACTGTCTGTAATCCATACATAACTGAAGGAATCTGTCCTTCTTTACAAAGATGACTGGTGCACCCAAAGGGGAGACACTAGAATGAATGTGACCTTTCTCTAAGAGTTCCTCAAGCTACATCTTGAGCTCATTAAGCTCATTAGTGGTCATCCTATATGGTGCTCTCAAAACTAGCTCAACTCCTGGTACAAGATCTATGTGAAAATCAATCTCTTTTCTAGGTGGCATACCAGGTAGCTCAGAAGGAAACATGCCTACAAATTCCTCAAGGATAGGATGATTATCTAGTGATGGTTCCTTCTCATCCTCTTCCTCTCTATCATTGATGGTGATGGAAAATAACTAGCATCCCTTTCACATGCTCCGCTTAAGCTGCATAGCGGAAATCATATGAAGTGATATGGGTCTCTGAATCCCTGAAATTACTATGGAGGTACCATGATCATCCACACACTCGATCTTTTTCTGGCGACAATCCATCTTGGCTCTATGGGCATATAGCCAATCCATGCCAAGAATAATTCCATAAGATCCTAGAGGTGTGACTTGAAGTTCTACTAAGGTGGTTGTACTCCCAATCTGAAGCTGACAATCCTAACCACTGATTGAACAAACACTCTAGCTCCAAAGCCAACTCCACTTCCCAACTAACACCTTGCCTATTTGCCACTAGCCCACAATGCTCCATAACCAATGGAGATATAAAAGAATCTATAGCTCCTGAATCAAACAAGATAGAAACACTGCTACCTCTGATCATACCTGTAGTCTCTATGACTGTGGCTTGATGTTCTACTTGGAGGTTGTCAACCACTATGAAGACTTTGTGGGACTTACCCATGTCCCCAACTGTAGGCTCTGAATCTGCCATCTGCTGACTGCTTGCTATCTGACCTTGTGGACACTCTCTCGCCATGTGTCCCATGGCCCCACAAGTGAAACAAGCACCACGTGTCTTAAAATCAACACCCTGTGGCCTAGAGTATGCATGTCCTCCTGTCCTGTTTGATCCACTGAAACCACCTCTGGAGGACTGTTGAGTTCGTGGCAGAGGTGTGTATGGAACCTATGGTCATTGATCATGCCTAGGACCCTCTGATCTATCACTGCTTGGGCTTAACACCTTGCTGACCCTGTGGAGGCCTTTGCCTCTTATTCTGCTATGGCTGTTGAGGAGGAGGGGGTTTAAAGGACCCCAATGAATGTCTGTGATTACCCTTCCAGTGGGGTTTCTGAAACCCAAAAGACTGAGGTATAGGGTTTCAGTTCGGATGTCAATCCCGCGTGTCCTAAGGTCTACCTTGAATCTCCTCTGATATCAAGGCCTTGTCCAGGGCAACCCGAAGGCTTCCTGGAGCTGCCATCCTCACTGGTCCTGCTATATCGGCATTCAATCCTCTGATAAACTGGTTGATGAGTAGCTTCTCGCCCTTCAGGTAATCAACATTGGGTAAGAGCTCAAAGAACTTTCTCTCATCCTAGGACACTGAGAGACCCTTCTGCTGAAGGTCATGAAACTCATCAATCTTGCGTTGCCTAAAGTGCTCTGATAGGTATCTATCTCTAAATCTCTTTGTAACGATGTCCTAAGTGACAGTGTCTGCAACTATGTCATTCTTGTACTCCTCCTGCCTCCACCATGTGGAAGTTGTCCCTCTCAAAAGGTGAATAGAAATTTGTGCCTTCAAATTTCTCTCATAGGGACGCAATCTAAATAACCTCTCTAGACTCAATAGCCAAGCCTCAGCGTCTACCCCATCGGTAGATCCTACAAATGATGGTTGTTGAAGACGTAAAATCTCTTTGATCTGATCCCTAGGATCACAGGGTGCTCTCTCTAAAATTACTAGTGCCACAACTGGAGGTGCCTGAGGTAGATGGACCGACTCAGGCTCATGCTTAGCTTGAGCCTCTATATGGTTAGGAGGTGGACTCCTACTCCGCTCCCTAGCTGCTGATCTATGGCTCTCAAAAATCTGGTGCTTTGTTTGATGATCTATTGCAGGGAGTCTATCCTGAACCATTCCTATCAAGTTCTAAAGTGCAACCAAAATGTCTCAGTTAGGGTCAATCAGTTGTTCGAGAGGATCTTCCTGATCCCCTTCTGGAACCGGCTCATCCCGCACAATGTCTTCAAGTGCCATGCGCGTGTATCTAGGACCCCTACTGCACCTACGAGCTTGTCGCGTAATCGGCGGCATCCTTCATGATCAATAAAATAAAATAAAGTAAATAAATAAATAATAATTCTTTTAAAGAAAATAATATTTAAAGCGAAACGTAATGGAGAAAGGTTCCTAGTGTTGTAAACTTGGCTTTGATACCAAAATGTCAGGCCCAAACTTTTGGGCAAAAACACAACAATTTTTTTTTTAAAAAAACAACATAAAATACTAAATACTCAACGATAAAGATGAGATAAATAAGTTTGCCTAAGCTAAGGGTTATCTCAAGCATTAAAAGAATGGGTTCCTAGAGTTAATTTAATTAACTTTACAAATATAACGTTTACAATTTTTTACTTGAATAATCCTACCCCAAGGGATCATCACAACTTTATTTATTAATTAATTAATTTACCCCAGTTAATTCTCTAATTATTAATCAAGGGATATTAACCATTCCAAACAGTATTTAATTACTTTTGGACTAATTTAAATAATGTTAACACATATTTTATTGAATTCAAATTAACTAACTGAGCAATAGTAAAAATGTGTTTAAATTCATCTATTAAAATTAACTAAATCAAATATAAAAAAATAACCTATCCAATAACCTCATTTAATTGACGAAATAAATTTCCCCAACATTAAATATTAAATATCTAATATTTGACATTAAACTACCTCCTTAACATTCAAATAATCAAATATTTAATATTCGACATTTAAAATGCCTCCTTAACCTAAATTTAATCATTCTACTATTTAAAATTTCTATTAGAAAACATCTTAATAAATTTACCCAACATGAGTATAATATTGCTATACAATTAATTCTTTACATCTTCCATTAAATTCCCTAAATAGTCAACTAAACTAAATAATAACTTAAATTAAATGGGGCGATTCCCATTTCAAATTTTAAAAGAAATCTCCCCCCCCCTTTATTATTTTATCCCTTTTATTATTATCTCCTTTTCTAACCCTAACTAGGGTTTTATTTTAAAATCCTTATGACTCCCCCTTCTTTACTTTTCTTTTTTCATTTTATTTTACCCTAACCCGAAATTGGGTTAAGGTTTTATTGAGCAACACTTAGCACATTTTATTGTGTGTGTGTGTGTGTGTGCAGGTGAAGGAAGGCACAAAGGGCCGACGGAGGCGACCATGGCAGATGTGGCACACAGAGGGGGCGAAGGGAGCACTAAGGTTTAACGTCGAGAGGGGCGGAGGTTTGGGTGTGGGCGGCCAAGGTGGAGGTAGTGGCCGCGGCACCACCAGTGGGTCGCCCCACTGGGTGGGTCGTGACCTCCTATGTGGGTCGCGGCCCACACAGTGGCCCGCAGACCGCTATGTGGCCGCGCCCCGCGGGGCACCCTAACTTAGAACTTGCCTCCCAAAACATTTTTTTTTGATGCAATTTGTTTTATTTTATTATTATTTTTTTAAATATATATATATATATATATATATATATATATATATATATATATATATATATATATATGGGCATAGTCAATAGGAAATGTTCATTTATGGGTATATTTTTCAAATATATGCATACTTTATATATGTTTATATATATAATTTCATCTATTTAACCAAAATATTAAATGTTACAAATATAAATTGCACAGATTTAAATAATCTATTTTTTTAAAATCTGAATATTAAATTTATAAAAAGCTCTAATTTAAATGTATATGAAATCTTTTTTTTCTTAGATGCAACACATATCTTATTTAATTTTTCTTACAACAGCATATTAGATTGATGCAAAATAATAGGTAGTTAGAATATTTAACATACATGCATATATGTGTGTGTGTTTATATTCCTAAATCTGCACTTTTATTTTCTATTACACTAACTTAGAAACAAGTATGACAAATAACAAAAATAATTTATTTAACAGCTGCACTAATTCTTTCACATCTCTTTTTGATAAATAAAAAAACAAGATGAAAATCTAAAAGAAGATTTAAACTAACACTTAAAAGTATTTTTCCTACATTTCCTTTTAAAACTATAAACAGAAATAGCTTTTCCTTTTTATTTATAACTGCATTTCTAACACTTATTTTTGCAGAATGATAAAAATAACAGAATGAAACAACTTAAATATTCATCTATTTTTCTTTTCCATTTTTAACATGCATACATTTTATTAGCTAAGACAGAAAATAGATTTCATCCCAATTTATTCAAGCAATATACAAATACAATGAAATCACTCAAATGCCTTTCTTTTTTTTTAATTTCTAGAAATGAACTACTCAAATACAAACACATTTGTTTCTTCATTATTTCCTTTACACAAATAGGAAGATTACAAACTCAAGCCTCTTCATTTCTACCAAATGAGGGCTTGTCAAATACATCTCTTTTTTTGAAACTAAATACAATAAAATAGGAACTTGCAAGTAGATTCCACTCCATTCTTTAATCCAAGCAAACCTGCAATAACATTTGTAGGTTGTGACCATGGAGGCTCACCTCCCAACCTAGGCTTACATGAAGCCACCCCCGAGCTAGGAGAACCAAGGATAAATGAGATACAACCATTGCAAACACAACACAAGAAGACTCACAACTATAGATCTCCCATTCCAAGGATAAACAAGGTTACCAAGTGACTATCTTTTATGGGGTGAAGGTGGACCAAGTACCTAGAGGAGAATCTACAAATAGGAGAATACAATGTCTTTGCAAGGCTACCATAGTAGAATCACCACAAGTTACAAACTTGTCCCAAAAAATATCCTTATGTCCCCCATGGCATACAAGCCCAAATCTCCACTTATGATCCCCATTGAATCTACATAAAAAAATAATAATGTAGCAAGGGTCCCATAACCCTTGTGTATCACTCTCTTCCAAGAAGAGAGTCTCTATACTGTTAGGCTATCAAGAAGCCCCTCACCCTCAAGGCTACTCTACCCTCTCGAGGGTGAGTATGGCCTTGAAACACTCAAAAACATATAGCATGCAACATGCAAGAAAAATATACAAGGAATAACTCAAAACAATCTTCCCAAGCCTACAAAGAAAACAACCATAGAAAAGCACAAACAATCTTTTCACATTAACAATACAAACATATATAAGAAAGTATTTCAACCAACCTTAAAACCTGCAAATGGAAATGAGGAGAAGTTGTAGGAGAGTTGCCCAATCCACTATTCTTCTTCCTTCTCAAGACTTAGAAAAATCAAATTCCAAAAGCCAAAAAAAACTTGAACAAAAATTCTATGTCTCCAAAAATAGAGAGCAAGTGATCAAAATTCTCCCTCTCAAACTATTCCCTAAGAAGACTCTCCTCACTCTTTCCAATCCTCTTGGAAAGAGTGAGATATTTTCATAGGTTGGTCTTCCCAACATCTTACAGGCTCTCTAAACAAAGAAACCCAAAAAGGTAAAAGAGAAATGGGGAAGAGCAAATATCACTCATTCGAAAGGTTGTCTAAACTAGGTAAGATCCTCAAAAGTTGAAATTCGGCCATCTTGAAAAACTCAACTTTTGAGGTGACTAGACAGTCACTAGGGAGTGGAAACATGCCTAAAATTGGCCTTTACCCATAGGTATAACATATGGACCTTTAAAAATACCCCTAACCAAACCTTAGGAGTTAGTTTAACCCTCTAGAAACTCACCCAAAGTTTACCTGTGGGTCAACCTTGAGTTGACATTTCTAATGGCTCCCTATCCAAGACTTTCTTGGGACCATACTAGGATATTTTAAAAAATGCATCGGTAAAAAAAATTCCCTCCAAGGGACATGTCACTACCAACTCACTTCATAACACATGTGTCAAGTGACACCACACAATTACACAATACTTAAATACACATGGCAATGCCCCTTTTTTGGAATTAATAAATTTAACAAATTCAAATTAAACACACATTCAAGCATAAACATTTACAAATAAAACATATTTACACATGAGGTGTTGTCTCTCCAAATAGACAACCGTTGGCTTCACAAACGCACATAGGTTTAGCTTGATTCTCTGAATAGTTTCCATGGTCACATGGATTGGTTTTCCTACACATCTCACTTTGCACATTAGTAATCCCAATAATCACATATAATATTATCATATGAAAAGAATACAATTCAGACATTTGCATACAATTTCAATTATAAAAATCAACTTTCCAATTATCCAATAAAATCCACATAAAATAATCTACTAAATGGCATCATCATAGTCATCATGAAATTTAATCATTTATAAATTATGCATCCATAATTTCTAGCATCAAAATAAAGTACTGCAAATCAGAGATAAATGACATACAACATATCAATGTTATCCAATCAATGGATCATATAGAATCTATGTCCATAATGCATCAAAATAAAGTATCAATAATAGGTCCAAAACATGAAAAATAACTGCAATGCTATGACGGCTTGAGGTAGGGCCTCACATTATCAAATTGATGTGTGGTGATGTGTGGTGATCATTCAATGGTGGAAATTGTCTTGAAATTTGTTGTAATGATCTGTAATGTATTTTGGCAGGCTGTTTTGTTGCGCTTGATGTAAATTCAATTTATTTTGAATGTAGTTAGGGTTTTGTAATTGACCTAGTTGAAAAGTGTATTTAGGTTGAGTTTGAGAAAATATTTTGTGTCGGTGGTTTTGAGAAGAAGAGTGTGTCGAACTAGATTGAAGAGTCTGCATGTGAGAAGAAGAATTGAGCTAAAAAGGATTTGTACTAGCAAGCAAGGAAGTGTTGTGATCAGATTATTTTCCCTTTTGTTCCCTAGTAGTTACAATAGTATTGAAATCCCTTAATTGGGTAGACTTTAACAAGTCTTATTTGTGAATCCCTTTACTAGGTGGCTCATTAACTTGAGTTCTAAATCCTCTAGCAAGGTTACTCCTAACAAGATAGATCTCCTAACAGGGCTGATATTGTAAATCCCTTCATCGGTTGACTTCTAACAGGGTATGCTCTTTACAGGCATATTGTAAAGCTCCTAACCGAGCTAGGCCTTTAACCGAGTGCATTCCGAAAGAGTGCAAATATTTTATGGGTGCTAATTCCCACTGCGGTTTTTCCCATTTGGGTTTTCACGTGAAAAATCTTTGTGTCCATATGGTGGTTGCATTATTGGTTTGAGCATTTGATATCCTTACATTGTTTGCATAATGATGAACACTAGAATGAATGGTTTGGTAAATCTTCTAACTGGTATGTTTGAGTAGTTACTGGTAATGGTTTTTTGAGGTGTTTTTAAAGTATTGCAGATTTTTTTAACTATTGATTCACCCACCCTCTCAATAGTTACCGGATCTTCATAATAACAATTGGTATCAGAGCCCTAGGTCATCTTTGTGTAGAGGCTTAATAGCTTGAGGTAAAGATCAGATCCTAATTCCCTTAAAGGCTTGACCACTTGGAAAAGATCCTTAAGAATAAAATGAGGGAAGGTTCAATGAGTAAATGAGAGCTTTCAAATAGGCTTGTAGATTCTGAATAAGCCTATGATGAGCTAAAGGTCAAGTACAAAGCTTCATTGGCTAAGAGAAGAGAGTTGGCTGAGCAGTTGATGAAACTTAGTGAAAATAGCTCATCTAAGAAAGCAAACATTGATGCCTTGGTTAATGAGGATGAAAAGTTGAATGATGATAAGAAAAATCTAAGGAGAGAGATGGAAGCCCTTACCATTAGGATGAGTCAAGATTTGGAAGCCAAAAGGATAGTTGAAGACACAATACAAGATAAAGAGCATGAGATCATAAAGCTGAACCAAGAGATTGGTACCTTGCATGCACAACTTCATGAGGAAAAAGAGAAAATACAAGCTGATCTAGACATGGCTATGTCTCTGAGAGAAAGTATTATAAAGAAGAATGAGAAACTTACCAAGGAGTTGGTTGATGCAAATGAGTTACTAGCTAAATTCAACAAGAGAAATGTTATGCTTGATGAGAAGATTCAGTCACAAAGGCATAACAGAGATACACATGGCTTGGGATTCACAACCTTTGAACAAGGAGAGCCATCTAGTACCAAGGACATCGTGCATGAAGCCAAATTTGCACCAAAGATAAAAAAGAAGAAAACTGATAAGAGAACCTACAAATCGATATGTTTTAACTATCATAAGGTAGGTCATACTGCTAATGTTTGTAGAAGTAGATCCAGTACTTTTGATGGATATAGACCTAATGCATATGAAGGATATAAGTATAGTACTTTTAATGGATATTGCTTCAATTGCAACAAGTATGGGCATAGAGTTGTTGAGTGCATGTCAAGAGTGAACAATCAGAGATCTTACATGGGTCAGAGGTCTAATGGTGATTGGAAGAAATCTTATAATAATCGGAGAAACCCTACTTGGTAGAGATCTTACAATGACCAGAGGAACCCTACTTGGCAGAGACCTTATGTGAACCGATTTAGTCCTTATGAAATGGAGAATAGATGGAATGTGACATGTTCAATCTATCACAACTTTGGTCATGTAGCTATGAATTTCCAAAGAAGAACTGATAGAGGCAATGTCGGACCTTGGAGCACATCTGGATGGCATGTTTCCATTGTCACAAACCATGATACCTTGCAAATTTCTATAGAGATAGATTGAGCAAAATGGTTAATCGGTCTGGTGACCAAAATGGAAAGAAAATGGTAGATGTGGAAGAAACCAGAAATGAGATGAATAAGATATGGAGAAAGAAAAGTGAGGAGAAACCATCTGAGGACTCCAATTCTTCTCCTAGTGTGGAGAATCCTTCATCGAAAAACTAATCTATGATGAAGCTTAGGGGGAACATATTGTCAAATCCATTTCCAGACCCCCTAAATGGTGTGCAGTAAGTAAAATCTACATGTTTTGATGCAATATGATGTTATGAAGTAGTTTTTTAACAAGTTACATCTTAAACCGGTAAATTGAATGTGATATGTGTGCCAACATCAAATTTTAGAGTTGAACAATGATTAGGGTATGTTCAATTAGTTTAGTAAAAGCCAAAGAAAAAGTGTTTTGTAGTCTCATTTTTCACTTAGCATTTTTGAGAGCACATCTAGAGGATGACGAAAATATGGAAGAGCTTTTGATTTTTACTTTGGTGAAGAGGATAGAAGATTGTGATTCTCACCGAAAACCCTAATTACAAATAAATCTGATGATACCATCAAGTTTGATGTAGTTGAGGAACAAAAGCTAGTGATTATTGAACCAGAAGTTCAAAATGATGTAGAGAAAAAAAATATGGAGGATATTGCTCAACCAGTAGATGAAGAAGATGAAGAGGAAGAACAAGAAGAGACTTTTATACTAGAACTAGTTATACCTAGACATGTAAAGTTGAATCACTCAGCAGATCAAATAATTGGTGACAAGAATGCTGGAGTACAAACAAGAAGAAAGATCAGAGAAAGTGCTTGTCTGATTTCCACAGTTAAACCTAAGACAATGAGACAAGCTCTCAAGGATGATGATTGGATAAAGGCTATGAATGAAGAGCTTGATCAAATAAAGAAGAACAACACTTGATCACTTGTCCCTAGACCAGCTGATAAAAATGTCATTGGTACTAAGTGGGTGTTTAGAAATAAACTGAATGAAGATGGTGAAGTGATTAGGAACAAGGCAAGACTAGTTTGCAAAGGATGTGCACAAGAAGAAGGTGAAGATTATGGAGAAACCTTTGCACCAATTTCTAGACTTGAAGGAGTAAGAATGTTACTTGCATTTGCAAAAATCAACAGATTCAAGGTTTACCAAATGGATGTTAAGTTTGCATTTTTTAATGGAATCCTAGAAGAAGAGGTTTACATAGAACAACTAGATGGGTTTGCATTGACTGAAGACAAAGACATGGTATGCAAACTGCATAAAGCTTTATATGGATTAAAGAAAGCTCTAAGAGCATGGTATGAGAGACTCCATTCACACATAATAAAGATTAGATTTCAGAGAACCAGTAAGGACAACAATATCTACTTGAAGACTAAAGGAGACAAGTTATTAATTGCAGAAGTATTTGTTGATGATATCATATTTGGAGGAAATGATGATATGAGTCTAAATTTTGTAGAAGAGATAAAAAAGAAATTTGAAATGTCTCTGATAGGTGAGATCATATTTTCATTAGTTTGCAGGTTCAACAGATGGAAGGAGGCATCTTTATCAATCAGTCCAAGTATGTGAAGGAGTTATTGAAAACCTTTGGGATGGAAAACTCTAAATTGGTTGGAACTCCCATGGTTACAGGTTGTAGATTATCAAAGGAAGATGATTCAAATCCAATGAATAAAACTGAGTATAGATCCATGATTGGGAAACTACACTATGTTGTTCATAGCATAATGAACATTTCTCATGCAATTGGTATAGTGGCTAGATTTCAAAATAATCCTAAAGATACTCATATGGTTGTAGTGAAGAGAATTTTCAGATATCTTAAAGGAACTATTGATTATGGATTATGGTATCCATATAAAGGCAAATTTTCTTTGAAGGTATTCACTGATGTTGATTGGGAAGGTAATATAGATGACCAGAAGAGCACAATCGGTGGCACATTCTTTCTTGGAGGAAGACTGGTATCCTGGACCAGTAAGAAACAGAGTTGTATTTCTCAGTCTACAATAGAAGCAGAATATGTGGTTGTAACCATGAATTGTACACAAGCAATATGGATGAGACATGTATTGGAAGGATTCAAGGAAACTATGATAGAACTGGTGATCATATATTGTGGTAATACAAGTACAATAAGTATTTCAAAGAACCTGGTATTTCATAATAGAACAAAGCATATTGAACTGAAGTATCATATTTTGAGAGAGAGAATGTAGGAAAAGACAGTCGGGATGGAACATGTGTCTAGTAAGGAGCAATTGGTTGATATCTTCACTAAGCTATTGCCTAAGACTATCTTTGAATATCTTAGAGGCAAGATAGAGGTCATACCCCTACCGAAGGTCAACTAAGATTTTGTTGAAGAATCAATCCAGTGGACTAATTGAAGATCTTTCACATCGGATTGATGAGAAGTGGGATACTCCTCAGGGGGAGTAGCTAAGATGAAGAAATCAAGAGTAGTTGAGATGAAAGAAAACAAAGAGCAACAAAAGATGAATTTGACACTTTTCACCTTTGGAATTGTTGTCAAAGCGGGAGAAGGAAATCAAAGGGAGAAGAACAATGATAAAGGGAGAAGTAAAGAAAAGAAGGAGAAGAGAAGAGAAGATCCAGTACAACAGTCATAACTGGAACTCTTATAGTTATGTATGGTGAGTGTTCAATTTTGCATGATGAGATTTTGGTATTGCCATTGTGGTGTTTCCATCAATGCCAAAGGGGGAGATTATTGGCATATTGTTGGCATAACTGATGAAGACAATAATGGAGAGATTATTGGCATATGGAGATAATGATGAGATGAGAAGATGACCGGTAAAGTTGGTAAAGTTGATGGAGATTGTTGGCTAGATGATGATGATGATATAGTTGTAAGTTGTTTGATGACTTTATTTGTGTTTTCATTGATGGTTACCATGTTTTTTGAGTCATCTAATTCATCTAGGCCTACTAGTAAAGCCTGGCCGATAGAGGAATGTGTTAGACAACAAAACTGCTAAGTTGCAGTATACCGGTAAGCAGGAACAATGAGATGATCAAGACACCTATATTGATGATTGGTGAGGAGTTAGATGTTGCAGTATGGAACATGTGTTTATGACATTGGCATGAGTTTCTTATTTCAACCACATCAACAAATTCAGTATATTGAGTGAGTTATGACTTATTGTCAAAAAATTTATGAAGAAGAATGTATATCGGTAACAAAGCTTTGATCGGTAATGATTTATGGTTTGGCGGTGGATCTTATCATGTTCATAACTTAGTGATGATGTGTTAGAAACCATGTGTAAATATAAGATGATGTTTAAGCATGTACAAGGATCAGATTTCTTGGGAAATAGCAAAGTGCTTAGCAGAATGTGACAAGGGTTTGATTGCTTATCAAATTGATGTGCAGTGATGTGCGGTGATCATTCAATGGTGGAAAATGTCTTAAAATTTGTTGTAATGATCTGTAATGTATTTTGGAAGACCTTTTTGTTGTGCTTGATGTAAATTCAATGTATTTTGAATGTAGTTAGGTTTTGTGACCAACCGAGTTGAAAAGTGTATTTAGCTCGAGTTTGAGAAGAGATTTTGTGTTGGTGGTTTTGAGAAGAAGAGTGTGTCGAACCAGATTGAAGAGTCTGCATGTGAGAAGTAGAATTAAGCTAAAAGGATCTGTACTTGCAAGCAAGGAAGTGTTATGATTAGATCATTTTCCCTGTTGTTCTCTAACAATTATAGCAGTATTGAAATCCCTTGACCGGGTAGACTTTAACAGGTCTTATTTGTAAATCCAATGACCAGGTGACTCATTAACTTGATTTCTAAATCCTCTATAAAGGTTCCTCTGAACAAGGTAGACCTCCTAACAAGGCTAATATTGTAAATCCCTTCACCGGGTGACTCCTAACAGGGTTTGCTCTTAACTGGGCATATTGTAAAGCTCCTAACTGGGATAGGCCTTTAACCGAGCGCATTCTGAAAGAGTGCAAATATTTTGTGGGTGCTAATTCCCACCATGTTTTTTCCCATTTGGGTTTCCACGTGAAAAATCTTTGTGTTCATATGGTAGTTGCATTTTTGGTTTGAGCATTTGATATCTTTACATTGTTTGCACAATGATGAACACTAGAATGAATGGTTTGGTAAATCTACTAACTGGTATGTTTGAGTAGTTATCGGTACTAGTTTTTTGAAGTGTTTTTAAAATATTATAGATTTTTTTAACTATTGATTCACCCCCCCCCCCTCTCAGTAGTTACTGGATCCTCATAATAACACTCTCGATTTAGAATATTTTCAATGCAGCATTATTAGTGAAAGAGACTAAGAATGCAATCAGAGTTTGCAGTCAAAATTAAGTGGGAATATTGGAAGAATTAATTTATTCTATGATCATAGGCTAAACATGCAGCCATTACAACTACAAGATATTCTCCTTGATCTGCTCCACATACACATACATATGTTAGTAGATAGTTCATTCTAGTTAGCAATTTGTTTTGAAAATCCATTTACATCCAATTTCTTTCTTACTAGGTGGTAGATCAACAAGCTCCCATGTGTTTTTTTCATCAGAGATTGATACTCTAACTCCATTGCCTCTTTCCAAGGCTTTGAATCTAGTTCTTCCTGAATAGTGGATGACTCAATGTTATCAACAACAAGTCATTAGTGCAAAATTTACCCCATTGTGAGTCATGTTGTGAGTCCTTGGTCCTAAGGTTGAAGTGTCTGGAACTCCATCCAGCTTTGCATCTTAAATGGTACTAGTATACCATTTTGGTAAAGGTTTTGTTATATTGGAAGGTATTGATTGACTATCAACATTCCCATCATTTTTACCATTCATGTTGAATATAGGAGCACTATATGAAGTAGGTGTTGATGTTGAAGGAGAACCTGACTCACTCTTCTCATAAAAAATGGCATCCCTACTAATACATATTTTCTTTATGTCAGGATCCATAAGGTGATATGCCTTAGACTCACTGCTATAACCAAGAAGAATAGATTTCATGGATTTTTCATCAAGCTTCTTTCTCTTTTGTTTAGGAATGTGCATATAGGAAGTGCATCCAAAAACATGAAGATGTGAGATAGAAGGCTTCACCCCTATCCATGCTTCTTCTGGAGTGCTGCCATCAAGGGCTTTGGTTGGAGAATGATTCGGAATATAAATAGCAATGTGTATAGCTTTAGCCCAATATGTATGCTCTAGTTGAGAATCTTTCAGCACACTGCGGACCATCTCCACGATGATGCAATTTCTTTGTTCTACAACACAATTTTGTTGAGATGTGTATGATGAAGTTAGTTAACATTGAATTCCATTTTTCTTCATATATGTGGATAATTTTATGCTGGTGTACTTCTCCCCTTGATCTGAGTGGAGGGAAAAAACATAGTGATTTGTATCTTTCTCCACCTGAGTGCAAAACTCTTTGAAATAGGAAAGATCTTCATATTTATGATACAAGCAATATACTCAAATTTTCCTTGTATGATCATTAAAAAAAGTTGAAAGTACCTATATCCATGGTAACTAGGTGGCATGGGACTACATAGATTAGTATGCACCAGCTGCAAAGGTTGGCTTGCACAATGCTCACTAGGATAGAAAGGTTCATTGTGTTGTTTTCCAGCAATATAGCTAGAATAATTAAAGTAATCTCATGTTCCATCCCCTCTCGTGAGAGAGTAAAGGTTGTCCAAGCTTTGATACCATATCAGAGATTGCATTTCAAAGCAATCAAATTGATTTTCATTGTATTGGAATCATACATATATATACAATGAGTTGGAGAGAATGTACATTCCATTAATGATGGGTTCAACAAACTCCAAAAATATGTTATGGAACAACAATCGAATTAATACAACCAAACAAACTATATCCTATGTTATACTAGTAGACAATAACAAATCAATCTCATGGGTAAAATGATGGAATATGTTAACATGTAGAAGAGGTTATGACATGAAAATATAGAAATAACCTCCTTGGTGATTGACAATCTTAACTCTAGAACTATAAAGCCAAATATTGTATTGCTGAGGAATGTAGACCAAAATGCATAGACTCTATCTTTATAAGATGTATTGTTTATACCTTAGATGAATTTTATCAAATACACAAGTATGAATAGGGACTCAATTGATGTTCATATAACTCCTTGAAGCATGCAAAAACCAATCTATGTGACTGCATTCCTCATTCAAGGTATAAACATTGTACTATAACCTAACCATGGTGCACCTGATACATAACATACTTCCATGTTGTCTTGGTATTATCTTATGTCATGAATACATCTAACTGGTCTTCTAGGCTACCTTATTGTTATCAAACATATTGATTCCATGTCTTCATCTGTGTCAAACTATCTCTCTCAATCATGTTGGTTCTAAACCATTTCTCTACCTCTTTATATACACCAATTTGTCTCTATACAAATATGATAGGTTGACAACAATGGTAGTTTGACATCAATAAAAACATATTGCAACAATCTCCCCTTTTGTCATTTATGGCAAGACTTATTTGCACTCTCTCCCTCCCCCTTTGACATCAAGGGAAAAGAGTAAGGGGACAACATCTAATTTTTCTAAATAGATGATCCCCTTAACCATACGAACCCATTGCAAAACTCCCCTTGAGATGTATCACTAATTTCCTCAAATCATGATATAGAAAATTTGACCCTCTGATCTATATATTGACCAAAAACAAAACAAAAAAATTGAGCCCACACTCATCCTTTGCACATATACATAATCATAAAATTTTCCTATCAAAAATTATTTACAACTCACTCAAAGGGTAAGATGTGTAGATTACCTTAAGTTGAAACAAAGTTGCATCTGAATGTGTTTTAGCTAATGATAGGATGTGGTTCTAACATTCAAATTGAATGTATAGTTCTTTTCCCTCATCTCAAGTGGATGAGACTTCCATCTTCTGATTAGCCTTCTTTACATCAGATAGAAAACCAATCAATAATGTAGGTCTCGAATAAACAACTTCCCTTAATTGATCAAACTATCTTTTAATTTGTTCTCTTTGGTCCTAGAGAAAAGATAGTTGTGAATGTATACTATTTATGCTCCTTTTTCACCATCTCTATCCTTCACTGGCTCATATATGTTGGCCATGTGTGTGACCTATGACTCAATGGAGTCAATTTGGTCCTTTATACTCTTAGTTTATACTAACCAATTTAGACCAAATTGGTATAACATGGTGGCCTCTTCCAAACATTTTTAAATGGTCTTCATACTTTCCTGCTATTTTTTGTGTTCATTGGCACACCTATCAGAGGCTTTTACCATTCTCCTATCACTTATATTTCTTTATGGACACTCTTGCTCTACCTTTTCTTCAATGTGAGAAGAATGGAATTTGAATGAGTCCAACAAAAGCATCAAATTTTTCTCTAGATCCAAAGATGAATCAATTTTTACCTTACATAAACCTTCCTAAATAATCTTAATAGCACCATCTACTAGTTGAGTCTTCTCCAAATGCTACTACACAATCTCTTTCCTTGCTAATGAATGCAAGATATCACCAACTTGCAACTTGTGAAGGGGAGAGATATTGGACAAATCAACTTGTCCCCCATGAGTTGGAATTTGAAGCATTTGTTGTGTCACCACTAGTTGAAACTAAATCTATATTGTTAGTAGGTCCTTAAATGAGTTTGTTGAGGGAGAAGAGGATCCCTAACATATTTCATGAATACTCTTGGAATTAAAAACTATCTTCTCAACAATGTCCTGATATTTCTCATGATTATCTTCTTTCTTCTACTCATCATGCACTATATTCTCTAGATGAGGAATATTGTGTTCCTCAACTTGATTTGTATTCCCCAAGGAGGGACACCCAATTCTCATTATTCTCCTACATCTTATGCATCATTTTTCTCTAGAGGAGCAGTCTTCTCATTTTTCCTGTCATTCTTCTCAACCTCATCACTTCTTGAGATGTCAATATCAAAAGATGAAACATCTATGTCTCGAGAGAACAAATCAAGTATATCCTACTATTGGAATCCAAGAAAACTGAGAGGGGGGGTGAATCAGTGTTCTACCAGAATATAAGATTTTAGCCTTATCAAAGCATTGATTTATCAACCGGTAAACATAAATGCATGTAACTAAAACAAATAATGCAATCACATAAATGAACACCATAACACGAAGAATTTATATGTGGAAAACCTCAATGAGGAAAAATAATGGTGGGATTTGTGACCCACAATATCAATTCACTGGCCATATGAAGAGATATTACATACAATAGGGGTCTGCACATATAGGAAGGCACACTGCCTAGAGCACACTACTCATCACCAAGAGTCTCACTGACTACAATCACTTTCTAATACAAAACTACAAAACTGAACTCATATAATGCATCTGCTATGCCTGATTGAGTTTCGGTTAAGGCTCTGACTATTCTAGCTCTTAAACCCTAAACCCTTGTTGGAATAACATACACCTTATGAGTACCTTACAAATCATCTACAAATCATTATAGAATATTGCTTTCACATACAAATGATCACATATATAAACTTCGCATGTCAGATCTTATCTTGAATGTTATTTCTTAAATGACCTAATAGACTAACTTATATACACTTACAAACATATATGTCATATGTGGGTTTACATATAAAATGATAATACATCTCAGCTCATTACAAATATATAAATTATAAAATGATTTTCCAGATACTGCCCTTCGTCGGATCTCCAAGTGATGTCGGCTTCCCATACCGGTACCTAGTTTGTCAGTTACCTTTGAAATCCTTGATGTTGGTGAAGTGTCTATTGGATGCCGATGAACCAAAATATGTTGCCAATGTTTCCATCAATGACAACATAAGAAACTGAATGAGTGTCAATTGCCAACAATCTCCCCCTTTGGCATTGATGGCAACACTCATGTGAAAAATGGTTTCAATTTGCCCTATTGATCCTGGAATGTGATATTGCTCCCCCTGAGCTATATATACCATCTAAAATTTGATCCATACATATTTCACCTTTCTATTTTTCACATATAGAACTCCCCCTTTGGCATCAATGCCAAAAACTGGTACAAAAAATGAATAAATCAATGAAATTCTATATAGGGGATTGTCTCCCAAAATACGTATTGGAGTTGAATGAATTTGAAGACTTTCAGGTAAGCATTCTTCAAAAAATCCAAGTATGTGTCCCAAATAGATTTGAATATCCCTGAAATTGGCACAAGTCCATTTAGGGCATATGCATGAGATTCTTGTTCCTTGAGTAATGTCGGTGTGGGGTTTCCCATCATATCTATATACTCCTTATGTACATACAGTGTGTCAAACCGAGGACTCACTAACCCTTTGATTTCCTCTGCTCTCCATATGATTTTATCCCTGTCTCTTTCAAGAGATGAAATCTATTCTTCTAATAACAAAATTTGACCATCTACAGATGTGGTTAAAGAATTTACTCCTTCAAAGTTATTTACAATGCCTGCAATTGTATTTTGAACATCTTTAATGCTTTTGTCTATACCTGTTGTAAGTATACTTGAGTTGCAGCATACCCGATAAATATTTGTACATTGCCTCAAAGCATTATCTATCATTTTCAATATATCATCTATCTGTACTTTGTCCAATTCAATCAACTAATCAAAAGTGGCCTTCTTGGCCTAAGAAAACTGGTCCAAAGCACGCCAGTTAGAGATCTAGTGTAGTGATTTAAATTCCATTGAAATATGCTTTGTCAGCATCTTGAGCTTTCCGGATGGGCTTTCTCCCTTAGCAATTTGGAATTCTAGGACTAACTGGTACAAAATTGGAATGGAATGATCAATTATTTGCTTTTCCTCAGTCCCTTGATCATTTTTTGAGCTACAATCATCATGAGTTCAGTTGAACTCATCTTGGTTATGCTCTTCTACTCAACATTAGCAGTGGTAATTGATAATAATGTAGTTCTGGATGCCTATTCTTTGATAGATTCTTCTCCCTTTTTCTTTGATGATTGTGTAGAAATACTTATCTCAGTTTGAAGTTCCTTTTCCTTCTCTCCTTCCTTATTTTTCTCTTTATCTTTCTCCTCTAGTTTATTTTCTCCTATATCATCTTCTTTTGCACCAGTGGCTTTGCCACTTGGTACAACATCTATTACTGTCGGTTCCACATTTGTTGTATCTATAAACTATTCATTTTGATTCTGAAGACTATTGTCCTCAACATCTATAACTTGTTCATTATGTACGCTATCTTTTTCTTCCCGTATCTCCTCTTTATCCTATACATTTGCTTCTGGTAGAGATTTTAATTCCTTGACATCTTTCAAAATTGTGGATGGGATATCCACTACACCTTTGCCTTTATCATCAACCAGGATGTCTAAAATGTTAGACTTAGGATTAGCTTCTAATGATGTAAAGAAATTAGGGTTGTCAATAAAGAATTTAACCCATTCCTCATTGGTTTCACTGATTATTTATTTAACTCTTCCTCCCATAAGGCTAATTGTCCTATGTCTACTTTGGAAAATTGTTCTATTAGCAGTTTCAAGACACCTATCCATCTCCTCCAGGGTAATTGAACCTCAATTAGTTAATGATGCTTGAATCTTTATGCTGCAGTCTTCCTCCATAGCAGATAATCTTCTAACATTTATATTATTATATAATTGTGTTGGTATTTTATTTGTAATCTCTAATAAAGCCTTCTTATATATGTCCAAGTGTAACAAGGCTGCTTCCTCAATTTTTTTTTGTTCATTATCATCCAAATGTTCATAATAATTTTGAATGTTCTTTAACATACCATCCTTTGTTATCTCATCTATTAACTCAACACAAGACATAGGTGGAATAATAGTTACATTACCAGTTTCAATAGCTTCATTTATACCTTCCTTCTTCTTCTTCTTGTTGGATGTTGCAAGAGTTTCTTTTATTGGCCTTTTCTTTTGAGTAGGATTCCTTTCAGTTGGCTGACTAGCCAATATCTTAATGGTTACCTTCCTTGGTGGCTGCTTCCTTGTTTTCTCACATTTCTCCTTTGGATCTTCTACCTTCTTTCTCTACACCCTCTTGAAAGATAGAGGATTTTCATCCTCAATCTCATTATCTTAAGTAATTGGTGCAATGAGAGCTTCAGGTTGTTTCGTCTTCTTGACTTCTTTTTCTGATGAGGCATCAGTTATAGTCTGAATATCTTTTGAGACCTTTTCAACAAATTGGCTCACTTTTCTCTGTTGCCTCTCTCTCTTCTTCTAATTAAATTCAATTTTAACTTCAAGTTGTTTTGCTTTGTAGTTCCAAATGATTTTTCAGATTCATCTGTCAGTACATCGATAAGCATCCTAGCATATGCATCCAAAATTCTTGCATCTACCTCATAACCCATTTCCTCAATCCATATCTTCTGGGGTATCACATCTTCCATAAGAGTTTCATCCTTTTTCACCATAAAATAGATTTTAGTTGAGTATTTCTTAGCTATGTGCTTTGGAATTCTTTCCCTTGACTTCATGGCTTTCTGAAATGATTTGAAGTACCCCCAAACTTTGTCATCTCTTCGGTTTCCCAGAACTATGATAGCACCCTTAATTTGCCTGCCTACTGGTATATCAAAGGTCCATTGCCTTTTTCCCAAACTCGGTATCTCATTCAAGAAGAAAAGAGTTAGGCACACTAACAGATTTCCTTACCGAAAAACTCCTTTATATTTTCCCTTGATTTTTCCTAAGTTCATAATCAAATCCTCTTTCATGCATTCAAACAGATCATACTTTTCATTCTTCTTCAACATTTGATATACAACAAAAATGCAAGAGCTAGAAACAGAGTTAAGTCGGTTAGATTGGGTTACCTTGTAACCTATAATCATGCTGACAAATTTGACATCCTTGTCAGTAATGGTATTGACTCTCATTGATTGATTATCAAAGGTTGCACCTGTGAGCTTGTTGATTTGATCATTTGATATCTTCTTCTCTGGTTTCTAACCTATCTAAGGTAAGCCAGTGATGGCCTTGATTGCTTCCTTGGTGATCTTATGGGGTCTATCCAACCAAATAAATTCACCATGAACCCTGCTCAATACATACCAGATTATTTCATCCTCAAACTCAGGAATATCCAAGATTCCGATTAACCCTAGGTCTGCAATATACTTGAATTTGGGATTGATGATTTCAGAGTCATTCAATATTTCAAATATGTACATTGATTTGATCTTAGTTGTTCACAAGTCCTCTAGATTGCAGTGGATGTAAGCTCTAACATCCTCAACATAAACAACGCCTTTGGGAACCCTCAAAAAAGCATTGACCGAATCATCTAGAGTTGCAATATGTGGGCATCTTTTGAATATTGGTCTTGGATAGTCCTTAACCTCTACTATAGTGGGATTTTCAATGAAAGTAGGGAAAAAAGAAGAAAAAGCCTCCATTTCAAATGATTGAATTGTGAAAAATACCTGGAAATAGTTGTCAGTGACAAACCCTAGATATCTCCTTTGAATGCAATTGAAATCACTGATGGTTGCTTTTGATCACTCTAAATCACCTTTCACTCACTCTGTATCACTTTGAATGCAAGAGGAACATACTGAAGTGAATTCTTCCTTTTATCCTTTAAAAAAACCTAATTTTCCATCAACATAAATGCCTTCCAGTGGGACACATCAGATCTCGATTCAACATATATATATCAGATAAACTTTCTCAGATATCTGAAACTTCCTTCCAGATCTCTTTCCTGGGGAATATGCAGGATTTTCAAGAAATTTTCCTACCCCTAAGGCATCTCTCTCAGTTGCCAGATGAGCTTCCTACCAGTGTAAGAACATTCTACTCTATCGGTTGAGTAATTGCAACAGTTTCACCTCCCGATTGATCATCTGACTTCCTGACCCATCTCTTGGTATGATCATGCTGAATCTCATTGATCTTTTGCTTTCCTTTATCATTTGATCCATCATTGCTAACTAGTGGATTTTTGCTTCTATAAAACTTGTCTATGTGTCCAATCTTGTTGCATGCATAGCATGCAATATTGTTCATTTGAATTGCTTTTCTATATCCAGAATAATTGCTTGACCTGCACTGATTATCCATGTGTCCAAAATTTCCATATGCATGATATTTTATAATCATTCAGCAATCTTGGTGCAAGGGCACCCCTTCAACATGATCATTTAGGATCAGAGGAGCAAGGATAAGACCTTAAACATGTCTTAGGATGTTTTCCTTGTGTTTCAATCATGCATTTTGTGTTTGTAATAAAGGACCCCATCTTGTGAGCCAAACTCCTATTTTGGTATCTTGATAAGCCAATTAGGACTTTTGGACAAAAGGGGACTAAGTATACTTAGGATATGTTTTTCCTAGTGGTTTTAGTTGTTTTATGTGCTTTTAGGGTGTTTAGAGGGCTTAGTCTTGACCCAAGTCATTCGAGTTCAAGAAATGACATTTTTGACAACTTTGTCAAAAGTTGTCATGAGCAACTTTTTGTGCAATTTTTGATTTTTTGTTGGTTTAACTGTTGGTATTTTGGATATGTTGCACTGGTTTTGTCATTGATGTCAACACTTGTCAACACCTATCAGCACTTGGAGATCTTTGGTTATGTTCACCGGCATGTTCAGTGACTTATGCACAGTCACCGGTATCTAGTTCACCAGTAAGTTATATTATTCACCGACACTAAGGATGACTTGGAGATTACCTGGTTATGTCGAAGACATTGTTTGAACACTTGGTTTTGTTGATTTGGTTATTGGTCTATTACCTCATCATTCATCCTTCATAACAGGAGTAAATCACCCTATAAAATTTTATTTGAAGTTCTTATCTTTCTTGGAATTCTTCGATTCAATCCTTAATCCATTTGTAGATTGTCTTTTAATTTGAAATGCCAAGTTTTAATGGTTGGTTTGAACCCCACGAACTCATTGAACCTTTTTGAAGCAAGTTCATAATGTTCATTTAGGTTCTGTAGGTTCTTAGGTGTCTAGGAGGTTTTTATACTAACATTCACTCAAAGTGTTTTGCAGCGGTTCTCTTTAATGGTCGCGTTTGGTGATGTGTTATATCATCTCTCTCCAAGCTGTGAACTCTTTGAACCTAGTTCAAATGGTTCATAAGTGTTTAACATGTTCAACACAATTCAAAAGGTCAACAACACTTAACAAAGTTAATCTTTTCAGAAGAGAATTTTCTTGGCGCTGTGTACGACTTGAACTACTTGAGCTCTGGTGAAGTCAATTCAGATTGTTCATGCATGTTCAAATCAGGTGGGTCCCATGAGCTAAAAGACATGATGGTGCACTTATTGCCAAGTATGATGAAGATTGAACCATATCTTAGGTGACGTCAACTATTTGAGTTTTTGAGGCAAGTAATCATTTTGGGAACTGACAGTTACTCCAAAAACGTCACCATGCATTCAATGCGTGCGTGCGATGTCCAATCCAAAAGCTCAGCACATGTAAACTCATGATTGGAATTAATGCACTTAATAAGTGTGTATCACTGCTTTTGCTATAAGGTATGAAGGGATTAATTCTCTTAAAATTTGTTCCTCATTGCTGTGGAGTTACTTTTCTTGGATAGAAGGTTTGTTTGCTGGTAGTCGTCTGATTGCTCTCAACTGTGAAGGTGATTTTGTTTCTTGTCCTCTCCAGTGATTTTTACCTACTTTTCCTCTCTCGTAATAAGATTTTCTGAGAAAATGAGGCTTGTTATTTATGAATTATGAAGTCCACATTACACCTTTTTGGGAACATTTTTAGTCTTGCATGTACAGAGCCCATAGTCAATGATACATACTTAAAAGGGGAAAATCTTGAAGTTTTAAAGGAAAGGGTGTTCAAGGGAATTGATGGTTCCTTTGGTGTGGAAATTCTGAGTAGTGGTCTCATAGAAGCAGCAGCCTTCCCCCTAGCTATCCTTGCCCAGAACTGGTTAGGGAGTGTATTGCTAGGTATGATCCAATTTCCGAGACCATCAAAAGAGATAATGGTGAAACCCTCCTTGCCATTAACCACAAAGTTATTTCCTCCATTTTCAAACTACCTGATTATCAATTCTCAAACTTTTCTCCTGCCCAATCAATTACTGAGTTCAATGCAGATAGAACCGAGCACTGGAATAATGTAACAAAATATTGGTTGAAGGTTCCCCAAAGGGGTGGCTCCAGGTTACCCAAGAATCCTAACAAGAACCATATGATTCCCCACATTCATGATGTCATGTTACTGTTGCACCAAGTCAGAGGCTTGGCAGAGGCCTACAGTTTTGATGACTGGATTTATTGCTATGTAGAACTGGTACTAGAAGGAAAGCAATACCTCAATTGGGTAGAGTTGATTGCCGATTCCATGAGGGAGCAGCTAAGTATGGCCAAATAGTTCAAGCAGAATTTCTTCATGTCCTCATATCTGATATATTGCTTGGCGTGTGTTAAGGAGATAGTGGGAATACCTAGGTAGCTCACTGAAGGAGAGGTCTCTATGTATGATTTTTATCCTATGTTACAAAAGGATAATGCTTTGCAAGACTTTAGGAAGGTACATAATGCCTTCCTAGGAGATTTGTGTTACGAACTAAAGAACATGAAAACCAAAAGGATGTCTAAGGATGCAAAGGCATGAGTGAAGAGATTTGGTAGTTTCTTTATTCAGTTCCCTCACTTTTGCTATATAAGAGTAGGTGGTTTCAAGGAAGAGCCTTTCAAGCTTCCTTGTTTTTGTTTAGATTATTTTGTTTTGGCAAAAATTTGTAGCAGTTGGCTACCATGATTAAGAAGGCTCAACCTAGGGATAAATGTGAGGATCATTTTCCTATTCAGTTGGGTATTTTATCCTATAGTTCAATGTCAGATGCTTTAAGCATTGGAGCTGACTTGAAAAACTTTAATTTTCCATTGTATCACAAAAGAAAAGGCTTTGACAATAAAGGTTTCTCACCAAGTCTCAGTCTGATGTCGTACCTCCCAATTCCACACCTAGAGGACTTTTGGGAAGATTGCAGTGATGAGCTCGAGATGTTCAAGAGGGCAAACATGAGAATGGTGTTGGAGCAAGTAATTTCACTACAGGTGAAGCTTGACATAAATGGGCTTGAAGAGGATTATCTGGAGCTTTTTGAACCCAGATACTTAGACCAAGCTAAAACTGAAGTATCCTACATCAACTGGGATGTGAAAGAAGAGGACGACATACAACTAAAAACAAAAAGGGTTTTCGAGAGAACTGCAGAATGGGTTGGCAGGAAGAGAGCAGTGAGATTAGGCGCCAAGTCTAACTCCACAAGAAATAGTGAGGTTACTCTGCATTCACCAAAGCATTTTTCTAATAACACTTTTATGTCTGTTCATGCAAGTAAGGATAAAAAGCTATCTCACATTAGGCACAAGCCCAATCCGGCTCTGGACTTCTCTGCTCCTCGACATACCAGGTCATGAAGTGCTACGCAGGAAAGAATGGACCACACCAAAGATACAGAGGCAAAGTATGTAATTCTTGATGCTCAGATATTTGAAGTTGAAGATCTTGACAATGACATTGTCAACACCATGGATTCCCATGTGGTTATCGTAGCCATGACACCACCTCCTAAAGTGATTGGAGGAACAACCAATTTGAGTGCAAATCCTAAGTGGCTAACCACTTTAGTAAGAAAAAAATGAAGTTTCGTCCCTGTGACCATCCCAATTCAAGACATGGTAGTTAAGTACACAGAGAAAGGCCCCAAGCAAAAGAAGTTCAAAACAACTGCCAGACTGGACAATGATGAAGGAACTTGAAAGTGGGTTGCCGAGATTGCCTCTTACAAGCCCAAAGATGAAGATAAGGAAGTCAATGCAGAGGAATTTTAGATCACCAAGGTGGAGCTCGGGAACATGAGTAGGGATTCGGATAATCATTTTTTCTAGGTATTGGCTAAGAAAATGCTCACTAGGTCAGAAAAATATGGGTGGGAGAAGAGAGAGCTAAAGCGACATATAAACATTCTCGCTCCATTCATTGATAGCATTGGTTGCTTCAGAGCACTTCCCATATCCCATGCTATAGAGAGCTTTGACCCTACTTCACCAAAGAATAAAAAGATAATGAGTCAAGTTCAATGAGCTAAAAGCATTGTGGAGGCTATGGAGAGATGGATTGAAGGAGTAACAAAAGATGGAGAAAAGTATATCACAAGCTCCAGGAAGTTATGCGGTGAGATGCAGAACCTCATTGCAGAAATTCAAAACTAGATTTTGCCATGGGAAAAAGAGGAGCATAAATGGGAAAACGTCTTGCCTATGCTCACCAAAATAGAAGAGTACGGAGCCACCAGATTTTTGACAAAACATTCAATCAAGTTGGTAACTGATGAGTGCCAACTCTTCATATTGAAAAAGACCATAATGTGGCCAGTACTCACATTTAAGTCTATGACTTATGATGCCAAGACTTCTGTTTATGAACTTCAGGACCTCCAATGTAGTTTAGTTAACGACAACAAAGTGGTTAATCCAGACCACGATTGGTAGCTGGGGATTTGTGGACTGAACATGGAGGATGTGATAAATACTTTTAGGCTATACATGGAGAAAGTTAAAGCTAAAGGAAATTTCACCCCTGAAGATATAACACAAGTCGCCAGGATCAAGTCCATGACGTTTATCAGTAACGATCAGTTACTGAAGCATGCTGAGAAAATGGTGAAGCACATATGGGACAAGGAAGCCACAAAGGCAAAAATCAATGCTATGAAGAATCTGAGCCAATCTAAAATTAAGGAACTTGCAACTGCCCACGACGCCCAGGAAAATGGAGGAGAAGATGATGATGGAAAAGGAGCATAACATGTTGATAATGCTCTATTTTTATTTTATGTATTTTTCATGATCTTGCAAATGACTTCGAGACATCTGTCCCAAATATACTCTATTGGTTTTCATAACTGATTCAGAGGAGGTTGAGTTTTTAGGGAGACCTCCTCTATTCTAAAGACTATAAATTAGATTAAGATAGACAGAAAAGGGGTTAGAGTTTGGTTAGAATTTTTTTAGTTTTTACTTAGTTTTTTCTAGTTTTAAGAAGTTCTGTTTTGTTGAAGGAAGTCATCAGACTTAGAAAATCTGGAATTGAAAAGGATTTATATATGTATTGTTGTGTCTTTGTCACATAAGATATATATATATATATATATATATATATATATATATATATATATATATATATATATATATATATATATATATATATATATATATATATATATATATATATATATATATATATATATATATATATATATATATATATATATATATGATCATATTGTTTTTGGGAGAAGGAAAACCTTTGAGTTTTGAATCTGTGTAGTGATATATCTTTGCATATATTAATCTAATCAAATGACAGTGATTGCCTTTCCGATGCAGAATGTTATTATTATTCAGGGACTCCTTCCTGTGAGATTTTAAAAGATATGTGCTTGAAAAGAGATTTTATTTCTCTTATCTATTTTTATGAACTGTCGAACTAGTGTTCTGAACTTTGTTTCGATCACTTCCATTCCTCATGTTGAAGCATTTTGAAGAATATTTTTTCTCTGAAATATGTGTAAATCATTAGCCTCTCATCTAAGAATGAAGTAGGTAGCCTTACATGCTTTCAGGTTAAAATCATACTAATTAAATTTAATTAGATTATTCCCTGAATAACTAATGGAGGGAGTTGTACCTATCAAAAATTCAGAGGGAAGTAGTATATGTTACACTTACCCAACTGTTTAGCTGAAATTTTGTCTTTTAAAGAAGGCGACAGAGTTTGAAATTATTTAATTTGAAGAAAGGCAAAAATTTGTTCACTAACATGGTCTAATCGGGTTTGCATATTTGTTGTTACCGGCAAATAGGTCTAGGTTATGGAGCGACAAGCGTTATCCATTCCAGATCAGCACAACCCGTTATGGAGATGATTTGTTATTATTGTAAATGCATTGAGCCAACATGATGCATGACATATTGATTCATTTGTAATTGATTTAATTGTAATATTCTTTGTAAGCCAACCTACACATTTGTTCTTAGGTTTTGGTATATATGTAAGATCTCATTTGTAAGATTGTGTAGAAGGTGTGGTAGAGGATTGTAATAAGGTATATGTGAATATAAGCAGAGCTATACACGTAGACATCATCTGAAGATTCAAGAAAGCTTTGGAGAAGGCAATCAGAGCTTAAGCAGTACTGAATCAAGCATATGAAGATGCTATTTTGAGCAGTACATTATCATTGGATTTAATCATCCAATTGTAGTCAGTGTGACTCCCATTTTGTGATTGAGCAATGAGCTCTAGGTAGTTGGCCTTTCTACATGTGCAGATCTCATATTGTACACACATACTATTTGCAGTAGTATCATCTGATTGTGGGTAAGATTTCCCATCATGGTTTTTCCCCTTACAAGGTTTCCATGTAAAAATATCTGTGTTATGTGTTGTGGATGTTATTTGTCTTTCTATTTCATGCATTAAACTTTACCGGTATTGCAATTAACTGTTAAATTGTCAACCGACATAAAGTTTGGTTTACAGGTATTATGCATTAAGTTTGGTTAAGTTATATTTGGGTTGAAATTAATAGACAACTAATTCACCCCTCCCCCTCTCAGTTGCCTCCGGGTCCTAACAATTGGTATCAGAGCCTAGTCCTCTTTTTGCAGAAGTTTAATAGCGTGAGGAGATTCTATGGCAACTAACTATTTCAGGAAGGACAGTCTGAAGCTTGATGGAACTAACTATGGTATATGGAAGATCAGAATGGAGACACATCTAAATTGCATTGGAAAAGACATATGGGATGTTACAAAGAATGGCTATGTTGGTCCTACTTAAAGTCAACCTAATCCACCAACCTTGGCTAAAGATCAGGAAAATGATTGCAAAGCAAGAGAAGCACTTTTAAGCGCATTGTCAGATCAGCAAATCATGAGATTATCAGACCAATCTACTGCTAAAGCTATTTGTGACAAATTGGAGACATTGAATGAAGGTGATACCACAGTCAAAATTGCAAAACTGGAATGCTTCCGGGTTAGGTATGAAAATATGAAAATGGAAGAAGATGAAAGGATTTCTGCTTTAATGGAAAGAGTAAATGAAATTGTTTTGGGTATACAATGTTGTGGAGGATCCTTAAGTGAAGATGAAATTGTTTCTAAAGTTTTAAGACCATTAACACCGGTATATAAAATGAAAGTAACTACTATTAATGAATTGAGAACAATGCCTAATGCATTTGTATATAGAGATACTTTGGTTGGAAAACTTTCAGCTTTTGAACTTGAGGAATTTGGTCCTGTTGCTACAATTAAGACAGATTTGGATTTCAAAGCTTCATCATCTGCACCATCATTATCATCATCTAAAAAATTTGATTGGAAAGCACTCTATGCTAGAGAACTTGAAGACATTAGAAGGGAGAATGAAGAACTGGAAGAACTTGAAGCACTATTTGCAAGGAAAATGCCTAAAGGTCCAGTTGGAAGTAAGTATGAAGCTAAAGCACCATTTAAATGTTTTAACTATGATAAAATTGGTCATATGGCATCTAGGTGTCCTCATAGACATGCAAGATTGAAAGAAGAAGCTAAAAGAATATATAAGCCTAAGCTTGAATATCAGAGATACAAATTTAAGAAGAATAGGGACAAATCACATTATTATGCTGATGAAGGAGTTACTGATGATTCTGATGAGGAACCGACAGATAATGGATGGGCTTTTGTTGCTATAATAGAAGATCAACTAGCACCTACTATTCAACCGGTAGAGGAGGCCCTGATAGCTAAAATTGAAGAAAAGGATGAATGGATCATTGATTCTGAATGTTCACATCATATGACTGGTGATAAAAGTAAATTCTTAACTTTTCAAGAATACAATGGAGGTCTAGTAAAATTTGGGGATGATAAAGCTTGTTTGATCAAAGGAAAAGGCACTATATCTTTTGATGGTAAGCACAATACTGATAATGTTTACTATGTTGAAGGTTTGAAGCATAATCTTTTGAGTGTTGGTCAATTAGTTGAAAAGGATTTCAGTTACAATTCAAGAATGGTAAATGCAAAATCATGAACAAAACTGGTTTGGAAATTGCAACCGGTAATCAGGCTAGTGGTAATATCTTTCATTTGAATAACAATGAGAAAGCATGTTTGATTTCACATATTGATGAAAGTTGGTTATGGCATAAGAGACTTTGTCATGTAAATTTTAATTGCATTGTGAAAATCAGTACAACTAAGGCAGTAAGGGATTTACCTAAGATTGTTAAACCTCACAATCTGGTATGTAAGGAATGTCAATTTGGAAAGCAAGCTAGAACAACTTTTAAGAGTATTCTAGAGAAATCTAATAATGTTCTTGACTTAATTCATACTGATTTATGTGGTCCGATAAGAACTAGAAGTCTACAAGGAGATAGATATTTTATGCTTATCATTGATGATTATTTTAGAATGTGTTGGGTTACTTTTCTCAGGGAGATATCAGAAGCTTTTGGGAAATTCAAATTATTCAAAGTGATGGTAGAGAAGGAAACCGGTAAGAAAATCAAATGTTTAAGATCAAATCAAGGAGGTGAATTCACATCTAAGGAATTTAATACATTTTGTGAAGTGAATGGAATCAAAAGATAGTTATCAGCACCTCAGACACCCCAACAGAATGGAGTTGTGGAAAGAAAGAACAAAACTATTATGGATGCAGCTAGAAGCATGATATCAAAAGCAAACCTACCTCATGTATATTGGAGAGAAGCAGTGAATACAATGGTTTACACATTCAACAAAGTTCACATGAAAGGTGAAACTGGTAAGAGCCCTCATGAACTATGGTTTGGTAATACTCCTACTCTTAAATATTTCAAAATATTTGGAAGCAAATGTTATATTAGGAGAGATGATTATATTGGTAAATTTGATCCTAGAAATGATAAAGGAATATTTCTTGGTTATTCATCTAAGAGCAAGGCATATAGATGTTTTAACAAAAGATTGTAGAAAATTGTTGAAAGTGCAAATTTGAAGATTGATGAGCAGTTTAGAGGTAATTCAAGGTCAATGGACTCTAAACCGACAATAGAGATAATCACAAATGAACCTACAATGAGTACATCAGTACAAAATGTTGATCCAGTCACACCGGCATCATCTGAGAATTTCACAATGACTGAAGAATAGCAGCAAGTAAATACACCCAGGTATGTAAGATTGAATCACTCTGAAAGTTAGATAATTGGAAACAAGTATCAAGGAGTTATGACAAGAGGAAGACTAGAAAATGAAGAGGTATGTCTAATTTGTCAAATTGAACCAACATCAGTTATTGAGGCATGTGAAGATAAATATTGGGTTAAAGCTATGGAAGATGAATTGGAACAAATTGAAAAGAATAACACATGGACATTGGTTCCCCGGCCTAAAAACAAAAATGTAATTGGAACTAAATGGGTATTCAGAAATAAACTTAATGAAGATGGTAAGGTAATCAGAAACAAAGCAAGATTAGTGTGTAAGGGATATTCACAGAAAGAAGGAATTGATTATAATGAAACCTTTGCACTGGTAGCTAGAATTAAGGCAGTCAGACTATTCTTAGCTTTTGCAACACACAAGAATTATAAAGTATATCAAATGGATGTTAAATGTGCATTTATGAATGGTGATCTTGAAGAGGAAGCTTACATTGAACAACCTGATGGATTTTCTTTGACAGATGACAAAGATATGGTTTGGAGGTTAAGGAAAGCTTTACATGGATTAAAACAAGCTCCTAGATCTTGGTATGCTAGATTGGACAAATATCTTTTGAAGCTTGGTTACACTAAAGGTAATGTTGACAACAACTTATATTACAAAGTGACTAATGATGACATCTTGGTTATTGAAGTTTTTGTTGATGATATCATTTTTGGAGGAGAAGATGGATTGTGTAAAGACTTTTCTAATAAGATGAAGGAAGAATTTAAAATGTCTATGATTGGGGAGATAAAATTCTTCTTAGGATTGAAAATTTCACAGACTGATAAAGGTATATTCATAAATCAATCAAAGTACTTGAAGGAATTACTTAAGAAATTTGGCATGGAAAACTCTAAACCAGTAAGTACACCTATGACTACAACTGATAAACTATCTTTGAAGGATGAATTAGAACCTATTAATCCAGCAAGGTACAAGTCTATGATTGGAGGTTTACTATATTTGACACAAACATGACCTGATATTATGAATGCAGTATGTATTGTTTCAAGATTTCAGAGTAATCCTAAAGAAAATCATGAATCAACAGTGAAAAGGATTTTTTGGTATCTACAAGGCACAACAAATCTTGGTTTATGGTATCCTAAAGATGAAAATTTTGATTTATGTGCATACACAGATGCAAATTGAGAAGGAGATGTAGATGACAGAAAGAGCACTACCGGTGGAGCATTATTTCTTGGAAGCAAACTAATTTCATGGTTGAGCAAGAAATAGAGTTGTACATCTTTATCAATAGTAGAATATGAATATGTTGCAACAGTAATTTATTGTACACAGGTATTATGGATTAAGCAAATGTTGAAGGACATAAAGGTAAAATGCAAAGAACCGATAACCATTTACTGTGATAATATGGCAGTAATTGATATATCTAAGAATCTGGTATTTCACTCTAAAATTAAACATGTTTCAATCAAATTCAATTTTCTAAAAGAGAATGTTGAAGCAAAAGAAGTGAAATTGGTTTATGTGAATACTAAAGAGCAGATTGCAGATATTTTTACTAAGCCTTTGCCTAAGGAAACTTTTGAATATCTCAGAGAGAAGCTTGGAGTTATACCCTCACTGGTAGAAACTTAGACAGTTGATGCTTGGCATCAAACCGGCATAATTAATAGAGAAATCTTTTCTGGCTTTGATGAGAGCTACTTATCAGGGGGAGTAGTTGGATAAACTGGATAAGTTGGTATTTTGTAATAAGTTCTATGAACTATTTTATCTAATTTTTGTATTGCTTTGGCATTTGATGTGAAAGGGGGAGAGATATCTATAGAAAAATACATTAACTTTTGGGGAGAGATTATTCATTTGGGAGAGTTGTCACTCTCTGTGTCTATATTTTGATTTCTAGTTAATGATCTCTTTGGGAGATTGTTGGTTTTTGGTTTTTGGCATTTCTGCTTTGGCACTTAGATGGTTTTTCCATCTTGTGTTTCCATCAATGCCAAAGGGGGAGATTGTTGGTATTTTGGATATGTTGCACTGGTTTTGTCATTGATGTCAACACTTGTCAACACCTATCAACACTTGGAGATCTTTGGTTATGTTCATTGGCATGTTTAGTGACTTATGCATAGTCACTAGTATTTGGTTCACTGGTATGTTATATTGTTCACCAGCACTAAGGATGACTTGGAGATTACCTGGTTATGTCGAAGACATTGTTTGAACACTTGGTTTTCATGATTTGGTTATTGGTCTAATCAGGTTTGCATATTTGTTGTTACCAACAAATAGGTCTAGGTTATGGACCAACAAGCGTTATCCATTCCAGATCAGCATGACATGTTATGGAGATGATTTTTTATTATTGTAAAGGCATTGAGCCAACATGATGCATCGCATATTGATTCATTTGTAATTAATTTAATTGTAATATTCTTTGTAAGCTGACCTACACATTTGGTCTTAGGTTTTGGTATATATGTAAGATCTCATTTGTGAGATTATGTAGAAGGTGTGGTAGAGGATTGTAATAAGGTATATGTGAATATAAGAAGAGCTACACATGCAAACATCATCTGAAGATTCAAGAAATCTTTGGAGAAGGCAATTAGAGCTTAACCAGTACTGAATCCAGCATATGAAGATGATATTTTGAGAAGTACATTATCATTGGATTTAATCATCCAATTGTAGTCAGTGTGACTCCCATTTTGTGCTTAAGTAGTGAGCTCTAGGAAGTTGGCCTTTCTACATGTGCAGACCCCATATTGTACACACATACTATTTGCAATAGTATCATCTGATTGTGGGTAAGGTTTCCCACTGTGGTTTTTCCCCTTACAGGGTTTCCATGTACAAATATCTATGTTATGTGTTGTGGATGTTATTTGTCTTTCTGTTTCATGCATTAAACTTTACCAGTATTGCAATTAACTGTTAAACTATCAACTAGCATAAAGTTTGGTTAAGTTATATTTGGGTTGAAATTAATAGACAACTGATTCACCCCCCACTCTTAGTTGGCTCTGGGTCCTAACATTAACTCCTCCAATGGCTCTAACCTCTTTTTTTCAGTTCAAGGCAGTTGTATAGGGGTATAAACACCTTAAGGACACAATTCCCAAGGAGATACTATATGGAGAAAGATTTTATGATTGCAAGCAATAAGAAATTCTGAGCTTTTCTTGCAAACTATGAAGTTTTGGCATAGGGTATGGAGTTGTATGGATTGGGACCAATCCCCAATGTTGTGATTTTTTTAGTACAGTGAGTTACCAATTATTTGGTCTTGATTTGAGGTCTTGATCATTTTTTTCTCTCTAGATATCCAAGTTTTGGTGTAGGTACTCGGAACACCAGGGTTTTGCCTTTCCATGGCCATAACTTGCAACCTGTTCATCTAAAACTCATGGCAGTGGGTGAGATTCAAGTGTGTCCTATTTATTCTATGATTCCAAAATAACTGTTTAGGAGGAGAAAGGGAGATGTGTGTTTGATCAGTCCCTAGGTAGACATCTCTATGTGGCTACCTAACCCTTAGACTGCAATAACTACCCTAGAAGACAATTGGCGATGATCCCAGGAATGTAACCCTGGAATATATAATGGTTTATTGTTCCCAACATGCCCATGGGGTTTTGGTTGTAAGGTGTGTCCAGTTTGATATAGTTGCTTCACAAATGGAGGCCTAATTAGCCCTTTAAGACAATTGGTCATCACCGGGTTCAAACCTTTCCTTGTCGAATCTTGACCTCTCCTTTTGGAGGATTGTGTAAGACCATAAAGGGTATCTGAATCTATGATTTATTTTCTATTGTGTTTGGAAAAATTTGGACTTAAGGACCCATTACCTGTCTCTAAGGGCTACAAGCAAATAGGCCTAATTGTGAAGGTGTCATAGGGAATTGGGTTGAATCCTTGAAACCTGTGTTTTGTCTAGTCCATGTGAGTGTTTTATGATCCAAAATAGATGTTGTGAAGGTCAGGAACCTTAGGAGGTTTCGTGATGCATGATGGAGCAAGTTACCCAATTTGAGTAGTATGAATCTTGGAGTGAGATGAGGAATTGGAACTAAGATTGTAGAGTCTTGCCTTGTAGGATCCTATTGGTGTTTTGAGGGGTCAGTTTCATACATCTTGGAGTGTTTGACAAGACACAAGGAGGGCTCTGCATCAAATCTTTTGTCTTATGACCATACTTATTGCATTTGGAACATTGATCGAGGACGGAGTTATAATTATGATTTGATCTACTTCTATATTGTCTAGCCATATGACCAAATTTATTACAAACAAAGAATCAACCATTAAATTTGTGAGCATTGAATTGTCTTACTGGTGTCCTTTGGTTTCATTTGTTCTGATCATTATGCATAACAGATTTGTGATCTTCATTTGTAGTACTGGAGCTCTGACCTTGTTCAAATCCAAGTCCTTTGGAGTCTTTATTCTACCTTTGGCTCTCCAATATTTCATTAAGTTGTGTTGAACTAGCCTTGAATTTGTCTTTATACTCATTTTCAATAGTTAGATCATCTCTTAGGATTTCCATTTGTCTTTCAAGTTCTTGTTCATTGTTTTGGAATTGCACTAGTTATGTTCTCAACACATCATTTTCATGAGTCAACCCGATGCATTCTTCAGATCTGTTGTTCAGTGATCTAGCAAGGTCTTCCTCCTTTTTCTTTTTGTCTTCAATTTCTTTTTCCATCCTCATAGTTAGGGCTTGTGTTTCATTCTTCATAACTTCATTTTCTTGATTCAACTTTTGACATAGGTTCTTTAGAGTATCCTTTTCTTCATCATCTTGATCTTGCAATTGTTCCCATAGTTCCTTCCTTTTGGCTTGAGAATTAAATAGCTTCTCTTGCAGAGTGATACTGAATTATTTTTTAGATTTAATTTCATCTTCCAACTTTATGTTCTTAACTTTTTCAGCTTCAAAATCTTCAAGAGAAACTTCAAGTTGTTGCCTTAAACACATCTCCATGGATTCCGGATTCAGGATCTTCCTCAAGTTGTTAGGCTTCCTCCGAGGCACAAAGCTCTGATACCAATTGTTGGTATCCAAGAACACTAAGAGGGGATTGGGGGGGGTGGGGGGGCTGAATCAGTGTTCTACCAAAATATAAGATTTTAGTCTTATCAAAGCATTCATTTATCAACTGGTAAACATAAATACATGTAACTGAAAAAAATAATGCAATCACATAAATGAACACCATAACACATAGAATTTATACATGGAAAACCTCAATGAGGAAAAATGACGGTGGGATTTGTGACCCACAATATTAATTCACTGGCCATATGAAGAGATATTACATATAATAGGGGCTTGCACATGCAGGAAGGCACACTTCCTAGAGCACACTTCTCATCACCAAGAGTCTTACTGACTACAATCACTTTCTGATACAAAACTACAAAACTGAACTCATATAATGCATTTGTTATGCTTGATTGAGTTCTGATTAAGGCTCTGACTATTCTATCTCTTAAACCCTAAACCCATGCCAGAATAACATACACCTTATGAGTACCTTAGAAATCATCTACAGATCATTAGAGAATATTTTTGTCACATACAAATGATCTCGCATACATAAACTTCGCATGTCAGATCTTATCTCAAATGTTATTTCTTAAATGACCTAATAGACTAACTTATATACCCTTACAAACATTTATGCCATATGTTGGCTTACATAAAAAATGATATTACATGTCGGCTCATTACAAATATATATGAATTATAAAATGCTTTGTCGGATACTACCCTTTGCCAGATCTCCAAGTGATGTCAGCTTCCCATACCAGTACCTAGTTTGCTAGTTACCTTTGAAATCCTTGATGCCAATGAACCAAAATATTTTGCCAATTTTTCCATCAATGGAAACATAAGAAACCTAATGAGTGTCAATTTCCAACACCTACAAGTCAAAATAATACAAAGAAGCTTGTTCTTCAAAAATCACTTTAGCTTTCTTCATTTCCTCCTAGATTTTTGCAGACTTTTCTTCAGTTTATTTTTCATCCTCTCTCTATCTTCTTTTTCCATGCCCATTAGAGTGTTAAACTCTTTTTTTTTTCCAGGATCTCTTGTTCTTGTCTTTGAGATAGTCTATCCTTTTCTTCTTGAGTGACAAAAGATCCGGCCTTGTCTAATACAAGTTGTCTCATCTTAGCATCCTCTTTTATTACTTATTTCCTTTATCACTAAGTATGTTTGCAAAACTATATGAAAGTTGATCAATGACTTCATTTAGAGCCACATTAAAACTCATCATATACATTACTATTGTTGGCAATATGCTGGATATGGTTGTGTTATCATTGATGTCAACACTATATCCTGGTTAGTCTTGATGATCATCTATGTTTTGGCTATGATTTTGATCCAGTATGATCAGATCTCTGGAATTGGTTTTGGATGCTTAATCTAGATTGTTATTTGTTTTCCATATTCTATTGGTTCATGTTTTGGTGCTCTGGTAACTATCGCTTGTGTTCTCGGTTGGTATTTCCTAGTACTGGCTAGCTTTACTGGTAAGTGATATTTGATGTTTTGGTCAAACAATTTTGGTCTGCCTTATAGAATTGGTTTCTATCATGTTGAAGGTGCTTCTTGATCATATTCTGAGTGTTTGGTGACTTTGCAATGGCTAGCATGCTGTTATGGTGGTCCTATTTGGATCCGGTTAGACTTTCTTTGTTACTTTACTAAGGGTTTCTATCGGTTGGTGAAGTATGTTGGATTTTGGTCTTAGCGGAATTTTCAGTGGATGGAATTGTTTGGTTACTTGATTTAGGTCCATTCTATGTAATGTAAATCATAATATTGGTCCAATGATATTGTGTAATGTAATTTTTGTTATTATGCGTTTATGGGTTTAGGGTTTAGGCAACCTTGTCAATAAGGTTGATGATCTGTATTTATAGTTGACTTTTTAATGTAGTTTATATATCGATGGGATCAATAGTTATGTCTACATTATCAGAGGAATTTTTATGTGTGAACAATTGATATATCATTCAGTGGAGGTTTTTGTATTGTAGGGCAAACATTTGTGCTTAACTAAAACTATATCAAGCATTAGGAGATGCTACTTTCATAGTTCATTCTTTTCGGATTGTAGTCCGATGTTTTGTAAGTTAGCGAGACTTCTTTTTGTGATGAGAAGTGAGCTCTATATAGTTGGCCTAATTGCAAGTGCAATCCCCATTGTAATTTCACATATTGCTACAGAAGTATTATCTGATTGTGGGTAGGGTTTCCCACCGTGGTTTTTTCGTTTATTGGGTTTTCCATGTCAAAATATTGGTGTTGTGTGTACTATGATTTCATGTTCTATTCTTCATTGTGTTGGTTTCTTTGTGCTCTAGTTTAATGGTTTTGATATACATAAGTTTTGATTTTTGATGGTAAACTGATTCACCTCCCTCTCAGTTTACTCCTAGTATCAGAGTGAGGTCCTCTCTACAGAAGCTTAACCACTTGAGGAGATCTGATGGAAACTTCATCTACTTCTACATTCAATCCCTATTGGAAGGAGAGTCCCAGATTTGATGGTACAAATTACAAAATATGGAAATAGAAAATGAATATTCCTCTCAGATGTCTTAGAGCAAAAGTTTGCGAGATAGTGGAGAAAGGGTATATACCTCATGATCCTAATTCTGGAATACCGACACTTGCTGATGAACAAAAGAAAGCTGAAAATAATGTTAGAGAAAAAGAAGCATTGTTAAGCACCCTATCTAATGAAAAGCTATTGAATTTCATAGAGTTGGAGAATGCAAAGCTAATCTAGACAAATCTTGAAACTCTTTATGAAGGTGACCAAGCTATGAAAATTGTAAAACTTGAAGGTTTTTGGGTAAGGTATGGAAATTTGAAGATGGAAGAAGATAAGTACTTTCATAGATAGAGTAAATGAGATTGTTTTGGGAATCAAATGTTGTGGTGAGTCAGTTAGTGAGGATGAGATTGTGTCAAAGGTTCTGAGAGTTCTACCTTCGGCTTATAAGATAAAGGCTACTGCAATCAATGAACTCTGGACAATGTCAATCACCTCTATTACCAAAGATGCATTACTTGGGAAATTGACTACTTTTGAGCTTGAGGAACTTGGAGATCAGAGTGCTGCTAAAACTAAAATTGCATTTAAAGCATCTACCTCTAATAAGAAAAAGATAGATTGGAATATGTATGCTAAAGATTTGGAATACATTGAAAGAGAAAAAAGAGAACTTGAAGATATGGAAGCCCTGATTACTAGAAGAATTCCTAAAGGACTAGCTGGAAGTAAGTATGAAGGAAAAGTCCGTTTTAAATGTTTTTCAAGCAATAAGATTGGTCATTTTGCTTCTAGATGCCCTAAAAGAGCTGCTAAAAATCATGAAAGATTTGTGAAGAGTTATAAGCCTAATCCAAAATATTAGAAGAGACCTAGATTCAGAAGGAATAAGGATAAATCATGCTATTATGTTGGTGATGATGATTTTGGTATTACTGATGATGATGGTGATGAACCAGTGAGTGGATCCAGCAATGGAAGCTTTGATAAGGACTGGTTTTTTATTACTATCAAGGATGATTCTTCGAAACCTGTCATTGAAGCAACTCATACTGAAGATAAGGCTTTAGCTGCTAAAATTGAAGAAAGGGATGAATAGGTTATAGATAGTGGATTCTCACATCACATGACTGGTGGCAAGAGAAAATTTCTATCATTACAAGAATTTGATGGCGGATTAGTCAAATTTGGAGACAATAAGGAATGTAGGATCAAAGGCAAGGGAACAATATCATTGGATGGTAAGAATAATACTGATAATGTTTATTATGTTGAAGGCTTAAAGCATAATCTTTTAATTATAGGTTAGATGGTGGATAGAGGATTTCATTTACAATTCAAGGATGGGAAATGTAAGATCATCAATAGATCTAGATTGGAAATTACTTCTAGAACCCAGACTAATGGAAACATCTTTCATTTGAGCTCTATTGAAAAAGCTTGCTTGATTTCTCAGATTGATGAAAGTTGGTTATGGCATAAGAGGATGTGTCATGTAAATTTTGACTACATAGTGAAGATAAGTTCAATATAGGCTGTCAAAGATTTTCCCAAGATTGTCAAACCTCATAATCCAGTATGTAGAGAATGTCAAATGGATAAGCAAGTCAGAACTTTGTTTAGAAGCATACATGATAAATCTAATGAAATTCTTGATCTTATTCATATTGATTTGTATGGGCTGGCAAGGATTAAAAGTTTTCAAGGTGATAGATACTTTATGTTACTCATTGATGATTTATCTAGAATTATGTGGGTAGCATTTTTGAAAGAAACATCTAAAGCCTTTGAGAAATTCAAAATCTTTAAAGCTATGGTTGAGACAAAGACGGGATTGAAAATAAAGTGTTTAAGATCAGATCAAGGCGATGAGTTTACATCCAGTGAATTCAACAACTTTTGTGAGAAGAATGGAATCAGAAGACAAATTTCTGCACCTAGGAATCCATAGTAGAATAGATTGGTGGAAAGGAAAAATAGAACCATATTGGATGCAGAAAGGAATATGATGATAGAAGCTAGATTGCTTGATATTTATTGGAGGGAAGCTATCAATATGGCTGTATACACTTTCACCAAAGTACACATAAAAGGTGATACCGGTAAGACTCCTTATGAATTGTGGTTTGGTCATACTCCTACTGTCAGATATTTTAGAATTTTTGGAAGTAAATGTTACATTAGAAGAGAGGATGCATTGGGAAAATTTGATCCTAGAAGTGATGAAGGAATAATTTTGGGTTAGTCTACTAAGATCAAAGCATATAGATGTTATAAAAAAAGATTGAATAGCATAACAAAGAGCATAAATGTCAAAGTGGATTAACAAGGCAGTAATTAGATCAGATCATATGACTGTGGACCAAAAGATGAATTTATCATACCTAAACCAATAATACAGGAAGCTTCTCAAAATAGTGAACTTATGACTCTGGTAACATCAGAAAACTCAACTGTGATAGAGGAACAACAGAAAGAGTCAGTAAATCAAGAAAATTCAAATACTCCCAGGTATGTGAAACTAAATCATTCTGAAGATCAAATCATTGGAGATAAAAGAAAAGGTGTGATGACTAGGAGGAGGCTAGATACTGAAGAGGTATGTTTGATTTCTCAAATTGAACCAGAATCATTTATTGAAGCAAGTAAAGATGAAAATTGGATAAAAGCAATGGAAGAAGAATTAGATTAGATAGAAAAGAATAAGACATGGGAACTAGTTCCTAGACCTAAGGACAAGAATATTATTGGAACTGTAGACACCTAAAATTGTCCTGTCTAATTAAATAAATATAATAAATATTTTTATTTATTTAATTATTTTATCCTAATTCTTCTATTAATTAAATAAATCATTATTTATTTAATTAATTCATTAATCCTCTTCTCATCTTTTTCCTCATTTAAATAAATACTTTTATTTATTTAATTAATCCCACTTCCTCTATTAATTAAATAAATATTTATTTATTTAATTAATTCATTGGCCTTTTCTACCTATGACACATGTCATTCATCTCTTAATTCCTACACTACCTACCCTCTCATTATTTTCCTATTTCTTCTACCTACCCTTTAATCCTAGTCGACCATTTATCTTTTACACCTCTCAATCTTATCCCTCCATTTCTTATAGTGTCTTCTATATAAGAAGATGATGCTCTCATTGTCAATCTCCTAAGCATTCTAGCATTCGAACTTTCATATGCGATCAAGCCTACTTGCAACCACATTTCCATTCTTTGTTGAGCTCTTGTGCACACATAAAATCTGACAACAAATATATCAAGCAAGATGAATGGAGATAGGAAGAATGGAGATTCAAACCCTATTGGACATGTGATGGTATCATCTTTGTGATTTTTGTTTATTTTCATTGTCTTAGGTAATCTTCATATGTTATGGTGAATCTTTTTTGTTGTTAGGCTAGGGTTTCGTGGTTGAATTCATTTAGTCTTTCAATATTGTTGTTTCTATTTTCACCATAAATAAGAACTAAATGGGTTTTCAAGAATAAATTGAACGAGGAAGGTCAAAATATGAGGAACAAGGCTAGATTAGTTTACAAAGGTTATTCACATGAAGAATGAGTTGATTATGGTGAGACATGCCCCAGTTGCAATAATTGAAGCAATAAGACTATTTCTTGCCTATGTTGCATACAAGAACTACAAAGTATATCAAATGGATGTCAAATGCGTATTTCTGAATGGAGATATTGAGGAGGAAGTCTATATTGAGCAACCTGATGGATTTTATTTATCAAAAGATAAAGACATGATTTGCAAATTGAAGAAAGCTTTATATGGACTAAAACAAGCCCCTAGGGCATGTTATGCTAGACAAGACAAATATCTTTCTAAGCTTGGTTTTAGAAAATGTAATGTTGATAGTAACCTATATTAAAAAATTGAGCATGATGACATACTGATCATTGAATTCTTTGTGGATGATATCATTTTTGAATGAGAAGGTAGTCTATGCATGAAATTTGCTAATGATACGAAGAATGATTTTGAAATGTCTATGATTGGTGAGATGAAATTTTTCTTAGGTTTGCAGATTACTCAGACTAATAAAGGTATTTTCATTTGTCAAACTAAGTATGTTAAGGAGTTGCTTAATAAATTTGGACTTGATAATTCCAAACTTGTCGGTACTCCTATGGTAATCGATTGTAAATTGTCAAAGGATGATGTATCCCCTAAAGTAAATCCAAGTAGATACAAATCAATGATTAGTGGATTGTTGTACTTAACTGAGACTAGACCTGACATTATGAATGTTGTTTATATTGCTTCTAGATTTTAGTCAGATCCTAGAGAAACTCATGATATTTCTATCAAGAGGATATTCAAGTATTTGGTAAGTACATCACACCTTGGGTTATGGTATCCAAAGAATGATGACTTCAGATTATTTGCCTATATAGATTCTGATTCGACATGAGATTTGGATGACAAGAATACCACTACTAGTGATACATTTGTTTTTGGGAAGAAGTTGGTTTCATGGCTTAGCAAGAAACAAGCATGTACTTCATTATCTACTACTGAAGAGGAATATGTAGTTGTTGCTACTAACTGTACTCAGATTTTATGGATGAAACAAATGTTAAAAGATATAAGGGTAAGTTATGATGAGCCTATTATTATTCATTGTGATAATACTGTTGCTATTGATATGTCAAAGAATCTGGTATTTCATTCCAAATCAAAACACATTTCTATAAGATACAATTTCTTGAAGGAAAAGGTTGAAGCAAAGGAAGTCAGATTGGTTTATGTGCCTACTAAGGAGTAGATTGTAGATATTCTAACTAAATCATTGCCTGAAGATAATTTTGAATATCTTAGAGATCAGTTAGGGGTTACCAACCCTCTAGAAGAGACTTAGAGATGCAAGAATGCATCAATTCGGTAAGCTTATTAGATATTTTCTTTGATCCAAGTTGATGAGATGATGCTACTGCTCAGGGGGAGTATTCATCTATTTGGTTCAATATTTTTGGTTTGGTATCCATCCTTTGTCATTGATGTCAAAGTGGGAGAGTTGGTATTCATGTGAAAATCAGTCATATCTTTGAGGGAGATTATTTGCATTCCTTGGCACTTGGATGTTTTTCACACTCAGTGTTTCCATCAGTTCCAAAGGGGGAGATTGTCGGCAATATACTGGATTTTGTTAAGTGTTGTCATTGATGTCAACACTGTATCCCTATTGGACCTATCTCGATTGGTCTTCGTGATCATCTTGGTTTTGGCTATGATTCTGATATGGTATGATCAGATCTCTGGAATTGGTTTTGGGATGCTTACTCTAGATGGTTATTTGTTTTCCATATTATGCTGGTTCATGTTTTGCTACTTTGGTAACTATCAATTATGTTACCGATTGGTATTTCCTAGTACCGGTTAGCTTTACCGGGAAGTGATATTTGATGTTTTGGTTAGACAATTTTGGTCCAAGTTATCGAATTGGTTTCTATCATGTTGAAGGGGCTTCTTGATCATATTTTGAGTGTTTGGTGACTTTGCATTGGCTGGCGTGCTAGTATGGTAGTCCTATTTGGATTTGGTTAGACTTTTTGTGTTACTTCACTAAGGGTTTCTACCAGTTGGTGAAGCATGTTGGATTTTGGTCTTAGCAAAATTTCCAGTGGATGGAATTGTTTGGTTACTTTATTTAGGTCCATGCTATGTAATGTAAATTATAATATTGATCTGGTGATACCATGTAATTTAATTTTGTTAATATGGGTTTATGGGTTTAGGGTTTAGCCAACCTTGTCAATAAGGTTGATGATCTATATTTATAGGTGACTTATTCATGTAATTTGTATATCGATGGGATCAATGGTGTGTAGAGGAAAAGTGAGACTAAGTATGGAAACCCTAATCACACTCTCATACACACTCATGGAATATGAAAGAGCCTAGGGAGGTAACGTATGTCGACTACTTATTATGAGAAAGAGAGAGTTGTATATTACCTCTTAGGTTTTATATTCCTTTGTTGTAAATGAGAGAGGGGAATGATGCAAAATGCAATGTAACCTAGAAAGAAAGTAAGCATGCAAACCCTAATCTAAGAATGCAAATCAAAGAACAACTAATACACTACTACAAAGTACAGATCAAAAGGAAAAATCAGAGGTGCACCTATGTCTGAAATCTAATAAGAAATGTCTGGGACCAGGGTGCCAAGCCACTATCCTGATTCTACAATTCTGGAGCTGCAACTGATAGGAGGGATTCTAGAGCCTGCAAAGTGGTATTCTGCCAAGTCTTTCTGACCGAGGGTAGGACCATGGCACCACGCCACTGTCCTAGGAAGGACCAGGGTGCCACACCCCTTTCCTTGGGGTTTATGCCAAGATTTTCAAACCAGAATTATCCCTATGTGCTCTTCCAGTCCCGAAACTTCTAGCAACGCTCAGATATGAACCTGTACCTGAAGCTAAAAAAGAGGGTTTGGGGTGGCTATATAGGGTTTTGCCTTAGTCAAACCCCCATGTTGGTGATTTCCACCTCCACGAATAGTTGATAATGTACTGAAAAATGTGTGTGCAAGAACCTTGTGTGTGCAAAATCCTAAGAATGAAAGTAAACAACCTAGAGCAACCCTAAAGAGTAAACCCTAATTGCTTATAATTGATAAAGTAAATGCTCTAAATCCATAATGCAAAGTGATCTAAAGCATGAATGTGAATCAAAATGAATCTTATGTAAATACATGAAAACAACATGAAACCATACCCAAACCCAAGGGAGAGGTACAAGCCAATCGTCAGTCGGTGATCTCCTATTGTTCTTCTACATCTTCAAAAGCCCCCAATTGATAAAATGATGCTTGATGAATGTTTGATGGATGAATATTGAATTTTTTTGAATACTTCAAAGATCTACTCTTTCACTGCAAAGAAGGCTCTAATTCTCCAAAAACTTGTTCTTAGATTCTTAGAAGAAGACCCCTTCAAATGAAGAAAGAGAGCTCTTAAGTATGAAACCCTAGATCTTAATTTCATGTTTAGGCCGACCTAGGATTTGAATTTCCTGTTGATATTTTGGGGTTAAGGATTATTATATCATAAAATTATGCTCCCAAAATTTTGGGGAAAAAGTTGCAGACCATGTGCATTCCCACCATGGTCTGACCAACTTTTCACCAAATTTTTGGGGCCGTTAGATATGATGATATTAGAGCGCATCCCAAATTTATAGCTGATTTTGAGATATTTTGATGTGTGAAATTAGGCCTAAGCGATCAAAATAAGACATAATTAGGGTTTATGATTAAATTATTCATTGGAGGAATTAGATGAAAAGGAGCACACTTAGGGTAAAGGGCCCAACTTTATAATATGTTAAGTGATGAGACATGACCTTAGATTAAATTAAATTAATTAATTAAATTCTTAAAGGGGAATTAGAAATGCAAGATGCAAGACACACTAAGGTGGGTGCTAACCTAAGTGTGAAATTGTACCACCCTAACAAGGGTGTATAATTTAAGACACTACATTTAGCCCCCACTTTAGCAGTCATATGACACTATGAGCATATGCAAGCTAAAGTAAAAAAAACTAAACATTATTCGAAAAAGGATAATCCATAAGTTGTCGAACGAAGCCTCCCTGTGGTATCTGCAGTACACAGTTAGGAACCACACCCTACAAAACCACATGTTAGATCATAAAATAACCTGATTCTTACTAAGGAAGGTGATGAAATTCATGGGTAGCTATATGCCCCCCTGTTTTGACTTGCTTATTAGTGAGGTGAAATAGGGTATCATGTTTTCCACAGCGAATTGTGATAAATATTTTGATGAAGGAAGATCACAACAAGGCTTGATTTCTCATCCAAGCATATTATGGAATTAATGCAGAGTGAGAGGATGAACCCACAATTCCAATGCCACCGACAATGTGAGAATAAGAGCTTCCTAGCTCAAGATATGATAGATTGAACAAAAAGTGTAGAAATTAGGGTTTTAACTTAAAAACATAAAATCAAAAAGTGCATAACACATAAATATGAGAGTGACATCTTCATTTGTCACTTTCTAACTTTTTGGCACTATTCACTACAAAGGAGCTCACATATTAACCATCATGTCGCAACACTGAACTGAGCGACCTACAAGGATGGAGATCCTGCATAATTCTGTACTCGTCGGTCGATCACTCGATGAGGTGAGTTGACCCTCTATTAACTGCATTTGACTTTTCCATGCTTTCATAGTTTTTAGGAATGATGATGTCATTGCCAAGTCTAGGCCCAGGCCCCCTCTTCAGACACCTAGGGTTCCTAGGGCACCCTAGTCCCATCTGGGTGTCCTGGTACCACCTGGGCACCATGGTCCCAGTAGGGTGCCCTGATACACTCAAGGCACCTTGGTCCCTATTTGGGGCGACCAACAACCACACGAGATCAGGTGATGAATGTTAGAATGATAGAATGATTACATTGATTAGATGATAGTGATGATTGATTGATTACTGCTGATAGATTGCTTTGAATTTTACAAACACTATCATACATCCGCAAGCATACCATCAGTCTCACCTTTCAGAGCCTTCAGGAGTAGATCCAAAGGCTGATAGTGGGAGAGAGGGATTTTCTACATGCAGTGGGCTTGTGGGATGTGATGACCATATCGGCCATCCGATTCCATTTTGTGATGCTGATGGCACTGATAAAGAGGTGGGATGCAGACACCTCAACATTTTCATTGCCTATGGGGGAGACAATGGTCACCCTTGAGGATGTATACCGTATTCTATGCCTTCCCATTAGAGGAGAGACTATGAAATATCAATCCGACCAGACAAAGGAGGATTATAGGAGAGAGAAGGTATATATTGTGGGGAGAGTGATACGCAGTGAGACAAGGGGTTGCATCATGGTTAGCTATCTCCTACATCCTACTAGCAAGGATCCATTTAGTGATGTGACTCATGATTGCGACCCTTTCATTAGCCATGTGCCCTAATGGGTGTGGCACACATATGCATGGAGGACTCATCTACGTTATCTGAGTGATGCAGAGACTTAGGAGGGTATACTCTTGGGGTTGGAGCATACTTGCGCATCTCTATCACGACCTTGGGGAGTATGTGTTTGGATAGGGATGCAGCCTCATGTCATGCACGCTACTATAGGTGTGGATGTTCGAGCATATCACCTGCACTAGGCCTATTGGAGCCCCCATAGAGCTAGTCCCAAAGCAGCCTAGGGGTATATGCTTATCCTCTTACCCACAAGTAGTGATTTAATAATCTCCTATATTTGAGGTTGAGCTTAGATAGATTGAAAATGGGCAAATTCATATGAAAACCCTACCTCAGGATGCATATGTGGGCTGGGATACACAGGCAGATGTTCAGCATGTAGAGGAATTGTATACTAGAGGGGTGATATAGCCACATAGTCATTCCCTTCTACTTCGATTGAGTTTGATGGTAGTTCAAGTTCAAGTAGTATATTCCTACTGATGTTCCTATGTACATCTAACACTCATGCATGATTTTGAGGCTACGAGCCATTTCTAGGACTACCAGTGATGAGATTGACATCATAGACTCGAACGAGTCAGATCAGGACATAGCAACAGACTATAGAGATGATTTGGGCATGCACCAGTAGTACATCACATGGTGGGGGAGGACATACCCTGGAGCCATTTTTCTAGCAGATTTTCCTAGTGGGAACCCTGGACGATGGAGATAGTCAAGCAATGGAAAGGGATCTAATACATCCGAGGAGGGCTTAGATGATCGAGCTAATGACACAAGAGAGCAGGAGACAAGAAGAGAAGAATACAATCCTGAAACTTGAGAGGGATGTCAAGATGGAGATGATGAGGAGGATGAGTCAGATGGAATTCCTCATCACTCTGGGGAGGATACCATAGCCCTAGATCCACCAAGTCTCCCACTATAGGTGGAGAAGGACCCAATAAGGGGTCCTAATCCTAGTCCCCCTCAATGCACACCTACTATATAGAGATAGTATGAGTGTGGAGAGCCTAGCAAGTCCCAGTCTCAAGTGGTCATTATCCACAATCCCTACTAGTGAGAGGGAGATCCAGGTAAGGTGTCCTGTTATTGATTAACTTATGTATCTTACTTGCTTTAAATTTGATGATATAGAATGATACTAATAAAATATTTCTCTCTATATTGCAGCTACCGTCCAAGAGTGGCATTCTCTGATTCAGTATGCAATAACAGACCTTATTATGACTGCGTACATCCCTATTTCCTCATAGATATCATATAGATCCCAGAGGAGTACAAGACAACACAAGGACCTTTTCTCCCTAATTCAGATGAAGATGGAGGTCCTACGAGAGAGATTATGATAGACAGAGTGTGACCTAGCAGTGTCACAAATAGAGGCAGCCACATACCATGGAATCATGATGGAGAGGGATCATAGGAGCTCCTCATGGAGTCACTCATGATCTGTAACATGATACACCTCAATGGGGCCACCCCCGCGGCCACATCAGGAGGGAGCATCTAGCCACCATCCTCCAGCTACTAGTCCTAGGGATAGGAGATGATTTTGATGTATTGATGTATATATTATGAAACTCATGGATATTTTATTTTAATGCTTAAACAATATATGCATTTCTTACATTAGAAGTAACATATTGAGTGATGAACATGTATGTCTAATTTTAATTTCCATGTAATTGATTGCTCAATACTTCATGATTAAATTGATAAATGTGTGATTTAATTAAATAACTAAGTATTTAATCAAATGCTACTTTGATGATGTAAAAGAAGAATGTATTAAGCATGAGAACTATATGACTAATGTGATATAATTAATTCTAATTAAACACAACATGATATAATTCTATTTAACACATAAGAAATTTTATAATATGCTAGCATATATGAAATGTAAATCTATTCAATTTACACAAAATAATTCAAGACAAATAATAAAATAATGAAACATGCTTGTCAAGAATGAAGTAATGCAGACCAAACAATGTAACATCATTTAATCTTACATACTTTAATGAAGACATGCTAATATATTACCCAATTTTAAAGAAAGAAAAGATATAGAAAGAGAACATAAAGCAGACTAGAGAGAGAGAGAGAGAGAGAACTAGGCAAAGTATCTACAAAGGTACATAGCATTTATGGTTTCCTTGAGAGGTGTACCTTCCATATTTGCTATCCTATAAGCACCTGATCCATAGACCTCGACAACAATGTATGGTCCAAGCTAATTAGGACTGAATTTTCCTTTCTCCTCAGGTAAGGCATTCACATTGCGCTGATTCTCATAAATGACTAAATCCCATACTAAGAAGGAATGTTGAATAACATTATCATTGTAGCTTCATTACAAAGTTTTATGATAAGATTGAATATGCTTGATGGCATTTATATGTTGTTCATCAAACATCTCAAGTTGTTGAATTCTTTGCTCTCTATAGGAATCATCCACTATACCCCTAAGAGAGACTCAAAGAAGGAATCTCTAACTCCAAAGGCATAATGGCATCGTAACTGTAAACAATATTATTGAGTAAAACCCATAGCAACGCATAGACCAGTGCGATAATCCCATAGAGGATAGGTTAATTGACTGTGCCAATTCTTACCATGCTTGTTTATAGCCTTTCGAAGAATTTGTTCAATTATCCTATTAGAAGACTCAGCTTGACCATTTGATTGAGGATAATAAGGTTTAGAAAAGTTATGTTGAATATGATATTTATTGATAAACTTCTTCACATCCTTATTTTTGAATGATGTTCCATTATCTGAAACTAAGGCAGAAGGTATCTCAAATTGAGAAATAATGTTTTCCAAAAATGAATTGACAAATTACTTCAATAGTAGTGGATTGAAGAGGAATGACTTCCACCCATTTCGTAAAGTAATCAGTGATAGTTATGATGAGTATTTCCTTGAGACGCGGGAGGAGATATTTTACTAACAAGATCCAAACCCCATGTAGAAAAGGGCCAAGATGCTACCTGAGATCAAAGCTCTTGGGCAAGGGCATGGATCAAATTGCTATGTTGCTAACATTGATGACATCTTTTAACAAACACAAAGGAATCCTTCTCCATGGTATTCCAATAATATTCCATTCGAAGCAATCTCTGAACTAAGGATCTACCCCCAAAATGCCCCACAAGCACCTGAATGTGCTTCCTCAAGAGTAATAGGGATTTCAGTTGTGTTTAAGCATCAAAGGAGAAGACCATTATAACCCCTCCTATAAAGAACTTTAGAAAGGATAATGTATCTAGCAGCCAATTTATGAATCCTAGCCCTAGTATTCTTATTCACAAAATCATGAAAGGTACCATCACTCAAATATCTCATGATATGCGAGTACCATTCATCAAAATAAATATGCAACAATATGCCACATTACTAGGATTATCAGCAATAGCCGAGGTAGTAAATAGTGAATTTAAGATCTATCAAGGGGTCCTCTAGAGACATAAGAGAGGCAACACACATCATCGCATCAGTATGTCGATTATATTTTTGAGGAACGGGCTCCATGGTATAAGAATCAAATTTTTGCAACAAGGATAAAGCTAGATCTCTACATTGTGATAATTTGTCTTGCTTAGCTTTATAAACTCCTGTCACTTGTCTTATGATTAGTTGAGAATCTCCATAAATATGTAGATGTTTCACATTCAACACCAAGGCTTCTTTAATTCCAGCTATAAGAGTTTCATATTAAGCAATGTTGTTGGTATATAAGAAATTGAGATTACATGATAAAGGAATAGGCTTCTTTTTATGACAAATGTATTCATCAGGAAAAGACTCTGGATTAGGTAGGGAGAAGCATGAAGGAGCATCAACTAAGTGGTTAGTTAACGCTTGACCCTTTATTGCCTTTTGTGAGACAAACTTAAGGTCAAACTTGGTCAACATCATAACCCACTTAGCTAAGCATCCAGAAAGGTCATTTTTGGAGAAAAGATGTTTCAAAGGATCAAAATTAATGATAACATGGATCTCAGAATTCAAGAGATAATGCCTCAACTTTTGGGTTGCAAAGACTAAAGCAAGGCACTATCTTTCTATTGCAAATATCAGACTTCGTAATTGATTAGAGTTTGTCTTATGTAATAAACTGGGCATTCTCTACCATCCTTATCATATTGTGCCAATAAGGCTACAAGAGCTTGAGTAGAAGCAATGATGTACAAAAAAAAAGGATTAGTAGGATCAATAGGTTGATGAATAGGAGGATTGGCCAAATAGGTTATTTAGGTCTTCAAATGCTTGATGACAATCCTCATTCCATTGGAAAGTGGTATTCTTTGTAATAAATTATGTGAAGGGAAAGGTATGATCCGCAAGTTGAGAGACAAACCTATGAATAGCTTGGATCTTTCCTCACAAACTTTTTAGTTGGGAAACATTATTAGGAGGTGGCATGTTTTTGATTAAGGAAAAAGCAAGTTTTGAAGGGGCCCCGAAACCCTTTACAAGCAAAACTTAAATAGAAAAGCTACGAGAAACAAAAAAGAATAGAATCCACACAAAAAAACCAGTGGAAAACTGAAGAAAACCCAAAGAAGCCCCAGTAAGCTAGCAGGCCTGACAAAAATCAGATTTTTTCTAGGGCTTTGGCCAGGGTGTTTCTAATTTCATGCAGCTCTTTGATGTTGTCTTTGAAGTTAGGGGGATCCTTTATAGAAGCAGCCACAACTTTCTTGATACTAGCTCTGGTTCTCTTCGCGGTACTGCCCATCGGAGTAACATCACCGCTTCCAGTCTGGAGGGTCTCTTCCTCCAGGTCAATATCCACTACCAATTTTGGAGTGCAGGTATGATCAAAGACCTTGGCGATGTCCTCTAGGTTTTTAGTAACAATAGAGAGGATACTTGGGATAATGCCCATCAGATTTTTCATCGCTTATTTTCCCTCCTCCAGTGATTTTACCTTATTCTCCATTTCCTGCTTCCAATTAATCTGCTCTCTATTTTCATCCTCCCTCTTCTCATCCGAATTTATCCCCTTCTTTTCCAAGTTTTTTAGGGTCTCGTAGGTCCATCTATCGAAATCCATTCTAGCCTCAGAGAGCTTCTTGAGGTTATCCAGGATAAGCCCTTTACCAGCACTTTTCGTGTCCTCGCTTTTCCTGTCCTTAGTTAGGTCCTTCTCAGAGTCTTTGTTCATTTCCATCTCAGAATTCACTCCAGTTTCCTCATTACCCTTGGGATCCGCTTCTTCCATCAGATGGTTGTTGTCCTTACTAGGGCATTCGCTATGGATAGGGCTTTCATGACCAAGCTCATTATCGCCACTTTCTTCCTCATTAACCAGCTCCTCGTCTTTCCAGTTGTCTTCACCGTTGGAGTCGTCCATCTCCATTCCACTACTTTCCTTAACAATGTCCTCTATTTCCAACCCGGGGGCACTTTTCCTTTTTTTGCTGGAGGATGCCTTCTCCTTGCTAGTTTCTCCCTCTTCCATCTTTCTCTTACCCAGAGAGGCAGAAATCCTCTTATTTTCCAATAGGGTGAGGGTTTTTCAATGCTCATAAATGAGCAGTAGGAGCCCACAATGGAGAATCAGGCTGGAAGGGTTAATCCTGTGTTTGTTGAGGGACCTAGAGAGGGACCGAAAAAGGTAGTAGGGCAGGGACACCTTTTGTTGTGTCTGAAATGGTTTAAGAGCACAAAATGGTAGGTGTGGGCCCTAGAGAAATGGCCTTCAACCATGATGTACTCCATAATAGTGTTCAAAACCCAACACCACAACTTCTTGATGTTTGCAGCTTTGCAGTAGGCCCCAGTAGCCTTGCCTATTTTAACCCTCTCTTTCTCTTTCCACAAGAATAGATTGACCGCATTGTTGGAGACTTTGAGATCTCGAAAGAAATTAAGCCCAATGTGGGGCATTTTGGTCACAATGGAAATGAGCCCAGTGTCTAGCTTAAACTTAACTCCATAAATTTTAAAAGAGCCATTAGACCAATTTTTGGAAATCTTGGAAATGGCTAGGTTAACCCTACCTTTGTCATAGTCCATGAGCTTCTCCATGAAGCTGGTAAGAGATCCCTTCTCCAATTTCACCTAGACCTTTGGCATCACTTTCCAGGTCGACGTGTTGTCTGGTTCTTACTGCCTTAGGTCTCCTCCCATCTTCAGATACGGGCTATCTGCTTTGTTTCTCTGCAAATTAAAACCTTCTTTCCTGATGTTGCTCAAGTTTTCAAATCGAGAAACCCACAAAGCATGTGGCAATTTATTAAAGATTATTAAAGATCTGCCGCAATGCCAAGTAATGATGGCCTTTCCAGCAAGGCATAAATGATGTTTTTTACTTGTCATGATTAAATTGTCCTTCTCTCCCCATATAACGGTCTTTTCTAAGGAACTCTTTGATGCTTAAATTGAGATCCTCCTCATGCCAAATCATTTGGGAGTTAGAGTTAACTCTAGTATTCACTAAACAATCTGCAACACTGTTTTGCTCTCTAAAGGCATGTTGAATAATAATTTCTTTAAAACTGGCAATGATCTCCCTAGCTTTCATGATGATATTTTCAATGGACCAAGAAGGCTCTGATTCCCCCTTTAAACACTTAATAATATTAAGTGAATCTCCCTCAAGCCATAATTTATCATAATTTAATTTTTTGGCTATAATTAAGGTGTTCAGGGTGGCAGAGGCTTCGGTAAAATGGCTAGTTTGGTTCCCCAGAGGGCCAACTACCGCCTTAAGACAACTTCCAGCAAAATTCCTGACAATGCCCCCATATCCAACTTTACCCGGGTTCCCTTTAGAGGCCCCATTGAAGTTAGCCTTAATCCATCCCTATGGGGGAAAACACCAAACAAGACCTTCTCTTCCAATCTCCTTGCTAGTAGTGGTGGTAGAAAGGTTCCACCTATCTTTAAAATCATCTTTAGCAGCAGGTCCCTGATCAGTGCAGTAGAGGCATTCAAAAATACTCCTAAAGATTTTATCTGCAATCACTTTAGGAATAGCCCTTTTATCCCTAAAAATCCTGTTGTTGTGCTCTTTCCAGATATTCCAAATAACAATTGGCAGAGTAATTCTCCAAGTCTCCACAATTTTAGGATTAGAATTAGGGCAATGCCATTGTAGCCAGGTGTCTCCAAGGGAGTTCGGGAAGACCCAACTTAGGTTCCACTTGGTTAGGATGATTTTCCAGATATCCTAGCTAAATTGCATTGATTGAGAATATGGCAAGTCGTCTCTTCTTCCCTGTAGCAAAGAGAACACCTATTAGGAAAAATAATACCTCTTTTATGAAGATTGTCCAGGGTTAAAACCTTATTTTGGATGAAAATACAGAAGAAGATATTGACCTTTGGAACTAACTTCTTGTTCCAAACTTTAGCCCAGATGGGAATTTCTTCCACCTAGTCATTGTGTATAGCCATAGTAGAGGAAATAGAGTATTTCCCATCCAAAGTTTCCCTCCATATTAATCTATCATCTTTGTTGTCTCTAGGGATTTTAGCAGAGAGAGAAATCTGAAGGAACTTGAGATCCGAACACTGATGGCTGAAATCAATCCAGTTCCCATTTCTCTAGTAATCTCTAACCATTTCACCATACCTTCTTTTGAATCGGTCTTTCCAGTCTTTAAGGATTGGAATTTCCTCTAGAGGTTTATCCAGGATCCATCTATCTTCCCAAAATCTTATTCTCCTCCCATCCCCAAGGTTCCAAGTTCTGGCAGCAACTACCCAGCTTTTAGCTGATTGCACAGCATTCCATATGGCGAATCCTTCAACAATGAAAGAGTTGTCAAAGAATTCTTCCTCAGAAGGTTGCATATATAGATACTTGTTTTTCCAGATAGAGTTCCATTCTCCTTCCTCTCCTTTGAATCTCCATATTTGCTTGGCTAATAAAGCTTTATTCATAGAAACAATGTTCCTTAAGCCTAGCCCACCTGAGGCCTTAGGGGAACAAATTTTATTCCAGGCAATAATGGGAATTCTGTTTTTAACTTCCACTCCCGACCAAAGGAACTTTTTTTGGATTCTTTCAATGGCTTCCGCAAACTTAGAGGGGATTTTGAACAAGCTGAGAGCATATACAGGAAGGTTTTGGAGAGTGGTTTTGAGCAGAGTGATTTTACCTGCTTGACTAAGGACAACCCCTTTCCAGCTAGCAAGTTTCAAGTTAAGTTTATCTATTAGCTTGTTCCAGAAGGAATCCTTGGGCTTGAGACACAGAGGAAGCCCCAGATAAGTAGAGGGAAACTCAGAGATGTTGCAGCCAAGAATCCTACCAATCCTTAATTGCCTTTGGACCAGGGTATTGATGAAAAATAGAGAGCTTTTATCCCAATTGATTTTTTGGCCAAAGGCAGATTCATAAGTATTCAGAATAATCTTCATATTTTTAGCTTCCAAGATGGTGGCTTCCCCCATGGTAATAGAGTCATCAACGAATTGTTCATGAGAACAGACAACATTGGATGAGGAAGGTTTCGGACCCTTAAGATTGCCATCTTCCACATTTTTAAGGATAAATCTACCCAGGCATTTAGCAAGAATGGTGAATAGGATATGGGAAATGGGGTCCCCCTATCTGAGACCTCTGGAGCTTTTGAAGAAACTGGGTGGGGAACCATTGACAATAACAGTAGAGGAGGAAGTTTCCATGAGTTGAGAGTAGAGCTGTATAACTTTGTCACCAAAACCAAATGCTTTCATGATCCTAAGGAGAAACTGCCAGTTCACTTTATCAAAAGCTTTAGCCACATCTAACTTTAGGAAGAATCCCTGGTTATTCGCCACTTTCAGGGAGTGGATATTTTCATAAATGGAAATAATGAAATCCAAAATCTGTCTTCTAGGTACAAAGCCATTCTGCTTGACAGAAATAATCTTTGGAAGAATATCCAACAACTTGGAAGTCAGAACCTTGGATAAAATCTTGTAGACAGAGTTACACAAGTTGATGGGTCTAAACTTGTTAAGGGAATCAGCTTCGGGGATCTTTGGGATAAGGACAATGAAGGTGGTGTTCGGTTCCTTAAGAAGTCTTCTGGAGCCAAAGAATTCCTTAACACCATTGCATATGTCAGCCTCCACAATGTGCTAGAAATTTTGGAAGAAAAACATAGGGAAGTCATCTGGTCCAGGGGATTTATCACCCTGAAAGGAGAACACCACCTTTTTGATTTCTATATTAGAGGGAATACGGGATAAAAGGTGGTTATCAGCTTCCGAGAGGATATGAGGGATAGCTTGTAAAAGGGTGTTTTACTTGCTGAAATCCAGGTTATCCACATCACCCAGTAGGGTGCTGAAATGCTCGAGAGCTTCCTTCCTAATGTTGCAATCCTCAGTAAGGATGCCTTTATTACAGGTTAGTCTGGAAATTCTGTTGGTTGCCCTGTGCTTAAGAGTAGTTAAGTGAAAGTAGCGGGTGTTTTTATTGCCTTCCTTCAAGAACAGGGCTTTGGATCTTTGTCTCCAGAAGGTCTCTTCATTAAAAATGATGGTGTGGTATTTAGATAAAAGATCATTTTCAGCCATCCTAAGATCTTCGGTCAACCCCACCTCTTGGACAATAGCATCTATCTTCTTTGTATCCACCTTAACACCACGATGTGAAATTATGAATCCTAATAGTTTTCCACTATCCACACCAAAAACACATTTTTGGGGATTCAAATGCATGTTATACTTAAGAATTCTCTCGAAGATTTGACGGAGGATCTTAACATGATCTGTATGAAGCATAGATTTGGCTAAGATGTCATCAATGTAATCTTCTAAGGTCTTATGCATATAGTCATGGAAGATGAGATTCATAGAATGCTGATAGGTCGCGCCTGCATTTTTCAATCCAAAAGGCTCACAATCCAACAAAACGTACCCCAAGGGGTGGTGAAAGCAGTTTTATATTGATCTTGAGGATTAATGAAGATTTGATTATATCCTCATAAACCATCCATAAAGGATAATAAAGCATACCCTACTACCAAATCCACTATCATATTGATATTCAGGAGAGGAAAGTCGTCCTTTAAAGAGGCCTTGTTTAAATCATGAAAATTTGTACACATCCTAATCTCGTTTTCAGCTTTAGCCACATCCACAATGTTTGAAATCCTTGGGGAATAATTGATAGGATGAATGAATCCAACATCCAACAATTTTTCAATCTCATCTTTAACAAGTAATGCCACTTTTGGATTAATCTTTCGAATCTATTTCTTCACATGTTTAGCATTAGGAATTAGGACAATGTTATGAGTGACAATCTTAGGATCTACGCCAAGCATGTCAAAATATATCCAAGAAAAGATCTTAGGGAATTCATGTAACAACTCAGCATATTGTTTTTGCTCTTCTTCATCAAGACATTTCCCTATCTTGATGATCTTATCTTCAACACAAGGATCCATCTTGATATCAGTGGTGTCATTTATTAGAAGATTTCTTTGTTGAGGAGTATCTTTTAATTGAGGAAATTCTTTAACTATCCCATCGTTATTTCTTTCTTTCCCAAAGTAAGCTTTTGCATTTAGACAACAAGGAAAACTGTGGTTATGGTAATAACAAGGAATGTTGTCATAAGCTCCCAAGAATTCAACTAAGGAATCATCGATAGAAAAAACATCCAAAGAAAAGATACAAGAAGGGTCATAGTCAATATATTCTAGATATTTTAGTGACAGAGAAGCAGAAATGACATTAACATTAATAGATGGTCTCTTAGAGGCTTTAGTATGCTTGAAAGGATTATATCCAAGCCCAAATGTCATATCACGAATTTTTTTTTCCAAGGGAACCTTAATCCCTTGTCCTTGAGCACCACATCCATTTCCATTATATCCACACCTAGCTAGGATGTGAAAACAAGAACCATAAAGGTTAGTCATTTCTGAAGAAGAAGGAGGATTTTCAAAAAGTGAAGGATCAAAATCCTCTAGACCAGAAACTAAGGAAGATGAAGTCTGAGAAGTCGCCACAAAGTTATTAAATGGCCCAGATAAAGTAGATTGCTTTTTAGGTTCTTCTTCTTCTTTCTTCATTTCAACCTTAGGTTCTCTAGGGGGAATTTTGTATTCCCCTACGAAGGTAGGATTGAAATCAAGGGATCCCCAATCATCTTCTCAAAGAATCTTTTCAAGAGAGAAAGTATTCTCAATCGTAGAGTCACACTGAGAAGACTCTTTCTCAAGAACCTTAGGTCCACTTCAGGAAGTATTGGGAATCGACTCAGATATAGGAGACAGGTTTGATGAACTGGTCACACTAATTAGAGTAGAAGCTTTAGAGGAATTATCTAAGATAGTTGGGGAAGAATTGATTTAAGAGGATTTAGAACTTGATTTTTGTAAATAAGCCTGAAATATTGTGTCACCTAACAAGGTGTATGTTGTGTTGTTGTGAATGAACTTGATTTTCCTATTCAATGTAGAAGGAACAACTTGCATGCTATGAATCCAAGGTCACCCTAGCAACAAGTTGTATGTCAACTCTCTAGACATGAAATGGATAGGTGTAGGTAAAGTAATAGGACCTGCCCTAACAGGCAAGGTGATGATACCTAGTGAAGATTTAGCAACACTATCGAAGCCACGAATGGTGAGAGAATTGGTCTTAATAAGAGATGTATCAACATTGATCTTATGCAACAAGTTAATGATACAAACATTAAAGCCAGAACCTATGTCCACTAGTGGTCATCTTATCACACTTTCATTTATGATAACCATAATCATTAAGGGATTATATTACTTTTGAACTTCACTAGAGGGCAGCTCATCTTGTGTAAACACAATCTAAGCCTTAGGTGTTGTAATAGAGTGAATCAAGGAAGACATATTATTGGATGTCACTGTGAATGGGACATTCAATGTTTTTAAAGGCATCTTGTAGCATTCCATGATAAGTCGAGGAAGTTTGAAGCAAATCCCAAAGGGATATCTTGGTAGGAGTAGCTTTAAGTTGTTCAACAAGATCATATTCCTTACCAAGGGTTTGTGAAATGTGAGGTGCTTGAGGAAGAGTGGGCTGAGGATCAGGTAGAGGAGTCAGAACAACCAGAGGAGGGTTAGGTTTCCTATTGTTTCTCATGTTATAGGTATGGGAAACTGCATTATAACTCTCCTTATTTAGTTGTCTAGCATAGCTATAAGGACTCTTAGTGAGATTCCTTCCTTGAGCCGTAATGATAGGCTTTTTTGGAGTGCTAAAGGAATCATGACTATATCCACCTTGAACCGTGAAAAGAGGTTGATTAGGAAGAGGTGAAATTGGAGAAGGACAACCTTGGAAAACAAAAAGATCTTTTCTATGTTCATTCATATTGATCATATTAATTAAACTTTTAGATGCATTATTCTTGTTTAAAAGTTTAGGAAAAGACATAAAGTCATCAAGGGAATCATCCAATAAAGCATGGTCATAGTGATTGAAAGGCTTATCTTTGGATTCAAAAGGAGACATAACATCATAGAGGGAATCATGGGAGTCAACCATGTTTCTAGATCTAGTGGAGGAGTTGATAGGAATGTACCCATGAGAGGAATCATTCAACTTATCTTTCTCATCACCATGAAATGGCATAGTAACAAGGTTGATTAGTTTTTGGCAAAATGAGGGTTTAGAAGCATAGGGTTCAAAAAATTATATAGAGATTCATATAATTCATCCTTACTAAACTCATAAAAAACAAAATTTCATACATCATCAAAAGCATGAACATCTTGTAAATAGAAATCTGACATTTTGAAATGAAAATTGCATGAAACTTAAGCACATAATGCATGGAAAATGAAAGAAACCTATCTTTTTTTTTCTTTTTTTTTTTTAATTTTTTGAAAGAAATTGAAATAAAATAGATCTAGATCTAACAATTCAATGCATTGCAAATGAAATTGGATTCACGTCGAGTTCACCAAAGATGTGTAGGGGAAAAAGTGAGACTAAGTATGGAAACCCTAATCCCACTCTCATACACACTCATGGAATACAAAAGAGCCTAGGGAGGTAACGCATGTTGGCTACTTCTTATGAGAAATAAAGAGTCATGGATTACCTCTTAGGTTTTCTATTCCTTTGTTGTAAATGAGAGAGAGGAATGATGCAAAATGCAATCTAACCTAGAAAGCAAGTAAGCATAAAAACCCTAATCCGAGAATGCAGATCAAAGAACAACTGATACACTACTGCAAAGTATAGATCAGAATGAAAAAATAGATGTGCACCTATGTCTAAAATATGAGCATAAATGTCTAGGACTGGGCTGCCACACCACTATCCTGATTTTGCAATTATGGAGCTACAACTGACAAGAGGGATTCTAGAGCCTGCAAAGTGTTGTTCTACCAAGTCTACTGATAGAGGGTAGGAACATGGTTCCACTCTACTATCCTAGGTAGGAACAAGGTTCCAAAACCCTATTCTTGGGGTTTCTACCAAGATTTGCAACCCAGAATTGTCCCTGTGTGCTCTTTCGGTCCCGAAACTTCTAGCGACGCTCAGATATGAACCTGTACGTGAAGCTGAAAAAGAGGGTTTGGGGTGGCTATATAGGGTTTTGCCTTAGTCAAACCCCCATTTTTTTCATTTCCACCTCCATGAATAGTCGATAATTTACTAAAAATGTGTGTTCAAGAACCTTGTGTGTGTGCAAGATCCTAAGAATGAAAGTAAACAACCTAGAGCAACCCTAAAGAGTAAACCCTAATTACTTATAATTGACAAAGTAAATGCTCTAAATACATAATGAAAAGTGATCTAAAGCACGAATTTGAATCAAAATTAATCTTATGCAAAGACATGAAAACAACATGAAACCATACCCAACCCCAAGGGAGAGGTACAAGCCAATCGTCAGTCAGTGATCTCCTATTGTTGTTCTACATCTTTAAAATCCCCCAATTGATAAAATGTTGCTTGATGAATGTTTTATGGATGAATGTTGAATGTTTTTAAAGACTTCAAATATCTACTCTTTCGCTGCAAAGAAGGCTCTAATGCTCCAAAAACATGTTCTTAGATTCTTAGAAGAAGACCCCTTCAAATGAAGAAAGAGAGCTCTTAAGTATGAAACCCTAGATCTTAATTTAATGTTTAGGCTAGCATAGGATTTGAATTTCCCTCTGATATATTGGGGTTAAGGATTATTATATCATAGGATTGTGCTCCCAAAATTTCAGCGAAAAAGTCACGAACCATGTGCATTCCCGCCACGGTCCAACCAACTTTTTCGGGGTCATTAGATATGATAATATTAGAGTGCATCCCAAAGTTATAACTGATTTTGAGATGTTTTGATATGCGAAATTGGGCCTAAATGGACAAAATAAGACATAATTAGAGTTTATGATTAAATGATTCATTGGAGAAATAAGATGAAAAGGGGCACACTTAGGGTAAAGGGCCCAAATTTATATTATGTAAATTGATGAGACATGACCTTAGATTTAATTTAATTAATTAATTAAATTCTTAAAGGGGAATTATAAATGCAAGATGCATGACACACTAAGGCAGGTGCTAACCTAAGTGTGAAATTGTACCACCCTAGAAAGGGTGTACAATTTATGACACTACAAATGGTTATGTCTACATTATTAGAGGAAGGTTTATGTGTTAACAAGTGATATATCATTCGGCAAAGGTTTTTGTATTGTAGGGCAGACAGCTATGCTTAACTGGAACTATATCAAGCATTAGGAGATGCTACTTTCATAGTTCATTCTTTCCAAATTGTAGTCTAATGTTTTGTAAGTCAGTGAGACTTATTTTTGTGATGAGAATAGAGCTCTAGGAGATTGGCCTAATATCAAGTGCAATCCCCATTGTAATTTCACATACTACTACAAAATTATTATCTGATTGTGGGCAGGGTTTCCTACCATGGTTTTTCCCTTTATTGGGTTTTCCACGTCAAAATATTGGTGTTGTGTGTATTGTGCTTCCATTTTCTATCCTTATTTGTGTTGGTTTCTTTATGCTCTAGTTTAATAGTTTTGATATGTATAAGTTCAAATTTCTGATGGTAAAAAAATTCATCCCCCCCTCTCAGTTTACTCTCGGTATGAAATCTGTCTAACAACTATGGCCTTCTCAATTATGGCCTTGTTAATAGGAGGCACCTCAGTATAAATATATATTGTCTCTTTAAAGGCCTAAAACTATGCAATAGCATTAAAGGATTCTTCAAGTTGTAGAGGCTCATGTGAAGGTTCTTCCAAAGGAGATCTCTTATTTTAATTTTCTTTTCCCTTTTCTTTTAAGGTCCTTTCCTCTTATCCCTATGATTGTCTTGTTATATTCTCTTTTCTTGTTAGTTTAGAAGATTCATCTTCTTATTTGTATTCCTCATCATCTTACAACCACAGGTTTAATCTTTTCCCTTTTGGCCTACTACGTAAGCCTTTTCTTCTTCTTTTCCATAGTCTTTGTTTGTATTGTTACTTTAGTATCTACTCTTCTTCTACTAGGATGTGTTTGTGAAGATTTGGAAGGTTGAGGAGTAGTAGTGGTGACTGAAGTGGACCTACTTTTCCTTCTAAGTCCATGTGGTGTTTGCAAAGTGGTTGAAGCAACTTTTGGTACAACCATAGGGCCCTCAAATGTGGAATTTGGTGTAATTATCAATTCCTTCTATAGATTTGTCATGTCCTTTCCAGTCTCTCCTCTGTACTTTTCTTATTTTACACCTGAATTATCTCATCATATTTTCCAAATGTCTTAGCGATAGAATCCTTGGATTTCTTGGGAAAGATGTCAACATATGTATTCCACTATGGTCCAGAAACCTCATAAGGTAGTTTTAGAATCCAAACTATCCTTGGTTCAACTTCCTCTATTTAATAGTTATCCTTATCCATCATGAAAGTAATAACATTCTTATAACTCTCTACCACTTTAGTGGGTATTCTATATCTTCCTTGCATGTCCTTTTAGAATGTTTGAAAAAAGCCTCAATACATAGTGTCACATCATTTAATATCTAGAAACCTCCACATGTGATCTCTAATATGAGTGGCAATTGGAATATTTCTTTGCTAGACCACACCCTTGAAACTAGGTAATTATTTAAATAAGTAAAACATAAGACAAATGATTAATGTGTCATACAAGAAGTTGTAGTGTGTCTCCTTGGTTCTCTAAAAATTCAACATCAACTACTACCACAAGAGCTCGCAAAGGTTATAATACTTTCCTTTTCCATATAATAAGTAGTGTAGATGATAGTGGTGGTAGAATATCCTTCTCTATTCATGTATTAAAACTTGTAAGCAATTCCCACCATGGCATATTGGACCCCTAGGTCAATGATGTCATTCATAGTTAGGGTTCTCTTGTCCAATTTTTCTTTGGTAAGTCTCCTAACATCTTCATTTTTCATTACTTTAAGTACCATAGTAAAGCACAACCTGATCACATCCATGATTGCCTCCTTTGTGATTAGATAAATTTGATTAAGATATATCAATTATTCATGAATTTAGCTCAAGTGGATTCTTACCCATTCATCTTCATAGCAAAAGTTGGGTAAACCCTTCCACATGTCTAATTATTTTGCCTCTACATTCACATACTCCAAATTAAGCAAAAAATTGTCATCTAAGAGCTCATTACTTCTTAACTCTCCCAAATTTAGGTGGTTGTACTCATTTATTTGTGTGAATATAAATCCAAACATCTTCAGTTTGAAGCACATTGATCAGATGGCAGGAGAACGATCCATCCTTGTTTTCCTCTATGGATTTGTATCCATGCTTGTTTAACTTGAGCCTTAGCTTCTCAATAATATCAATAACCCTATGTGTTGCCATGATAATTCTTTCTAAAACTAAGGTTTTTGCAAGAAAAATTTAAAATACTTGTGAATGTTGTTGTTAGGATTTGCATGCAAGATCTCTAAAAATCTTATTTTCTTCCTTAGCTCTTGCAAACAGTTGATATCATTTGAATGAGATCATATTTGATCTATTATGGATCAAATATACTTCACACTTAACCCTATTTTCTCAACATTAAATGCATTTTGTTCTTGACAAAAGCATCTTTTCACTATTCTAGGCTATCACAAAGATCCATGATCATTTAGCAATATTTCACAGAAAGTGTTTTTGCTTTGGAACCTTGAGAAAATGTCATGATATCTCTTTCTAAACAAAATCAAAGGATAGGATGCCATGATTTAACTTTTATGTTGAAGACTTCAGCATCTCATGCTTCACTAGGGTTTGAAAATTTTACAATTACAACTCCCTCTGAGTTAATACTTTCCTTCAATTACCAAAGGATTATTCTACATTGGGCAGAGGCATAGATCCATCCTTCACCTAATTTTCTTCCATATTTATCCATATATTTTCCATCTCCTTCTTTTTCTGATCTGTATCAACCTTCTTTTGTGGAGAAGTCTAACAACCTTCACCTTGTTGAACCTTGCAGTGTATCTTGAATTATTGCATTTATAGCAAGTGATATCATGTTGTGGAGCACAACCACTTCTCCTCATATTGGATCTAAAAATAGTATCCCTATGACCAAACTTGTTGCATATGTAGTAACAACCATACAAATAATAGGAGTTCATAATATTTTTCTTGCTCATGTAATTATTCCTTCCCACCCTACTTCTGCAGTCATTAGGCTTATGATCAAACTTATTGCAAGAATAGCACTAACCATGAAAGGGTTGATAATTAATGGTATTATACCTAGGAGGCCTTAATGAATTATTACTCATTTTACTCCTACAATCAATAGCCTTATGCCCAACCTTATTACAAGAATAGAAATTACCATTGAAATATTGAGAGTTCCGAGTTAGAGTAGTTTGTTTGGGAGTAGATTTTTTTAAGTTCTTCATCTAGCTCTAGACATGCGTCTAATAATTTTTCTTTTGTCTTGTCATATTAAGTGCCTCTTCCTTTTCCTTCTCACTCTTGTCTTTAGCCATATTTGTCTTAGATATTTCTCCTTTTTCAAAACCAAGACCACCCTTATCTTTTAGAGGTTTTTGACATCCAATTATCTCATCAAGCATGTCAATACTCTTCTAAAATTGAATATTATTCTCCATCCGATCATTGGCCTCTTCTAATTCTTTCCTAATGGAAACAATTCCTTCTCCATGCTTATTGTATTCAACATATTTGTCATGAAGCTTGGAATTCAAACAATCAGCAACCTTCTTTCCTTCATTAACCTAAAATTTTAGGTTAAAAATTTAATCTTCCTCAATCTTGAGTTTGATTTCACATTATTTTCTTCCTTCAATTTGAGCCTTCAACTTGATAGTTGTTTTTTCTACCTTATTGAATTTGGTTTTGTATTATTGCAATCTTCTCTTGTTGTATCCATGTCTTCAAGAGCAGAGAAAAGTTCTTCAATATCTACTTCACAATAATCTAGAGTAATTTCCCACATGCACTCTAGTTCCATTTACTCTAGATTTAGTTCCAGAAGAATCATATTATTAAACATGGATTTAGTTCCCATTTGTTCAAGTGCATGATCTACCTTAGTTGTGATACTATTATTGAGGAACCTTGTTCTGATACCAATCATTGAACACATAGAAATACTAAGAGGGGAGGTGAATCAATATTGACTTAAACCCAAACAATTCTATTTCTAAATTAAACATTAAATTATATTTGCCAAAAATAAGAATTGAAAGCAAACCATGCACCACAACATTCCACACAAGGACACCAATGTTTTTATGTGGAAAACCCAATGAGGGAAAAACCATAGTGAGACTTAACTCACAATATATGAACAAGTATTACAATATTTTTTTAGGGTTTCAACCCAAGGAAGCAACTACTGACTGAAGAAATGTTTTATAGAAATGCCAAAGTATGATCAGTTCTCTTTATATACAATATTTTATTACAATGATTGAGAAATATGAACTTAAACTACTATAAAAATACATCTTTCATATGTGTATGTTGCAGACCCTTTTTTGCACACTTCCACCATCTAATTGAATTGATACCCATCATAGAATTATTTGACCTGTATATATACTCTACAACATCTCAAAACTCAAACTAAGTCATCTCCAAGATATATTTTAACTAAAAGCATATAATGTAATGCCTGCCAAAATACCCTAGGTAAATAAAGCAACTAACATACTAATGGAGATATTTAAAAAAAAAAAACATCTAATGCAACACATATAATTTAATTATTATGAACATGAATTTAAACACATAAAACTAATTATGCAAGCGGAATAACATATCATCACTATCATCTCCCTAGGGTATCTCAACATCATTACTTATATAACCAACATAAGCAATAACAATATACTCATTTCCATTACAACACTTAAGATATTCATTACCAATGCAATACTCTTAACTCCTAACTTTCATGATATGCAACTAACTAACATGATATGTTTACTTTCAATGCAACCCAATCCATATTCTTTAAGTTCATTTTATATACCAATTCCAAAGTTCCTAATTCCCTTAACCATTTCTTTACTACCATCTGTTGGCATTGAAGTTGTCATTGATGTCAACATGTGTGTGTGCAAGATTTGTGTGTGTGCAAGATTGATGAAGTTGCAGAAGAGTGTCATTGATATCAACCATGCAGGTCAACTTGCAGGCTACAGATGTAGTAGAAGAGATCATAGTGATCAGGTTGATGGATCAAATGGTTGAAGAAGACAATGTTGTTGCAGACTCCCACAATGCCATATGTGATGGTATGATGAAAGAATAAGTATCTAGTAGAATACTGAGAGGGGGGGTAAATCAGTATATTGAAAAACTGATACAAAGTTCCCAAACTCAAATTCAGTCAAACAAAGTAAACATATCTCAGTCAAGATCAATATTCATAAGAATACTTGACATCAACCGGTTTAACTGTTATGACAACTTTAATAGTAAACAACTTCAATCTTGTAAACATCAACAATGCTTAATCATAACTCAACATATTCATCTCTTAATGCTTCTACTTAACATGCCTTATCAAAAATTGACCACATCAATAAATAAGATCACAACCACAAAAGCATTCACCACTTGACACAAATGTTTATACATGGAAAACCCAAATAGGTAAAAACCATGGTGAGATGAGACTCACAAGGATGGCTATCTGAAGTTCACCCTGTTAGGAGTCAAGCCTATTAAATCTTTACAATAAGTCCTGTTAAGAACTAATTCTAGTTAGGAATCACCAGGTTAAGGGATTTACAAATATGCCTTGATAAAAAGTACAATTCCCTGTTTAGAGTAACCTCGCTGGAGGATTTAAGAATCCAAGCTAATGGACCACCTTGTTAGAGGATTTAATGAGTAACCAAGCTTGTTAGAGCTTACTCGGTTAAGAGATTTAACTTCAGCTATAATTGTTAGAAAACAACACATTTTATTGATCTGTCTAAGTAGCACTACATTTGCTTGATCAGATCCTTCTAAGCTTCAATATACCTTCACTCAAAGTGCAGATCCATTCACTGGTTAGGCAACTACACACTCAACAGGTTTTCATCAATCTTGCCAACAACCTTTACAAACAACTTCATCGACCTTAAATAGAAATCAATTAGGTCAGTAACACAACAAAAACCTAATTCTCATCATCGAGCTTACAAACAAGTCAGTACAATCTTGACCATTAAAAATCATGACAATCTCTTCACATTCTTCAAGACAATTCCAACCGCTCTATGATCACCGCTTCATCAGACTTTGTAACTCATCACACGTTGTGCATTAGATGAAATCCACTTTACTTCTTCCCTAGACAAAAACAAATGTGCGAGAACAATTTGAACATATCCTCATTCAATGATCACATGTGTCTCCATCATTACCACTTATCAGATAATAAACCATAAAACTTGATCAGATAGGGTTTAACAACTGATAGGTTTTATCGGCTACAATACATAGAAATTTTTAACCCTTTACACCGGTTCATCAGTTCAACTCACAAACTTTACATACCAGTTTACAACATCTTCCACACAGCTCTTCTTACCAGTTACTAGCCAATATCAAAAACAACAATATCAGTAATAACATGAATACCATTACCGGTTCAATTGACATCAATGACAACATATCATTAATGCAATCTTTATGCAAAATACCAACAATCTCCCCCTTTGGCATTGATGGAAATACAAATATCAATGCCTCTAATTGTTGCTGAGATTGGTGAATAGGAATCCTAGTTTACATTACCAAGTATTCACCTTGCTCTTTCTGTCTTCATTCTATTGCCGGTTCACCTAATTAGACACATAATTCTTTTCCTCAATCACATAATTCTTCTCCCCCTTATACAGCAATGCCAAAGTGAAAGTAAAACATGTAATTCTACTCTCATTGTGCATCAAAATCATTCTGCAACTTGATGCTCCCCCTATGGAATACATCCACTTCTTCATCATTAATCCATGTAAAATTCTGCAAGTGGTTTAGGGACTGATGTAATCAGCATCATGCTCAACTAACTTCAAGAAGAGGGACAACTCCCAATTGACTTCTAAGATACTCGAAAGTGGTCTTAGGCAGAGGTTTGGTAAAGATATCTGCAAGTTGCTCCTTGGTAGAAACATGCTCCAAGATGATATCTTTACTTTGAACTTTTTCCCTCAAGAAGTGATATTTCAATTCAATGTGCTTAGTCCTTGTGTGCAAAATAGGATTTTTAAAAATGTTTATTGCACTTTTATTATCACACAAAATATTTATTGGTTCTAATATTTCCATCTTCAAACCTTCCAAAATGTGTCTCATCCACATAGCTTGTGTGCAATTCATATAAGCTTCTACACACTCAGCTTCAGTAGCAGATTGTGAAGTGCAACTCTGCTTTTTACTACTCCATGAGACTAGCCTTCCTCCTAGAAATAATTCTCCACCTGTAGTACTCTTCCATTCATCAATATTTCCTTCCCAATTAGCATATGTGTATTCTTTTAAATCAAAATTTCCACCATATGGATACCATAACCCGTAGTCAACAGTACCTTTCAGATATCTAAAAAGTCTCTTGGTTTCCATCAGATGTGCCTCCTTTGGATTCTTCTGAAATCTAGCAACAATACCAACAACATGGGCAATATCCGGTCGACTATGAACAACATAGTGTAATTTTCCAATCATTGACCTATATTCCTTTTCATCTATAGACTTAGATGCATCTTCCTTGGACAATTTACAACTTGTAACCATTGGGGTTCCAACTGGTTTACAGTCACTCATACCAAAAGTCTTCAAAACCTCTTTCACATACTTGGATTGAGTAATGAAAATACCATTCTTCATCTATTGTATCTATAAGCCTATGAAATTTTTTATTTCCCCTACTAATGACATCTCAAATTCATTCTTTATTTCATCTACAAAACAATTACTCATGTCATCATTACCTCCAAATATAATGTCATCTACAAACACTTCACTGACTAGTATTTTATCTCCTTCAGACTTGAGATAAATGTTGTTGTCATCACTAGTTCTAGCAAATCCTATCTTCATCAAATGAGTATGAAGTTTTTCATACCATGCGCTGGGTGCCTGCTTTAATCCATACAAGGCTTTATGCAATTTGCACACCATGTCTTCCTTATCTATCAATGCATAACCATCAGGCTACTCTATATAAACCTCTTTTTCCAGTATCCCATTCAAGAATGTAGACTTAACATCCATGTGGTATACCTTGAACTTCTTATGAGCTGCAAATGCAAGCAATGTTCTGACACCTTCCAGTCTTGCTACTAGTGCAAATTTTCTCCATAATCCTCTCATTCTTCTTGTGCATAGCCTTTGCATACTAATATTGCCTTATTGCGAACTACAACACCATCTTCATTTAATTTGTTTCTAAACATCCATTTAGTACCTATAAAATTCTTGTTTACCGATTGAGGTACCAGGGTCCAAGTGTTGTTCTTCTCAATTTGATCCAACTCCTCCATAGCCTTCACCCAATGATCATCACCAAATGCCTGCTTAGTACTTCTAGGTTCAAAAGTGGAGATCATGCAAGAGTTCTGTCATATTCTCCTTCTGGTTAGTACACCTACATCCTTATCCCTAATTACGTGTTCAGGACTATGATTTAGTCTCACATACCTAGGAATAATATGATCATTCTCTTCAGGTTTAGCTTCTTCATTATCATCTTCTTCTAAATTTATTTGTTTTGGTTGAACAAGTACATCAGGATTAGCTTTACCGGTTTCTGATTTAATAGTTTCAGGTTCCAAAAGCAAAATGCAAGGATCTTCATCCTTCTTCTCAGAACTGGTTCCTTCTAAAATTTCAAGACATTTATCTACATGAACATCAGCACTCTCAACAATTTCCTGTGTCCGGTTGTTGAAGCATTTAGAGGCCTTACTCTTGGTGGAACAGCCAAGAAATATGCCTTCATCACTCTTAGCTTCAAACTTGCTTATGTAATCACCTCTTTTAATAAAACATTTGCTTCCAAATATCTTAAAATAGCTAACATCGGGTGATCTCCCATACCAATACTCATATAGGGTCTTGTCCTTACCTCTTTTCACCAGAATTTGGTTCATTATGTACACAACTGTACTTCTAGTTTCTTTCCAAAACAAATTTGATACACCTCCTTGTATCAACATAGTTCTAGCAGCTTCAACCACTGACCAGTTGTTCCTCTCTGCTATACCATTTTGTTGTGGTGTCCTTGGTGTAGAAAGTTGTCACTTGATACCATTATCATCACAATATTTAGTAGATTCTGCAGAAGTGAATTCACCACCTTGATCTGTTCTTAGACATTTTATCTTTTTACCACTCTCTTTCTCAACTAAGGCTCTGAATACCTTGAACTTACCAAAAGCTTCATTCTTATCCTTCAAGAATGTGACCCACATCATCCTTGAACAATCATCAATAAAGATCATGAAGTATCTATCACCTTGAATGCTTCTTATTCTTATTGGTTCACATAGGTCTGTGTGAACCAAATCTTACAAGTGCTCTACTAAGAAGGACTTGCTCTTAAAAGTTGAAGAAGTCATCTTTCCTAGTTGACATTCTTTACAAAGAACATTAACCGATTTGTCTAGTTGAGGCAGACCTCTTATTGTCTTAGACTTGCTTACTTTAACAATATTGTCAAAATTTATATGACAAAATCTCCTGTGCCAGAGCCAGCTATCATCTATTTTTGCAATCAAATAGTTGCTAACTTTAGGATTGAAATGAAATAGATTACCTCTAGTCTGTTTCCCGGTTGCAATCAATTCACCTTTGTTGTCAAAGATTTTGCACATTCCATTTCTAAACTCCAGTGGGTATTCTTTGTCATTAAGTTGTAGCACACTTAAAAGATTGTACTTTAGGCCTTCAACCCAATAGACATCATCAGCACTGCTCTTCCCATTAAGAGAAATAACTCCCTTACCTTTAACCATACATGGTGAGTCATTGCCAAATTTGACAACACCGCCATCAAATTCCTTTAGGGAAAGAAATTTGCTCTGATCATCGGTCATGTGATGTGAACAACCACTATCAATGATCCAATCATCAGAGTTATCCATTCTGGATACTAGTGCCTTTTGATCTGATATTTCTTCCTTAATAGCTACAAACACAATATCTTCACTAACATCATCATCAAATTCTTCATCAGTAATACCACTGTCAATAGCTACAAGATAATCTCTCTTGCCTTTACCCTTGTACTTCTTAAATTTGTCTCTCTTGTATTCATTTTCACCATTAGGGAAATTTGCTGCTATATGACCAATCTTGTTGCATGTAAAACATTTTAAAGGTAGCTTACCTCTATATTTACCAGTGCCTCTAGGCAGTCATTTTGCCAATAATGCTTCAAGTTCCACTAAGCTATCTTCATCTTCAGCATCTCTGCTGGATCTAGATTCATAGTTATGGCTGGTATCTCTACTTCTTCTCACAGATGGGTTAGAGATAGAAGCTCTAAATACAAATTTTGATTTTTGTACAGTACCATCATAGCCATTTAGTTCAAAAGCAGTAATTTTGCCAAAAATAGAGTCAAGAGTTACCTTTGTCTTGTCAATGAATTTCAGCTCCTAAATAGCTGCAACTCGGATAGCATAGACTGGTAGCAGGGTTCTCAGTACCTTACTGATTACTATGGCATCTTCCACTTTCCCTCCTGCACTCTTTATCTCACCAACTATCTCTTTAATCCTTTGAGCGTACTGTTGGATATTCTCACCTTCAGACATTCTCATGTCGTCAAACTTTCCTCTTAAACTCTCCTTTTTGACATTCTTAACATGTTCATCACTGCTATAAATCTCTTCTAATTTCTTCCATACTTCATATGTAGTTTCAAGACCATGAACATCTACATATTCAGCATCAGATAGGGAACTGATAATAGCTTCTAATGCCTGGTAATTTTCTTGTTGTTCTTTCTTTTGATCACCAGTCAGGGGTCCAGTAGGTGTAGTATACTTATTTTCTATATGATCCCAATACTGACTACCAAGACTCTTAGTGTAAATCTTCATTATGTCACTCCATATTCTATAGTTATCTTTGTTGAACTTCGGACCTTCTTTCTTCATCATGATCTACAAGATCTTTGCCTCAAGTTGTTAGGCTTTTAGATTAAGAGGACCTGAGATGCTCTGATACCAATTGATGGTATGATGAAAGAATAAGTATCTGGTAGAATACTAAGAGGGGGGGTGAATCATTATATTGAAAAAATGATACAAAGTTCCCAAACTCAAAATTAGTCAAACAAAGTAAACATATCTCAGTTAAGATCAATATTCATAAGAATACTTGACATCAACCGGTTTAACTCTTATGACAACTTTAATAGTAAACAACTTCAATCTTGTAAACATCAACAATTCTTAATCATCACTCAACATATTCATCTCTCAATGCTTCTACTTAACATGCCTTATGAGAAATTGATCACATCAATAAATAAGATCACAACCACAAAAGCATTCACCACCTGAGACAAATGTTTATACGTGGAAAACTCAAATAGGTAAAAACCATGGTGAGATGTGACTCACAAGGATAGCTATCTGAACTCTTATGAAGTTCGACCTGTTAGGAGCCAACCCTGTTAAATCTTTACAATAAGTCTCGTTAAGAACTAATTCTAGTTAGGAATCACCCAGTTAAGAGATTTACAAATATGCCTTGATAAAAAGCTCAATACCCTATTAGGAGTAACCTCGCTGAAAGATTTAAGAATCCAAGCTAATGGACCACCTTGTTAGAGGATTTAATGAGTAACCAAGCTTGTTAGAGCTTACCCAATTAAGGGATTTAACTTCTATTGTAATTGTTAGAAAACAACAGGTTTTCTTGATCTATCTAAGCAGCACTACATTTTCTTGATCAGATCCTTCTAAGCTTCAATCTACCTTCAATCAAAGTGCAGATCCATTCACTGGTTAGGCAACTACACACTCAACAGGTTTTCATCAATCTTGCCAACAGCCTTTACAAACAACTTCATCGACCTTAAATAGAAATCAATTAGGTCGGTAACATACCAAAAACCTAATTCTCATCATTGAGATTACAAACAAGTCGGTACAATCTTGACCATTAAAAATCATGACAATCTCTTCACATTCTTCAAGACAATTCCAACTGCTCTATGATCACTGCTTCATCAGACTTTGTAACTCATCATGCATTGTGCATTAGATGCAATCCACTTTGGTCCATCCCTAGACAAAAACAAACGCGCCAAAACAATTTGAATATATCCTCATTCAATGATCACACGTGTCTCCATCATAGCGCTTATCAGATAATAAACCATCAAACTTGATCGGTTAGGGTTTATTAGTTGATAGGGTTTATCAGTTACATTACATAGAAAGGTTTAACCCTTTACATTGTTCACCAGTTCAACTCACAAACTTTACATACCATTTTACAACATCTTCCACAAAGCTCTTCTTACCGGTTACTAGCCAATATCAAAAACAACAATATCAGCAATAACATAAATACCATTACCGGTTCAATTGACATCAATGACAACATATCACTAATGCAATCTTTATGCAAAATACCAACAAACTCAAAATACCAACAATATGAAGTGTCTATGAATTTCCTATTAGATGTCTTGAAGTTGGGGTTGTAAAAACAATAAATCATGTGTATTAACAAGACCTCACTATGTTATACCGATCACATTATGGTTTGAGAAATAAGCATCACAAGTCATATCAGGATAACTCAACCAATGAGGTGTTGTGCAAGTGAAGTGATCTTATCAGGATAATTATACCGATATCGACTCGCGAGGAGAAAATTTCTATTGACATAAGTCATGCCGATGTCAGGTCATGTGCAGTTTATATCATATCGGGAAAGCTAATAAAGGCGGTGTAACAAGTTTGTTCTATGCCGATAGACTAAACTATTCTAGCATTTGCCTATCAGAATACCCTACGCCGATGCAGAGACCATCAGATCACATAGAAGATTGGGATAGCTATTCTGACAAAGGAGAACAAAGAGAAGACTCCCTGGCAAGGTCATCATAATAACATATGTCAATATGTTGAAGGATTATGGATATGCGATTTCGGAGTAACTATGCCAATGCATGTTCAGGCTAGGTCATCAGAATAGGTTGTTTTCACAGGTTAGTATCTAAGTGCTAAGTTGATAGTGTTAGTTGTTCTGATGGAGGTTCTCATTGGGGTAACCTATGCTAATGTAGTTTATCACTGTAGAGTTTTAATTTTGGGATACCTATGCTGATAAAGGTGAGCTGACAGTATGTCATCGGTATAACTTATTTTTTCATTCTAGCATATTTTTGCTATGTCGATTGTTATCACTATTCCGATGAGTGGTCATTTTTCCTGAAGACTTTCAGCTCAGGATAACCTATGCCGATAAGGTGTTTCATCATGGATACTGTGCTTGGGATAGCCTATGGTGACAAGTAAAATCAGTGATTTTTTTTTCTCAGAATAACTCATGTCGATGAGAGAGATCAAAGACATCAAGTGGTCATCGAGATAAGTTGTGAAGGTGGAGTAGAGGCTAGAAGTTAACTCGATAGTTATAACTATACCAATGGAGCTTTGAGATACCAACTTTAGGATTTCTATAGTGATTAATATATCTGTAGACTATATAACATGAAGGTTATCCACAACATGAAGTTCAATCAATCTATGCAACCCAATAGTCCATGTGGATCTTGACAAACCTTGATCATCTAATCGGAAAAAGAATAAGAGGACATGTGTCTCCTTAGTGGATGGAACAAATCAGATCTATTGTAGTCGGTCAAGGTGGATCGTATAGTCATCATATTTGTCTGTGTAGATCAATAACAATGACAATAATCTCATTAATGGAAAACCTTTTGTAGTCTATTGATGAGATCGAGATGCTTGATAGAGGAAGGATCAGATTTGTAGTACAGATCAAGTTTTCTAAAAATAGCAACCCTGTGACAGAAAGAGAATCGAACATAACCCCAAAGGGCAGAAAACAAGGTAGGGTTATTCAATGCATGTGGATGATCAAAAGAGGGAAATCCAATCTACTGCAGACTGTATTCAAGAAGAGCAAATTTAGATTACTAAGTTTAGTAATCTATGTACTGATCAACTTGAAGATAGATGAAACACATTTAATGTATGCAAACAATCTGAAATCATTTTGTAGATAGAGAATAAGATCTTGTTGAAAAAGAAAGCTGACAGTAGACAGAGCAATCTAATATGATTCGATGGGATTAGATGAGAAAGAGATGTTTGTGAAACAAAAGAAATCTCTTGAAGTTGATGGTGCCAGATATATTATGTGTTGAAGTGAAGTGCATTGTTGAATAGTATAGACAAAGTAGAGTTATGTAATGAGTGGGATAGCAGCTGAGCTAATAGGTGTGTAGTCGTAGAAGCACAACAAAGATATAGAAAGTAGCAGAGACAAGAGATATAAATTAGTAGAGAAGAAGAGAATAGAGTTGGTTGCAAAGAGGTGAATAGGACATAAGGCAGAGAGAAGTTGCAGAACCCGAGTTCAAAGAAAGAGTAAAATGAAGCAGAAGAGAAGATGATAAGAACAGAAGAATAGATGATCAAAGTGTTGTCACAGAAAACCATGTTTGATTGTGAATGATAGAGGGTTACAATACTCATTTATAACAAGCTTCATAATTTGTATTTTTAATTACATTCATTGTAATCTTTGATTTGGTTATTAGAGAAGGGATAAGTGCTCCTTTGAGTAGAAGCTCATAAACTGTAGGGGTTGGTGCTCCTTGGTTTGGTGCCCTAAAACCCAGGGGCTGGTGCTTCTTTGGGTTGGTGCCCATAAACTTCAGGGGTTCATGCTCCTTTGGGTTGGCTCCCATAAAATTTGTAACTAGTGATTTCATTATGAGGCTGGATTAAAGTAGTAGACTCCAACAGCTATTCTCACCAAGTTTTTTTTCCCACATTGGGTTTTCCTTGTATATTTGGTGTTATGTGATGTGCCTGGAATGTGTGTGTGCTTATATGTTTGATACCTTTGTTCATTGCTTCATGATTATTTTTATTAATTCTTAGATCATTTAGAAGGTAAAAGTTTCTATTAATCACCACTGATTCACCCCCCTCTCATTGGTCCATTGTATTTTTTCATCATGAGCACATTTTCTTCCTATCCTTCAACATGAACATCAATATAGATTCCATCTACATAAGTACAATATCATTTACCAATTGTAATTCCTATATTATGACTCCATTTACATGAATTCCTTTTAACATTAAGTACTACAACTCATCCATTAATCATAGATTACTTTCTAACTATTACAATTATCCATAACAACAATTCCAATACAAACATCTAATAACAAAAATCCACTTCATTTCAAGATAAATCTCTCATAACCATCTAATGACATGATTCCATTTCTTCACAAGAATAAATGCATAATACATCTCAATATTTATCTCTACAATCATATGCCAAGTCCTAAGGAAACATCCACTATAACAAATACATGAACTATACATCAAGAGCATATCTCTCCAAATACATCATCTCATCTACATATTTTACAAGATATTTACATTACATTACCATGATATCATATATATCCATCAGCTACAATAATCATCTATGAGATGCAATGAAGAACAATCCACATCCATGCATGAAGAAACCAATGAAGACATCCCAATGGAAGAAGGCATCAACCACTTGACCATATGGAACTACTCCCATGCTAGGAGATGACACAAGGTCCCAACACACACTCTAGACCTAATCTAACACCTAACAACCAAAGAGACTCAATAATTCTAGCACTTCAATGATGCATAATCATACATCAATTACAAGAAAATCACAAATATAAAATCCCAGAGGCATACCAACCAATCAAGATAGAAGTGCAAATCAAACAAAGGACACATGTAGGAGTGGAGTGTCATCACATTCTATCCTCCAAAACATAAAAGCACTGCCTTGAAAGGAATAATTCTAATAGACATTTGGATCCATCTCAACCTATGAGAGAATCAAGGGAGATTGATTTGCCATCGCAATAGCCTTCCCAAGCTTATCCAAAAACATCCTCCCTAGGATCAATTCTTGGGGCTCACAACTATTAATTATCTTGATTAGATGAATCCTAATTAACCGACCCATCTAGTTAATTATTAATGTTATCACTTGCATACAATAAGGAAAACTTTCAATGTGTCTTGGCGGTCTAGACTCTAAGCATCCTTACAAGGAACATCTTAGTAGCCCATCTCCCACAACCCCGATCATCACATGAAAGCCCACTCCCCTTAACATGTTCCCAAAACAAAAATTACCAAAAGGAGGCTCAAAGAAACATCCAAAAGAATCCATAACAACACATAAGAAAACATAGCCATCAATATCAATCAAGAGCCTCAATGCAAGATAATGAATCAAAAGCCATAAACATGAAGTGATCCAAAACAACAAGTGAAGCAGTCACCGAATAGGAGGGACCTCAAAGAGATCAATCCAGACCAGTCAGCAAGAGTAAACACAATATAAACACAAGGACATGATGGATTAAATGCAAAGTAGATTGAATTATACCATGAAAATTGATTACAACCAACCGGTAACAACAGGATTACAGAAACTAGCTCACAGGTGGTGCAGGAGCACCTAGGACTTAGGCTAACTAGTTTTCTCAATTTTGGCTTGTACTAACCATAGCCAAGTCAGTTAGTGAATAAGGACTCCAAGAGGGTCCAATAGTCAGTGTTTTGAGTCAATGTAGGTCTAGGTTGAGTTCATTCTTCTTAGGTTTGCATTTTTTTGTAAATAGTGGGTTTGAGTAGGAAATTGACCTTCTTAATGGTCAAAAGTGTCAAAACTTGGTATAGGAATTAGGGAGGGTTAAATTAGTCTTAGAAATTTTTGAAAAGTCATGTGTGATGACTTAGAATAGGTCTTATAGGGTGAGAAGACCAAAAAGTGCAAAAGTGCAAAGTTGCAAAAAGTTGTCATGACAACTTTTGTCCTGAATTGGTTAGCGATGGAGTTAGGGATTGTCCAATGCCCTAGTATGACTCCACACATGAGAAAATATATAATTACCCTCTCTTTCATGGTTACCAAGGTTGGAGAATGTTTTTTGGAAGTTCAACGATCTGAAACTACTCATTTTCAGACTAGTTGGCAGCATTTTGGCTTGTTTTTACTTATTTTGTAAATGAAAATGGATTGAATCCATTGATCTAGAAATGGATTGAGTTTCTATAGTGTGTTACAGTATTTTTGGTTCCATTTCAAGCTTTGTATATAGTTTTCATTAGTGTTTTCTTGCTTTGGTTTGCAAACAACTAGTTTTGGCTTGTATATAGCAGTTTTATGCAAAATGGTTGCCCCATGATTTCCACAAGTGCTACCATCACGGATTGTTGGGAGATGAAGGGAAACCACCTTTAAAATGTGCATATGCAGGGGAATGTGTTGGAGATGAGTTTCAATATGAATTTCATCTTGTTCTAGGCGAGTCTAGGAGCAACCCAGCTAGAGGAAACAAGGTGAAATTGAAGTGCATAGTGCAAGGGTGAATGCCAAATCACCATCTAAGATTTTGGAGGGGTCCATGAAGTTGGGGAAAATTTTCCAATACAAGGAGAAGCCTTGAAAAATTCATTTGATGCCCAAACACCAACTTAACTAGTCACTGCTAGCTAGAAGGCCTAAAAACCCTTCAAAACCCTCATTTTGGGGTTAGCATATTGTATGGTGGAGTAAGGAGCCAAAACCAAAAAAATAACCTGAGGTTAGGTGAACCATTGAAGAAAATCCAAACTTGTTAGGGGTTATTTTGGATCATTTTCTCTCAAGCCCTAGAAAACCAGTTTTTGCTGGCCTAATAGGGCTAATTCCTTGTAGCCCTTTTTCTAGGCAAAATCTTGAAATCGGTAAGAAAACTAATGGTTGCAACCTTGAATTGGACCCTAAATGCATTCAGAACATATTAAAAGACACCTCCACACCTCTGCATCAACTCATGACATTAGGAGGTCAATTTGACAAATTAAAGCCAAGACAGCCATAATGAGCACCTGGGAAGCATTGTAGATTGGTGGGGTTCCTAGCTAAAACACTTGAAGAAAACACCTTGGAATGGTCAAGAATCAAGCCCTAGAAGATACTAAGAAGGAATTGGAGGTCTAGAGAGCAACTAGGGTTGGTGAGTTGGTGGAATTGAGCAACACCAACTAGGTGGAGTGTTGATCAAACTAGGTGAACCTCATCAAATTGGTATCAGAGCCTATAAGATTTGGGCTTGGTAAGTAGATGTCCTCAGTGGAATCTGTAGGAGACCATAGAATGGTGACCAATGTAGAGTTGGCAAAGAAAGTGGATGATTAGGAGGAAGAGAATAGACTCATGAAGGAGAAGTTACTAGAATTGTAGAGTAAGCTTGGTGAGGTTGAAACCAATGCAGATGAAGTGTTGGTAAAGGTTGAAGGAGCAGAAGGGAAGGGTAAAGAAGTGTCAGAGATAGACAAGGTGCCTAAACCTAATCCTGTCCTAGAGCAAGAACCTTTCCTAAAGGCATTGAAGGCCTTAAGTGGTAAATTACTAGAAAGATTGCCATTGTTCATGGGTAAGATTGAGGCATAAGTGGTCCTAGAATGGATAGAAGGCATGGAGAACCATTTTGAATGTGAAGGCATAACTGAAGCCCAAAGAGTCAAGGTAGCCAAGTCAAGGATGAGAGGATCTTCTCTCACTTGGTGGAAATTTGTGCAAGATGAGAGGAAGAAAATGGGAAAAGCACCCATCTCTTCTTGGAAAGAGATAGTCAAAATCAAGGAAGTCTATCTCCCTGATGACTATGAAGTGCAAATTCATAGGAAGAGGAAAAAATTAAGACAAAAAGACCTTGATGTTAGTAGCTGAATGGAGGAAATTCACAAACCTAGCCTTAGGTCTCATGTGGTGGAAGAAGAGATTCTCAAGGTTGCTAGGTACGTAAATGGTCTATGGTGGAACATACAAGAAGAAATCAGTCAAATAAGCGCAAAAATAGTCCATCAAACCTATCAACTTTCCCTTAAGGTGGAGGAAAAACTAAAAAGAAGACATGACTCAAGAAGCAATAGGGGCAGAGGTAGAGGAAAAGACAATAGAGGCCATAGGGGAGGCTTTGGAGGAAGAAGTTCTGAACAAAGAACACAAGGAGAGTCTAAACTCACTGAGCAGCAAGATAGTGGCAATAGTAAAGGAGGATTCAATAGAGGAAGGGGATCAAACAATAGTTTTAGAGGAAGGTCTAGTGGACAAGGTAGAGGTTCCTCATACTTTGTAACAATGAAGTGTTACCATTGTAACCAACTTGGTCATCCAGCATATAGGTGTCCAGAGAAGGGATCATCATCTCAAGGTGGTGAAAGGAGAGTGAGTTATCTTCAAGATGAGTCTTCAAGTAGCAAGACTTCATAGGTTGCCTTAGAATCAAAGGTAGGTGACAACTTGATGATAAGGAGAACTTTGATCAAAGAACCGGTCAGAGAAGAGCCAAGACAAAGAAGGCCCTTATTTAGGATCAAATGCAAGATTATAGACAAAGTGTGCAAAGTAATCATTGATTCAAGGTCAACAAACAATATTGTGTTAGAAGAGGTAGTGAATAAGCTCAAATTGCAAAGGGTGCCTCACAACAACCCTTATAGACTCACTTGGTTGAACAAAGGCCAACATGTCCTAGTCAATGAGCAAGCATGGGTGGATTTTACCATTGGGAGGTATAAGGACAAGGTGTAATGTGATGTCCTACCCATGGATGCATGCCATCTTCTATTAGGAAGACCATGGAAATTTGATAGACAACTATCCATGATGGAGCCAAGAATGCATACTCATTCAAGAAAGATGGAGTCACATTCAAGATTCAATCTATCCTTGAGGAAGGTGAAAAGAGGGCAGCAGGTCCTAATGTTATTTTGGTGAGTGAAAAATAGTTCTTGAAGACACTTGAGGAAGGTGAAGGTATAGGGTTTGCACTTGTAATGAAGCCTAAAGAGGAAGACAAGAAAGAGCAGCCAGATTTACCAATAGTGGTGCAAGATTTGTTGAAAAAATTCAAAGGCATAGTAAGTGATGGACAACCATCCACCTTACCTCCTAAAAGAACCATAAGACATCAAATAGACTTCATTCCCAGAGCATCCTTACCTAACAAGGCAGCTCATAAAATGACTCCCCAACAAAATGTTGAGATTTCCAAGCAAATCCAAGAGCTCTTAGACCAAGGCCTAATTAGGAAAAGCATTAGCCCTTGTATTTTCCCTGCTGTGTTAGCACCAAATAAAGGTGGTACTTGGAGATTGTGTACTGATTCTAGATCCATAAATAGGATCACCATTAGATATAGGTTCCCTATTCCTAGAATAGAATACCTAATGGATTGTTTAGGGGAAGCCAAGTACTTTACCAAGATTGACCTTAAAAGTTGATACTACCAAATCAGGATTAAGGAGGGTGATGAATGGAAAACTACCTTTAAGACAACGGGGGGTCTTTATGAGTGGATTGTAATGCCATTTGGCTTATCCAATTCCCCAAGCACCTTCATGAGACTTGTGAATGAGGTGATGAAGGAATTCATAGGTAAATTTGTGGTGGTATATCTTGATGATATTCTCATTTTTAGTAAGGATAGGGCAGATCATATTAATTATTTACAAGATGTATTACAAAGATTGTATGATGAAAAGCTAACCATGAACTTGGATAAGTGTGAGTTTGTTAAGAAGGAGTTGGTTTACCTTGGATTTGTGTTGTCTCAAGGAAACCTCAAGATGGATCCCAACAAGGTTGAAGCCATTGTAAATTGGCCTACTCCTAAGTTAGCAACAGAGGTGAGAAGCTTCCATGGACTAGCTCAGTACTACAGGAAGTTCATTAGGCAATTCAGTGCTATATGTGCACCAATGTTAGACACCATTAGAGGTGGAATAAAGGAAAAGTTTTAGTGGGGTGAAGAAGAAAACAAAGGTTTTGAAACCTTGAAGGAGAAGATAGCTACTCAACTAGTGCTAGTGTTGCCTAGTTTTGAGAAACTTTTCATAGTAGAGTGTGATGCAAGCAATGTTGCAGTAGGTGTTGTCCTAAGCCAAGAAGAAAGACCTGTAGATTTCCATAGTGAGAAGATAAGTGATGCCAAGAGAAAATGCTCCTCTTATGATCTTGAGTTATATGCTTTAGTGCAAGCTTTGAGGAAGTGGAGACACTATCTCCTCCCTAAGGAATTTCTAGTCTATATGGATAACCAAGCATTGAGTTTCCTAAACTCACAAGACAAACTCAGTCATAAACACATGAAATGGGTGGGGTACTTGTAGGCCTACACATTCACAATTAAGCACAAGAAAGGACAGTTAAATCGGGTAGCTGATACATTAAGTAGAAGACTTTTGACAGTAAAAGAAATCCAATTGAGAAGCATAGGTGTTGACAGTTTTAGAGATTTGTACCCAGAGGATGAAGACTTCTCAAATACCTACAAGGTGTGTAAGGAGTATCAAAATCACTTCCATAGTGAGTATTCTGATTTTACTTTGCAAAATGGACTATTGTTTAAAGATGGGTAGCTTTGTGTGCCTAGAGGCTCAATGAGAGAAAACCTCATTCAAGAGAAGCATAATGGAAGCCTTAGTGGACATTTTGGGGTTAATAAGACTCAAGAGTTGGTTCAAAGGTATTACTATTAGCCAAGAATGAATCAAGATGTGAAAAAGTATGTGGAGACTTGCATAGTTTGTCAAAAGGACAAAGGTACTTCTACAAATGCCGGTTTATACCAACCTCTTTCCATACCAAGTAGACCTTGGGAATGCATTAGTATGGACTTTGTAGTAGGTTTACCAAGGACAAAGCAAGGATATGACAGCATTTATGTCATTGTGGACAGATTTAGCAAAATGGCTCACTTTGTCCCTTGCAAGACTACTCATGATGCATTCCAAATAGCTCAATTGTTATTCAAAGAGGTAGTGAGGATACATGGTCTACCCATGAGCATTGTTTCAGATAGGGACTCAAAGTTCATGAGTCATTTTTGGAAGACACTTTGGCAAAAGCTTGGCACCAACCTCTCTTTTGGATTAGCCTACCATCCTCAAATAGATGGGCAGACCGAAGTGGTGAATAGAAGCTTGGGAAACTTACTAAGGTGCCTTACTAAGGAATATGGTCAGACATGGGATCAAGTACTCTCACAAGCTAAATATGCATATAATGACACCATGAATAGGACTACCAGCAAGAGCCCTTTTGAAGTGGTCTATGGTGTGCTCCCAAGAGGTATTTTGGAGTTGAGAGACTTAGGAAGTGCCGCAAAAAGAAGTGGATATGCAGAAAACTTTGCTCAATCAATGAAGGAGATCCATGAATCAATCAAGCAAGCCTTGATAGAAAACACAAGAAAAATCAAACAAAAAGTTGATGAAAGAAAGAAGAACCTATATTTTCAAGTGGGAGATCTTGTCATGGTGCACCTAAATAAAGCAAGGATATAGAAAGGAGTGCCTAACAAGTTGCAAATGAGAAGGGTAGGTCCAGGTGCCATTCTAGCCAAGTATAAAGAAAATGCATACAAGGTGGATCTACCTAGTGACATAGGATTGTCACCGGTTTTCAACATAGCAAACTTAGTTTCCTACAAGGGACCAATTCAAGGTTCATATTGTAGTCACTCAAATGTATCAGATGATGTGAACAACCTTCAACTACCAACCAAACCAATTCTAAAGGCCGAGAAGGTGTTGAGTTCAAGGATTGCCAAGAAGACAAGGCATAAAGCCTATTGGGAGCACCTAATAAAATGGTAGGGTATGGATGATGTTGAATTTAAGAAGCTAGGAATTGATCAGAATCTGATTCCCAAAGAGGTGACATGATCTTCTTTTGTTTGGGAGAATGGTGCATGAGCACCTAGGCTTAAGCTAACTAGTTTTCTCAATTTTGGCTTGTACTAACCCTAGCCAAGTTAGTTAGTGAATAAGGACTCTAGGAGGGTCCAAGAGTTAGTTTTTTGAGTCAATGTAGGCCTAGGTTGAGTTCATTCTTCTTAGGTTTGCATTTTTGTGTAAATAGTGGGTTTGAGTAGGTAGTTGACCTTCTTAATGGTCAAAAGTGTCAAAACTTGGTATAGGAATTAGGGAGGGTTAAATTAGTCTTAGAAATGTTTGAGAAGTCATGTGTGATTACTTAGAATAGGTCTTATAGGGTGAGAAGACCAAAAAGTGCAAAAGCGCAAAGTTGCAAAAAGTTGTCATGAAAACTTTTGAAAGTTGTCATGACAACTTTTGTCCTGAATTGGTTAGCGATGGAGTTAGGGATTGTCCAATGCCATAGGATGACTCCACACATAAGAAAATATATAATTACCCTCTCTTTCATGGTTACCAAGGTTGGAGAATGTTTTTTGTAAGTTCAACAATCTGAAACTACTCATTTTCAGACTAGTTGGCAACATTTTGGCTTGTTTTTACTCATTTTGTAAATGAAAATGGATTGAATCCATTGATCCAGAAATGGATTGAGTTTCTCTAGTGTTTTGCAGTATATTTGGTTCCATTTCAAGCTTTTTAGATAGTTTTCATTAGTTTTTTCTTGCTTTGGTTTGCAAATAGCCAGTTTTGGCTTGTATATAGCAGTTTTATGCAAAATGGTTGCCCATGATTTCCACATGTGCTACCATCACAGATTGTTGGGACATGAAGGGAAACCACCTATAAAATGTACATAGGTAGGGGCATGTGCTGGAGATGAGTTTCAATATGACTATCACCTTGTTCTAGATGAGTCCAAGAGCAACCCGGCTAGAAGAAACAAGGTGAAATTGAAGTGCATAGTGGAAGGGTGAATGCCAAATCACCATCTAAGCTTTTGGAGGGAACCATGAAGTTGGGATAGAGTTTCAAATTCAAGGAGAAGCCTTGAAAAAGTCATTTGATTCCCAAACACCAGCTTGACCAGTCACTGTCGGCTAGAAGGCCTAGAAACCCTTCAAAACCCTCATTTTGGGGTTAGCATATTGTATGGTGGAGTAAGGAGCCAAAACCAAAAAAATCACTTGAGGTTAGGTGAACCATTAAATAAAATCCAAACTTGTTAGGGGGTCTTTTGGAGCATTTTCTCTCAAGCCCTAGAAAATCAGTTTTTGGAGGCCTAATAGGGCTAATTCCTTGTAGCCCTTTTTCTAGGCAAAATCTTGAAAAAGGTAAGAAAGCTAATGGTTGAAATGCTCAATTGGACCCTAAATGCATTCAAAAAATATTAGAAGATGCCTCCAGACCTCTGCATCAACTCATGACATTACGAGGTCAATTTGACAAATTGAAGTCAAGACAACCATAATGAGCACATGGGAAGCATTGTAGATTGGTGGGGTTCCTAGCTAAAACACTTGAAGAAAACACCTTGGAATGGTCAGGAATCAAGCCCTAGAAGAGACTAAGAAGGACTTGGAGTTCTAGAGAGCAACTAGGTCTGGTGAGTTGGTGGAATTGAGCAACACCAACTAGGTGGAGTGTTGAGCAAACTAGGTGAACCCCATCAACAGGCCAGCTAAAACATGCTCAAAATACAAAATAGGTCACAACTAGAACCTCAAATATTAAGATCTATCTTCTATATGCTAGGATAACTGGTGAACAACTAAGAGGGGGGGTGAATCAATTGTTAACAGATTATATCATTTAATCCACTTAATAACCTTTAACCAGATTACATATCGGTAAAGCAAAAATAGATACCGGTAAGCAATAAAACTTAACAATGAAATAGATAATCAACACAATGCAACCATATGACATAACACCATGATTTGTACATGGAAAACCCAGAAAGGGAAAAACCATGATGGGAAGCCTACCCACAGTCAGATGATACTTCTGTAGAAAGTATGTGATACAATGAGGGGCCTACACATGCAGGAAGGCACATTGCCTAGAGCATACTACTCATTACAAAAGAGTCTCATTGACTATATAGAGACAACAACCATCTCAAAATAAATGGACAACAATCCAAAATAATAACTGCCAGAGATAGCATCTACCATGCCTAATTACAGTCCCAGTTAAGCTCAATACCAGAGGCCTTTGACCTCTTCCTTAATCCCAATTTGATCACCTATGATCGACCAAATATCCTTCACATATTATATTACATTCCAAGACCATGACCGTGATCTACAATGAGATCTTACATCATTTTATATCAACCCTAAGGCCTAAAATAATTAGGTCGGCCACCTAAAAGATATTACAATAAGACCATTATATAAATCCATATTACAATGATATGCCATGTCGACTTAAGACCAAAACAATAATAACCAATCCATAGAACATTCCGGTAACGTGTAGAGTACACGTTACATGGTACCAATCCATAACCTAGATAGGTACCAGTCCTATTCTGGGTCCACCATGCCAAAGAAATGTCTTCAAGTACTTGAAGCATGATCAAAGAACATCTTTAGCATCCTGAAATCCATGAAGAAGCCACACCAACACCACTTATGCATCCTGTCAAGATTCATTAGTGAAAGCTCTATTGGTTAAACCTTAAACCAATGCCGATATGGGTTTACAAGAGTGTATGATAGCATCTGATTACTAAGTCAATACCAACTGACCAAAACATGCTCACGGAGCATATAACACATAAAATCAAACATACTCCATTGATCCAATCAAGACAAAAGTGTCCAATAGATAGTCTCATCTATTGATAACACTAGATCTTCTACTGGTAACCAAAACTTGTCTGTCGGTAACCAACCATAACCGATAGTGTTGACATCAATGACAAAAAATTAATACAACATATAATCAGTTCATCCATAATGCCAACACTATGCTTAGTCTAACTTCTTCATTATTTTATAATTCTCTATTACAATTATTTATACAATCCAAGGAGATCTGGTCGGCTCAAAAAAGGATCAAAACCTGAAGAACAAGACCTAACGTGCAAAACCAACAAGATCGGCCTCCACCAAATAAATTCCTCTACAAAATCCAAAGGATGAAGTGTAGATCATAGGAAAAGGTTGGCCACATGCCAAGGAACTTCAAAATCATTTCTCAAGCCTTCATAAGTTATGGAAGGGATTAGGTAGATCACCAATGCAAATAGGTCCAGGCAATCGGTAACAGAAAACTATCAAGGAAACTAGTAGCGATAACTTGTCAGAAAATGATCCAAATGCTTCATGGTTTGGGAATAAGGAAGATGATCAAGTCTTCAAGAAAAATCCAACTCCACAGGTTTCGATGAGCCAAATATGGAACACATGGAAATAAATGTTGAAACTGTAAATAGAAAGCAAAATAGAAAGGAAATATTTTTGGTTGATACAAGATTGCTATGAACTGGGGATGCTCCTGCATCAGACATTCGAGGTTGTTAAAAAAAGTGAGTCTCTCACTTTGTTGAGGTTATAAGAAAACCAAGGCGGTCTACCTCTTCTTGAGAAATCCAAGATGAATCTTCAAATTGTCTATACTTCCACTTCACAAGATACTCCTTATATTGACTACTTTGGGTACTACGCCCAATCCTACTGTCCAAAATGTCTTCAATCTGATCCGGTTCCTTAAGGGGAAACTGTTTCTCCAAGTATGTAATACTATCCTCACTAAATTTTGGTTCATGATACTGATGAACATCTGCAATGTTAAACATAGGTGAAATACTCAGACTATCTAGTAACTCCACATCATATGCATTCCCAGAACTGAACTTTCTCAAAATCCTATAAGGTCCAAACTTTCTCATCTGCAACTTGTTATAAGTTCCAACCAGGAATCTTTCTTTTCTTAGATACACCATCATTTAATCACCAACTTCAAATTCCTTATGTCTCATCTTCTCATCTTCTTTCTCCTTATACTTGTTGTTCATGTCCTCCAGATGTTGCTTAACTTGAATATGTAAGTCCTTCATGTGATCTGCAAATTCTTCTACTTCTAAAATTCTCCTATCTTTGCTACTAATATCTCTTAATTCTGATATACCTCTAGGGTGTACTCTAGTAGAAATCCTAAAAGGTGTTCTTTTGGTACTCTTGTTTATTGAATTATTGTAGGAAAACTCTACTTGTGCAAGAATCAAATCCCAACTTCTGGTTTTATCTCCAACTAAACATTTCAACAAATTTTCCAAGCTCTGGTTAACTACTTATGTTTGTCCATCAGTCTGTGGGTGAAAAGTAGAATTGAACTTCAAATCTGTCTTCATCTTCTTCCAAAGTGTTCTCCAAAAATAGCCAACAAACTTAGTGTCTTTGTCTGAAACTATCATCTTTGGTAATCCATGCAATCTCACCACTTCCTTGAAAAATAGGTCTATTACATGTAATGCATCTAATGTCTTCTTACAAGGTATGAAATGAGTCATCTTTGAGAATCTATCCACTACCATAAATATAAAATCATTCCCTCTCAGTGTTTTAGGCAATCCATGCATATATCCTCCCAAGGTCTTACTGGTACTGTCAAAGGTTTATACAATCCCACATTCTAACTACTACCCTTTGCAACTTGACACACTCTACAACTTTTCACATATTTCCTAACATCCTTATGAATCTGGGGCCAAAAGTAATGCTCACTCACCAATGCTATTGTTTTAGCAATACCAAAATGTCTGGCTAATCCTCCACTATGTTTCTCCTTTATCAAATTCTCCCTCATAGAACTCTTAGGTATGCACAACTATATTCCTCTGAATAACATCTCATCTTGAATGAAGTAATCTGACCACTTGCTTCTATCTACTGTAATTGGTTCTCTACATGCTCTCCAAGGTTTTGAAAAATCTAGGTCATCATTATACAAGGTCTTCAATTTCTCAATTCCTAATACTGTCACTCTCATCTTTGTCAGTGAATTCCTTCTCCTACTCAATGCATCAACAACTTTGTTGGATTTCCCACTTCTATGCTTCAACACAAAGGTGTAACTCTACAAAATTTTCACCCATCTCATATGCCTCTTATTCAAATTACTCTGACTATTCAAATACTACAAAGTTTGATGATCTGTATACAACACAAACTCCTTAGGCAACTGGTAATGTCTCCACTTCTTTGAGGCTTGAAATATGGCATAAAATTCTTGATCATACACTGAATATCTCCTCCGAGCATCATTCAATTTTTCACTACAATAAGCTACATCTCTCCCTTCCTGACTCAAGACTATGTTGGAATACAAGAACACTGAGAGGGGGGGCTGAATCGATGTTCTACTGGAATGATCAATTTTAACCTTATTAAAACATGCATTCACCAACTGGTATACCAGTACATATAAGATTGAAAGAAGTAAAGCAACCAATAAGCTAGTCACATGAATGAATACCATAACATAGAGAATTATACATGGAAAACCTCAATGAGGAAAAACCACAGTGGGATTTGTAACCCACACTATCAATCCATTGGCCATATGAAAAGATATTACAAAATATAGGGGCCTGCACTTGCAGGAAGGCTTACAACCTAGAGCACACTACTCAATCACAAAAGGAGCCTCACTAACTACATACAAATCCATACTACAATCCGAAGAAATGAGTAAACTGCAAAAGATATCATCTTCTATGCCTGAATATAGTTTTGGTTAAGCTATGCTTGTTCTGGTCTAAAACCCTATACCCTTATCGGAATAACCTCTTACATAAATATCCTCACATACATGATCTCTCTCATATATCTTGTATATCCATTACATTCCATTACCTTACACACTACAAAATGATCTAATCAACTGACCTATATACCCTTACAAACTTTCATGCCTTATGTCCTCTTACAAAGATAATTACAAAATGAATATACATGTCAACTCAATAACATATATACATAAATATCAAAATCAATTGCCAATGTCGGATCTCCCAAAATGATGTCGGCCTCCAATACTGATAACCTGAATGTGAACCATGTCGGCCTGCAATGTCGGTACCCAAAGAATTCCTTCCAACTGCTGAAGATACTTGTCGGTGTCAGTGTCAGTGTCGGTGAAGTGTCTATCGATAATCAACCAAACCAATATATGAATTTGAGACATGTTGCTATCAATGACAACATATTGAAACCAATCAATTGAGTGTCAATTGCCAACAATCTCCCCCTTTGGCATTGATGGCAACACTCATGTGAAAAATGATAGTGGTTTCCATCTGTTAGTTTCATCCTGAGACTGCTCCCCCTGAGTTGAATATCCATCTGTGATCATGATCAATACAAAATACTCCATATCTCTCGATGCCAAGAATATATTTTCATCTATACTCCCCCTTTGACATTAATGCCAAAAATAACAAAAACTGGGAGGAAGAATAAAAGACAGTACAAAGAATGTCCTAAAATACCTTACCGAAGCTGAATATATTTGAAAATTTTTGGAAAGGCTTTCTCTAAAAGCTCTAGATAGGTATCCCAACCTGATTTGAGTGTGCCAAAAATAGATACAAGTTCATTAAGCATATGGCCATATGACTCTTTATCCTTAAGTTATGTCGGTGTGGGCTTACCAACCATATCAATACACTCCTTCTTATGTACACTTAATGAATCCAACCAGGGACTCACCAATCCTCTAAGACCTCTAGCTCTCCTTATAATTTTATCTTTTTCCCTCTCAAGAGTTGAAACTTGGGCTTCCAAAACCAAAATTTGACCATCAATAGATGTAGTTAAAGAATGTGATCCATCAAAAGAATTGACTATACCAACAATCTCCTCCTAAGTATCCTTAATCCTTTTATCTAAATCTATTGAAAGTAAACCTATGTTACAACATACTCTGTAGATATTAGTACATTGCCTTAATGCATTATCAATCAACTTCATCTTATCATTAATCTCCTTCTTCTCCAACTCAATCATCTGATCAAATGTTGCTCTCTTAGTCTATGTAAACCTTTCCAGTGCCTATCGATTTGATATCTACTATAAAGATTGAAAGTCCTTTAAAATGTGTTATGTGAATACTTTAAGTTTGCCAGATGGGCTTGCTTCTTTGTCAAATTTTCACTCTAGGATAATTCTATGCAAAACAGTGATAGACTGATCAATAACTCCTTTATCCATAGATCCTTCCTTCATCATCTTCTATGCAACCATCATCATGAGTTCAATAGAACTCATCTCAGTAATGCTTTTATATTCAACCTGTGGGGTTTCAATTGACAACAATGATAGGCTCACTACCGGTTACTTGTCAGATTCCCTTTTCTTCTCCTCTGATGGTTTAACTTTTATAGCTTCCTCTCTTGCATCGGTGGCTTTGCTACTTGGTGTAGTATCAATTACTGGCGGTTTCTCCTTATGAACTATGACCTTCACCTATACATTCAGATCCGAAGGACTATTGTCCTCAACATTAGTAATTTGTACACTCTCTGATTCTATCGCTAACTCAACATTTTCCTGTACATTAGTTTCTACCAGGGGATCTAAATCCAATATCTTAATATCTTTCAAAATTGTAGATGTGGTACCTAGTAGACCTTTACTTTCCCTTCAATTGAGATGTCTATAGTATCATTTTTAGCTTTCGGTGAAGAATAAAAACCAGGGATTGATGCAAAGAATTTAACCCATACCTTGTGGGTCTCCTTGACTATCTTATTAACCCTACCTAACATAAGATTGACTATCATGTTCTTGTAGTGAAAGATTTTCTTGTCTGCAATCTCAAGAGTCCTATCCAACTCCTCTGGAGTAATAGTTGCACAAGTAGTTAACAACTCTTAAATTTTTTTATGCTTGTCCTCCTCCATTGTTGATAATCTTCTAGCATCTAATTTGTCATATAACGGTACTGATATTTGATTTTCAATTTCTAACAAGGCTTTCTTTTATATATCCAGATACAACAAAACTACTTCCTCAACTTCTCTTTGTTCATCATCATCTAAATTCTCATAATAGAATTGTACATTCTTCAACATACCATCCTTAGTTATTTCATCTACTAATTCTGAACAAGTCTTGGGTGGAATAATAGTTACATTACCATATACAAGTGCAAGATCAATTTCATCCATCTTCTTTCTTCTTCTAGTACCAGATGGGGCAGAAGGTGTTTCCTTTGGAGCTCCTTTCTATGTTGGTACCCTGATTGCAACTTTCCTAACCGGTTGTTTCTTTGCTTCCACCTTAGTCTCTTCAATTTTATTCCTCAATACCCTCTTGAATGCTAAGGGTGTGTCATCATCAGATCAAGATTATGATGGAATAGATTCAATAAAAATTTATGGTTCTTTCCTCTTCCTTTTTCAGAACATCATCAATTAATTCCTTGATGTCCTATGAAACCTGTTCCACAAACTTGTTTTCCTTGCCCTGCTTCTTCTCCCTCTTCTTTTGGTTAAACTCAGTTTCAACCCCTTTCTTTTTCTGCTTAGTAGTACCAAAGGTTTTTTCAAATTCCTCAATAGGTGCATCAATTAGTAATTGTGCATAAGCATCTAAAATTTGTGCATCAACTTTGTACCCCATCTCTTCAATCCAAATCTTCTGGGGCTTGATAGCTTCCATCAAAGTTTCATCTTTCTTAACCATGAAGCATATCTCAGTTGAGTATTTCTCAACAATTTACTTTGGAACCCTCTCCCTATAATTCATAGCCTTTTAGAATGCCTTAAACTAACCCCATAATTTATCATCTCGCTAACTACCCAAACTAGCAATAGATTGTTTCAGTTGCCTTCCTACTGGGATATCAAATGCCCATTGTCTCTTCCCAAAATTGAGAGTTTCATTAATGAAAAAAAACATCAAACACAATAAGATTTCCATACCAGAATGTTCCCTTCTTCTCTCCTTTGATCTTCCCTAGGTTAATTAACAATTCATCTAGCATCCATCCACAAATATCTAACTTCTCATTTTCCCTCATCATTTTATGTGTTGGATAAATACAGGAGCTAGAAACAGAATTCAGATGGTTTGACTAAGTTACCTTGTAACCAATAATCATACTTTTGAATCTGATCTCTATTGATGATAGTGCTAACCCTCATTGATCACTTGTCTGATGTTGCGTTGGTGATCTTTTTGACTTGATCATTAGAAACCTTCTTCTCTGGACGCTGCCCAATCTGCAGCAAACCGGTGATTTCCCTAATGGCCTCCTTTGAGATCTTACATGGTATGTCCAACTAAATGAATTCTTCATGCACTCTGCTTAAAACATATCTGACAATCTCACCCTCAAATTTGGGAATATCCAAAATGTCGGTAAACCCTAGATCCTCAATATGTTGATACTCGGGCTTAATTTTTCCAAAATCTCCAATTAACTTGCTCATATACATGCTCTTACTATCACGGGTTCCCAAATCCTCAATATGATAGTGAATGTAAGCTCTGACATCTTCAACATATATGACTCCTTCTGAGACATGAGAAAAAGTGCCAATAGAATCATCCAAGGTGGCTATATGTGGATATCGCTTGAAAATCGGCCTAGGATGGTCCTTGACCTCAACAACAGTAGGATTTGCAATAAAATTTGGTGCAGATGATGATCCTACTTCCATGATGAAAGATAAATACCTGTGAATAGTTGCTGGTGAAAACCCTAAAGAACTCTTCTGATCACTGGTGAAAATCGCTCAAGAAGATATCGATTGCACTCAATTTCCTTAGACTCGCTCTAAATCACTCTTAATGCAAAATGATCAGAAATTTTATCCTCTAATAAAAACCCTAGTCCATCATTGATATGAATGACTTTCGATGAAAGATATCAAATCTCGATCTAACATCTCCATGCTAGATAAGCATCTCCAATGTTTGGAACATCTTCCAGAACCTCTTCTCAGGGCATAAGCAATATTGTCATGAATTTTGCCTACCCCTAAGGCATCTGCCTTAGGTACCAGATGAGCTTCCTACTGGTGCAGGAGCAACCTCCTCTATTGGTTGAGTAACCAAAGCATTTCCATCTGCTGATTGATCTTCTGACTTCCTGACCCATTTCTTGATATGATCTTTCTGGATTTCGTTAACCTTCTCTTTTCCTTTCTCATTCGATCCTTCATTATTAACCGGTGGATTTATGCTTCTACAGAACTTAGCTATGTGTCCAACCTCATTGCCTGCATAACATGTAACATTGTTCTTTTTAATTGCTTTGCTAAAACCGGTATAATTGCTTGACCTGCATTGATTAGCCATATGTCCAAATTTTCAACATGCATAACATTTAACATTCATTCTACAATCTTTTATCTTATGAGCATACTTATTGCATTTAGAACATTGGCCGGGAACAAAATTATAGTTCTGATTTGCTCTATTTCTACATTGCCTAGCCATGTGACTAAATTTATTACAAACAAAGAATCTACCATTAAATTTATAAGCATTAAGTTCCCTTTCTGGTGCCTTCTAGTTTTGATCTTCATTAGCAGTATCGGAGCTCTGACCTTGTTCAAATCCATTTCCACTAGAATCTCCATTATGTCTTTGACTTTTTAATAACTCATCAAGCTATGTTGAACTAACCTTGAATATTTCTTTATACTCATTTGTAGTAGTCAGATCATCTCTCAGAATTATCATTTGTCTCTCAAGTTCTTGTTCATTACTTAGGGATTGTACTAAGTCTATCCTCAACATCTCACTCATGAACCAACCTACCATATTCCTCAAATTTGTCTTTCAGAGATACAACAAGATTTTCTTCCTTGTTCTTCCAGTCCTCAATCTCCTTTGATATCCTCATAGTTAAAGCTTGTATTTCATTCTTCATGACCATGTTCTCCTAACTCAACTTCTGACATCTCTCATTAAGGGCATCCTTCTCTTCATTATCCTTATTCTACAAAAGTTCTTTCCTCCTAGCTTGAACAAATGACAACCTCTCTTATAGGACAAGAATGAATTACTTAGTAGAATTCAATTCATCTTGTAGCTTCAAGTTATTCATCCTTTTAGCATCATAATCTTCAAGTGCTACCTCAAGTTGCTTCTCTAAACTCATATCCATGTATTCCAAATTCAGGATCTTCCTGAAGCTATTAAACATCCTCTGAGGCACAAGGCTTTGATACCAATTGTTGGAATCCAAGAACACTGAGTGGGGGGCTGAATCAGTGTTCTACTAGAATGATCAATTTTAACCTTATTAAAACATGCATTCACCAACTGGTATACTGGTACATATAAGATTGAAAGAAGTAAAGAAACCAATAAGCCAATCATACAAATGAATACCATAACACAGAGAATTATATGTGGAAAACCTCAAAGAGGAAAAACCACGGTGGGATTTGTGACCCACAATATCAATCCATTGGCCATATGAAAATATATTACAAAATATAGGGGTCTACACTTGCAGGAAGGCTTACAGCCTAGAGCACACTACTCAATCACAAAACGAGCCTCACTGACTACATAAAAATCCAAACTACAATCTAGAGAAATGAGTGAACTACGAAAGATAGCATCTTCTATGCTTGAATACAGTTCCGGTTAAGCTCTGTTTGTTCCATTCTAAAACCCTAAACCCTTACTGGAATAACCTCTTACATAAATATCCTCGCATACAAGAACTCTCTTATATATCTCTCATATCAATTACATTCCATAACCTTACACACTACAAAATGATCTAATCAGCTAGCCTATATACCCTTACAAGCTTTCATGCCTTATGTCGGCTTAGAAAGATAATTACAAAATAAATATACATGTCAGCTCAATGACATATATACGTAAATATCAAAATCAATTTCCAATGTCGGATCTCCCAAAATGATTCCAGCCTCCAATACCGATAACTTGAATGTGAACCATGTCGGCCTGCAATGTCGATTCCCAAAGAATTCCTTCCAACCGGTGAAGATACCTGTCGGTGTCAGTGCCGGTGAAGTGTTTGTTGGTAATCAACCAAACCAAAATGTGAATCAGGGACATGTGGCCATCAATGACAACATATTGAAACCAATCAATTGAGTGTCAATTGCCAACAAACTGCTCCTATTGATGTTCCACTCACATCATAATCCACTTGAAATACTTTATTGAAATCCTATAAAGCCAACATAGGCTGCTCAGTCACCTTCCATTTCAACAGTTCAAAACTTTTATTTTCTTTGGTCATCCACTTGAATTCATTTTGATCTCCCCTCATGGTCTCAATCATAGGGTTACAAATTGAACTGAAATTTCTAATGAACTTCTGGTAAAAACTAGCCAATCCATGAAATGATCTTACCTCTCCAATTATTTCCAATGTAAGTCACTCAACAATTGCTCTTACTTTCTTAGGGTCCATCTTCAAACCATCCTCAGATATCACAAATCCCAAATAGACTAGTTCTTCCTTCATGAAAGTACACTTCTTAAGGTTTATTAGCAACTTTTCTTTCCTCAACCTCTGCAAAACTTGTCTCAAATGCAACAAATGCTCTTATTTTGTCTTACTAAAAATCAGAATGTCATCTAAATATACAATAACAAACTTACCCAAGAATTTATTCAATACCTCATTCATCAGTCTCATGAAAGTACTTGGTGCATTAGTTAACCCAAAAGTTATCACCAACCATTCACGAAGTCCTTCATTTGTCTTGAATGCTATCTTCCACTCATCTCCTTCTCTGATCTTGATCTGATGATATCCACTCTTCAAGTCTATCTTTGTAAAGTATTTGGCTCCACTCAAATAGTCAATTATTTCATCCATCCTAGGCAAAGGAAACTGATATTTCATAATGATCTTGTTTATTTCTCTGGAATCGGTGCATGTTCTCCACTCTCCATTCTTCTTAGGTGCTAATATTGTTGGTATTGCACAAGGGCTCAAACTTTCCCGGATCAAACCTTTTTTCAACAACTCCTGCACTTGTCTATTCAGCTCTTCATTCTTTGTCGGTGTCATCTAGTGTGCAACCTTATTAGGAAAACCAGCTCCAGGAACCAGGTCCATGCAATGACTGATACTTCTCACAGGAGGCAATCCATCAGCCACATTATCTGAAATGATGTCTTCATATTTTGTTATCAAATATTTTATCTCTTCTGGTTGTTCCTCTTTGTGCTCTAGATTCTTAGTCTTCTTAGGAACTAAGGAAAAACACACATTCTCATGTCTCAATCCATCTAGGAATTTCCTTCCATCCACCAAACAGATTCTAGCATTCGTACAGACTTCACTCTTCAAAGGTTCTTCCAAGGGAAACAAGGTTTGTTTCATCCCATTAGCCACAATAGTGTATGAATTCTTCCTCCCATCATGTATTGTCTATCTATCAAATTGCCAAGGTCTACCCAACAAAAGGTGACAAATAATATCACACAAGACTTCATCATGATAATTCCCAATTTTTCAATTTCACCAGACATTTCTCACTTACTAACAACTTATATTCATTCAGAATCCATCCAATCTGATAAGGCTCAAGGTGCTTCAATCTTTCCAATTTCAACTTATTCGCCATCTCTTCTGAAACAAGATTATCCGAGCTACTACTATCAATAACAACTTTACAACACTTATTGGATACCTTACATTTGGTCTTAAACAAATTCTTCCTCTGCAAGGGCTCTTCATCTCTCTCGGTATGACACAAAGCTCTCCTCATCATCAACAATGCTCCATCTTCCAGTATTATCTAATCTGGTGGAGTTTTCTTCCGCCACTATTTCTCTTTCGGTATTCTCTATCTTCTTACACTCAAAATCATGATGTCCTTTTCTTCCACACTTATAGAAATTTCCTCTGAAAACCCTCTTGTCTTGTCTTCCAAAATTCTCATTCCAATAGTCATCTGGTTTTCTCCTTCGATAGAAATTTCTATCATCTTTCCAGTATGAATTACCTTCTTTTCTCACTTCTTTGTCCTTGTTCTAATCCATATAGGTTCCTCTACCTCTGGTATATCCTCTTCCTCCTTGAAATCTTCTTCTAGAAAACCTTCCACCTCTGCTCATGTCTTTTGTTCAGCTTCTCTTCAGCCTTCAGGGCATACTAGTAAGCCTCTTCAATACTCTATAATTTGATCAAACTGAGTTCATCTTGTATAGATGCCCGCAATCCATTTAAATATCTTGTAACTTGTTCAACTTCATCATCAACATGTCTGGATATGATATTCAACTTGTAAAATGCTTCAATGTATTCCTCCACACTAGATTCCTTCTGTCTCAAATTCTACAACTTCTTCTTGGTAATTAGTTGGCATAAATTTTGATTTCAACTTAGCAACCATCTGATCCCATATCTTAATCTTCTCTTTACCTCTTCTCCATCTATCAACCTACAAATGCTCCCACCAAAAATATGCATGACCTTTCAACCAGGTACATGCATATTTCACCTTTCTTTCTTCTGCAATGTTTTTAAAATCAAAATATTTCTCCATCTTTGAGATCCAATCCATCAATTAATCTGAATCCAACTTTCCATCATATTTCAGTGGGGTAAAATGAGATTTAGCATTCGCCCTACTAAAAACCCTCAAAAACCTTTCCTCATCCAGATCAACTGCCAATGGGTTTACTTGTTTTGTTGGGGCTTCTTCTCCTTCATCTTCACTTACATCTTTAATGTATTGGCCCCTTCTCTAGGCTACCTCCATGGCTTCCAACCGGGCTTCTATTCCTCAAAAGATTTCCATCATAGCAAGGTCTGCATTCCCACACACTCCAATAGTCGTAGTTCCTCTTCACGGCATCTTTACGCTAGTCCTCTGTAGCTTTAGGTTGGATCCACAGTCTGCCACCCTACAAAAAAATTCTTAGGACAATGCAATCTCTGGAATGAAAGCTTGCTTTGATACCACTTGAAGTAGTCACCGGCTAGGAGGGACCTCAAAGAGATCAATCTAGACTGGTCAGCAAGAGTAAACACAACAGAAACACAAGGACATGATGAAGGAAATGCAAAACAAATTGAATTATACCATGAAAACTTATTGCAACCAACCGATAACAACTGGGTTACATAAACCGACTCACAGGCCTGCTAAAATAAGCTCAAAATACATAATAGGTCATAACTGGGACCTCAATTATTAAGATCTATCTTCTATGCTCAGTTTAACTTCTTCATTACATTCTAATGATCTATTAAAATGATTTATATGATCCAAGGGGATCTGATCAGCCCAAAAAAGGATCAAAACCCGAAGAACAAGACCTAACATGCAAAACCAACAAGGTCGACCTCTGCCAAAGAAACTCCTCCGAAAAATCCAAAGGATGAAATGTAGATCACGGGAAAGGGTTGGCCACACACCAAGGAACATCATAATCAATGCTTGAGGCTCCACAAGCTATGAAAGGGATCCGATAGTTCACCAATGCAAATAGGTCCAGGCAACCAATAACAGAAAAATGTCACAGAAACCAGTAGTGATAACTTGCCGATAAATGATCCAAATGCTCCATAGTTTGGGAATAACGAAGATGATCAAGTCTTGAAGAAAAATCCAACTCCACAGGTTTCGGTTAGCCAAATCTAGAACACATAGAAAGAAATGTTGAAACAGTAAACACAAAGCAAAACAAAAAGGAAATATTTTTGGTTTATGCAAGATTGCTATGAACCAGGGATGCTCCTGCATCAACAAGGCTTATCAACTCACTGGAGAAAAAGAAATAAATTTAACCTCATAACATGACTTATCAACATGTTGGAGAAGCATCAAACCTCTATGATAAGGCATATCAACTCATTGAAGCATAAAACCATAATAAATAGCCAAATCAGATAAAGAATCAATGCTGAAAAATATCAAAAACCTCAACATAAGCCTCTCGTACAAAGACAAAATGGAAAATTCATCACAGATAAGAAAAACTAGGAAAAACACTAAAACTACACAGACTAGCACATATGATATGCAGAGTAGCGCATATGACTAACTTTGCAATGCACATACAACCTCTAACAGTGTATATGAAACATGAAATAGCGCATATAACAAATGATTCAGCGCGTATGAATAACATAATAGGTCATACAATCAACAAAAAAGTACATATGAAATTTTAAGTGGCGCATATGACAAAATAAATAGCACATATGATATATATTCTAGCGCATTTGAAACCTCAGAAAACTCTTCAAGAAAAATCCAGAAATATGACTTCGAAAATAAACTAAGTCCCAAAATCATACATAAAAGAGAATCCTGGACTTAAGGAAATAGATGAAATAAACAGAACTTCAATTCATAGACTATAATAGAAGAATTCATGAATTAAAACAATCATGGTTTTGAGGAGACAAGTCTCAAATAGAGACATAGGAACAATATAAGATTCCAAAAAACTCTCAAAACAAATTCCATACTCATAAATTACTATGGGATGTAAAATTCCTAACTACAATAACCATGCGCAAACTCATTGCAAACACAGAAGGATGGCTTCCAACAATGTCTAGAAGAGGAAACACATAGAGAAAGAAACCAACAATCTTGAATTTCATAAACACCAATTAAAAATCTCCAAACAAAATCAAACTCAGATTTAAAAGATAAAATGACAAACAAAGATCCAACAACACCAAATTCAAAATCCATAATGTCAGCCATTCACGGCAACTCACAACCAATAGGAAGAGTTTCTTTTTCCCCAAACTATAGTTTTAACCATAAAGAGGAGATTTCTAGAATCCTTAGTGATCCTAAAGCGGTTTTTGAGAAAGAAGCCAAGTGGAAAATTCCAAAACACAGGAACAAGAAAGGATCCACTCCCTCTGCTGCCCAAAAAAGGAAGTCTGGGATAATTACTCAAGTTGATGTAGGGTATGTCTCCTCATCCCCAAGATGACCTTCAAACCACAAAGTCAAAGATAATGAGGCTAGCAAGAACATAGCAAATAGGACTTAGAGGACTCTGAAGGAGTTAGGAACTGGTAAGTGATTATGAAGATTGTTTCTTGGAACATAAGGGGACTTAATAATCCTCACAAGCATGATATTATTAGGAATATGATTAGGGATAGTAAACCTGACATTTTTCTTATTCAAGAAACTAAGATGAGTAGAGAAAAGGTTGAAGCTTTAAATTTCTTTAAATCTGGTAGCATCTGTGGTGGTAGCTCTGAAGGTGCCTCTGGAGGCTTTGCAACAATCTAGAATCTCAATAGTGTTAGAGGTCAAGTTCTTATTCAAGAGAGTATTTTTTCCTGCATTAAGTTTGAGCATTTAAAGTATGACACCTCATGGGTCCTCACAAACATCTATGCTCCCAATACCTTGAAAGCCATAAGCAAGTTTTGGAAAAAACTGATGGAAATAAGGGACATCTTTAAGAACCTCAGTTGGCTAGTCATGGGAGACTTCAATACCCCATTGAAAGAGGAGGAAAAATTTGGTGGTTTCCCTTCTCAGGTGGACAATAGACTAGCCCTCATGGATTTTATAAACACTTAGGCCCTTAATGATGTGGATATGCAGGGTTTCAACTACACTTGGACTAATAGGAGGGCTGGAAATGACCTTATTCAAGTTTTCCTTGATAGGGCTCTTATATCTGATGATTGGTTTAGACATTATTTCTGCTCACATTCATGTTGGGTCTGACCACTACCCTATAGCTCTTATTGCTGACCCTATCAACAGGAGAAGGCATTTTCCCTTTAGGTTTGAAAAAAAGTGGACATTACATCTGGATTTGACTCATAAAATTCAGGAATGGTGGAACATTCAAGTTGAGGGTATTTCCATGTATAGAGTTGTGAAGAAACTTAAAATCATTAAAGATAACATAAGGACCTAGAATAAATCTAGTTTTGGAAATATTTTTGAGGCTAAAGGAAAAATTCAAGAAGACCTCAACAAAATTCAGGTCCAAATCCAGAAGGATGGATTCTCCATTGTGACAATTGTAGAAGAAAATGAGATCCTCAAAAGATACCACGATATCATTGCAAAAGAAGAAGCTTTTGGAAGCAAATATCTAGATGTATTTGGCTGAAGGAAGGGGATAAGAATAGGAGATTCTTCCATATGTCGACTATCAAACACAAAGGTGCTAATAGGATCAAAAAACTGATGGTGGACAATGTGGAGCTAGTCAAGGAGGAGGAGATTAGAAATGAGGCAAAAAGTTTCTTCTTTGATCTTCTTTATAGGGATCAGAGCTTGGATGATGATGATGTTCAAAATGCCTTCCTCATGAACATTCCTTGCCTTATTGATGAGCATAAGAATTCTTTTTTGACTTCCATCCCTTCAGACTTAGAGATCAGAAATGTTGTCTTTTCTTTTGAGGGAAATAAAGCCCCTGGACCTGATGGCTTCCCTATATTCTTCTTCCCAGAGTTCTAGGATATTGTTGGGAAAGATGTCTCCAATGGGGTTAAAGAATTTTTTAGGGCATGAAGATTACTGAAAGAAATTAATGGCACCTTCATTGCTTTGATCCCCAAAATTCAAGGAGCTGACTCCATGGATAAGTTTAGGCCCATCAATTTATGCAACTCTTTCTATAAGATAATTTCCAAGGTCCTCACCTTCAGACTCTTGAATGTCCTTCCCTCTTTGATCAGTCTTTAGCAAAATGGTTTTGTGCCAAGAAGCAAATTCTTGATTCCATCATTACTATCCATGAGAATAATCATTCCCTTGTTATGGCCAAGAAGCAAGGTTTTATTCTCAAGCTTGATCTCTCTAAGGCTTATGACCAGGTGGACTGGTCTTTCCTCTTGAAGGTTCTCTTGGCTTTTGGCTTCTCTAACAGATGTGTGGACCTCTTCAAGTAGCTTATCTCCTCTGCCTACTTTGTTGTTCTTGTTAATGACTCCCCCTCCCCTTTTTTTAAAGCCTCCAGAGGTTTGACGTAAGGGGATCCCATCTCCCCTATTCTCTTCATCATTATGGCTGAATGCTTTGGTAGGTACATGGAAAGTATGGTGACTAGAGGTATCTATAAAGGTCTCCAACCCTCTTCTTCTGATCACACCTGCTTCCACCAGCAATTTGTGGATGACACCATCATTATGGGGGATTCCAGTTTTTCAGAAGCCAGAATCCTGAAGGACACCCTATGCAAGTTTGTGTCTGCTTCTGGCCAGCCTATCAATTGGGTTAAAATTGAAGTGTTTTTCATCAACAATCTTGAGAGAAGATAGCATACAATTAGCAAAATTATGGAATGTCAGATTGTTGATCTTCCTGCTACCTACCTTGGCCTCCCTCTGGGCATCTCTCCCCCCCAATTCCTTTTGGAGTTCTTTGGTGGATAAATTTTAGAGAAAGCTTGCTGGTTGGAAAGGTGCTCTCTTAAGTTAGGTTGGTAAGTTACAACTTCTTAAAGAATCCCTTCAAAGAATTCCTATTTATGCTCTTAGTCTCTTCAGAATCCCTATTAAGTTTGCTGATGCTATTGAAAAAATCCAAAAAAAAATATTTTGATCTGGGGTTGAGGAAAAGAAGAGAATGGCTTTAGTGGCTTGGGACAGGGTTTGTAGATTGAAAAGAAAGGGTGGTTTGGGTATGAGGAGAATTAGGAGTCTCAATGAATCTCTATTATCCAAATAGATATGGAGATTGTTCCACTCTGACAGTGAGTGGTGTGAAATTTGGAGAAGTAAGTATCCTCTCTCATCTTCATCTCTTTTCTCTTTCATCAACTTTGATTTCAGCATCAATGGATCTCACATTTGGAATCATTCTTCAAAGTGTAAAGATAGCATCACCAAAGGGGTTAAATGGAGAGTTGGTAACGGTAGGAAAGTTAGATTTTGGGAAGATCCCTGGTTGCTTGATAAGCCTTTTCTAGAAATCCCTGATTGGGCCCCTCTTTCTGCTTCTTGTAAAAGAGTTTTTGGTTCCTTGGTTGAGGGGTACTAGATAGGTGACAAATGGAAAATATTGAAGGTATACACCTTGGCCTCATCAATCTCAAGAAACACTTGTTTTCTACTTAGTTGAATAATGAAGAAGATATTCTTATTTGGAAACTTGAGCCCAAAGGAAACCTTACTGTTTCTTCCATGTATGGAGTGCTGACTCCAGCCCCCTCAGAGAACCCCTTCTGGTCTAAATCTTGGATTAAGGGTGTCATTCAGAAGATCAATATCTTTTACTGGACTATTCTCCAAAATAAAATTTTGACACTAGACAACCTGAAGATTAGAGGTTTTAATCTCCCCAATAGGTGTGTTTTGTGTCATGAGGAGGAAGAGTTTGTGGACCACTTGGCTATTCACTGTTCTTTCACTGTCTCTATTTGGGAAAGCTTTCTTAAGAATTTTTGTATGGTATGGGTGTTCCCTAACTCTATTCAAGATTTGTTCCATTCTTGGAGCTACCATTGGTCTAATCCCTCTTTGAGAACTTTGTGGCAACTCTCTCTTCCTCACATCCTGTGGGGGATTTGGCAAGAAAGGAACAACCACATCTTCAGGGATACTTCTCTCCCCCAGGCTGTTTTTTTTTAGAAAATTCAAAGGGCTATAGTGGAGAGCCTCATGATCATTGGAGAACCTTGCACTCTTGTCAATTGCCTGGAAGCTCACATCCTCAACTCCTGGAACCTGAAGAGTGATGTTAGGATTGATACTAAACAAAGTAAGAGACTTGAAGCTAAATGATACTCTCCCTCTCTTGGATGGTTCAAAATAAACTTTGACGATGCTGCTAAAGGCAATCCTGGACTAGTGGGATGTGATGCGATTCTCAGAGATGAAAATGGCATTTGTAAGGAAATTGTTGTTGTTCCTATAGGTTGCCAAACTAACCACATGGTGGAAGCTATGGCTTCTCTCCAAGGAATCCTTCTAGCTAAAAGGTGGAACTATCCTTACCTTTGGATCAAGGGGGACTCTAATAATATCATTAACTGCCTTAAAGGAATTACTAAGCCTTCATGGACTATCAACAATATCATTAAGGATGCTAGGGATCTTATTAAAACCTTTGATAAATGTTTTATCTCTCACATTTATCAAGAAGCAAATGGCCCCACTGATTGGGCAACTAACATGGCGGTCACTCATGACAACATAATTACCTGGAAGGGTGAAGAGGATCTTCTTAATGATGCTAGATCAATCATTTTCATGGATCAATATAACTGCACCTCAAAGATTTTAAATGGATTATATAATAATTAATAACATGACTTGGATGGATAATATTAATTATTATTGTGTTAGTACCAATAATGATAAGACGAATGCCACCTTCTCCCACACTTTCTAGGTTTTTGGGGCTGCTTCTAGAGATTTATTTCCATTAGCTATCTGCAACTCTTGATTTTTTGGTTTGAGCTATGAAATCATGGGAGGTAACAGACATCGCTACGAGCCCAGTAATTGTAAGGAATGGAAACAAAAGGAGGAAATCTGGAGTATCTTGCAGAAGGGCGGGCTAACAAAGTACATGGAAAGACTCCATGGGAGGGATGCTAAAATCACTAAGTTTTTCACCAAAAATTGGAGGAAGGGCACCCTGAAAAATGGGAGATCAAACTATCACCATCAACGAAGAACTTATTGCTCAGGTGACGGGTCTTTGGAGGGAGGGAAGTAATTTCTACAGGGACAGAAAGCTTAGCAAGGAGGCCATCAAGTGATACCCTAAAACTACTAAGGAGAAGAAGTGTCTGGTTAAGCTTAGCAAGACCTAATACCTTCCCACTGCTTTTGCTAAGCCTTGGAGGGAGGTTTTGTTTGCAATCATGCACTACAACACTCTGTATGGCAAATTTACCAAAGTTTACGGCTACCATTTTGTGCTGCTCAACCACTTCAGGTATGAAGACAAAGTTAACATACCCTATTTCCTAATTTTCTTGATGAATGCCACTATCAAAGCCCATAGAGAGAACCCTAAGGGAGACACTTCTATGCACCAAGGTTTAATGGTTCTAATCTATGATCATATTAAAGCTAATTAAATTGCCTGCCCCCAGCTTTATGTCTCTCATTTTGAAGAGGAAGGTTCGGACTCTGATTCGAAAAGTGAGACTGAGGAGAGTCTGGAGGACTCCAAGGTTGAATTGGGTAAGGAAAGAAAATAGGAGAGAAGTAAGTCGTGCTCTTCTAAGGGAAAGAAAAAAAGAAAAGAGAAGGTCTTCTAGATTCACTCTTCCTCCTTGGAGGTCTCTAAGGACTTTGAAAAGGATGATCCTCCATCCCCTCGGAAGAAGAAACCTAAATCTTCTTTTTTAGAAAAGGAAAAAGAAGAAAAGGCAGGGCAATTCTGAGCCAGAGTCAGAGGACAAAGAGCAGAGCAAGGATTCTGATGCGGACCAAAAATTTGAGGAGGAGATTATGGGGGATGGTTTCAACCAGAGTGTTGGTGGTGATGCCAAACATATTACTGGTGGAGAAGACCCCAAAACTGATCAGGCCAAGGTTGGTGAAAAAACCCCCCTTCTAACCCTTCTGTTGAGGGTTTGAAGAGGTTTGTGGACACCCTCGACTAGCTCATAAATAGTCACAAGAAAGTTGTGGAGGAAAACAAGAAACTGAGTCATAGGATTCAAATTCTGGAGACTATTAGCATCGGTGAAGGTAAATCCATGGCTGAGTATGTTGATGATTTGGGAAAGACTATTTCTAGAGCTAAAGAGATTAGGGATGCCTTCAATCCAAGGTTTGAGCAAGTGGAGAAGGCCCTGGAGGAAATAAAAAACAAAGACACTATTAGGGACCAGAGAATGGTGGATGTTGAAAACAGAATCAACAAAATCGATACCTGTCTCAAAAGAATTGTTGAACAAAACATTTTGAAGGCCTCGACTGACAACATTAAAATCCTAATCAGTAAGTTGGAGAATGAGAAGGGATCCCTAGAGCAGGAACCTGACATGGAGGGCGTGGAAGGTGTGCCAGGACCAAGAACAAGGATTAGAGGCAAGAAGAGGGAGAAAAAGCCAAACAAGGAAATCGAAGAGCTCAAAGTTGCTTCGGTGAATTATGACCTATTGGTCATCAAGGCTGCTGAACTTCTTAAGTCTTTGTAGGTGTTGCTATCTATCTAGGTCTTTATTTCTGGTTTTTTCAGCTTTGTTGTTCCCAGTTTTTTGTTATCCGTTCGGGTTGTTGGCTTTCTTACCAGTCTTTTGTATGTTGTCTTTTTGTTGGTCTAGTTGATATTTGCTGAACTATCCTTTGATCTTTTTGTAATAGGTTTCGGGTCCTTAAAACCTGTTTTTCTAATCAATCAGAACCATAAATTATAAATCACATAAAATAAATTAAAACCCAAACTATATAAAATAAATGTATTTCCCAAGTTCTGGAAAACAATCTTTCTACATACACAACACAAACAAGATTTTTGAAAAATAAATGCACAAGGATAAATCTCCAACCTAGAGAAATAGAGTGATGGAATGACAATCTGATGAAGCACCCAACAATCCAAGCAACAAGCAAAAATCCTCAAGATCCAAATCAAAATGTCAAAGAAATCTTCCAATTGGTAACCTGACGCAATGCATAGGCCGTCGAATAAAAAGACTTACATTCAAAACCAAGCCTCAAAACCGACCAATGAAAATAATCCAAAAACCAATAAATATTACCTACCCAATCTCATATAATATTTTACTTTCCCAATACATATTTAACCAATAACAATTAAACATAGGTAGTAAATATAATAAAACTTATTTACCAAGTAACAAGAGAATATAGTAATAATAACACTATAAGTGTTATTTACCAATGCATTAATACTAACCATACCCAATTAAATAACCAAGGTCTATTTAAATAAAGCTAATTAAATAAATGAATAATTAAATATAAATAACCAAAGTATAAATAAATAAGTAAATAAAAGTCATTAATAAAATATTAATCAACACTAAAATATAAAATCAACATTAAACAATAAATAAATGAATAAATAACAAATAAACAATAAATCAATAATTAATAAATAAACACAAAATCCCAAATAAATAAATAATCAAATCAAACTAGAATAATTTGACAATTAATTAAATAAATAAATAAACAACTACATACTCACAAACCATCAAGAACCACACGTCACTGACTAGCATGGTGAATCATGCCAAGACAACCGACAACCCAAGGTAGACATCTTAATCCTAGAGTATATGAAGGGAACTCATGCCATCTTTGACAACTTCAATTGAGATTTAAAGACACGCTCAAACCTATGAATTCAGGTGGAGTCGATGTTTGGCACCTGCAATTCCTACATCCACAAAGCCAAGATACAAAATATAAAAATATATCATAGACAAGAAAGTGATAGAGAATCGCAATGCCACATCATTCTCACAATGAGTGATGTGACATCATCCCTATCACGAAGACAGTCACAGAACACACATACACCTCATAATGACAATCGTCATATAATCATGAAATAGGGTTAATATAACCAAAATGTCATCAAATATGTAATCAATATATTACATTCCTCCTAGCAAAGTATATAGGATCCATCAACATATATCCATCATATAGCATGATCATAAATAGTAAATATCATCAACCACATAGTGAAATACCCTAAAAATGGTCATCTAAACCATGGGCCCCTAATCTCGACAACATCACCAAGGTCCTAACCAAAGGCAATTAAATCAACTTTGAGTACTTAATTAATTCTTTAATCATTAATCATGGCAAATCAATCACTCAATATTAATTAAATATTTATTTAATTAATTGAATTATTCCAAGAAAATCACTTTGATCAATAATCTTTTTAATTTATTAAATATCCTAGCATATTTAATTAATTAATAAATTTTCCATTTAATCATGCAAAAGGAATTAATGTATTACAAAAGAGGAATCAATATGCAAAGCAAGAGTTAAATTGAAAATAAATAAAAGAATTGAATTGAGAGAAATCAAACTTGAGATATTATTCATTTTTCTAAATTGAGATTAACTTGAAATCAGAAAAACAATTAAATTGAATTATTAATCATTCTCCAAAATTAGAACTCAAAGCCTTTGAGAAAAAGAAGTTCAGTTGCATTTGAAAAGACTCTTTCTTGAATAAATCAAATAATCGCACGGAATCACCTATTTTTATCACAAGTGCATGGAATTATTTAATTCTATCACCAATGCAACTTGAACTTATAATCTGAATGCATTTCAATCAAGCTATAATTGGAATCTATCTCGAAGTTAACTAAATCTGATTTCTCAATTATTTCCATTAATCCTAAATTGAGCTTTTTGCTTGATCTCTCTTGTGAATTTCTATAAATTCAGCCTTCAGTTCCCATTCAAAACACCTTGGAGATTTACTATTATACACTTTTTTCTCTCGAGTCATTGAATATATTGTGCTTTCTTTTTTGAGATTATTGCATCTTAGTTTATCTTTTTGCATATTTATTTTATCCATGATTTCTTGAATCCATGATTGCTTGAATCTTTCATCCATCTTCCATCCATTTATCTTAAAATCATGCTCATATAGATTAAATCCTTCATCTTGGTGTAGTCTAGTCACTGGTATTGCTTATACAAATCTAAGAGCAATCTTATACTCGCATCTTTTAGAAGGCAATTAGTCAATTTGTTATGGTTTTCATATTCATGCTTATATCTGTCTAACCATACATGTAATGACTTAACTGAAGTGTTGTGTCTTGCAGCTTACAAACTTACTTCACTTTTTCACACACATATTTCTGGCGCCCACTGTGGGGCAGAAGACTACATTTTTCGGCCGTGGAGACTAACTTTTTTTTTTTTTTTTTCCAGATTTTTATTTTTTTGGATTTTCGTTCGTACAGTTTTTGCAAATTGTCGTACGATTTTTCCCACAGTGTCGGATGACAAACTACAATTATCATACGATCCTATATGAATTATCGTATGAGTCGATGAGAATTGTCATACGGATCTGTATTTTTGGGTTAAAAAGAAGATTTCTTTTGTCAAGTTTTCTCATTCATTTTTTATTATACTGACACTGACCCTGGCTTGTTATCTGTCTATCTGAGAAATTTTTACAGCCTAATCATTTTTTGCAGAACGCTTGTCGAAGAATATGCTTGTCGCATAAAGACAATATGACTACTGATTCATGTTCTTTTTCAAGTTGCCTGAGGAGAATCGACCAAACATTGTGTATTCATTAAATTCATTTTTTAGGCACCTAACTTTCTATCTGGTTAAAGAACAACTATGTATTTCTTGTTTTAAGAAAATTCTGAGAGGTAGGAGAGTATACTCTTATCTTCATAGACAATCGGAAATCCAGACCCTTGAGGCATTTTCTTTAAGTTTGAGATTTGTATATCTTTAGCGAACCTACCCTCCCAAGGAGCTAATAACTATATAGCCATTATGGCCGGTGAGAGGGGAACGACCCAAGTGGGAATGACTAAATGCTAAGTACTCCAACCCACTATAAAACAAATGTGATTTGATGAAAATCAAGTCAACGATAGTGCTTGGGAATAGCTCTCCTCTATACCTTTGGGTATATTAAACCTTGGTTTTCAAGGCTGGGAGACCTCTTAATTGAGTTTATACCTCGACGCACCGAACGGATCCCTTACTAGTTCCAATTAAAAATTAGAAGCTATCCGGTTCACCTCTGAAAGTGGGGATAATCTTTGTGTAAGAGAGATATTAACTCTCCCAAGATACTTGTCATTTCATGCCCCCATTAGCATTTGGAGTCGGCTAATACAATGTTGAGAAGCCATTGCATGAGACTCAGTGGCCATATTTTGATTAGTTATTAGGTGTGTACCTGAGTCTACAAGCAAAGGTTTTCTTCTCTCACCAATTTCTGTAGGGTTTGCATGTTGTGATTGGAGTTATTATTCATATTACGTGTTTTTTGTGTTTTCATCCCTGAAACTAAAACTGGAGAAAACAAGAAACAAACTCAATGATCAAAACTTTGTCCATGTTAAAACTAGTCTATCCTAGTCAAAACTCAATCTACCTCAAAATTGGCCATCGTCTGTCAGTGAAAACTCAGTCCATCTCAAAACTGGTCATAACTCAGTCATTGAAAACTCAGAATTTTGCCTCTATCCAGTAAACAGTCATATGAGTCTTCTGATTTATCATTCTACTTCATATCTCTATCATATGAAATTCCATCAATCCTAATAGTCTATCATTTGAGCCTACATTCTGTGTCATACGAGACCTGATTATTTGTCGTCCTATTTAGGGAACTGTCATTTGAGCCTACATCCAGTGTTGTACGATAAAACATTGCATTGATCAAATTGTCATTTCAGACATACCCATATGTCGTACGAATCTCTGATTTTGTTAGTCCAAAATAGTCAAACTTGCCTAAAACAGTCTACAGTGAGTATTAAACTGGTTATCATCATCCTGAGCATAAACAGATTAAAACAGTGTACCTCTGCCATTTGTGTTGCACAATTTTGTCGATCATCTTTCAGCTAGTTCAATCAACTACTTATCAAACTTAAGTCACTTAGATAATGTCTTATACAAGATAGATCATTCCTGAAACTAGACTGAGTCTTAGTCACTTCTCTCGAATCAACTTAGATAAATGTCTTACATAGGATAGATCTTTCTTGAAACCAGACTAAATCTTAGTTGCTTCTCTCAATCAATACGTTAACCGAACAACTAGCTCTAAATTTGATCTTGACGTCTGCATCACAAACAGCTTTAGGTCACATCAGTCTATAAAAATACCTATTCAAACCAAAAGCTCTTCTAAAAATTCTAATAAAAGTAAGAAGCCCATGGCTACCATGGCTCAACAAATTCAAGATCTCAAGAGGGAAATATATGACATTCCATCTCAACAAAAAGATTCAATGACCCCTCTTGAGATAAAATTTCATGATATCAAGAACACCAGGCTTCAAGAAATGCTAAAACAATTACATAAATTAGAACAGAAAGTAATTGGAAATCAAAATCCAAATCTCATACAAGATCACAAGGCATCTTCACCAAGACAAAAAGATAGACAGTTTACACCTTTGGGGCAATCTATTGAGTCGACTTTGAAAAAGATTCTTGAGCATAATCTTATCATATTGCCTAAAAAGACCACATGGGGATGTGAAATTTTGAGTAAGTATTGTGCGTATCATAGGCATAACAAACATAAGACTTCACATTGCCTAGAATTAAAACATAAGATTCAAGATCTCATTGATAATGATGTCATTGAAATTGAAGATCCTAATGACTCACCTAAAGAAAAAGAAGGAACTATTTCCAAGCATGATCAAAATTATGAACCTATGTCTAGGAATGGCTTACATGTAGCCTACATCTCTTCCATGATGCCTCCATCTCCTAAGGCTTCTCAACAGCAATCCATATCATATCCCTTAAAGGATGAACCTAATGATGAAACTTCTCATGTTGATCCTCCAAGGCTATCTCAAGGGCCATCCCATCCAATGGTTGAAAAATATCTTACCTCCCTAGAATCCCATGAGGATCCCATTATACCTTTTCATTTCTTCCAAGATGATCCCCTTCCATCTCAAGAGAAAAGCATACTTCCTAAGCAAGATCATGATGCCTCTTCCACCTTTTCAAATGATCCTATTCAAAATGAAGATTCAAATTCTCTATCCAATGGTCCTCTTCCATGTCAAGATCAAAGTATAACTTTATCTCCTTGTCATAATCCTCCACATTCACCTCAAGGATCCATCATGCCTACAAAGTCCTCTCATGATCCTAGAAGTCAACATATTTATAAATGTAAAGGGGTAGACCTTCGCAAGCAAGAACCCCTCCATGTCAAAGACAATATTAAGGGTCATGGCCCTAGTGGCATTCCTCAAGATGGTGTTATCCCTACTAAACCAAAATCTAGGTACATGCCTTCCCCTTCATCTCTTCCATCCATTTTAGGACCCTATATTCCTCCATCCCTTGTGCGGGATCAACAAAGGCGTACATCTTCATGTACCTTCCATCCACCTAGAAAGACACAAAGGTTCACTAAGCAAAAGAAAGAAAAATCAAAAGCTATATGGGTTCCTAAGGCACTTGAATAAGCAATGTGTTTCAAGAAACTACAAAAGCATAAAAAACCAAAAACCATGTGGATCCCTAAGTGTCTCCTTGAAGCACAACAGTCTAAAGAAAAATCCAAATCAACAAACAAGATTGTTGTTCCTCCATCCAAACCTTCCAAATCTATTTCTCCATCACCTCCTTCATCTATTTTGGAACCTTATGTCCCAAAGTCCCTAATTGTTCCTCCATCCAAATCTCAAAATCTGAGATCTTCCTCCATCAATCCACCATCCCTCAAGATGTGTGCCAATGGTGATACCGCAAATGTTTCCATTCGCTCATGCACCAAAATTTCAATATCTGGTCCATTATCCAACACCTCTTTTTCATCCTTTCATTCCCCTTATCCGATCCTTTGCATAATAATTTACCCTAGTTTTATCACAAAGTTTTAAAACTAAGGAAATCAACATTAGAGATGCTGGACATGTACACTTCGTTGAGCCCTTCTTGGAAAGACATCTTTATGTTGGACAAATGAACTACCTACACAAAATGCCCTGACCCTATGAACAACATGCACCTTCAACAATGTCATATCTAAGGGTTGGGTTAGTTTATCATTTACTTTCGGCACTGCATATCATTTTCTTAAAAGCACTGCATCACATATAGTTTCTTTTCCAAATGCATCTCATTCATAAAGTTTTTGCATTTGCATATAGCAGCATCAATAAAATAAGGAAACTGTAAAAGTTTATCATTTGTTTGCATTCAAGACAAACAAGGGTCATCTCCTTTCTTAGATATTCAAACATGAATTCCTTGAGGTCATAAGGTCATTCATTTTTAACATTACCCTGTGACGATGCTTTACTTATGGTTGGGTAGTGATTTCACTATTTAAGACTTGTTAACCCAAAATCTATCAATTGCTATATCTCAAACACATTAATAAAATCTTTGATTCATTCTAGACACCTAGTTGATCATATGACTGGTGAAAAATCTAAGATTCTACTTCAGCACCACTGTAATTGTCACACCCAAGTAGGTTTCATTAGTTACAAGTCAAGGTGAAAAAAAAAAAAAAAAGTGTTATGCCAAATATTCATCTCAAGGTAAAAGAGCAATGATATATAACTGAAATATCATGCATACCAAGTGCGACAAAAATCTTGACTATGGGAACATGCGAATAACTCCATCAGGGCTATGGACGCCTACTGGAAATGGAGCAATATTCAAGAAATTACAGTCTATAACCTCGTCAGATCTCTCAAGGCTTGCTAGCAGCGAGGCTCTATTCGGGATGCTTTTGAAGTTAGAATAATCCATGTAGCTAGTCATATAGGATGCTAAGGATCTTTAGTGAACACAAGAGTATGAATTAACTCATTTGCACTCACATGGGAAAAAGAAGATAAAAGTTTCAAGAACCAATGGGGAAGTTTTTTGCGTCTCCATTTGTAAATCCTAATCACTAAGTGTGTTAATCTAGATGTTCCAAGGGACCTTAAGGATCGATTGACCCCTTATCTATGAAATTTTTTGTACCTCCAATTCAATTGGTGTATTACAAAGTGCTAAACAAACACGGTTATCCTTGTTCAAATAGGAAATGCATCTTCATCATGCATATTGCATTAACATAGGTCATATCAAAAAATCATTGTCTCTACATGCATTCTGCAGATCATCATGTCATATAGGTCTGCATACTGGGGGCATAGCTGAGAAAATTCTAAAAAAAAATCATAAAATGTCTTGAACAAACTCCTAAAAATCATAAAATGTCTTGGACAAAATCCTAAAAATTAAAAACTCCAAAAAAAAAAAAACTAAAAAACCAAAGCAAGAAAGCATAAACTATCCTTCAAACCAAATCAACATCAGACAAACTCTCAAGGTCTGCAATCAAACTTATCGCATGTCTTGTTAATCAATCTATCAAACTCTATCAAATATCAACATATCTTATACAAGGAAGGGTGCACTTGAAACTAGACAGATCGGTCTTATACGAGGTACTTACTCTTTGAAACCAGACATTCCTATCAATGATCATGAAATCAAAACAATGACATAGATCAATATGGATGTTGGATTTTGTCCAGGTTAGTCTTATCTCTTGTACTGAAGTGCTACATCTACACTTTCGCTTATACATATTTCAGTCACTTTTGTGACATCCTTGTTCGTTGGAACCCTCATGGCTTGAAACTGATTAATGTCCTAGTCTTAGGTTTATCGACAGAGCACATTACATGTCCTAAGTAGTATCAACCAAGTCAACTTTACATCAGTGAAACCTGGTCATCCACTCCGAGTTAGTCACCTGTCTCTTGACTACTAAAGAGTTTTATCACTAAGTACACAAGCAAAACAACGTTACTAAAAACAATCACTACACAATTTGAGATATGCATGAAATTTTCTCTGTGTGTTGTCTTTTTGTTACCTCATCATTCATCCTTCATAGTAGGAGTAAATCACCCTATAAAATTTTATTTGAAGTCCTTATCTTTCTAGAAATTCCTCGGTCCAATCCTTAATCCGTTTGTAAATTGTCTTTTAATCTGAAATGCCAAGTTTTTATGGTCGGTTTGAACCCCGTGAACTCATTGAACCTTTTTGAAGCAAGTTCATAACGTTCATTTAGGTTTCGTGGGTTCTTAGGTGTCTAGGAGGTTTTCATACTAACATTCACTCAAAGTGTTTTGCAGCGGTTCTTTTTAATGGTTGTGTTCGGTGATGTGTTATATCAACTCTCTCCAGGCTATGAACTCTTTGAACCTAGTTCAAATGGTTTCAAAGTGTTCAACATGTTCAATGTGGTTCAAAACGTCAACAACACTTAACAGAGTTAATCTTTTCAAAAGAGAATTTTCTTGGCGCAGTGTACATTTTGAACTACTTGAACTCGCACGAAGTCAGTTCAGATTGTTCATGCATGTTCGAATCAGGTGGGTCCCATGAGCTAAAAGACATGATGGTGCACTTATTGCCGAGTATGATGAAGATTGAACCATATCTCGGGTGACATCAATTGTTTGAGTTTTCAAGGCAAGTAATCATTTTGGGAACTAGCGGTTACCCCAAAAATGCTGCCATGCATTCAATGCGTGCATGTGATGTCCAATCCAAACGCTTAGCACATTTAAACTGACGATTGGAATTAATTCACTTAATAAGCTCGTATCACTACTTTTTCTATAAGGTATGAAGGGATTAATTCTCTGAAAACTTGTTCCTCATTGTTGCGGAGTTAGTTTTCTTGGATAGAAGGTTTGTTTGCTGGTAGTCGTTCAATTGCTCTCAACTCTGAAGGTGAGTTTGTTTCCTATCCTCTCTAGTGATTTTTACCTACTTTTCCTCTCTCATAATAAGATTTGTTGAGAAAATAAGGCTTGTTATTTATGAATTATGAATTCCACATTACACCTTTTCGAGAACATTTTTAGTCTTGCATGTATAGAGCCCATAGTTAGTGATACAGACTTAAAAGGGGAAAATCTTGAAGTTTTAAAGGAAAGGGTGTTCAAGGGAATTGATAGTTCCTTTGGTGTGGAAATTCTGAGTATTGGTCTCATAGAAGAAGCAGCTTTCCCCCCAGCTATCCCTTGCCTAGAACTGGTTAGAGAGTGTATTGCTAGGTATGATCCAATTTCTGAGACCATCAAAAGAGATAATGGTGAAACCCTCCTTGCCATTAACCATGAAGTTATTTCCTCCATTTTTAAACTACCTGATTATCAGTTCTCAAACTTTTCTCCCACCCAATCAATTACTGAGTTCAACACAGATAGAATCGGGCACCAGAATAATGTAGCAAAATATTGGTTGAAGGTTGCCCAAGAATCCTAACAAGAACCATATGCTTCCCCAAATTCATGATGTCATGTTACTGTTGCACTGAGTAGAGGCTCGGCAGAGGCCTACAATTTTGACAACTAGATTTATTGCTATGTAAAACTAGTACTAGAAGGAAAGCAGTATCTCAATTGGACAGAGTTGATTGCCAATTCCATGAGGGAGCAACTAAGTATGGCCAAATAGTTCAAGCACAATTTATTCATGTCCTCATATCTGATATATTGCTTGGTGTGTGTTAAGGAGATAGTGGGAATACCTAGGCAGCTCACTGAGGGAGAGGTCTTTGTGTATGATTTTTATCCTATGTTACAAAAGGATAATGCTTTGCAAGACTTTAGGAAGGTACATAATGCCTTCCTGGGAGATTTGTGTTACAAATTAAAGAACATAAAAACCAAGAGGATGTCTGAGGATGCACAAGCATTAGTGAAGAGATTTGGTAGTTTCTTTATTCAGTTCCCTTGCTTTTGCTACATAAGAGTAGGCGGTTTTGACGAAGAGCCTTTCAAGCTTCCTCATTTTTGTTCAGATTGTTTTGTTTTGGCAGAGATTTGTAGGCAGTTGGCTATAATGATTAAGAAGGCTCAACCCAGGGATAAATGGGAGGATCATTTTCCTATTCAGTTGGGTATTTTATCCTATAGTTCAATGTCAGATGCTTTAAGCATTGGAGCCGACTTGAAAAACTTCAATTTTCCACTGTATCATGAAAGAAAAGGCTTTGACAATAAAGGTTTCTCATGAAGTCTCAGTCTAATGTCATACCTCCCAATTCCACACCTAGAGGACTTTTGGGAAGATTGCAGTGATGAGCTTGAGGTGTTCAAGAGGGCAAACATGAGAATGGTGTTGGAGCAATTAATTTCACTGCAGGTGAAGCTTGACATAAGTGGGCTTGAAGAAGATTATCTGGAGCTTTTTGAATCCGAATACTTAGACCAAGCTAAAACCGAAGTGTCCTACACCAACTGGGATGTGGAAGAAGAGGACGACATAGCTAAAAACAAAAAGGGTTTTGGAGAGAACCGCAGAATGGGTTGGCAAGAAGAGAGTAGTGAGATTAGGCGCCAAGTCTAACTCTGTGAGAAATAGTGAGGTTACTCTGCGTTCACCAAAGAATTTTTCTAATCTCACTTATATGCATGTTCATGCAGGTAAGGATAAAAAGCCATCTCACATTAGGCGCAAGCCCAATCTAGCTCTGGACTTCTCTGCTCCTTGACATACCAGGTCATGAAGTGTTGCGCAGAAAAGAATGGACCAGACCAAAGATACAGAGGCAAAGGATAAAATTATTGATGCTCAAATATTTGAAGTTGAAGATCTTGACAGTGACATTGTCAACACCATGGATTCCCATGAGGTTACCATAGCCATGAAGCCACCCCCTAAAGTGATCAGAGGAACAACTAGTTTGAGTGCAACTCCTAAGTGGCTAACCACTTCAGTAAGAAAAAAATGGAGTTTCATTCCTATGACCATCCCAATTCAGGACATGGTAGTTAAGTACATAGAGAAGGGCCCCAAGAAAAAGAGGTTCAAAACAACTACCAGACTGGATAATGATGAAGAAACTGGAAAGTGGGTTGTCGAGATTGCTTCTTACAAGCCCAAAGACAAAGATAAGGAGGTCAATGCAGAGGACTTTGAGATCACCAGGGTGGAGCTCAGGAACATGAGTAGGGATTCGGATAATCATTTCTTCCAAGAATCAGCTACGAAAATGCTCACCAGGTCAGAAAAAGATGGGTGGGAGAAGAGAGAGCTAAAGTAGCATATAAACATTCTTGCTCAATTCATTGATAGCATTGGCTGCTTCGGAGCACTTCCCATATCCCATGCTACAAAGAGCTTTGACCCTACTTCACTAGAGAATAAAAATCTAATGAGTCAAGTTCAACGAGCTAAAGTCATTGTGGAGGTTGTGGAGAAATGGATTGAAGGAGTAATTAAAGATGGAGAAAAGTATATCACAAGCTCCAGGAAGTTATGCGACGAGATGCAGAGCCTCATTGCAGAAATTCAAAACCAGATTTTGCCATGGGAAAAAGAGGAACATAAATGGGAAAATGTCTTGCCTATGCTCACCAAAATAGAAGAGTACGGAGCCACCAGATTCCTGACTGAACATTCAACATTCAATCAAGTTGGTAACTGATGAGTGCCAACTCTTCATATTGAAAAAGACCATAATGTGGTGGGTATTCACATTCAAGTTTGTGATTTCTAATGCCAAGACTTCTATTTATGAACTTCAGGACCTCCAATGCAGCTTGGTTAATGACAACAAAGTGGTTAATCCAGACCATGATTGGCAGCTGGGGATTTGTGGACTGAACACGTAGGATGCGGTAAAGGCTTTTAGGTTATACATGGAGAAAGTTAAAGCTAAAGGAAATTTCACCCCTGAAGATATAACACAAGTCGCCCGGATCGAGTCCATGACGTTTATTGGTAACGATCAGTTACCGAAGCATGCTGATAAAATGGTGAAGCACAGATGGGACAAGGAAACCGCAAAGGCAAAAATCAATACTATGAAGAATCTGAGCCAATCTATAATCCAGGAACTTGCAACTACCCACGACGCCTAGGAAAGAGGAGGAGAAGATGATGATGGAAAAGGAGCATAACATATCGATAATGCTTTGTTTTTATTTTATGTATTTTTCATGATCTTGAAAATGACTTCGGGACATCTGTCCCAAATATACTCTTTTGGTTTTCACAACTGATTCAGAGGAGGTCGAGTTTTTAGGGAGACCTCCTCTATTCTAAAGACTATAAATTAGATTAAGATAGACAGAATAAGGGTTAGATTTTGGTTAGAATTTTGTTAGTTTTACTTAGTTTTCTAGTTTTTAGAAGTTTTGTTTTGTTGAAGGAAGTCATCAGACTTTGAAAATATGAAATTGAAAAGGATTTATACATGTATTGTTGTGTCTTTGTCACATAAGATATATATAGAAATGATCAAATTGTTTTTAGGAGAAGGAAAACCTTTGAGTTTTGAATTTGTGTAGTGATATATCTTTGCATATATTAATCTAATCAAATGACATTGATCGCCTTTCCAATGGAGAATATTGTTATTATTTTGGAACTCCTTCCTATGTGATTTTAAAAGATATGTGCTTGAAAGGAGATTTTATTTCTCTTATCTGTTTTTATGAACTGTCAAACTAGTGTTCTAAACTTTGTTTCGATCACTTCCATTTCTTATGTTGAAGCATTTTGAAGAATAATTTTTCTCTAAAATATGTGTAAATCATTAGCCTCTCATCTAAGAATGAAGTAGGTAGCCTTACGTGCTTTCAGGTTAAAAGCATACCAATTAAATTTAATGAGATTATTCCCTGAATAACTAATGGAGGGAGCCGTACCTATCAAAAATTCAGAGGGAAGTGGTATATGTTACACTTACCCAACTATTTAGCTGAACTTTTGTCTTTTAAAGAAGGCGACAGAGTTTGAAATCATTTAATTTGAAGAAAGGCAAAAATTTGTTCACTAACACTTTTATATTGGTTTTCGATTATTATCCCTCTGAGTAACTCAAGGAAGTCTATCTTGACTAAGAGGAGCAAGGATTAGGGGCATAATAGTTTCTTTGTTTTCTACTTGTAGTAATGATTCTGATGATCTGGAAACATCTAATCAGTTGGGTGTCTATGATAAGAGCCTTCACATTATGGTGAAATCACCACACATACCTCGACTTCGCTTATTTGTATGCTATAGGGAGGTTCACATCATTTCTTTGTCTATTTTGAGGGAATTTCTTTATCATGCAATCTAGGTCCCTGCGAAATCTGTCCAAGGATATGAATGAAAAAAGGGTCATTGCGGACAAGATAATTAATATTGCACATGAAAAGAAAGGAACTCTAATCTTCCTGCTATGATTGTTAACGCTCAGTGATGAAACTTAAGCATTTCAAATCCAGTGACTAGGTTAAGGTTGCATTTCATTTTGCATCTCATTTGCATCTCATTTTGCATTTCATTCTGCATTTGGGAATTTAGAGTGATTTCGGTATGGTAATGATCTCTTTATCTTTTGAATGAGAGTTGGAAGCGTCATCATTTCTTAGATAAGTGGTCTCTTTTTCATCATTTCTCCAATCGAGTACTTGTGTATTGAGATGTTAGCTGCATACATAAGCATCTTATATAGATCATACATTCATTTGCATTCATATTATTGTATAGAAAAAAAAAAATTCATTACTCATTACTCATTTGCATCATTTATTTGCATATGAAAAGAAACAAAAATAAACATTCATATTCATTTGCATTACATCCATACTGAAAAGATATGCATACATATATAATAAAGCATATAGAAAGACATCTCATAATTGATCAACACAAGTATGATGAAGTCAAATAAAGGTCTTGTATATATAATGATAATGTAATGCCCCGCCAGGAAACCCCAAAGGGTTAAAGCTAAAACACTCAAATGGAGTGTAAATATATATTTTTTAAATAATAAGACACAACATTAAGATAGATTGGAGTTATCTAACACTTAGATAACATAGCGGAAGACTAAACGAACCTAAGGAGTTTCCCAACGTGATTGCGTAACTTAACACCTAACTCAACTCGCGACATTTGATCCAATTAAGCAGGTTCTCTTAAGTACATATTATTACTTAAGACATGGATATAATTTGTTCGGTGAATTAAAATAATAAATGATAGGACACGTTCATCCATTTGGGATGAAGATGAGGTTAACATGAGTAAATTTACCCAATGAAGTTAAAACATAGATAACTTGTAAGTTCATCCATTTTAGATACATTATAGCTAATTGTATATGGTGAAAATGGATAACAATAATAACAATATTGAAAGGCTAAATGAATTCAACCACAAAACCCTAGCCTAACAACAACAAAGATCCACCATAACATATGAAGATTACCTAAGACAATGCAAATCAAATGAAATCACAAAGATTATACCATCACATGTCCAATAGGGTTTGAATCTCCATTCTTCCTATCTCCATTGATCTTGCTTGATATATTTGCTCTCAGATTTTATGTGCACAAGAGCTCAGCAAAGAACAGAATGTGGTTGCAAGTAGGATCGTAGTGCAGTCAATTGCATAAGAGATGATTAGAATGCATAGAATGATTAGGGTTTGATAATAAAGGAAGCATCTCCTTATATAGAAGACACAATATGAAATGGAGGGATAAGATTGAGAGGTGTAAAAGGAGGTCGGCTATGATTAGAGGGTAGGTAAAAGAAATAATAAAATAATGAAAGGGGTAGGTAGTGTATGAATTAAGAGATGAATGACATGTGTCATGGGTAGAAAAGACTAATGAATTAATTAAATAAATAAAGATTTATTTAATTAATAGAAGAAGTGGGATAATTAAATAAATAAAATATTTATTTAATTTAGGCAAAGGATAATTTAAATAAATAAATGTATTTATTTAAATGAGAAATAAGGCTAGAAGAGGGTAAATGAATTAATTAAATAAATAAAGATTTATTTAATTAATAGAAGAATTAAGCTTATATAATTAAATAAATAAAATATTTATTTAATTAGACTGGACAATTCTGGGTGTCTACACTAATATATCAAAGTTCATTTATAAAGGTTAAGATGTGCATAACCAAATGGGTTCATCCGTTATAGTTAAAATATAGTTAATGAGGTGAAGATCATTCATTTAGATTGAAATGTAAATAATAAATGAGTTCACCCATTATAGTTAAAGTATTGCTAAGAAGATGAAGTTCATTTATTTAGAATAAAACATAAATAACTAAATGAGTTCCTACATTGTAATTAAAATATTTCTAAGAAGATGAAGCTCATTTATTAAGGTTAAAATGTAAATACCTAAATGAGTTCATCCATTATAGTTAGAATGAAGCTAATATGATGAAGTTCATTCATTAGAATTACAATTTAGGAATTATGACAAGTTCATCCAATAATTGTTATCCATTCATTACATTCAAAACTTCTCCTTAACCCTATACCATGCATCTACTTTCATTTCATACTTTAATTCCATCATAACTTAGTGAGTTCTTTCCATGCTTACTTATTTTCATTAACATTAACAGAATACATTCCTTCATGATCCATTTATTGCATTAAAAGATGACTACATACATGCATTACGATAAATCTCATCCAATCCACTTATACATTCTATCAAACTATCGTCCATACATGCTAGCACTATCCATGAAACATGAGAGACAAAAGCATCACATAAAATAGAAATAATCTCGGAGTTCACCCCTAGAGGGCTACATCTCTGGGTCTACTCAACTGCAAGACCCCTCTGGCAATTAATTAAGTTATAGTTACTTAGTTTCTCGTCATTTACATTCCTGCCTTTTAGGCGAGCACAACCAATATTCAAATGACCACTTCAGACAATAAATCCTAAATGATCCCTACATAGAATTGAGTCCAACTGAGCATATTAAAAGCAATTACATAGGTCTCTTATCTGACGATACCCTAACTAGGGATTTGACCCACTATGGCCAACCACAAACCAACTAGATGACAGGGTCCAAACAAGCATATCAAGTCCTTGCCATTCATTAAACAAAAGCGAATACATAATTTAAACTTGCCATAGGCAATAACCAAAAGATACAATCTTTTCCAAATTGATGTAAACATTAAATGTCGATCAAGTCTTCTAAATGTTCTAAGTTTGATTGTAGTTATCTACCTCATCTAGGTACATGTCGTTCTTGGTTTTCTAACTCACTAAGTTCATATGCATCATAACATAACATAATTACTACGTCACGAGTTTTAAACCAAATTCACATTAACATAAATATTCTTTACGCAACACACCCAATGATATAAAATCAAATATTCAGATTAATCAACTAACATATGATATTCATTTTCAAAATAAATCATCATTCTTATTCTTTTTTGAAATAAATAAACCACTCTCATATCTCCCAAAACCAGCATATACTTTCCAAAAAAAATGGAAATATACATATAAAGGAACGAAAGAAATAGATAAACTTTTCCCATTGAATTATAATTTCCCTTGCTTATATTAGAACAAATAAACAATATAAAGATATTAATTAGTATATATCTCTCTCTATATATATACCCAAATTAATAAATTAATGACTAAACAATAATTATTATGCATTTGAATGTATACACCAATCAGAAAACAACAATTAATATATACTTATTAATATATATTAATATAAAATTATCACAATTAACATATATTTAAAACTATACATTAATTAATAATTAATATATAACTAATAAAATGTTTTAATTAAAACATTTTTTTTTATTTTTTTTAAAATCAAAATTTAAATTTAATTAAAAAAAAAAAAAAATTGTTTTAATAGCCACACGGTTTCTATCATTTCTCAAAAACCCAGAACTTTATTTTTACAAAATTTATACATAAGTTATAATGAAAAGTCATAAAGAATCCCAAAAAATTTCGTAGAAACCCAGTTTGTAAATTTGGAGATATTGTTGACATTCTAAAACAGCATAATAAAAACTTCTACAGGGGTTTCATTCTGGAACAAAATTTGGCAACATAACAACATGCTAGGGAAGAATTTTTAAACCAAAATAACTAAATTTTGACAGCATATCCATACTAAAAAAAAATTTACTCACAAATTGAAACACAAATTTAAGAAGGAAAATGAAGATTTCATTTCCAATCAGACAAACTAACTATCAAACCAGAGAGAATTCAAGAAATTTAGAGAGTTTCAAAATTCAGCAATACCAAATCAAAATCAAAATCAACCAACCTGCAAATGCTTTCCTGGAAGACAAATTGTAGAAGAGCCATCCCAAATTCTTCAAGCAAATCAAAACCCCCCAAAATTTGTATGCAAATTTCTCCTCCAAATGTCCAAACTTTTTCCATTAAAAAAAAAATAACTCTCTTAAAAAAAAAATCCCCAGCATGCATAAAAAATTCTTCTTCCCACAAACTGTCGGCTCCTTCCCGTGAACTCACCAAATAAAATAAATTAGAAAAATATATATGCAACCTAAACTTTTTAGGTTTTCCCCCAAAAATATTTTTCAATAATAAAATATTTAATAAAAGAGCATTTTGTTTTATTTTATTTTTAACTAAAAAAAACAAATAAAAAATGCTTTTCTCTCCCTCATGTAATTTCTAATTTTTCCTAACAACACAACTTAGCATTTTTTTTTAAGATTATATGAGGGTAAAATATATTGTTTTATTTATTTTTTTTATTTTTTTATTTTTAAAACAATATCAACATATTTTAATCTTGCTTTTCAAATTAAATAGATTTTCTTAATTAATAAAAAAAAACCTTTCTATTTTAAAAGGCCAAGAGATTAAATTAATTCTATTTAAAATTAATTTAAATCTTTCCTTTCCACAAACATAACTAAATAAATTAATCAATTAAAATTAATCATTTAATTAAACTAGCTACAAATTTAAATTGAGCAATTCTAAATAACGACTAATCGCATAAAGGAAACCAATTTAATTTAGTCCCTTAATTTTTTTTGCATAAACATAACTTAATCAAATAAATTAAAATAAAAAGTATTAATCACTCAATTTAACCACACACACAAAACACGCAATCCAAGAAAGCCAACCAAACAGACAACCTACATACCCAAACGAAAAAGGAACCCGACGGACCACACACGACGCTCACTTGATCATGACTAAGGTAAGATGAGGGTTTTACAACCACCTAATCCAAATTCTAAAGATGAAAAAGGTATACTCAACCCTGTGAATCCTGATGCAGACGAACCTCGCACCTAGGCAGTATTGTACCTGCAATTCTCCTACAACCATGAGTCACACAAGCATACATATATATACATATTCAATGAAGGTGTTAGCTCAAGATTTATAGCAAGAATTAGGGAAACAATTAAACTTACACAAGAATCAATGCAAAAGCACAATAACAGATATGCACAATATTCATATATCTAGTCTACAACATTACATAACGGTAATTTAACCATTTGAGAATGCCTCATAGGAAAATTCAACCAAAGTCAAACCAATTTTTTTACAAAGCTGACTAGGGTAGGGGCACTATAGATAAAGTCTCAGAGTACAAAATAATGTCAACTAACATATACAAACTCCCATCGAAGCAAGAATCGTAAGGGCTACAAAAAATGGGTGTGTCTAAAGAGCTACACAAAAAAAATATAGCTCTCTGCCTCTCCCTTGTCGCCAGGTGGTGGAGGACATGGAGCCTGCTGACCAGGGTCCTACCAAGGTGCCTAAGCTCCATCAGATCGAGCCATATACTATGAGTATGGTACAACCTATTGTGCTATTGGAACCACTATGCTATACACTACAACATAGTAGGCTACCTGACTCGTCTGATGGAGTACCTCCTACCGCAAAGTGTCTCGCTCTGCCCTCATCTCTGCTAGCTGTCGGTCTCACTCTACCAACTGAGTTTGTGTCACTATCAACTGTGACTACAGACTGGCCAAACGTGCTCTCATTGACCATGTTGTATCCACCCCTTGATCCCTCGTCGACTCTCCGCCTCCATCTCCACCTCGAACTCCACCCTGATCATCTCTCCTCTATCTCACTTGTCTCAGAGATACTCTCCTCCTCTCCTCCACCCTCTGTAACCCTAGATCCACCCAGTATTACACCAATAGCCCCTAGGGATCCACCCTCTCCTCTTTGTTGTTGCCTGCCACCAGCTGGCACCCTACTGCTACTAGTGCCAGGATCACCACCTGTCTGCCTTGGAGCCTCGGCTCTCTATCCCTACCTATGTCCCTATCCCTGTCCCTACATGAGGGCATCATCCTCAACCTCCTCTATACAAGGTGCCTACTCTGCGGGATCAATAAATCTCAGGAAAGGGTGCTACTAGAACCAATCCCTATACTAGGGCAATACCCCTGCATCTGCAATATCCTCTAAATAGTCCCACCTAAGCCATTGTAACCTAGTCAACTCCTGCATGCCTAAGGTGTATGATAGCCTCAAAGCCCATCCCCACCTCTCCTCATCTGCATAACATGCATATGCAGTAAACTCCTGTGAGATCCCTTGAGGTCTACCATACTGCCTCATCACTCGAGTAACAACAAACGACTTGACAACTATCACTGATCTGCCTATGAGAGGTTGGGTCATGAATAGTCCCTACGAACAGCTCTCCAATCATCCCAAGGATCCAGACCCATGTACGGTCTCCATATCATGACTATCAAGTCGTCTAGCTGTCGTCTCCAATAATCTGTCTTGCCTAGATGGGGCTGAGTAACATAACCAGAGTATCTATATACAATAGGTTGTTGTGGATCCCTGCCCTCATCTACAATTAGTCTACAAATTGGGAGGTGCTCCTAGGCCCATACCTGCAAAATCAGAACTCCTGCAGCCATACTCTTCCCCTCCCTATAAACGATCTCATGCATCTCGCGATACATGTGTGCCAAGATACAAGAACCCCATCCTAATCTCTGGGGGTGCTCCATAAGCTTGTTCAGCATCCTGCCCCATCTGCATAAAAAGCCTTGATGTCCCCTATCTAGCATCAGGAAGCAACCGATGAACCCTACCAAGATGCAAGCTAGTGGAAAGTCCTCACTGTACCTGGTCATCATCACGTCCCAACTAATCGACCACATAAGAATGTCTGCATGATGGAATACCTATCTCACAGCTAGTAGGCTAGGATGTTGTGCTGCATCATAGTCAACCTTATCCCCAACAAAAGGGATATGAAGAATCCTGTATATGTCCTCGGGAGTGATAGTCATCTCCCTAACTAGCAAATGAAACATATTATGCTATGAGTGAAACCTCTCTACAAGTGCGCTAAGCATACCATGATTCAAACGGATATCGGGCATCTCAAGTAGGTGAGTCAATCCGCACAAATCAATATGTATTTGGTCTACATCAGATAACTGGTGAACTAATGTCATGGTTAGTGGATATACACATCTGAAGAGAACATGAGGCAATCGAACCTGCAAAAATCAAACAACGGAGCATCAAAAAACATTTCAAATTAGCCTATAAGAAAAGTAAAACATCACACAAATCCAACTAAATCAATTTCAAAATCAAATTTTCAAGTTTGCACCTTCAAAAATACTCATTTTTTCTCAAACAACAAAACACAACAGAGGCAGTAACTTGTACGAGTTAGGAATGGGCATAGGATGACAAAATAGACTGATACGACACAAGACTAGCTCTAGGACAACAAAATGGTCTCTTTTGAAGGAGCTCATATGACACAAGGGTGTATGTGGAATGATAAAACTAATGAATTTAAACGATGAAAGAAATTAATGCAATTTGTCGTACGAGACAGGATCCTGCCTCGCACGACAAATCGACAAAACTCGACTTTTGCATGATAAAAAATTGAAAAAATTAACAAAAAAATTGAAAAATGAAATGATAAAGAGGCTTAAGATCGATCACTTACCGCTGGCTCATAGTTTTGAGGTTGATTATGTTATCTCTGGCACTCAAACCGATGCTCATGTGTGGGAACCACCATTTTTCTTTGCAGAAGGTTTTTTGCATTTTCAAACTTGGGAGGTTAAAATGAATTTAAAATGACACTTTCATCCCTTATATAGCCAAAACCCTAATTTTTCAACTTGCTCCGATGGACATGAAAATTGTACCCTTAGCTAATTTTCCCGTCTTGATTCCATTTTCGAGATCGTTCTCCAAGTCAATTTCACAATTTGGACCACTTAGCACTTTCATCAAAAGCTCAATCTTTCTTCAAATTTGCGCTCAATTTCACATCAATCATCACCAAATTTTCAAATATTCCTCTGAATAATTTGTGCTCAAATCATTATCATTTTCAACAATTGCCTAAAATCATGTACTCTCACTATCTTTTGATTTCACTCCCGAGGGGGCATACTCATGACCTCATATCTTCAAAGTCGAGAAATTTTTTAAATCTTTATCAAAAGTTGAGCAAAAATCTTTTTCAAACTAAAGAAAATCAAATTCTTATTGCTAAGGGGCATTTAGCTTCATCGCTTCATATCAAGTTGAGATCTCTCGATCATCTGAATCGAATCAATCGCTAGGGGCATTATCAGTTTCAATGCTTCAAATCAAGCTAATATTTGTCTTCATATGAATCAATCTCTTAACATTAATCAGTTTCATCGCTTTTCATCAAGCTGGTTATTCGTTTAAACTCAATCAAGGGTTTAAAGAAGTATCTTTGATCACATGCTTTATCTAAGCAGGTGTACACCTTCATCACTTCAAATCAAGCTGGACAGTTTATCTTCGCTCATCGTGTCTTGATCCATCAAGTTCAAGTTTGGTATCTTTGCTCTTTGTTGTTCTTAGTTCAATCAAGTTTGGGATCGGTTTCACTTTAATCAACTCTGTTCAGCTTCATTGCTTCAAATCAAGCTAAAGACCTTGCTCTTCATCTGGTTTGTGATCAATCAAGTTCAGAACTGGTATCTCCTAGACATCAACTATTCTTTGAACCAACGCACTACTCGCACATTAATTCAAAGAGTGGCAAATGTTATACCCTAAAAATGGTCATCTAAACCATGGGCCCCTAATCTCGACAACATCACCAAGGACCTAACCAAAGGCAATTAAATCAACTTTAAGTACTTAAATAATTCTTTAATCATTAATCATGGCAAATCAATCGCTCAATATTTATTTAATTAATTGAATTATTCCAAGAAAATCACTTTGATCAATAATCTATTTAATTTATTAAATATCCTAGCATATTTAATTAATTAATAAATTTTCCATTTAATCGTGCAAAAAAGAATTAATTTATTACAAAAGAGGAATCAATATGCAAAGAAAGAGTTAAATTGAAAATAAATAAAAGAATTGAATTGAGAAAAATCAAACTTGAGATATTATTCATTTTTCTAAATTGAGATTAACTTGAAATCAGAAAAACAATTAAATTGAATTATTAATCATTCTCCAAAATTAGAACTCAAAGCCTTTGAGAAAAAGAAGTTCAGTTGCATTTGAAAAGACTCTTTCTTGAATAAATCAAATAATCACATGGAATTATCTATTTTTATCACAAGTGCATGGAATTATTTAATTCTATCACCAATGCAACTCAAACTTATAATTTGAATGCATTTCAATTAAGCTATAATTAGAATCTATCTCGAAGTTAACTAAATCTGTTTTCTCAATTATTTCCGTTAATCCTAAATTGAGCTTTTTGCTTGATCTCTCTTGTGAATTTCTATAAATTCAGCCTTCAGCTCTCATTCAAAACACCCTGGAGATTTACTATTATACACTTTTTGCTCTCGAGTCATTGAATATATTGTGCTTGCTTTTTTTGAGATTATTGCATCTTAGTTTAGCTTTTTGCATATTTATTTTATCCATGATTTCTTGAATCCATGATTGCTTGAATCTTTCATCCATCTTCCATCTATTTAGCTTAAAATCATGATCATATAGATTAAATCCTTCATCTTGGTGTAGTCTAGTCATTGGTATTGCTTATACAAATCTAAGAGCAATCTTATACTCGCATCTTTTAGAAGGCAATTAGTCAATTTGTTATGGTTTTCATATTCATGCTTATATCTATCTAACCATACATGTAATGACTTAATTGAAGTGTTGTGTCTTGCAGCTTACAGACTTATTTCACTTTTTCACACACACACATAGGTCATCAAGTAGCATATGTCCATATAGTCAAGCATCATCATAAACATCTGAAATATAAAATAGAGTCATAGTCCTAATCTAAACCATCATAAATGAGTTTATAAAAGTCTATCAAATAAAAGACAAGTCGAGGAGGGACACTATATCCTCCCCCCCTTTTCCTAGGCTTACTCATGGAAACCTAATAACAAATAGGGGTAAAGCTCTCTCATCCACACTGCATCCTCCCAAGTAGCTGAAGAATCATCATTCAGATCCCACTGGACCCTTACCTGCTTTATGCTTTGACCTTTGAGGAACATTTCTCGATGTTGAAGAATGTGCACAGGCTCCAAATAAAGTTGTCAGTCCTCTACATGTAATGCATTCCAATCCAAAATATGAGACATATTAGGATGATATAGCCTCAAAACATAAACATGAAACATATCATGGATGTGGGACAAGCTAGGCAGCAAGGCAAGGTGATAAGCCATAGGACCAATCCTCTCCAAAATATCAAAATATCCAACAAAACGAGGTGCCAACTTAGAGCCTTTTCCATAATGGATTGAACTCTTTCATGGGTGAACTCTCAAGAATGCCTTGTCACCTATAGTGAACTGCTTGTCCACTCGATGTGCATCCACATACTTCTTCTATCTATTTAGTGCCTCTACCAAATGCTCTCTAATGTGAACCACCTACTACTCCATATTCTACAACATCTATGAACCAATACGCACTTTGTCCTCCAAACGATCCCAACTCAAGGGTGTACGACATGGTCTACCATACAAAGCCTAAAAAGGAGACATACCAATAGAGTTGTTATAACCATTATTATATGCAAACTTCACCAGATAGAGATAATCCTCCTAACAAGATTTTAGATCCATGACATACATCCTCAACATATCCTCCAAAACCCGATTAACCTGCTCAGTTTGACCATCTATCTCAGGATGATATGTCAAACTAAAGTTCAACTATGTCCCTAAACTATTGTGAAGGGAAGTCCAAAAAGTTGATGTGAACATTGGATCATGATCTGATATAATCCATCAAGGTCTACCATGCAACCTCACTACTCCCTCCATGAAAATTTGAGCTATTGTTGTTGTTGCATATGAAGATCTGATCAAAGAAAAGTGTGCCACCTTGGTCAACCTATTGACAGTGACCATAATAGCATCATGACGATGAGAAGACATAGGAAATCCAATTATAAATTCCATAGATATGATATCCCATTTCCATCTTGGAACCAAATTCAACTATAACAAACCTGCTGGATGTTGATGTTCTCCCTTCACTCGCTGACACTCCAAACAACATGACACAAAATCTATAAGATCTCTCCTCATATCGGCCCAATAGTACAACTGTCTCAAATCCATGTGCATCTTCTTAACACCTGGATGTACCGAGTAAGGTACACGATGTGCCTCTGACATGATCAAATCCCAAAGATTGTGTGAAGGTGGAACATAAACACGTCCCAAATGCCTGAGAAGACCATCTGACTCAACTGAATAACTTTCATATCTGGCTTCAAGAGCTCTACCAGGGGCAACCTCTGCACTAACTTCCTCATACCACGCATCTAAAGGAAGGGAATTGAGGATATGACTCCTCAAATCCACACTAAGAGACACTATCTAAATCTAATGCCTCATGTGGCTCAATGCATCTACTACCACATTCTCCTTACCCTGGATGTATTTTACCTCAAAATCATACTCGCACAAGAACTCCATCATTTAGCTCTACTTAGCATTCAAATTCAGCTACGTGAAGATGTACTACAAACTGCAGTGATCACTATGCAACTCAAATCGATTCCCAAGAAGAAAATGCCTCCATCTGACCAAAGCATGAACCACTATCGCTAACTCTAGATCGTGAGTAGGGTAATTCAACTCATGATCTTTGAGTTTATGCGACTCATACACAATCACACGACCATCTTGCATCAACACTACTCCAAGACCCTCCAAAGAAGCATTTGTGCACACTATGAAATCTCCTAAAGGATCTAGCACTACTAGAATAGGTGCACTAGTCAAATGCTCCTTAAGGATCCAAAATGTTGTCTCACATTGCTTTGTCTAAACAAAATTCTTCAATTTCCTCTAAAGAGAAGTGATAGGATGGGCTATCCTAGAGAAATCTTGAACAAACATGTGATAATATCCTACAAGACCCATGAAACTACAAACTCACCCACATTAGTCATTGTTGGCCAATAAACAATCACCTAAATCTTAGAGGGATCAATTGCAATACCCTATCCTGAAATCACATGGCTAAGATACCAAACCTCTGAGTGGAAGAACTCACACTTTTCCATATTGGCATACAACTGATTCTCTCAAAGGCACTATAAAACCTATCATATGATCCTCATGCTCCTCAACTGATCTTGAATATACCAAAATATCATCTAGAAACACAAGCACAAATCTATCCAAATAGGTCCTAAAAACACCATTCATCGAACTCATAAAAACTAATGGTGCATTTGTGAGACCAAAAGGTACCACTGTAAACTCATAGTGTCCATATCTAGTATGGAATGTTGTGTGATGAATATCTACCTCATGAATCCTCAACTGGTGATACCCAGACTTAAGATCTATCTTAGAGAAGACCTTTGCATCCTTAACTTGATCAAATAAATCATCTACCCTCGGCAAAGCACATCGTTTATTCACCATCACCTTATTAAGTTGCCTATATTCGATGCACGAGTGAAGAGATGCATCCTTCTTCTTCACAAATAACACAAGTTCATCCCATGGGGACACACTAGGATGAATAAATCCATTAGCTAGCAACTCCTCTAACTACAACCTCAACTTGCTCAACTCCTGAGTAGTCATACAATAGGGAGCTTTAGAGATAGGCTCAACTCATGGCACCAAATCAGTCCGGAAATCAATATCATGCTTGGGTGGCATGCCCAAAATCTCACTAGGAAAAATATATGCAAACTCCTAAAGGATGGGATGATGTTGAAGAAGATCATTTGAACTCTCTCCTTCATCCACATCATTCACCCTCACTACAAACAATTGGCAACCCTTACGCGCACACCTCTTCATCTGCATAGCAAAAATCATGCAGAGAGAAATAGGTCTTTGAATACCCATTATCTCCACACTCTTCCCATTATCATCCACATACTACACTCTCTTACCCCGACAATCAATCTGAGCTTGATGAGACTCAATCCAATTCATGCCATGCACAACATCATAGGATCCCATAGATAAGATATGAAGATCCATTGTGGTATGGCAACCACCCAAAACTAAAGAAAAACCAAGCATAAGGGAATCCACTACCACCTTGGACCCTGTAGCTAACCCTACCTACCACCTATCATCTGGCTTTGCCACATTAATCCTATATCACTCTACTAGAAAAGAGGAAATAAAGGAATTTGAAGCTCCTGAATCAAACAACACTATGCAAGAGATACCACCTATCTCACCTATGGTCTCAACAACTGTTGTCTGGTGCTCAGCCTGATGGTTATCAATTGTCGCAAATATATGATGAGATCTACTTGCATCTCCACCTACAGGCTCAGAAGTAGTTGGCTTATGTCTTGGCATCTGAGTAGTCCATTGGCGGTAATGAGTAGCAATGTGTTCTGGCTGCCCACATGAAAATCAATCTCTCCTACCAAATCCTCTACTCACTAGAGTAGCACTTGACTATTGAACACTGTCTCTACTAGAAGATGGCTAAGAACTTTGTGTTGGTTGAGAAGGAGTAGTCCTCCTATCATGCTGAAGATTGTGACTCTTGTCAACCTAAAATCTAGCACCACGCACAAAGTTCTGACCCTGAGAATGCCTCCTCTTAAACCACGACAGAAAGAAAAAGGATAGCTCCTAGAAACACCTGAAGACTACGGTTGAGTACCTCTCATAATAGATCCTATAACTAGAACACTAACTGTCTGTCCACCTATTGCACCACTTGAAACTAAATCAATATTCTCCTCTGCTATCTATGCCTTCTCCACAGCCACCTCCAAAGTCTTAGGTTCATGCATCTGAACCTCACAACTAATATGATCAATGAGACCTCTCACAAAATGTTGAATCAGCATTGGCTCATCATCAACTATCTCAACAGATTACCTAAGCTCAAAAAACCTACACTCATATTGTTCCACTATCATCCTCTGTTGTCTCAAATCATGGAACTCATCAACCTTCCTTTTTCTCCAATAATCTGAAAGAGATCAAACTCGAAACCACTCAAGGAACAACTCCCAAGATATTATCACTATGTCCAAATGTAGCTTCTACTCCTTCATATGCCACCATGTCATCAAAAAATCATGAAGATTCATAATCACACACCTTGCCTTGGTGCTACTGCTACACAGGTGCATAGAAAAACACCTACCCAAGTCCAATAGCCAAGTCTCTACATCCATGTCACTGCCTAAGCCATCAAAAGTAGGAGGGCAAGACCTCATTAGATCTCTCATGTGACTAGTTGTAAGCACCTCTTGATCCACCTCTACTCTCCTCCTAGGAGAATGTGAATGCTCTCTCTCCTGACACTCTAAATGATGAGACTCCTCCTGCTAGTTCTCCTCCTATCTTGGTCCTTGGTGACCAAGAAGCTCCTGAAGCACATTCACCAACTGCATAATCACATCACCTCCAAGCTGATTCTACTACTACTACTTCTCATCATGGTGTGACTCTTTAGAAACCTCAAGGCGAGGATTCTGATGAGTACCCATGCGACCAGCACGACCATGACCTCTACCCCTAGAAGGCATCTTGTCTAAGCAAGACACAAATGAGGCTATAATCTAACAAACTAGGGCAGCTAAAACAAAAACAAGAAGGGATAAAACCGTGGGGCCACCTCATACTAAACGCTAACATGCACAATAGGCTCACATTTAACCAAAGTACCCAATGTATGAACATGGGATCTGATACCAAATGTAATGCCTGCCAAAATACCCTAGTGAAATAAAGAAACTAACATACTAATGGAGATATATTTTTTTTAAATAACATCTAATACAACACATATTATTTAATCATTATGAACATGAATCAAAACACATAAAACTAATTACGTAAGCAGAATAATATATCACCACTATCATCTCCGTAGGATATCTCAACGTCATTACTTATATAAACAACATAAGCAATAACAATCTACTCATTTTTATTACAACACTTAAGATATTCCCTACCAATGCAATACTCTAACTCCTAACTTTCATGATATGCTTACTTTCAATGCAACAGAATCCATATTCGTTAAGTTCATTTTATATACCAATTCCAAAGTTATTAATTCCCTTAACCATTTCTTTACTATCATGAACACATTTTCTTCTTATCCTTCAACATGAACATAAATATAGATGTCATCTACATAAGAACAATATTATTTACCAATTGTAATTCCCATATTATGAAAATTCCATTTACATGAATTCCTTTTAACATTAAGTACTACAACTCATCCATTAACCATAGATTCCTTTCTAACTATTACAATTATCCATAACAACAATTCCAATACAAACATCCAATAACACAAATTCACTTCATTTCAAGATAGATCATAACCATCTAATGACATGATTCCATTTCTTCACAAGAATAAATGCATAATACATCTCAATATTTATCTCTACAATCATATACCAAGTCCTAAGGCAACATCCACTATAACAAATACATGAACTATACATCAAGAGCATATCTCTCCAAATACATAATCTCATCTACATCTTTTACAAGATATTTACATTAAATTACCATGATATCAAATACATCCATTAGCTACAATAGTCATCCATGAGATGCAATGAAGACGAATCCACATCCACGCATGAAGAAACTAACAAAGACATCCCAATGGAAGAAGGCATCAACTACTCAACCATATGGAACCAAAGGAACCACCCCCCATGCTACGAAATGACACAAGGTCCCAACACACACTCTAGACCTAAGTTGACACCTAAAAGTCAAAGAGACTCAATAGTTATATCACTTCAACAATGCATAATCATATGTCAATCACAAGATAATCACAAATATAAACTACCAAAGGTGTACCAACCAATCAAGATAGAATCACGAATCAAAAAAAGGACACATGTAGGAGTGGAGTGTCATTACATGCTATCCTCCAAAACATAAAAGAACTTCTCTAAAAGGCATAATCCAAATAGACATGTGGATCCATCTCAACCTATGAGAGAATCAAGGGAGATTGACTTTCCATCGCAATGGCCTTCCGAATCTTATCCTAAACCATCCTCCTTAGGATCAAGTCTTGGGGCTCACAACTATTAATTATTTTGATTAGATGAATCCTAATTACCCAACCCAGCTAATTAATTATTAATATTATCACTTTTATACAATAAGGAAAACTTTCAATGTGCCCTGGTAGTCTAGACTCTAAGCAACCTTACAAGGAACCTCTTAGTAGCCTATCTCTCATGACCCCGATCATCACATGAAAGCCCAATCCCCCTAACATGTTCCCAAAACAACAATTACAACAAGGAGGCTCAAATAAACATCCAAAAGAATCAACAACACATAAGAGAACATAGCCATCAATATCAACCAGGAGCCTCAATGCAAAATAATGAATCAAAAGCCATAAACATGAAGTGATCCTCAATAGCAAGGCTTATCGACTCGCCGAAGCAAAAGCAATAAATTTAACCTCACAACATGGCTTATAAACATGTTGGAGAAGCATCAAATCTCTACGACAAGTCATATCAACTCATCAAAACATAAAACCATAACAAATAGAAAAATCTGATAAAATTTCAATGCTGGAAAATATCAGAAACCTCAACATAAGCCTCTGGTATAAAGACAGAATGAAAAATTCATCACAGATAAGGAAAACTAGGAAAAACACCTAAACTACATAGACTATCACATATGATATGCAGAGTAGCTCATATGAATAACTCTACAATGCATATACAACCTCTGACAGTGCATATGAAACATGAAATAGTGCATATAACAAATGATTCAACACATATGCATAATAGAATTGTGCATACAATCAACAAAAAAGCACATATGAAATTTAAAGTGGTGCATATGACAAAATAAATAGCGTATATGATATATACTCTAGCGCATTTGAAAACTCAAAAAACTCTTCATGAAAAATCTAGAAATACTTCAAAAATAAAATCATAAAAAAAAACTAAGTCCCGAAATCATACATAAAAGAGATGCCCAAACTTAAGGAAATAGATGAAATAAACAGAACTTCAATCCATAGACTATAGTAGAAGAATTCATGAATTAAAACAATCATGGTTCTGGGGAGACAAGTCTCAGGTAGAGACACGAGAACAATATAAGATTCCAAAAAACTCTCAGAACAAATTCCATGCTCAAAAATGACTATTTGATGTAAAATCCCCAATTACAATAACCATACACAGACTCATTGCAAACACAAAAGGATAGCTTCTAGCAATGTCTAGCAAAGGAAATACACAAAGAAAGAAACCAAAACTCCTGAATTTAATAAACACCAATAAAAAACCTCCAGACAAAATCAAACTAATATTTAAAAGAGAAAATGACAAGTAGAGATCCAACAACACCAAATTAAAAATCCACAGTGTCGGCCATTCACGAAAACTCACAACCAATAGGAAGAGTTAATTTTTCCCCAAACTATAGTTTTAACCATAAATTATAAATCACATAAAATAAATTAAAACCCAAACTATATAAAATAAATGTATTTCCCAAGTTCCAGAAAACAATCATTCTGCATACACAGTGCAAACAAGCTTTCTGAAAAATAAATGCACAGGGATAAATCTCCAACCCAGAGAAAAGAGTGATGGAATGACAATCTGATGAAGTTCCCTTTCACCCCACTCCTTCTAGAAGCCTCTTGATACTTGTCACCATGGAGATGACAATGTTCCCTTTAATCCAGCCCCTTTGCCAACTTCCTCCAATTTAACCATTGATATCTTCATATCAATCTTGACCGTTGATTCTTGCCACATCACACCTAGCCTTGGGAAATCCTATAAATAGACCTCATTTTGGAGCACAGAGGGTCCCAACTTCATATCATGATTGCATATCAAAATTCATATCATGTTTGCATATTGATTGATTCATCTCATTTGCATTGTTTCTAGTTTATCATCTTTAGCAATGTTATCTTGCTCAATCTTAGCTTAATTTTCTTATCATGTAGCTTAATCATGATATTCTTGCTAGATCATGCATCTTCATCATTTAAATCCTCCATCTAAGTGTAGTCAAGTCACTGGAATTTGCATAATCAGATATGAGAGCAAAATTCATACTCGCATTTACTAGGAGGCAATAAGTCGATTAGCTATGGTTTTATCTTTCATTGATTTAATTCACTAACCATTCTTGTAATGATTTATTTAGTGCATTGTGTTTGTAGGAATAGGTACACTTCATAGAGCATGACATTTTGGCACCCACCGTGGGGCCAGAAACATCATTTTTGGCCTCTTAATCTTCAGCAAACTTCATCTCTGTCTGTCTCTGGTTCAGAAATTCGTACGAGTTGCCTTTTTAGCTCGTACAAACTTCCTTTTAGCTTCGGACAACACCTCATCCTAACTCGTACTAAGTAAAATTATGACTCGTACGAGCTTTTACATTACAAATTCTTTACTCGTACTAAGCATAATTCTATGTCGTACGAGTTCATTTTGGTCTCTGTGCGAAATCTAAAGTTCTATTGTGCTAACTGGAAAATTGTGTCGTACGAGTCTTTGTCTCTATAATTTTTAACAGATTACATTTTAAAGTTTTCTGGTTCTAATATGATATTTTCTAACACTAACCTTGATCTATTTGTGAACTTTTTGACAGCCTAACTCTTTCATGCAGGACGCTTGTCAAAGATACGCTTGTCAAAGACAAAATTCAAAACAATCAATGACTACTAATGAATCTATTTTGCAGGTTGCCTATGAATTCAACTAAACTTTGTGTATTCATTAAAGTTTTCTAGGCACACTTCAATTTTGCTAAAGGAAATGAACAATCATGTCTTATGTGCTTGTGATGATAGGCGAGTATGATCTCACCTTTCTTAGGTGATCAGAAATGTAGACTCATCTTTTTCTTTCATTAGTTCATTTCTTTAGCAGGCCTACCCTCTCGAGGAGTAATAACTCTTAGCCCTTAAGGCCGGTGAGAGGGGAACGACCTAAGTGGGAATGGATAATGCCAAGTAATCCAACCCACTATAAAATAAATGTGTTTTTGATGAAAATCAAAGCAATGGCAGTGCTCGGGAATAGCTCTCCTCCGTACCTTCGGGTATATAAAACCTTCATTTTCAAGGCTGGGAGACCTCTTAATTGAGTTTATACACTAACGCGCCAAACGGAACCCTTACTAGTGTCGGTTAAAATAGAAGCTACGTGATTCACCTTCGAAAGGGTGATAATCTTTGTGCAAGAGAGATAGTAACTCTCCCAAGACACTTGCCATATCATGCCCCCATTAGCATTTGGAGTTGGATAATATGGCATTGAGAATCTATTGCGTGACACTCAACGGCCCTATTCTGATTAGCTATTGGGTGTGTACCTAAGTCAGCAAGAAAAAATTTTCATTCTCAGCTAACTTCCTTAGGGTTTAGCTTGATTGGAGTCATTTATCACATCACATGTTTGCTGTGTATTCATCCCTAAATGAGAAAATCAGACACCTAAAAACTGGAAAACATCAACAAAACATCATTAGAATTCAAAGATCAAAATCAGAAAAACAAACACTTTTTACCATTCTCTGCAACCTGTCATACGAGCTTTAATTCTCTATAGTATGATTCATAATCTCTGTCAGACGAGTTAACTTGCATAAAATCATTTGTTGTACTATCTACTATCCTGTGTCATACGAGTTGTTGTTGTTTATATGAAAAACTTTGTTCTGTCGTATGGCTCTGTATCTTGTGTCATCGTTATTGTTAGGATTCCCAAAGATACTAAGAGGGGGGGTGAACCAGTATCTAACCGGTATATTAATTTTCTTAACTTATAACATGAAAAGCATATTAAAATTGTGTACTAGTAAACCATAAATAATGCAACAAATAAGAATAACAACCACAACATGAAAACCACACCATAACACAATATTTTAACGAGGAAACCCGGTGTGGGAAAAACCTCGGTGGGATTTGTGACCCACAATATTCTCTTACTGGCCAATAAGGGAATATTACTATTTACAATAGGGGCCTGCACATGCAGGAAGGCCAAGTGCCTAGAGCTCACTGCTCAGATACAAAAGAAGTCACACTGACTTACAAAAATGGATTATACAAATCCAATGTCTTGTTCTTGCTTCAGATTAGCATCTACTATGCCAGATTGAGTACTGGTTTAAGCTCTGCTACATACATAAACCCTTATCCAATAATTCGCATATTAGGTCTGTTATTATCTTCCCATACTTTGCCTATTAAATGATCTACAATGATCTCATACATATATGAGTCATATTACAATCTGCCCTGTCGGCTTACAAAGATTTTACAATTAATTACAAAATATGTTTATACAAAATTCCTATCAGTCAGGGTGTCGATAATCTTCTTTTCGAGTGTTGGTGATCTGTATGTTGGTGTAGAGTCTCTTGGCCGGTATCACAATATTGTAAGGTTGCCATCAATGACAATACCTTCAATCACCTACAATTTCTTATTGGAGTGTGCATTTTCCAACAATCTCCCCCTTTGGCATTGATGGCAACACTCATGAGAAAAATCCAAAAGTGTCCAAAATGATGTCCAAAAAGAATCTGCCAAAGTATCTTACCAAAATTGTGTTGTCAAACAAATGTATGCTCCCCCTAAGCTGATGATGTCCTGTTCTGATCATTTTTCTCATCTCACTACTCCCCCTTTGAAATCAATAACAAAGGTTGTCATTCGCTGTCAGTGGAGTCCTGCCTAGATTCTTGTAACTGGTGGGTTACAATTTGGAAAATATCTATCAAAACCAAATTTAAACTACCGCTGAATCTTTTGCTATCTTGTAATGCCTCTTGTGTTCTCTGAACTGTATCGGTGAGTATGTGTATTTTCTATTCCGGTGTCTTAAGTCTGGGAACCAGAGCCTCTAAAATTTCTTTTCTCAAAGAAATGAGGTAATCTAGTTTAGTACCAAGTTTACATTTTAATCTTTTTGCCTTATCCTTTATTTTCTCTTTGTCCTTCTCTAATTTCTCAATTTTCTCTTCTAGATCTGCAATTTTCTTTTCTATCTCCAAAAGTGAATCTGATGTACCTATTAGATTGTCAGCAATATTGTTAATATCATCTTGTGCTTTGCTGATTTCCTTATCTAGGTCTTCTGTTAGAATATTTGTTTTACAAGTGTCTCTATATAGTTTCTTGAAATCAAAAATTGTCTCTCCTAGTTTTGGTAATAAGGTGTCCATTTTCTCCTTGTTCTTCTTCACAATTTCCTCAAATAATTTCTCTTTTTCCTTAATCATTCTCTCCTTGAATGTGTCCTCATTTATTTGATCAACTGTCAAAATATTGTAAGTGATGAATTTAGACAATGTGTCTAGTTGACCTAAAGAATCCTTATTATCCACAATGCACTTTGGTGCTATCAATCTATTGTTACTGTTTTAAAATGGGTATGCTTTTCCCATAGTTGGCTAGGTCTATGAATTTTTGAGTCTGATGTCGCCCATGTTCTTTCAAATTGTTTTAAATCCTAAGGGGTTCAGGGTTTAGGTTTTAAGTTGCTTCAATGTCTGAGAAAAACCCCTTTTAATTCTAATTTGACATTACTTTATTCACTTAAGTGATGGGTCCCTTAGTCATGAAAGTGTCCCCCCCTTGTCATTTACCTAGGCAGTCCCTTTAATTGTTTTAATTTTCACTTTTAAATCTGCCTTTTTCTAATGTTCGTCAGGCCTTGTAAGCATCGTGCAACTCTCTATTGGTCTGATGACCCACATTGATTCGCGACTAAAAAGTGCTCACAACTTAACTATCGCGAAGTAGTGAAAGGCAAAAGGTGGACCCGGCATATAGGTTTGGACTAGAGCTAAACACCGATCAAGTTCCATCTAATCGGATGGATAGTGTGGTTTCATGAGATGAAGGTGAATGTGTTTTAGCCTTCGCGAAGCAGCAAAAAGGTTTGGCAGGACCCAATGGTGATGACTTCTTCCTTGGCTAAAAGGTGATCAGGTTTGAAAGAGATCAACGGCTCGCGTTGATTCACAGCTGGGAGATGCTCGCAGTTTATTCATTGTGAAGTAGCAAAAGGTTAATGGGCCCAAGCAAGGAGGTTTATAAAAGGCTTAATAGATGCGCAGGTCCCCAAGATCTAAAGGTCAGTGCAATTTCGTGGGATAAAGGTGATCGAAAGTTAGTTTTCGCGAAGTAGCGAAATGACATGGCATTCCAAGTAAGGAGTCCAGCTGGTTTGAGTGGCAAATAAGGAAATGACATGTGGCCGAATGTTAAAGTGATTAATGAAATAAATTTGAGGACTCAGCGGTGGGCCCAAGGAGGTGTGTCATACTGTGAATAAAGAAGTGACCTGTTAAACACAGGTGGCAATGAAAGAAGTGGATCCCGCTGAATTCTTTCAGCGAGTAAGAAGTTGACACGTTAGGGATCAAATGCCAGGTGGATAAAGATGAGTTAGAGGACCCACGTCTGCTAGTTTTCAACAAGATTAAGAAATGAGAAAGTTCCTGACATCTGATAGCTCGCGTAGTTTCGTGAAGGTAAGATGCAAGCAAGATAGTCATTACGAAGTTGCGAAAAGGGCTATTGGGCCCAAAGGGCAGGCTAAGCACGAAGTTAAAGGCCGATCAACTCTATTTTGATCCAACTGTTTTCGTGGTTTTGTAGCCGCAAGCTAAACAAAAATTAATGTTCGTGAAGTCACGAAAGACAGGTGGAAGTCACACTAGGGTGTGACGTGGCGTAACAGCTACTACTTTTGTGAAGCTCGAAAGGGATGTGTCAAGTGACATGTGGTTCTAAAAGGTGGTTGAGGGCCCACCCAAGTGTAACCGGCGGTTATGTGGGAATATTGAAAGATAGCACATGGCAGATCCAGAGTGGAACCCAAGCAAGTTTCCAAGGCTAATGGTCGACTGCCATGTGGCGTTTATTAACCGACAAACAAGTAGGGTAAGTGATTCCCGGATAAAGGGCCCATTTAAAAGGCATTCATCTCAAGATTGATCCAACGCTTCTCATTGTTTCGTGGCCCGAAGATACCCACAGATTAACCTCAGCAAAATGGGAAAAACCACTAGCCGTCAAGATGAGGCTCAGTTAGTTAAAAAGACTGACGGTCCCGGTTGGAGTTAAAGTCTGGGTGATTTGAGTTAGATCTAATGCTTGGCGTAGCTTCACGAAGGAAAAGTGCTCGATTGTTAAGGCCTGCGAAGTGGCGAAAAGGAGGCAGGGCCCGACACTTAAGCAGAGAGATTAAGTGGAGATAAAGACTGGTTAAGTTCCATCCGATCCAATGGCTAGCGTTGCTTCACGAAAGAAAAGAGCATGGGTTTTATGTTCTGCGAAGTAGCGAAAGAGCGAAATAGAGAAAATACACAGGCATGTTATGACCCGTTGGAGCCAATTTTTTAAATTCTTCCATGAATTCAATTATGAAGGGACGACCGAAGCATGCAGTATCAATATCGCAGTTAAGAACCCGATTACCGTATATGGTCTCACATCAATTGAATGTAGGCATCATTTCAAAGTTTGTTGTAGAGCGATTTTCTTCAGGCAAACATTCAGGTTTTTTGTGCTTTTCTTGATAACTTTGCTTTGCTCTTAAATCTTGCCATATGAATTACTTTGTTAAAGGTCTGTGCTAGTTGCTAGTGGTGTAGTTGCTTGTCCAAAATGGCACCTAGAAGAGAATTAATAGGGAAGGTGAAATACCAAGACCGAAATATATGTGATGATTTTTTAGAACAATTAACTATGTCCACCAATGCTAGGGCTAAGATCAAAGAGATAGTACCCAAACACCCTCATCTGAAAATTGGAGATGGCCTGTATGATAAGGGTAATTGGTTGAGAGACCCTAAAATAGGAATATCAAGTTTAGGATTATTCAAAGTTGGTTTTGTTCAGAGAAATTCCCCAGCTCATTTAAATGGCATATGGGAGCAGGATGTAGGAAAGCTTGTGGTCCCAGGTGTTTTTATGGATGTAGACCTGTTAGCCCTGATTGCACAGAATTATGACTTTGTGGCAAGATGCATCAGGAACATAAAGGGATCAGTCCTGATCGAAATCATTGAAGATGAATTTAGGAAATTCTTTAAACTAAGTGAGTCTTCCAACTTGTTAGAGCCTATTAACTTCAAATCATTAGCCTAGATTTACAACGCACAAAGGGATCATCTTAGGAATGGCCCATTGAGTGAATTCTTTGTAAAGATAGGGGAGTTAACAGTTGTAGGCCCCAACACAATGGAACCATTCTCCCACAACTTATTCACTTTGAGAGCTAAGGGTATGTATTGGGCATTATGCCAGATCTTTGGAGAAGATGCTGAAAAGAATATGCCAACCCATTATATGCTGATGATTGCCCAAATTTTGAACCCTTCCTTGGCCATCACATTTGATTATGCTTCATACCTTGTTGATGCAATTCATAAAGGGCTAGTAGGAATCAAGAATGGTAAGGTTGACAAGCCATTTGGATGGTATTCCATGTTAATGCACATGTTCCTGTTCAAGGGTGCTAATTACTTTGCAAAGGAGATGGACCTGGTTAAGGTCAAGGATAAAGAAGAGATGCCAGTGCAATTGTGGAGTACTATTTTATCTTGGGATAGGGAGGATGCAAGTTATCTGAAGTTTGATAAATGCTTTGCATCTAAAATCAGAATCCTCTTATGCAGAGAAAACCCTAGAATACCTAAGGCTCTTTTGGATTTTATCAGACCTAAGGAGTTTGCAGAGGATATCAAGATTGCTCACAATTGGGGAGATGTCTATTTGTACCCTGTGTCTACTATTTTTATAGTGTTTGGATTTAGAGGTACCCCCTATTTACTACCCTATCAGATCCCATTGAAAATAGGGATTGCAAAAGTACTAAGACAAATTGGAGGAGTGCAAGAGGCTGAGTTGACTAACAGGGGTAAAGGGACAATTTTCCCAACTGTTACCATGGCCCACCATTTTGTAATCACTAAGGGTGGATGGAAATTTTTTGAAGAATTCTTTAATCCATATAGGTTGTCAACTGTAGTGTCAAGATGTGCAGACCCCGAGGACTTCTTCAATGGCATGTTCAGGAAAAGAGTAGTGTGTAGAGGTAGGCCTCATCAATTTCAGTTCCCAAAGGATTTGATCAAAAATGAATTTAGCTTAGATGAGTAGAAATTGAGGAAGGAGAAGTGGGTTGCATATAAGAAGGCCCTTTATTTTGTCCATCAGTTTGACACCGGCTATGACCCTCTTTCTAGCTTCACTCCATTTGAGGAGAAGATAAAGTTCCTGATTCTTTATTTTGAAGACCTCATGCAGACCCTAAAAGAGAAGAGGGAGGCCATAATGCAAAATGATCCTAATAAGGTTAAGATGGTCTTGGCCAAGCCTACTTTTGCTAAAGCAATCCCACTAGGTGACTATGTAATGCATAGGAGGTCAAAGTACACTGTAATGATGCTAGTGACAGGTGAGCCCTCCACTTCAAAAGGGAAAAGGAAAATTGAAGATGTCATTGACATTCAAGATTCCCCTAAGAGGCAAAGAGTGGGAAAAGAAATTGAAACTGATGAGCCTCAATATTCTCCATCTCTTTCTCCTATCCACATTGGAGATGAACAAGCTATGGCTAAGCAACTATTGCAGTTAGGGAGTCTCGGTGAGATTGCCTATACCTATGAGGAGACCCAAGAGGGGATGCCCAAGGAGCCACCAAATGCTGAAAGTGATTTGACTGATGGAGAGTTAAAAGGCCAAGAATTGGACCTTATTGTTAAGCAAGCTAGTGAAGAATTCCTAGCTGACAACAATTTTGTTACATCAGGAGATTTTATGCAGTTTCTATGGAAGTAGAACATTGATCAATTCAAGATCAGATGTGAGCAAAAGGTGAATGAACAACCCCTCAAGGATGCAGCCCAAGTGGAAGAAGAGGTAAAGAAAGAAATGATGGAGGAGTTCAAAGCAATCACCCATGAGAAAGGGAGAGAGATGTTGGATAAGGCTGGTGTGTTGATCCTCCCTCAATGGGATATAGCTGATGCATTGATTATTGATGCAGTAAGGAAGGAGACAAAACCAATGGAAGGTGTGACCTTTAACAAGGATAATGTTGCTCTTGTCTTATGGTCATTAAAGAAGGATGAGAACAGGAGGAAGAAAAATGCCTCAGATTCTAGCCTTTTTGGAGGCATGATTGTTAAAAGGGTCCAAGATACAGGAGTGGTGGAAGCAGCTAGTACTATTTTAGAGACTGCTAAGTTTAATGTGGCAGTGGCAAAGAGAGAGGCCCAAGAAAAAGCTAATCTCCAATTGAAGCTGGAGACTATTTTAAAAGCTTACAATGAGGCTAAGGAAGGAATAGCCAATAGGGACAACATCATCACTAAACTGCAGAGCCAATTGGCAGGTCAACATCATCAAGGTGAGTCCTCAACATTGATGATCACTTCCTCTCCAGCAAGAGCTCCTCTCTAGCAAGACCCCCACCTTCTAGTCCCATCATAGAATTCCCACCTTCTCCTATGACTTCTGGTTTTCAACCAGTTGAGACTTATCAACATGAAATGGAGAAGTTGCAACAGGCCTAAGCCTTATTTGCAAATAACTATGAGGAGAAGATAAAGGCTACAATTTTGAATTTTGTTGACACTGTTGATGCCCCCATAGTATATATCAACATGAAGAGAATTTTGGACACTCTTAGTGAGTTAAATGAGGACAAGGCTATTTTAGAGCCTATTATGAGTAAATGGTTGCCTAGGGAAGTGGACTTGGAGCTGATGTGTGCATCATATGATGAGAGGAGCTGATGTCACTATCAAGTCTACCTGTAAGTTGACAAAAGGATTAACAAAGTTGGTAGAAGGAAGAGCCAATGTGGAAAGAAAGGCTAATTTGCATAGGAAAGAATATACTGAGCATAAATTTGCATTGTTTCCTAGAGGTTTTGTCAACCAGAATCAGTTAAAGGACAAACAGGTGTGGCTAGATGAGTTAGGGGCTAATTTATCCTTAAGGGTAAATGAAATAATAAATAAAGACGACACCTCTTTGTTTGTTAAAACAATTGAGGAAATAGAGAAGATCAAATCTCATTATGGGTTTTTGGAGTCAGAGGTAAGGAAAGTGAGGGACACTTGGAAAAAGTTGTTAAAATTGAATAAAACAATTATTGGTCATTCATGGCCTACTGATGATGTTTTCCAAGAGTGGTCCCAAAAGTATGCAGTGGCTGATGTGGAGGTTCAAGAAGAAGATGCTCCAGAACAGTTAGAAGGTGCTCCTGAACGGTTAGAGGATATTGCAGAAGAGCCACCAACTGAAGAAGCCGCTGAAAAAGAAAAGGACATGTAACTACTTCTTGAATGAAGTAGTGTCTGTAACAAACTTTGTTTTGAAAGGATGGTCCAAAGCTTGTGAGCATCCATGATTATAAATGGATACTAGGACCAATGTAAAAGGGATCGCAAGAAATTTGTAAGAAAACTCTGCAGAAATATATCTGGGATTTTCTGGTTATAAGGAGAATGCTTTGAGTTTTGTAATATTTTCTCAGAATTAATATCAATATACAGACCTTCAACTTTTGAGCCTAGAATTTGTGTTGTCTTCAAGTCTTCTTGCAAATATTTTTACTGTTTTCAATTTGAGTAAACTAGGGTTATTCATTTGAATATGGATTGTAAGGCAATCTTAAATAGAGGGGTTTCTTAGCTTTTCTCTTCAGGAGGGAAATTAAATATGCATGAAGTACTTTCTATTAGTAAATTCCTTTTTGAAAACTTTGAATTTGATGAATGGAGTCTAGTTTGATAAGGATAAATTCTGATGTATGTTAGGCATATATAGGGTTTTATAGAAGCCAAGGTGATGGGATGTGTGGAGATATTTGATTGTGGAATTATTGTTTGAATTCATATGACTCTGTGGCTTGGATAAGGCACTGGTATCTATTGTGGTTACTTTTTACATATCTTGCAGGTCAATACTGAACATGAGCATAAGCTTTATTTATTTGTTTTAGTTAGTTTAAAGGCGATAAGATTCACTATTTTTTGGACTGGTTTACTATGGATCTTGTTTAAATGTGTGAAAGTATTCACATAGGGTATACTTTCCTGAACTTTGTTTGAGTTCAAAGTGTAGAAGGTTATAAAACCTTGTCATATTGTTGGTCTAAGGGTTTGGTTTCTTGATTTCTCCATTCACACATAGAGTTGTTCTTTCTCATCATAGGGGATAAAAAGGGGATCAGAATTTGAGACCAACACAATCTAAGAATAGGAATGGTGTCATCAATAGCCTTATAGGCTTGTGCATTACACTCTGTGATTTTCTTTATTGAATCCAATAAGACCTCTGTTACATTTGTTGGCCGAAATTCTACTATAGAAGTACCAGATGTCTACCCAACTATTCTCACAATATCCATGCTACTGATTGTAGTAATTACCTTGCTTGATTTGACCTATGGTAGGTCAGTCTATGTTTGCATTTCTATTAGCAAAGGTTTGGGCTTTTTAGTTTTAGTCGATGGCACTATCTTTGTCTGAACTTGTGTCTCAACCTGTTCTTGTTCTGGCTTCTCCATCTGTGTCTCAGAAGGTTTCTCTGAGATCTCAACAGCCAGTTTCTCAGATGTATTCTTTGTTTGTACTTTTGGTTTCTCAATTTGTACCTCTGCACTATCCTTTGTCGGTTCTCCTGATTGTTTTTCTGTTTTATCTACTGATTTCTCTAGTGGCTTACCAGTGGTGTCCTCTGTCAGTTGCTCTGTCTGAGTAGGTTTTTCTATGTTTATGTTTACAATATCATTAACCTCAATCTCAACATCTGCAGTTGGTGACTCAGTAGTCACATCTTTCTTCTTATCCTCAGTTGTTTCTTTGTCAACCACAACATTTACTTCTTGAGTATCTATATTCATAGTATACAAAACTTTAGATTGAGGATTTGTATCCTCTAGAGGATTCTCCATACTCTCAGTGGTTGGTTGATTATCTATAGTTTCGACCGGTGGAGTATCCGAAGGAGGTGGGGTTAAGTTATCAGTTATGTTTAGGCTTGGAGGTCCACCTACCTTACCTTTCACCTTATCCCTATCCTTTTGATATACTCAGATGGTTTTAGGTCTTAGTAACTCTTCATGTTTCTCTTTTTCAATAAAGAATATGTCCCATGCATTTGCTATTTCTTCAAAGACTTCATTCACTCTACCTACCATTACTACTACATGTCAGTGAGCGGTTGAAAACACTGTCTGGTTACCCTCACTGATTAATTGGTCTATTTCATCAGGTGAGTTAACTGGATGCACTGGAAGTAATTTTTCTATTTTTATCTTCTTGTCCATCTCAACAATAGCTACCCTTCTAGCTTCTAGTCTTCTATACAAATCAGCTGGTATTTCATCAATAATTTCCATCAAAAATTTCTTGTAAATATCTAAGTGCAAAATTACATTGTTTTCTATGCTTTCTTTGTCATCTACAGAGAATGTGTTATACAGTTTGCTGATGTTTTTCAACTTACCATCCTCTGTTATTTCACTAAGAATTTTATCTAGTGGAGAAATGTCTTGTTTCATCTTCTTCTTCTTTGGAGTTATTTTCTTCACTAGAGGCCTCACTGCCTGTTGCTTTTGCCTTGATTTCTTGGGTGTAGGTGAGGGTGCCGGTGAGGGTTTTCTTTTCCTTTCTACCCTTTTGAATACCATAGATATATCACTCTCAGAGGAAGTTCCAACCAGTGAAAGATGAGTTTCCGGTTGAAGTCCTTCCAACTCACTTTCCTTGATACCAGTTTGCTTCAAAACATCTTCCTTAAGTGCTCTTGCTTGACGGGTTCCTTTCCTTAATATTTCTTCAACTTTCTTAACCCTTTTTCTTGACCAAATTCCACTTTCAATTGTTTCAACACTACTAAATACTTTCTTAGAGGGTTCCTTTGGTGCTTCAAGGAGGGCTTTTGCATAAGTTTCTATCATATTATCATCTGTTTCATAGCCCATTTCAGTTACCCAGATAGTTCTAGGGACAACTGCCTCCATCCAGATTTCATCCTTCTTAATTACAAAGCAAATTTCTTTTTGATATTTATCTACAATTGCCTGTGATAGTCTTATTCTTATTTTCATTCAAGCTTTCAGTGCCTGAAAATATTCATTTAAGTTTTTCTCCCTGTTTTCTCCCATGTTGTTCAATAGATCCAATAGTTGCTTTCCTACCAGTATATCAAAGCCAAAATCTTTTTTACCAATACCGGGTACCTTCTTAGTAATATACAACATTAAACATACAAGTAAGTTTCCAAATCTAAAGGTTCCTTTCTTATCTCCCTTTATCTTCTTCAGATTGTCTATCAATTCATCTTTGAGCTATTCACACACATCTATTCTACCATTATCATTGACCATATCATATGCACTTTTAATACATAGGCTAGAAACTGAGTTCAACCTATTTGCATGTGTAGCCTTGTAGCCTAAAATCATACTAACAAATCTGACATTGATGTCCTTTACATCATTTACCCTTAGAGACCTTTTGTCAAAAGTTGCACCGATTAGTTTCGTCACTGTGTCATTTGGGACCTTTTTTGTTCTGTCAGGCTTGCTACCGGTGGAAGGTAAACCTACTTCTTTTATTGCTTCTTTGGTGATCTTATGGATGGAATCCAACCAAAATAATTCACCATGGACTCTGCTTAGCATAACTCTTATAATATCCTCAGGAAAATCAGGAATGCTAAGAATATCCACAAAACCTAGGGTTTATATTACCTTGTGTTCTGGCTTGACATTACCATCTACATCACAAATTACAGTCCTATACATGGTTTTGATCTCATCATCACCTAATTCCTCTATATGGAAATGTATGTATATCCTAGGGTCTTCATCATATACTACTCCCTTAGGAATTTGAGAAAATGCACCTAGGGTATCATCTTTTTTCGCAATTTCGGGAACCAGTTTGAATACGGGTCTAGGGTGCTTAATAACCTCGATTACAGTAGGGTTTGCAATAAATTCAGGAGGGGAGGAGGATTCCATAGTTATAAATACCTCAATCTGCCGTAGGGATGAGTGCTTGGATGAACTGCTTCACTTCTTCGCTAAGGATGCCTTTTCTCGGGAATTTTTGCACTCTCAAAGATTTGAATGCTTGGTGAATGAAAAAGGAGCCAAAACACTTGCTTTATAATGTTATTTTCTCCAACTATCATATTTAATGCTTTTCAGTTAAGTCAAAACTTAACTCATCTGCCGGTATAGAAGTAATTCGACTTCTTACCATCAACTGAGGGTATAATAGCATGTTTTTCATTTTGCTAAACCCCCAAAGATTTTCCTTAAGTTAGATGAAGAGTCTCCTGTCGGTGGAGTGTTACTCTGTTCTACCGGTGGAGGAGTATTCCCATCAATATTCTGATTTGACTTTTTGATCCATTTTTTTGAGAATTCTTGCTTTACCTTTTCAACCTTTTCTTTACCTTTCAAGCTAGGACCTTTGTTATTTGTCGGTGATGCCTTACTTCTACAAAATTTAGCAATATGTCCAATCTTGTTACAGACATAACAAGTCACATTGTTTTTCTGAATAGCTTTCCCATATCCTATGCCGGTATGTGTTCTGCATTGATTAGATAGGTGTCTAAATCTTCAAGTTCTCCTTGTGTTGATTTGCAATAGCCAGTTCATTTTCCAAGAAGTCCTTTTGCCTCATGAGTTTAGTTTTATCATGTTCTAAGTGAATTAGATTTGTCTTTAGCATATCATTCTCATGACTGAGTCTTAGATTTTCATTTGCAGCATCATTGATTCTTCTAGTCAAGTCATCTTCATTTTTCTTCCTATCTTCAATTTCTTTACAAAACCTCATAGTCATATCATGTATCTCATTCTTTGTTGTACTGATTTCTTGTCTTAGCTTGTTTACCAAATCATTAAGAGTTTCCTTTTCATCATTGTCATTCTGCATCTTTTCACAAAGTTCTCTTCTCTTGTTCCTTGCAATAGTGAAATTCTCTTGAAGTCCTTGAATGATATCCTGAGCAGCCTTCAGATCATCTTCAAGTTTGATATTCTTCACCTTTTATGCATCATAGTCTGAAAGAGTTGTTTCCAATTGCTTTCTCAATTTTTTCATCTCTACCAGAGACAAGATATTCCTCAAGTTGTTAGGCATTTGAAAATAGAGGACCGGGCTCTGATACTAATTATTGTTAGGATTCCCAAAGATACTGAGAGGGGGGGTGAATCAGTATCTGACCGGTATATTAATTTTCTTAACTTATAACATGAAAAGCATATTAAAACTATGTACTGGTAAACCAAAAATAATGCAATAAATAAGAATAACAACCACAACATGAAAAGCACACCATAACAAAATATTTTAACGAGGAAACCCGATGTGGGAAAAACCTCGGTGGGATTTGTGACCCACAATATTTGCTTACTAGCCAATAAGGGAATATTACTGTTTACAATAAGGGCCTGCACATGTAGGAAGGCCAAGTGCCTAGAGCTCACTACTCAGATATAAAATAAGTCACACTGACTTACAAAAATGGATTATACAAATCCAATGTCTTGTACTACTTCAAATTAGCATCTACTATGCCAGATTCAGTACCGGTTTAAGTTGTGCTACATACATAAACCCTTATCCAATAATTCACATATTAGGTCTGCTATTATCTTCCCATACTTTGCCTATTAAATGATCTAAAATTATCTCTTACACATATGAGTCATATTACAATCCGCCATGTTGGCTTAGAAAGATTTTACAATTAATTACAAAATATGTTTATACAAAATTCATGTCGGCCAGGGTGTCGGTGATCTGTATGCTAGTGTAGAGTCTATCGGCCGGTATCACAAGATTGTAAGGTTTCCATCAATGACAATACCTTCAATCACCTACAATTTCTCATTGGAGTGTGCATTTGCCTACAGTCCTAAGCTGAATCTTATGTCATACAAAACTCTGCATCTGTCAGTCCAGAGCTGTGTCCTACATGCCTGTTTTAGATTTATCATTTCTGCTTGATCAATTTGCAGTAAACATAAAAACCTACGTTTTGTCAATTCATGCTTAGATTGTCTGCTTGGTTTGCTTGGTCAAGTTACCATACATCAAAATCAGACTCTAGAACATATACACCTTAAGATTTTCAAAGTGCTCACCGCCAACAAGTTCAAGATCTAAACATCTCAAAGTGCATTATCACCCTCTTTGATAAACTGATCACTCAAACATAGTTTCTCATCAGGATCAATCATCCTTTATCACAAAACTGAAATGTTTGGTTAGGATAATCTTCTCCCACATCGTGGGATAGATCATTCCTACTAGACTTGGTTCTTATCAAATCATCACCATTGCACTCCTAAACCGAAGATCAAAAAACTTGCAAACCTTTAAACACTTGAATTCTCTTTTAGTGTCATATCACTCTATTGCCTTGAAATTGACTATTGATCACTTATCAAAACAACTTTTAGACAATCAAACCCCTAAAATGAAAACTAGAACATTTGAAATAGCTGAAGATCATATCAACATGACATACCAAAGCAAAATACAAGTAGCGAGCCAACATATCAGAGAAATCAAACAAATCCAAAATCAAAATCCAACTATGATAAAACCTCACAAGGATTTAAATACATCCCAAAAGAAAAGTGGCTCTTTTATGTACCTCTTAAAGAGATCCCTAAAGGATTTGGCTAAAGAAGATCAAAATCATGCACCCATGTCTAACAATGATCCATCCATCCATAAGCAAATCGACTCTCCAAAGGCATCTATTCCTACACCTCTTGAAAGCTTGCAAGAATATTCCATAGCATCCTTGCCAAACAATATTGCCATCAAACCTATTTTAGAGGATCCTATTCAAAGCTCATCGCCTTCATATCCAAGCATTAATTCATTGCAAAATCCTCATAACACTTCCTTGCAAATTGAAGTCCTCATTCATAGAACGCTTATTAAACATGTTTTGATAGATGGGGGAGCTAGCTTGAACATTTGCTCTTTGAGTCTTGTCCATGCTCTAGGCTATTCAGAAGATGCAATTGATGCCCAAAAAAAGACCACATTCAAAGCACATAATGAAGAAGAGAATTCATCTAAAGGAATGGTGATATTACCTATCGGAGTGAGACCCTTGCAAAAAGATACAACATGCCAATTTTTAGACTTGGACCTACCATATAATATACTCTTGGGGAGACCATTGATTCAGGACATTCAAGCTATTACATCAACATGTCATCAGTGCTTAAAATTTTCATACAATGGATAGGAAATCACAATATCAGCAGACTCAAATCCAGTGCAGTGTTGTAATAATCTGTAATTAGCTCAAGAGGGCAGTGTTTCACATAACAGAGAGGTAGCATCTTCAAGCATACAATCCAAGGAACAATCATTTGAATCAATTTTGTCAAACATGGAAAAACAAATGCAGCTAAAAGATTAGGGGGATGGAGAATATTTGCTATCATGGAAAAACAAACAAGAGCAACTTGAAATTGAAAGGGAAGAAGAAGCAGATGTGGAAGTTGATGTAGTTCACACATATGCAAAACAAACATTAGGGACTAGCCTACTTGAATCAGAATCACATTCAACTGACATGGACTTAACCAAGGATGATCAGGATTTTCTTATGCGAGGTCATTCTAATGAGAGTATCATTCTAGACATCAAAATACATACTGAAAGCCCTGACATCTCTATCATGACCCCTAATATCTTTGAAACTATTCAACCTGAAGATCCTTTATCCTTAAACTATCTTGAACCTATGGATTGGGAAAATGAAGGACATATTGACATTGATACCTTTCCTAATGACCATGCCATATCCTTATATCTTAATGAAATCAAACCCACAACAACTTTCACCAGGGGTTCCGCTAACGTATCTTCAAGTCAAATGGATGTCAAATCTCCTAGTCGCAAAAGTGAAAATCAAGAAAACAATATAAGGTCTAATGCTGAAAACCATTTCTTTGTAACATTAGACTAGGAAAAAGTAAAAATAAAGGATGCATCTAACGGTGAAAACCTCCTCGAGGCACCAAAAGATGGGAGATTTGATACCTTACCTAAATCTTATCAAGAGAAGTTATCTATCCTGATAGAACCAGTAGAGGAAACTATCATTAGCACAACTGATCTACATCTAGCAACTTCTCTATCAGAACCAGCAAGGCAAAAATATTTGGAACCCTTCAAAAGGTGGCAAATCAATTTTACCTATATAGACATTTCAAGGTTCGATCCATATCTTACAATACATGACCCGAATATCAGTCCAGGAGTAGACATCAATAAAGGAACACAACATGAATCAAGAGTCGGTATTCTATTCATCACACCACAAGGGCATACAATCCTGAAAGTATACAAATTAAGCTTTCCATGTACAAATAATATAGCAGAGTATGAAGCATTGGTAACAGGTATCAAAATGGTTGTAGAATGGAACATAACACAACTTCAAGTCTTTGGAGACTCTCAGCTTGTCATTAATCAAATCAATGATGACTACCAAAAAAAAGATGACAAACTCATGCCTTACAAAAAGATGGTGGATGATATCAAGAAATACTTTGTCGAAATCAATTTTGAACAGATTCCAAGAAATGATAATAAAGCAACAGACGCCATGGCTACACTTGCTTCTCTCCTATAGACACAAGAAAATCAACAGTGTTATGAATTCCTGGTTGAAGAGTTATTCTATCCTGCCTTTAATTGTCCTGATTCCCAAACCATTTGCTAACTTATTGGACACAATTCCTCTTGCTATGGCCAAATTTACACATACTTGAAAGATAACATCTTACTGCCCGACCTATCAAAGAATCAAAAGAGAAATTTTATTCGCCAATCCTCCCATTTTACTCTCATCACAGATACCCTGTTTAAACGAGGTCTAGACAGTACTCTCTTAAGATGTCTTGAACAAGAAGAATCTGAGAAGGCCTTACATGAAGTCCATAATGACATTTGTGTCACTTATTCAAGTGGTCTTACCCTTTCAAAAAAAATCATATGCTTGGGCTACTATTGGCCGACTATGGAATGATATTCTTTTAAGATAGCAAGAACATGCAAACAATGTCAAATCCATGGGAATTTGATCCATGCACTAGCACAAGAACTTCATGCTTTAGCAACATCTTGGCCTTTCTATCAATGGGGACTTGATCTGGTAGGAAAGATAAATCCTTCTTCATCTAATGGACACAAATTTATCCTAGTAGCTACTAAATATTTTACAAAACGGATTGAAGTAGTACCTCTCATTAATATCACAGGAAAACAAATTGTTGCATTTATCTTGAATTACATCATATGTCGCTATGGAATACCAATGACCATTATCACTGATAATGGGCGACCATTCAAGAATTAGGATGTACAAGAGCTATGTGAGAAGTTCAAAATCTAGCACAGATTCTCCACACCATATTATCCATAGGGAAATGGGCACGCAGAAGCATCTAACAAAACTATTCTGAAAATCCTCAAAAAGACAGTGAACGATGCTGGGAAAGATTGGCATATCCAACTAAACCCTTCTCTATGGGCTTACCACACCAGTATCTGCACACCAACAGGTGCCACACCTTTCTCTCTTGTATATGGATCAGAAGCCATATTGACAATCGAAGTAGAGATACCCTCTCTGCATGTATCACTAAAAGGTTTCATCCCTGATGAAGAACAAAGAGTATCTAGACTACAAGAGTTAGAACTGATCCATGAACGAAGACAAAATGTCTTTGATCATCTAAAGGTATACCAGCAAAGAATGTGCCAAAGCTACAATCATAAGGTTAAACCATGAATCTTTCAAGTGGGAGAACTAGTGCTAAAGGAAAATCCACGCAATCAGGTAGACCGAGAAAAAAAAAGAAAATTTGAACCAAACTGGTTAGATCCATTTGTGGTCACAGCAGTATTTGGGTCAGGAGCATATCAGCTATCAACATAGGATGGAGATCAACTCGAGGAACCCATCAATAGCATGCACCTGAAGAAATTCTATGCCTGAAAAATTTAAAAAAAAGTGAAAAATCAAAAAAATCAAAAACAGTGAAAAATCAAAAAAATCAAAAACAGTGAAAAATTAAAAAAAATAAAAAAGTGAAAAAAAAATAAATAAAAAAATAAAAAAGTAAAAAAAAAGAAAGAAAAAAATCAAATATTAGAAAAAGTGCAATAAAAATATATGGTGAAAACCTAGCAAACAGGCGCTATCTGACTGTTGGCATATGCACACTCCAATGAGACATTGAAGGTGATTGAAGGTTTTGTCATTGATGGCAACCTTACAATCCTATGGCACTGGCAAGGCATTACACTGGCATTAGCAGAGCAGACTCTACACCGGCACTCAGTATACTGGCACCGACAGAGAAAGGAAGCTTACCGGCACACAGAGGCCAACAGGATTTTTGATAGATTATATTTTAATTATTATTGTAAAACTTTGAAAGCGGACTTGGCAAATTGTAAAATGACTCTTATATATAAAAGAGATCATTGTAGACATTTTGTAAGATGTAAGGAAGATTATTAGGCAGACCTATTATGCGAAAATAGGTTAAGGGATTTATGTAAAGAACAGAGCAGAAACCGGTACTGAATCTGGCATTGAAGATGCTATTGTAAAGCAGTACAAGTTATTGGATTAGTATAATCCACATTGTAAGTCAGTGAGACTTCCCATTGAGCAGTGAGCTCTAGGCACTTGGCCTTCTTGTATGTGCAGGCCCCTATTGTAAGTAATATTCTCTTATTGGCCAGTAAGTGAATATTGTGGGTCACAAATCCCACCGAGGTTTTTCCCACACTGGGTTTCCTCATTAAATCATTGTGTTATGGTGTGATTTTCATGTGGTTGATTTCATTTCTATTTATTGCATTATTTCTTGCATACCGGTACACTGTTATAATATGCACTACATGTTTTAAGTTGAGAAATTCTAATTACCAGTTAGATACTGATTCACCCCTCCTCTCAGTATCTATGGGAATCCTAACAATTGGTATCAGAGCTTGATCCTCTATTTTTAGAAGCCTAACAGCTTGAGGAAGATCTTGACACCGGTAAAGATGGAAAATCTGATGAAGCAACTAGAAGCAGCTCTCTCAGACTATGATACAGAGAAATTGAAAAACATCAAACTTGAAGATGATCTAAAGGCAGCTTGGGATATCATTCAGGCACTTCAAGAGAATTTTACCATTGCAAGGAGCAAGAGAAGAGAATTATGTGAAAAGATGCAAAATGAGAATGATGAAAAGGAAGCACTTAATGATCAGATAAGCAAGTTAAAACAAGAAAACATGACAACAAAGAATGAGATGCAAGATATGACCATGAGATTCTGCAAGGAAATTGAAGATAGAAAGAAGAATGAAGAAGAATTGACCAGAAGACTAAGTGATGCAACAAATGAGAACACAAGACTTAGCTATGAAAATGACCTATTGGAGACAGATCTGATGCATACACAGAATGACTCCAATGAATTGATGAGACAAAAAGAAATCTTGGAAAGAGAACTAGAAATTGCAAATCAACACAAAGATAAATTCAAGAAAAGCTCAAAAGAACTTGGTGACTTGTTGAAGATTTAGAAACCTAATGGTGACACTTGTGGAATTGGCTTTGAAGCAGGAGAAAGCTCTGGTACTGCAAATACACAGTATCACAGCAAACCGATAACGCAACCTAATGCTTATAAATTCAATGGAAAATGCTTTAACTGTAATAAGTATGGTCATAGAGCAAATCAATGTAGATCTAGAAATTATCAAAACATCAACACACCCACCAGTCAATGTTCAAAATGCAACAAAGTTGGTCACAACTCTGAAAATTGTAGAATGAATGTGAGATGTTATGTTTGTGGAAGATTTCGACATTTATCTAATCAATGTAGAACACAAACCAGCATAGGCTATGGTAAATCTATTCAGAAAAATAATGTAACTTGCTATGCATGTAACAAGATTGGGCATATTACAAAATTTTGTAGAAGCAAAGGATTACCAGCAGACAACAAAAGTTCAAATTTAAAAGGAAAAGAAAAAGTTGAAGAGGTAAAGCAAGAATTCTCAAAACAATGGATTAGAAGAGCAGATCTAAATGTTTGGAATACTCCTCCACCGGTAGAACAAATTAATACTCCACCGACAGGATAGAGTAGTGCTCCACCAATAGGAAGTTCTTCATCAAATTGAAGAAAATTTCTTTGAGGGTTTGGCAATCAAATGACACATGTGTTATTATTCCCTCGGTAAGAGATGAGAAGTTGAAAAATACTTCTATACCGGCAAACAATGTTAAGTGACTACTTAACTGACATACATTAAATGTGGTAGATGGCAAATAAACTTTATAAATATGTGATTTTGGCTCCATTTCACTTCACCATGATTTCAAATATTCGAAGAGCGCAAAAATTCAGAGCGAAGGAATTTCAAGCAAAGAGGCAAGAACACTTCAAGTAATCAATCCATCCTAAGGTAGAAAAAGGTATTTATCATCATGGCATCCACCTCTGCACTTGAATATGTAGCAACCCCTACCATTGTCAAAGTTATTAAACGCCCTAGGCCCGTATTTCAACTAGTTCCCGAAGTAGAAAAGAAAGATGATACTGTAGGTGCATTTTCTCAAATTCCAAAAGGTGTTGTTTATGCTGAAGACCCTAGAATTTACATTCACTGCAATATTGAGGAATTAGGGGATGAAGAGATCAAAACCATGTTTAAAACTGTTATATGCGATGACACCAGTAACATAAAACCTGAACATAAGATTATTGAAACCCTAGGATTTACAGAGATCCTTAGCATTCCTGAATTTCCCAAGGATGTGATTAGGATAGTCCTAAGCAGGGTACATGGAGAATTTTTCTGGCTAGATGCAGTCCATAAAATTACCAGGGAAGTTGTCAAAGTAGTGATAGGGTTACCCTCAACCGGTAAAAGACCAGATAAAACTAAGAAGGTCTCAAATGACCTAGTTACTAAGCTAACTGGTGCTACATCTGATAAAAAGTCCTTAAGATTCAATGATGTAACCGACACCAATGTAAGATTTATCAGTATGATTTTAGGATATAAGGCAACTCATGCAAACAGACTCAATTCAATTTCAAGTTTATGCATTAAGAGTGCTCATGACATGGTTAAGGACAATGTAAAAATTGACATATGTGAGTGGTTGAAAGATGAGTTGATTGACAACTTAGGCAAGATAAAGAAGGATAAGAAAGGAACTTTTAGGTTTGGAAATCTGCTAGTATGTCTTATGCTACACATAACCAAATAGATTCCCGGTATAGGCTACAAAGAACTTGGATTTGATATACCGGTAGGAAAATAGCTAACAAAACTATTCAATAACATGGGTGAAGATAAGGAAAACAATATCCATTAACACTTCCAAGCACTAAAGGTCAAAATGAAGAAGAGAATCAGATTATCACAGAAAATTGTTAACAAGTATAAGGACAACATATGCTTTGTGATTAAAAAGGATGAGGTATGGATGGAAGCAGTCATCCCAAGAACAATTTGGGTAACAAAAATGGGTTATGAGACCGATGACCATATTGTTGAAACATATGCTAAAGCACTTCTGGAAGCACCCAGAGAACCAAAAGAAGAAGTATTTGGTAGTGTTGAGACCATAGAAAGTCAAATACAATCCCACAAAAGAGTGAAAAAGGTTGAGGCAACTATGAGAAGAGGTTCTAGACAGGCAAAGGCTATTAAGGATGATGTGATGAAACGAACCGGTATCATAGAGGATGAGTTAGCAGCTCCATAGCCTGAAACCCACCTATCACAAGTAGGCACATCTTCGGAGAATGACATGCCTGCAACTTTCCAAAGAATTGTAAGAAAAAGAGATCCCTCAGTGGCAACCACACCCTCACCTAGGAGAACAAGGCAGAAGCAACAAGTAGTGAGATCTCCGATTAGGAAGACTACACCAAAGAAGAAATTAACACCCAAGAAGAAGAAGAGGACAAATCAAAACATTGCCCCTCTTGATAAATTACTGAATGAAATTTCGGAGGAAGGGAAACTGAAGAATATAGGTAAAGTATATGACACTCTGACAACTGATGAAAAAGAACAAGTGGAAAACAGTGTTATATTACATATGGACATGTATAAGAAGTTTTTGATGGAAGTAGTAGATGAAATACCAGATGAACTATTTAAGAGGTTAGAAGCAAGAAGACAAGTAGTAGTAGAACTTGATAAAAAGATTAACATAGAAAAACTACTTGTTGTATACCCAGTGAACTCACCTAAAGAAATAGATGATTTAATTGCTGAAGCAAACCGGTCAGCATTTTCTACTGCACACCGGCACATTGCACTAATGGTTGGAAGAGTCAATGAGGTGACTGAGGAAATAGAAAATACATGGGACATTTTCCTAGTGGAAAAAGAAAAACAGGAAGAATACATGAGCCACAAACCATTAAAGGTTTGTCAGAAAGACAAAGACAAGGGTAAAGGAAAAGTTGGTGGACCTCCTAGTATCAAAGTTAAAGACAACTTACCCCCACCTCCTTTGATTACACCACCGACAACAACAACAATAAAGACAACTACTGAAGAGCAACCGGTAGTTGAAAGTATGGATGTAGAGGATGTCAATCCTGAAGTCCTATATATAGTAGATGTTGATACACAAAAGATCAACATAGTAGTAGACAAAGATACAACTGGTAAGACTGATATGGCTAGTGAGCCACCGGTTACTGAGCAAACCGATAGCACACAAGAGAAACCGGTAGATGATAGCAAAGAAGAACAGGTAGAGACTCAGATTGAGACTGAAACAGAGCAACAAACAGAGCAACAAGAAGAGCAATAGGCACAGGAACAGGTACAGGAACAGATTCATGTTGAAATAGTGCAACCAACAATAGGAGAAGTAGGAAAGCCATTGCTTAAGGAAATGCAGACACAGACAGACCTACTAGAGGTCACTACAAGCTTGGTAACTTCCTCCACCGATGGTATTTAGAGTGTAGGTGCCTCATCAATAGGCTACAAACCAACTAATGTAACTGAGGTACTCCTAGACTCAATTAAGAGGATAATAGATTCAAGCTCACAGGCCTATAAGGCTATAGATGACACCATACCAATTTTGAAGAAGCTTGCTCCTAACTGTAACATAGACAATAAGGATTCTTTAAGTCAAAATTGACATTTTGTCCAAGTGCATCATAGAAAACATAGTGACAATTGAGAAAATAAAGGAAGACGAATTGAAGGATAAGATGGAGATTGAAAAACAGAGATTCTTTGAAGATCAAATAAAGAAGTGTACAAGAGAATTTGACACACTTCTACTAGAACTATGTAATTTACTAAAAGAGTTCAAAACTTTGTACAAAGACACATGCAAGACTAATTTTCTAATAGTGGATATAGATAAGCAAATGAGCAAGGTACAGGACAAGATCAATAAACTTGCAGATAGTTTTGTTAACTCACCGGATACACTATCAGTTTTTGAAGAAAAGATAACAAATTTTGAGGATGAGCTACTTAAGCTATGTAGAGAAAAGGAGAGAATAGTGAATAAGGCAAAGAGTTTAAGGCTAAAACTAAGTCCAAGATTGGACTATCTATAATTCATGCGAAAAGAGATATCTGAAGCACTTGTACAGGGATAGAGAACACCGGCAGAACATATGCAGCATATCACCAGTACAGTTCAGAGAATAGAGACAACAATAAGAGATAGCAAGAAGTTTATGGAGAGTATAAACTTGATTTTGGCAGATCTATTTCAGATTGTAACTACCCAGCTACAAGGTTGAGACTACACTCTATTGACATCTTGACAACCTTTGTCATTGATGCCAAAGGGGGAGTAGTAGGATGAGAAAATAAGAGAAGATAACCGGCAGAAGACATATCTACTCAGGGGGAGCATATACAGTTTTGGTAACACATTTTTGGACCTCACTTTTGAATTTTCTCATGAGTGTTTCCATCAATGCTAAAGGGGGAGATTGTTGGCATATGCACACTCCAATGAGACACTGAATGTGATTGAAGGTTTTGTCATTGATGGCAACTTACAATCCAATGGCACCAGAAAGGCATTACACCAACATCAACAGAGCAGACTCTACACTAGCACTCAGCATACCAGCACCGGCAAAGAAAGGAAGCTTACCGGCACACAGAGGCCGACAGGATTTTTGATAGATTATATTTTAATTATTATTGTAAAACTTTGAAAGCGGACTTGGAAAATTGTAAAATGACTCGTATATATAAAAGAGATCATTGTAGACATTTTGTAAGATGTAAGGAAGATTATTAGGTAGACCTATTATGCAAAAATAGGTTAAGGGATTTATGTAAAGAACAGAGTAGAAACCGGTACTGAATCTGGCATTGAAGATGCTATTGTAAAGCAGTACAAGTTATTGGATTAGTATAATCCACATTGTAAGTTAGTGAGACTTCCCATTGAGCAGTGAGCTCTAGGCACTTGGCCTTCCTACATGTGCAGGCCCCTATTGTAAATAATATTCTCTTATTGGCCAGTAAGTGAATATTGTGGGTCACAAATCCCACCGAGGTTTTTCCCACACCAGGTTTCCTCGTTAAATCATTGTGTTATTGTGTGATTTTCATGTGGTTGATTTCATTTTTGTTTATTGCATTATTTCTTGCATACCGGTACACTGTTATAATATGCACTACATGTTTTAAGTTGAGAAATTCTAATTACTAGTTAGATACTGATTCACCCCCCCCCTCAGTATCTGTGGGAATCCTAACACTATCTGATAGCTCTTCCATCTATTAGTTCATGCATTTTTTTCCGCTTGCATTCATTCATCCTTCATCAGCACTGATCATCATAAGCTTTTGCACATATGCAGGCATCCTAGGTGGCTTCTTGCCATGGTTTGGATCATTGGATACTTGGGCAAAATCCTACACCTAGCTAGGGGCAAAACTTTGGATCAATTCTGAGCTAAATCAAACAGGTAGAACAATAGTTAAACAACTCTTATCAAGTGAAAACTGAGACACATCCAACGTTGAAGACAAGATCAAATCATCAACTTTCAAGCTATCACAAAATCAATCTAAGCACATCACACACTTTTCAGTGGATAATATCTTTTTGGATAATGATTGTAACATGATTGTTTAACTTTTCTATATTGTTTTTTGCTATCAGGATTTTTGAGTGAATCCAAGATGTCTTTGACTAGAGGAACAAGGAAGAAACATGATATTTTTCTTGTCTGTTGTCTAAAAATTAATCATTAATATGTGCAAATTTGTCTCAGGACATGATCATCAGAATATCATTGATGACATTTCCAATTTGCATATTGAAATGATTAATACTACTTGTTTTACGTAAGCAACACTCAGGTCATCTCGGTTCAATTATACCTCGATCCTTGTGCTAACTTGCTATATCAAAATCCAGGAAAGAAGTGATCAGGTCACCATGGCTTAATTATACCATCGATGTTTGCACTCACTTCCCATATTTGAAAAGCTCAATGATGACAATATGCAAAATAATCCAGTGACTGGTCAAGTCATAGTTTCCATTCCATTGCATTTTAGCTTGCATTTCATTCTTGCATGGGATCATAAAAGATCCTTTTCTCCAAGGTTAAATCTATCGCAGGAATCATCAAAGATATCATCACAAGTGTATACACAATCATAATGATGACTCATCTCTCTCATGATATTATCAACCTAGCCCAAATCTTATGCTATCTCCCGCAACAGAATCAACATCATCATATCCAAAAAAAATTGCAACTTGATATCAACAAACCATCAATTGTTTATCTATCAACCTTATCAAATCAAATCAATCAATCAAACCTAATCAATCTATCTTTGTCTTATATAGGATGAATCCTTCCTGAAACTGAAACCAAATGATCTGATTATGATTCATGTCTTATACAAGATGTATCCTTCCTGAAACCAGACGTTCTGATCATGTCTTATACAGGATGAATCCTTCCTGAAACTAGACGCTTTGATCATCATTGTCTTATACAGGATGAATCCTTCCTGAAACCAGATTGAATCTAATCAATCAAGATTTTTTAACCTTATCAATCTAAGCAATCAAGCTAATCGAAGAACTCAAATTTTCATCAAACCACCGTTGCAGAAATCAAATCAAATCTATCGGGATATCAATCTCGCAAAAACTCCAAAGATCAATTCTCTCAATTGATCTCCTGAGGGGGCATCATCATACCGGAATTTAGCAATCAAGAGCCGGGGCATCCTATAAAATCAATATCATCATCAAAATGAGATTATTCTTTGAATCAACATGTCATCACACCTCGCTTCAAAGAATAACACTATAAGTATTATTTACCAATGCATTAATAATAACCATGCCCAATTAAATAGCCAAGGTCTATTTAAATAAAGCCAATTAAATACAAATAACCAAAGTATAAAGAAATAAATAAAAGTCATTAATAAAATTTTAATCAACACTAAAATATAAAAGCAACATTAAACAATAAACAATAAATACCAAATAAACAATAAATCAATAATTAATAAATAAACACTAAATCCCAAATAAATAAATAATCAAATCAAACTAGAATAATCGATAATTAATTAAATAAATAAATAAACAACTACATATTCACAAACCAACAAGAACCACACCTCAGTGACTAACATGGTGAATCATCCCAAGACAACCGACAACCCAAGGTAGGCATCTTAAGCCTAGAGTATATGAAGGGAACTCATGCCATCTTCGACAACTACCATTGGGATTTAAAGACATGCTGAAACCTATGAAGCCAGGTGGGGTCGATGTTTGGTACCTGCAATTCCTGCATCCACAAAGTCATGATACAACATATACAAATATATCATAGACAAGGAAGTGATAGAGAATCGCAATGCCATATCATGCTTGCAGTGAGTGATGTGACATCACCCCTATCATGAAGATAGTCACAAAATGCATATACACCTCATAATGCCAATCGTCACATGTAATCATGAAATAGGGTTAGTATAGCCAAAATGTCATCAAATTTGTAATAAGTATAGTCTATTCCTCATAGCAAAGCATATACAATCCATCAACATATATCCATCATATAGCATGATCATAAATAGAAAATATCATCAACCACATAGGTCATCAAGTAGCATGTGTTCATATAGTCTAGTGTCATCATAAACATATAAAATATAAAATAGAGTCATAGTCCTAATCCAAAACATCATAAATGAGTCTAGAAAAGCCTATCAAACAAAAGACAAGTTGAGGAGGGACACTACATATAGCACTCTACTAATAGTCTTAAACACATGCATTGTGAAGTATAATTATTTGAGGATCAACACAAATAATAATCAGACCCAAAAACATTATAACACATCCTCCAAAGTAAAAACAATTGATTAGGATTAAGGAAACAAGGTTGTCAACCCAACATCAACAACTTCACTAAAATTGTTAATTGTACACCTTTGTGCCACTAAGGAAGAGACCAAGAACACCATGTGGATAAATATATGAACATTGTGGCCAATGAATAATATCTCTACAAGCTTTTTATGAAGTATCCAATCCGGTCCAAGGGGTTGAGTTTAGTTGGTTAAAGCATTGAGTTCTCAATGTGGAGACCCATGTTCAACTCCCATGAGGGACACCTTTGTGTAGAATTCTAAGTTGTGACTCTTGGTCTTCCATTGTTGTTTAAAATGGATTTCTAAGTTGTGACACTTGGTCTTCGAATTGTTGTTTCTAGTTTGGTGCTCAAAAGGAGCTAGTATTTGTAATAAGTTTGCTCGAAAGGAGTTGGTATTTGTAATAATTTTGTAATGTGGATGCTCGAATGAGCAAAAATGATCTTTGTGATTCTATGATACTTAATACAAAAAAGTATCCAATCCGTATGTGTAGGTGCATGAAGAGAAACCTATTGAACTGATGAAAATAGAGCATCTTGAACTTACTATAACACTTCAATACTTCATATTTGTTATATACCAAATCATATAAAACTTGCATGGATTAACCTTTAAGCCTTATAGAACATGTCCTCAAATCTGCATACTCATATCAATCAATCTTGAGGAATATGAAACATTCAGGTAAGCTTTTGGGGCACTTTACTTTGCCTTAGTACAATTTGGGGAACATTCAATCCCAAATTTTATTGTAGAATATGTTATGACATAAAAATTTGTAAATAACCTCCTTTGTGACTAACAATATTAACTCTATAACTACAAGGCCAAATATTGTAATGTGAAGGAAGGCATACCAAAATACAAAGACTTTGTCTTTAGAAGACGTATTGTTTATGCCTATGAATAGAGACTCAATTGAAATTTGTCTAACTCCTTGAAACATGTAGAAATCAATCTATGTAATTGCATTTCTCATTTAAGGCATGAACAATGTGCTACTAACTTAACCATGGTGCAACATACCATACTTTCAAACCATCTCACTATCATCTTATGTCATGATTACATTTGCTTGGTCTTCTGAACTATCTTACTATCATCAAACATACTTATTCCATGTCTTAATTTGTGTCACACCATCTCTCTCAATCATGCTAGTCCCAAACAATTTTTTTACCTATTCATGTAGTGCCCTTCCCAGATTCATCTCTTCTTTTGATGTTCAGATAGACCTAGTTAGACTTATTGATGGTATCTTGATCATACTTATGTCTCTTTTTATGTTTTTGATGATTATGGTGAATGTTTTGATGACTATATATGACTCTTCTTCTATCTTAGATGGTATCATTGATGCTAGGACTCTACGTGGATTTATGATTACTCGATATGACTTATTATGTTTTGGAGATTCATATGGTTGATGATGTTAGACATGCTTTATGACATATGTTACTTGATGGTTTTTGTGTATGTTAGTACATAGTATCACCTTGATGGATTGATTTATATGATTCATGGATTTATATGCGATCATTGATCATGTGGATTATTTGACTTATGATGACACTAACCCTATTTCATGATGATGATTCTATACAGTGTTTGGGTATTATATTGTGTGATTGTCTTTGAGAGTAGAGACGATGCCATATCACTCATTGTGAGCAGGATATGTTGTCATGATTCTCTATCACCTGTTTGTTTATTGTGATGTATATGTATTGTACATGTCATGTTGGTCTTTGATGTAGGTTTGCAGGTACCAGACATTGACTCCACCTGGTTCCACAGATCTAAGCGTGTCTTCATCTCAATCAAAATTTGTCAAAGATGGCATAGTTTCCCTCACATACTCTAGGTCTAAGTTGTGCACCTTGTCGATTGTGCCATGGCGTAAGTTGAGGTTAGGGTCTTGTGTGGAGTCCTTTCCTTTGTCGTAAGATGTTTAGAGTCGATGGTTATTTATTTGTTGATGTGAGATTATTTGATTATGTCATATTTATCTTTGATAGTTATTTAATTTAATTAATTATTGGATTTAATGATTAATTGGGATTTAATTATCTATGGTTTATTTATTGATTTATGATTTATTATTTATAAATTATTTGTTTGGATATTTGATTACTGTTTATTTTATTTTATTGTTTATTTATTTAATCAATGTTCATTTACTTTTATTTGTTGAATTTTTATTGAATTGGTATTTAATGATATTTATATTTATTTTATTTTTATTTGATGGCTTTTATTAATTATATTTATTTATAACTATTTGTTATGATTAAGTGATGAATTTGTTGTCATTTTCATGAAGATTTCATTAATGAAATGTTATGTTGTCATTGATGTCAATTAACCGGTAATGATGTTGTTATAATGTTGTTTTGTAACCGATAGGAAGAGCTAGTGAAGGGAACTATAATCGGTAGGTGAATTTGTGGAGGAAACCGGTATTGCTATAAAATGGAGAGGTGAACTGATAAACCCTACCTATTGATATGATAAACCCTAACCGATGAAGTTTGGTGAATCGGTTGTATTGGTTTATGATCTAATGATGAGCAGTAATGATTATGACATGTATGCATGTTTTATGAGAAGATTTTCAAATGGTTTTTGGCATGTAGAGATAATGGTTTTTCTCTTGGGAATGAGAAAGTTTATTACATATAAGGCAAACCGCGTGATGAGTTACAAAGTTCGATGAAGCGGTGATCAAGGAGCAGTCGAGGCTATCTTGAATGACGTACAAAGATTATTATGTAATCCAACGGTCATACTTGAACTGATTTGTTTTTAATATCTATGAGAGAATTAGGTTTTTGATGTGTTACCGACCTATTGTTTTGTTTATAAGGTTGATGAGTTGTTTTTGTTGAAGAGTTGGCAATTTGTAGTTGAGAGTGGGAGTGTGGTTGCCAAACTGGATGATGTATCTGTAGTTTGTGTAAAGGTAGATAGGAGCATGAACTGAACAAGCAAGTGTAGTGCTATTCAAATAGATCAGCAACCCCCTATTGTTTACTAACAATTACAGCAGTTAAATCCCCTAACCAGGTAAGCTCTAACAAGCTTAGTGTTATTTAAATCCTCTAACCAAGTGGTCCATTAGCTTGGATTTCAAATCCTTTACTGAGGTTACTCCTTACAGGGTATTGCTTCTAATAGGGCATTATATTCAATCCCTTAACCGAGTGGTCCCTAGCAGGGTCTGTTCTTAATAGGACTTATTGTAAAGCTTTAACAAGCTTGTCTCGTAATAGGGCAAACTTCAAAAGAGTTCATAATACTTGTGGTTATTCATCCCCATCGTGGTTTTTCTCATTTGGGTTTCCATGTCAAAAATATTGTGTCAAGTGGTGAATGTTTTTGTAGTTATGTTTACTATGGTTGAATTGCTTAACTGCTAAATCTACTTTGATATGTTATGTTAACCGACAACAATCTAAAATGAGGTTTTACTTATGTCAATAAAGTATTTGGATGTTTGTGAGTTTCAAGTTGCTTTACTGTTGATCTGTTATAACAGTCAACTGGTTTAACTTGTTAGTTTAGAGTTTGTATAGAGAGGTTGTTTTAGAGATTGGTGAAAGTTTATATCAATTTTTTATCTACTGATTCACCCCCCCCCCTCTCAGTAGTCAACTGGATCCTTATTCTTTCATCATACCATCAATTGGTATTAGAGATTCTCAAGTCCTTTAAGGCCTAAGCCTAACAACTTGAGGTAAAGATCTTGTAGAACATGATGAAGAAGGAAGGTCCAAATTTTAATAAAGAGAACTATAGAATATGGAGTGATAGAATGAAAATTTATATTAAGAGTCTAGGAAGTCAATACTGGGAACAAGATGGTACTCAATATGTTGCACCTAGTGGGATTATGACTGATGATCAGAAGAAAGAGCAACAAGAAAACAATCAAGCATTGGAGGCCATTATCAGTTCTTTGTCTGATGCAAAGTATGTAGATGTTCATGGTCTAGAAACTACCTATGAGGTATGGAAGAAACTTGAAGCGATTTATAGTGATGATGAACCTTTGAAGATTGCCAAAGAAGAGAGTCTAAGAGGGAAATTTGATGACATGCAAATGGCTGAAGGTGAGAATATACAACAGTATTGTCAAAGGATCAAAGAGATAGTTGGTGAGATAAAAAGTGTTGGTGGTAAAGTGGAAGATGCCATAGTGATTAGTAAGGTGTTGAGAACCCTGCTATTGAGCTAAAATATATTGAGAAAACTAAGGTAACTGTTGACTCCATTATTTATAAGCTTACTGCTTTTTAATTAAATGGTCATGATGGTAGTGTTTAGAAATCTAAATCTTCATTTAGAGCTTTAGTTTCTAACCCATCTATGAGGAAAAGTAGAGCTGTCAGTCACAATTATGAATCTAGATCCAGCAGAGAAGTTGATGATGAAGACAGTTTGGTTGAGCTTGAATCATTGTTGGCCAAGCAGTTTCCCAGAGGTACCGGTAAGTACGGAGGTAAATTACCTTTGAAATGTTTTGCAAGCAACAAGATTGGACACATTACAGCTAACTGTCCTAATGGTGACAATGAGCACAAGCGAGAGAAGTTCAAAATGTACAAGGGAAAAGGAAAAAGAGATTGTCTTATTGAAGTTGATGGTGTTGGTAAATGCACACTCCAATGAGAAATTGTAGGTGATTGAAGGTATTGTCATTGATGGCAACCTTACAATCTTGTGATACTGGCAGGCAGACACAGGCACTTGTACCGACAGACTCTACACTGGCATACAGATCACCGGCACCCTGGCTAATAGGAATTTTGTATAAATGTATTTTGTAATTAATTATAAAATCTTTTGTAAGCCGACATGGCAGATTGTAATATGACTCATATATGTATGAGATCATTGTAGATCATTTTGTAGGTGAAGAATGGAAAGATGATAGCAAGACCTAAAATGCGAATTATTAGATAAGGGTTTGTGTATATTACAGAGCTTAAACCGGTACTAAATCTGGCATAGCATATGCTGATCTGAAGCAGTACAAGACATTGGATTTGCATAATCCAATTTTTGTAAGTCAGTGTGACTTATTTTGTAATTGAGCAGTGAGCTCTAGGAACTTGGCCTTCCTGCATGTGCAAGCCCCTATTGTAAGCAGTAATATTCTCTTATTGGCTAGTAAGCAAAAATTGTGGGTCACAAATCCCACCGAGGTTTTTCCCACACCGGGTTTCCTCATTAAAATATTGTGTTATGGTGTGCTTTTTATGTTGTGGTTGTTGTTTTTATTTGCTGCATTATTTTTGGTTTACCGGTACACAGTTTTAATATGTTTTTCATGTTATAAGTTGAGAAAATTATTATACCAGTCAGATACTGATTCACCCCCCCCCCCCTCTCAGTATCTCTGGGAATCCTAACAATTGGTATCAGAGCCTGGTCCTCTATTTTCAAAAGCCTAACAGCTTGAGGAAGATCTTGTCACTGGTAGAGATGGAAAAATTGAGAAAGCAATTGGAAACAACTCTTTTAGACTATGATGCAGAAAAGGTGAAGAATATCAAACTTGAAGATGATCTGAAGGCTGCTCATGATATCATTCAAGGACTTCAAGAGAATTTCACTATTGCAAGGAACAAGAGAAGAGAACTTTGTGAAAAGATGCAGAATGACAATGATGAAAAGAAAACTCTTAATGATTTCGTAAACAAGCTAAGACAAGAAATCAGTACAACAAAGAATGAGATGCAAGATATGACTATGAGGTTTTGTAAAGAAATTGAAGATAGAAAGAAAAATGAAGATGACTTGAGTAGAAGAATCAATGATGCTGCAAATGAAAATCTAAGACTCAGTCATGAGAACGATATGCTAAAGACAGATCTAATTCACTTAGAACATGATAAAACTGAACTCATGAGACAAAAGGACTTCTTGGAAAATGAATTGGCTACTGCAAATCAACACAAGGAGAAATTCAAGGAAAGTTCAGAGGAACTTGATGACATGCTAAAGAATCTGAAACCTAATGGTGATACAAATGGCCTTGGCTTTAAAGTTGGTGAAAGCTTCGGTACTGCAAACAAACATGATCATAGCAAACCGGTAAGACAACCTACTGCTTACAAATTTAATGGGAAATGCTTTAACTATAACAAGTATGGTCATAGAGAAAATTAGTGTAGATCTAGAAATTATCAGAACACTAATACACCCACCGGTCAATGTTCTAAATGTAACAAAGTTGGTCATAATTCAAAAAATTGTAGAATGAATGTAAGATGTTATGTTTGTGGAAGATTTGGACACCTATCTAATCAATGCAGAACACATACTGACATAGGATATGGGAAATCTATTCACAAAAACAATGTGACTTGTTATGCTTGTAACAAGATTGGACATATTGCAAAATTTTGTAGAAGGCATCCTTGGCAAATAACAAAGGTCCTAGCTTGAAAGGTAAAGAAAAGGTTGAAGAGGTAAAGAAAGAATTCTCAAAACAATGGATCAGAAAGTCAGATTAGAATGTTGATGGGAATACTCCTCCACCGGCAGAACAGAGTAGCACTCCACCGACAGTAAACTCTTCATCCAACTAAAGGAAAATCCTTTGAGGGTTTGGCAACAAATTGAAAAACATGCTAATATACCCTCGGTTGATGGTAAGAAGTTGAAATACTTCTTTATCGGCAAATGAGTTAAGTTATGACATAACCAAAAAGCATTAAATGTGGTAGTTGGAGAAAATAACATTATAAAGCAAGTGTTTTGGCTCCTTTTTCATTCACCGAGCATTCAAATCTTCGAGAGTGCAAAAATTCCGGAGCGAAGGCATCCTTAGCGAAAAAGTGAAGCAGTTCATCCAAGCATTCATCCCTAAGGAAGATTAAGGTATTTATAACTATGGCTTCCTCATCCACTCCCAAATTCATTGCAAACCCTACTGTAATCGAAGTTATCAAGCGCCCTAGACCCATATTCAAGCTTGTTCCCGAAATAGCAAAGAAAGATGATACCCTAGGTGCATTTTCTCAAATTCCTAAGGGAGTAGTATATGTTGAAGATCCTAGAATATACATACACTGTCATATAGAGGAATTAGGTGATGATGAGATCAAAAACATGTATAGGACTATGATTTGTGATGAATCTGGAAATGTCAAGCCAGAACACAAGGTATTAAAAACCCTAGGTTTTGTGGATATTCTTAGCATTCCTAATTTTCTTGAGGATATTATAAGAATTGTGCTAAGAAGAGTCCATGGCAAATTCTTTTGGTTGGATTCAATCCATAAGATCACCAAAGAAGCCATTAAGGTAGTAACAAGGTTACCTTCCACCAGTAGCAGACCTAACAAAACTAAAAGAGTCTCAAATGACACAGTGATGGATCTAACTGGTGCAACATTCGACAAAAGGTCTCTAAGGGTAAATGATGTGAAGGACATCAATGTCAGATTTGTTAGTATGATTTTAGGCTACAAAGCTACACATGCAAATAGGTTGAACTCAATATCTAGCCTATGTATTAAAAGTGCATATGACATGGTTAATGATAATGCTAGAATAGATGTGTGTGAATGGCTCAAAGATGAATTGATAGACAATCTGAAGAAGATATGGGAGATAAGAAAGGAACCTTTAGATTTGGAAATTTGCTTGTATGTTTAATGTTGTATATTACTAAGCAAGTACCCGGTATTGGTAAGAAAGATTTTGGCTTTGATATACCGGTAGGAAAGCAACTATTGGATCTATTGAACAACATAGGAGAAAACAGGGAGAAAAACATAAATGAACATTTTCAGGCACTAAAAGCTCAAATGAAGACTAGAATAAGACTGTCACAGGCAATTGTAGATAAATATCAAAAGGAAATTTGCTTTGTAATTAAAAAGGATGAAATCTGGATGGAGACAATTGTCCCTAGGACTATCTGGGTAACTGAAATGGGATATGAAACTGATGACAATATTATTGAAACTTATGCTAAAGCCCTCCTTGAAGCACCAAAGAAACCCTCTAAGAAAGTCTTTGGCAGTGCTAAAACAATAGAAAGTGGAATTCAGTCTAGAAAAAGAGTTAAGAAAGTTGAACAAACAGTAAGGAAAGGCACTAGACAAGCAAGAGCACTTAAGGAAGATGTACTGAAGCAAACTGGTATCAAGGAAAGTGAGTTGGAAGGACTTCAACTGGAAACTCATCTTTCACCAATTGCAACTTCCTCTGAGAGCGATATACCGATGGTATTCAAAAGGGTAGAAAGGAAAAGAAAACCCTCACCGGTACCCTCACCCACACCCAAGAAAACAAGGCAAAAGCAATAGGTAGTGAGGCCTCCAGTGAAGAAGTTAACTCCTAAGAAGAAGAAGAAGGTAAAACAAGATATTGCTCCATTGGATAAACTTCTGAGTGAAATAATAGAGGATGGAAAGTTGAAAAACATTAGCAAATTGTATGACACACTATCTGTTGATGACAAAGAAAGTATAGAAAACAGTGTAATTTTACACTTGGATATATAGAAGAAATTTTTTATGGAAATTGTTGATGAAATACCCGATGATTTGTATAGAAGACTAGAAGCTAGAAGGGTAGCTATTGTTGAGCTGGACAAGAAAATAAAGATTGAAAAACTACTTGCAGTTTATCCAGTAAACTCACCTAATGAGATAGACAAATTAATCAGTGAGGCAAACCGGACAGTATTTTCAACTGCTCACCGGCATGTAGCATTGATGGTAGGAAGAGTGAATGAGGTAACAGAAGAAACTGCAGACCAATGGGACATATTCTTTGTCAAAAAAGAGAAACAAGAAGAACTACTAAGACCTAAGACCATCAGGTTATACCAAAAGGATAGGGATAAGGGGAAAGGTAAAGTAGGTGGACCTCCAAACCTAAAAATAATTGATAACTTACCCCCACCTCCTTTGAATACTCCACAAGTAAAAACTACAAAGAGTATGGAGACTCCTCAAGAGGATACAAATCTTGAGTCTAAAGTTTTGTATACTATGAATATTGACACACAAGAGGTGAACATTGCGGTAGATAAAGAAATCACTGAGGATAAGAAGAAAGGTGTGACTACTGAGTCACCGGCTGCAGATGTTGAGGTTGAGGTTAATGACACTGTAAACATAAGCACAAAAAAACCTACTCTAACAGAGCAACTGGTAGAGGACACCACTGGTAAAACACTAGAAGAACTGGTAGATAAAACTGAAAAACAATCAGGACAACTGGCAATGGACATTGCAAAGGTACAAATAGAGAAAGTGGAAGTGCATACACAAACTACACTTGAGAAACCGGCTACTGAGAGCTCAGAAAAACCTTCTAAGACATAGATGGAGAAACCAAAACAAAAACAGGTTGAAACACAAGTTCAGACAGAGACAGTTCCACCGGCAAAAATTGAAAATCCCAAACCTTTGCTAATAGAAATGCAAACACAAACTGACCTACTAGAGGTTGAATCAAGCAAGGTTATTACTACAATCGACAGCATGGATATTGTGAAAATAGTTGGGTAGACATCTGGTACTTCAATAGCAGAATTTCGGCCTACAAATGTAACAGAAATCTTACTGGATTCAATAAAGAAAATCACAGAGTTTAATGCACAAGCCTATAAGGCTATTGATGAAACAATCCCTATTCTTAAATTGGTAGCACCCAAGTGCATTGTAGACACTAAAGATTCTTTAGGACAACTAGACACATTGTCTAAATTCATCACTGGCAACATTTTGATAGTTGATCAAATAAATGAGGACACATTCAAAGAGAGAATGATTAAGGAGAAAGAGAAATTCTTTGAGGAAATTGTGAAGAAGAACAAGGAGAAAATGGACACCTTATTACCGACATTAGGAGAGACAATTTTGGATTTCAAGAAACTGTATAGAGATACTTGTAAAACAAATATTCTAACAGAAGACATAGACAAGGAAATAAAAAAAGCACAAGATGAGATTAACAATATTGCTGACAATCTGATAGGCACGTTAGATTCATTTTTGGAAATAGAAAAGAAAATTGCAAATCTAGAAGAGAAAATTAAGAAGTTAGAGAAGGACAAAGAGAAAATAAAGGATAAGGCAAAGAGCTTAAAATGTAAACTTGGTCCCAAACTAGACTACCTCATTTCTTTGAGAAAATAAATTTTTGAGGCTCTGGTTCCCAGACTTAAGACACAGGAAGATAAAATGCACATACTCACCGGTATTGTTCAAAGAACACAAGAGGCTTTAACAGATAGCAAAAGATTCAGCAGCAGTTTAAATTTGGTTTTGATAGATATTTTCCAAATTGTAACCCACCGGTTACAAGAATCTAGGCAGGAAACACACTCCACTAATAGTGAATGACAACCTTTGTCATTGATGTCAAAGGGGGAGTAATGGAAATGAGAAAAATGGTCAGAACAAGACATCATCAGCTCAGGGGGAGCATACATTTTTGGGCACACAGTTTTGGTAAGACAATTTTGGTAGATTCTTTTTGGACATCTTTTTGGACACTTTTTGATTTTTCTCATGATTGTTGCCATCAATGCCAAAGGGGGAGATTGTTGGAAAATGAACACTCCAATGAGAAATTGTAGGTGATTGAAGGTATTATCATTGATGGCAACCTTACAATCTTGTGATACCAACAAGAAGACACAAGCACCGACACCGATAGACTCTACACTAGCATACAGATCACCGACACCCAAGAAGAAGATTACTGGCACCCTGGGCGACAGGAATTTTGTATAAATGTATTTTGTAATTAATTGTAAAATCTTTTGTAAGCTGACATGGCAGATTGTAATATGACTCATATATGTATGAGATCATTGTAGATCATTTTGTAGGTGAAGAATGGAAAGATGATAGCAAGACCTAATATGTGAATTATTGGATAAGGGTTTATGTATATTGTAGAGCTTAAACTGGTACTGAATCTGGCATAGCAGATGTTGATCTGAAGCAGTACAAGACATTGGATTTGCATAATGCAATTTTTGTAAGTTAGAGTGACTTCTTTTGTAATTGAGCAATGAGCTCTAGGCACTTGGCCTTCCTGCATGTGCAGGCCCCTATTGTAAGTAGTAATATTCTCTTATTGGCCAGTAAGCGAATATTGTGGGTCACAAATCCCACCAAGGTTTTTCCCATACCGGGTTTCCTCGTTAAAATATTGTGTTATGGTGTTCTTTTCATGTTGTGGTAGTTGTCCTTATTTGTTGCATAATTTCTGGTTTACCAGTACACATTTTTAATATGTTTTTCATGTTATAAGTTGAGAAAATTATTATACTGGTTAGATACTAATTCACCCCCCCTCTGAGTATCTTTGGGAATCCTAATAGATCGTGTTATCACTGATGAGGAATCTGAGGGTGATGATAATGAAGACATTTTCTTTGTAGACATTAAAGAGTAGATATCATATCAAAAGGCGTTAGTTTCTTGCATGGACAATTCTGATGATTGGATCATTGATAGTGGTTGTTTACATCACATGACTGGTGACCAAAGCAAATTTCTTTCCTTGAAGGAATTTGATGGCAGAGTTGTGAGATTTGGTAATGACTCACCCTGCATGGTAAAAGGTAAGGGAACTATTTCTCTCGATGGAAAGAGCAGTGCAGATGATGTCTACTGGGTTGAAGGACTAAAGGATAATCTTTTGAGTGTTTCTCAACTCAATGACAGAGTATATCCATTGGAGTTTAAGAATGGAATGTGAAAAATTTATGGGAGAAAAGGTGAACTGATTGCAACCGGCAAGCAGACTAAAGGTAACCTATTTCACCTAATTCCTAAAGTCAACAATTGTTTAATTGCTAAAGTAGATGATAGTTAGCTTTGGCATAGGAGATTTTGTCATATAAATTTTGATAACATTGTTAAAGTGAGTAAGTCCAAGACAGTGAGAGGTTTTCCTCATTTGGACAAACCAGTTAATGCTCTATGTAAGGAATGTTAGTTGGGAAAGATGACATCCTCAACTTTTAAGAGAAAATCTTTTTCAGCGGAACATCTGGTAGATTTGGTTCATACAGCTCTTTGTGGACCAATAAGGACTAAAAGTATTCAAGGTGACAGATATTTTATGATCTTCATGTTTGATTGCTCAAGAATGATGTGGGTCACATTCTTGAAGGATAAAATAGAAGAATTTAGTAAGTTCAAGGCATTCAGGGCCTTAGCTGAAAAGGAGAGTGGTAAGAAGCTAAAGTGTCTGAGGACTGACCAAGGTGGTGAATTCACTTATGTGGAATTCACTATATATTGTGAAGAAAATGGTATCAAATGGCAGCTTTCTACACCGAGGACACCATAGCAAAATGGTATTGCAAAGAGGAACAACTGGTCAGTTGTTGAAGCTGCTAGAATGATGTTGATACAAGGAGGTGTAGCAAAACCTTTCTGGAGAGAAGCTGTCAGCACAATTGTCTACACTATAAACCAGATATTGGTAAAGAGAGGTAAGGATAAGACTCCTTATGAATACTGATATGGTATATCACATAATGTAAGTTATTTTAAGATATTTGGTAGTAAATATTTTATTAAGAGAGGTGACTATGTTAGTAAGTCTAAGGCTAAAAGTGATGAAGGTATATTTCTTGGTTACTCCACCAAGAAAAAGGCCTACAAATGTTATAACAACCAGACATAGAGAATCATTGAGAATGTTGATGTTTGAGTGGATGAGTATCATGAAGTCTTAGGGGAAACTAGTGTGGAAAAAAAGGATGAAGAACCTTGCATTCTATTTTTGGAACCAGAACCGGTGAAACCTAAAACTAGTAAAGAGAATGTTGTTGTACCAGTTCAACCGGAATAGGTAGATTCAAAAGAAGATGATGATAATGAAGAAGAAGAACTTGAAGATATTGACCATGTTATTCTAAGGTATGTGAGACTCAATCACAATAGGTATGTGAGACTCAATCATAATCTTGACCAGATTATTGGAGATAAGGATGTTGGAGTGTTAACCAAAAGAAGACTTAGAGAGAATTCTTGCATGATCTCCACTATTGAGCCTAGAATTGCTAAGGAAGCATTTGGAGATGATCATTTGATTAAAGCTATGGAGGAATAACTTGATCAAATTGAGAAGAACAATACATGGACCCTAGTACCCAGACCGGTGAATAAAAATGTCATAGATACTAAGTGAGTATTCAAGAACAAACTGAATGAAGATGGTGTAGTAGTACGAAACAAAGGTAGATTGGTTTGCAAAGGTTGTGCGCAAGAAGAAGGAGAAGATTATGGTGAGACTTTTGCACCAGTTGCTAGACTAGACGGTGTCAGGACTTTACTTGCATTTGTAGCACATAAGGGATTCAAAGTATATCAGATGGATGTGAAGTCAACATTTTTTAATGCGATACTAGAAGAAGAAGTATACATTGAGCACCCAGATGGTTATGCTTTGACTAATGAAAAAGACATGGTATGCAAATTGCACAAGGCACTATATGGGTTAAAGAAAGCACCGAGAGAATGGTATGAGAGGCTTCATTTACACTTGATGAAGATAGGTTTTCAAAGAACCAGTGAAGACAACAACATATATCTCAAATCTAAAGGAGATAAGATACTGATTAGTGAAGTGTTTGTGGATGATATCATATTTGGAGACAATGATGACATGAGCAATGATTTTGCAAATGAAATGAAAAAAGAGTTTGAAATGTCTCTAGTGGGAGAGATAAAAAATTCATAGGCTTGCAAATACAACAAATGAAGAGTGGTATTTTCATCACACGGTCTAAATATGTGAAAGAGGTATTAAAGACATTTGGTATGAGTGACTGTAAACTAGTTGGGACACCAATGGTTAAAGGTTGTAAATTGTCTAAGGAAGATGAAGCTACATCTATTGATGAAAAGGAGTACAGGTCAATGATTGGGAAATTGCACTATGTTGTTCATAGCAGACTAGATATAGCTCATGCAGTTGGTATAGTTGCTAGATTTAAGAAGAATCCAAAGGAAACACATTTGATAGAAACCAAGAGGATATTCAGATATTTGAAAGGCACTATTGACTATGGATTATGGTATCCATATGCAGGTAATTTTGACTTGAAGGTGTATATAGTTGCAGACTGGGTAGATAATGTTGATGATAGAAAAAGCACAACCGTTGGAGCATTCTTTCTTGGAGGAAGACTTGTTCCATGGAGTAGCAAGAAGAAGAGTTTTATATCTCAGTCTACTACTAAAGTTGAGTATGTTGCAGCTTATATGAATTGTACCTAGGCTATCTGGATGAGACACATTCTGGAAGGTTTCAAGATGAAGTTTACAAAACCTGTAAAGATCTTATGTGACAATATCAATGCCATAAGTATTTCAAAGAACCATGTTTTGCATGCTCTAACCAAGCATATTGAATTGAAGTATCATTTCTTGAGAGAAAAGGTGCAGAGTAAAGATGTGGTATTGGAGCATGTTTCTACCAAAGAGTAGCTTGCAGATATCTTTACTTAACCTCTATCTAAGACTACTTTTTAATATCTCAGAAGTCAACTAGGGGTTGTACCCCTTCATGAGGTCAATTGAGCATGATGTAGAGTAAATCACTCCCAGAGCTACTTGTAGAATTTTATAGCAGGATTGGTATAGAGTGGAGTTATTCCATAGGGGGAGCATCAAGTTGTAGGTTGATAATGCTTAGCAGTGAAGTTTGACATTGCATGTTTTACTTTCACTTTGGCATTGTTTTCAAAGGGGGAGAAGAACTATGTGATTATAGGGAAGAAGAATTGTATGATTGACAAAGAGAAGATCTATAGCTAGTTACCAGCTGAAAATAGGGAGAGTACATACATGGTAAAATGTAAACAAAGATTCCTATTCACAATCATAACAATCAAGGGTATTGATACTTGTATTTCCATTAATGCCAAAGGGGGAGATTGTTGGCATTTCCATGAAGATTGCACTAATGAAATGTTATGTTGTCATTGATGTCAATTAACCGGTAATGATATTGTTATAATGTTGTTTTGTAACTGATAGGAAGAGCCAATGAAGGGAACTGTAACCAGTAGGTGAATTTTTGGAAGAAACCAGTATTGCTATAAAATGGAGAGATGAACCGGTAAACCCTACCTGTTGATATGATAAACCCTAATCGATGAAGTTTGGTGAATTAGTTGTATTGGTTTATGATATAATGATGAGTGCTAATGATTATGACACATATGCATGTTGTATGAGAAGAGTTTCAAATGGTTTTTGGCGCATAGAGATAATGGTTTTTATCTTGGGAATGAGCAATTTCATTGCATATAATGCAAACCGGGTGATGAGTTACAGAGTTTGATGAAGCGGTGATCAAGGAGTGGTCGAGGCTATCTTGAATGATGTGTAGAGATTATTATATAATCCAATGGTCATACTTGAACCAATTTGTTTGTAATATCTATGAGAGAATTAAGTTTTTGATGTGTTACCAACCTATTGTTTTGTTTATAAGGTTGATGAGTTGTTTTTGTTGAAGAGTTGGCAATTTGTAGTTGAGAGTGAGAGTGTGGTTGCCAAACTGGATGATGTATCTGTAGTTTGTGTAAAGGCAGATAGGAGCGTGAAAAGGATCTAAACAAGCAAGTGTAGTGCTATTCAAACAAATCAGCAAACCCTTGTTGTTTTCTAACAATTACATCAGTTAAATCCCTTAACTAGGTAAGCTCTAACAAGCTTAGTGTTATTTAAATCCTCTAACTAGGTGGTCCATTAGCTTGGATTTCAAATCCTCTACTGAGGTTACTCCTTACAGGGTATATCTTCTAATAGGACATTATAGTCAATCCCTTAACCGGGTGGTCCCTAACGGGATTTGTTCTTAACAAGACTTATTGTAAAGCTTTAACAGGCTTGGCTCCTAATAGGGAGAACTTCGGAAGATTTCAGAATACTTGTGGGTATTCATCCCCACTGTAGTTTTTCCCATTTGGGTTTCCATGTCAAAAAAATTGTGTCAAGTGGTGAATGTTTACTATGGTTTAATTGTTTAACTGATAAATCCACTTTGATATGTTATGTTAACCAGCAACAATCTGAAATGAGGTTTTACTTATGTCAGTAAAGTATTTAGATGTTTGTGAGTTTCAAGTTGTTTTACTGTTAATCTGTTATAACAGTCAACTGGTTTAACTTGTCAATTTAGAGTTTGTATTGAGAGGTTGTTTTAGAGATTGGTGAAATTTTATATCAGTTTTTTATCTACTGATTGACCCCCCCCCCCCCCCACTCTTAGTAGTCAATCGGATCCTTATTCTTTCATCATGCCATCAAAATTATTATTTGTGGATTATTAGTTATTGGTTGGATAAATGATTTTATCTTTGTTTGTTGTATTTTTTGGGATTGTGATTTTTATGTTTTATTTAATTTAATATATTATACCTATCCAACTATTTTATTGGTTGAATGCATATGGTAGGTAAATTATATATATATAATGTGTCTTAAATTTTGTATAGGGTAGGTATAATATATGGTTTATGTAATTTTCTGATTGCTCAGCCTTACACTATAGTTTTATGTTTAATTTTTATTTATTTGGCTTTCTACAATTTTTGTCGAGTGGAACATCCAACAGCTTTATAGAATTGGTTTTTGGATTTGGGTACCATTTGAGGATTGGATTGAAGCTTTGGATTGTTGAGGAATTTCCTACTTCAGATTTCCAACAAATTTTGGATTGTGATTGTAGCTCGGTTTGACTTTCTCATTCAAATTTTTGGTTTCTGAAAAGATTGTATTCTTCATGTTTGTGAAATTGTTGATTAATATTGTTTGAAATTATTTGGAGAAATTTGGGATTGAGATTTGCAGAATTTAGCTTGTTTATTGAAAAGGAAAAATTGATTGGGGAATTTTCAATGGTTTAATTTTCTGAGTTTTATTGTTAGAAATTCTTCTCTCTACAAATGTCTGTGTATTCAACCTTGATTCTTGAAGATATTGGTTTGAATTTAGTGAGTTGTTTATTCTTTGTATTGTCTCCCTTGAGATTATTTTTGGTTTTAGAGTTGATTTGGTGGTTTATGTATGTATGTGGTTGTTGGGAGATCTCTGCAACCCATTGTGACAACAAATTTGGAAGTGCGGACCCTTTCGAGTCTATTAAAAGGTTGCATTTCAACCTTGTGATTCTTGTATAGGCTCATATGTGTGGTTTGCAGTATTGTTTCTCATTCTCCCTTGCTACTATGCCTTCTATGTCTCAAATTACAATGTGGAAGATAGTATTTCTTATGCAACTTTTGATGGTGAGTATTTTATGATGTATTTGGTTGTCCTTGTTGTAAATTGAACCTTCTAGTCCCTCTGAGTCAAGTTTGAGTCCCGTTTTAGACCCCTATGCAGACCTGTGCAATTTACTTTTCCCTAAATGTCACTTTTTCTTGTTTCTAGGCATTCTGACCAAAAATGCCACTAAATCTATAGGGGCACTATAGAGTGGACCAAGAATTTTATTCTTCATTCCAAGAGTGCCATTCTAGAAACTAGGAGCACTGGAGTGCATACCCAAAGAGCTGAGTCTAGAACTAAGAGAGCTAGGTCATAAACTGAGAGAGATGGCCAATGACCCCAAAACACTACAAAATAACCACAAAATGCTACTGAATGGTCTAGAAACACCATTTCATTTACTAGGGGTACTACATTGCATTCCAGGAGCACTTCTTTGCATTCTGAGAGAGCTAGGCTGCTCTGGGGGTCCTAGAAAGTCAGTTTAGTGTCTTGTTGGGTTTGTGATTTATCCAAAGGCATGTTCTATCTATATTGACATTCTCAAAGTTTCTTTTGATGTTTTTTTACCCTTCATGAGGTTTCTTGTGCTCTAATAAGAGGATTCATGCCTTGTCATTGAGGTGTTCATATGCGATTTATGGCTCCGGTGAGAGGGAGAGACCCTCGTTGTTGAGAGTTTGATTATATGACTCTAGTGGGATGTATTATGCCTCACTATAGAGGATTTTATATGGTTTTTATTCCTTTTATGGATTGCATTCATGATTGGCTTCTCCCTTGTGATGATTTGGTGAAGGCTCTCTTCTATGTGTATAGTAGTTTGTGCTCTTTCATGGGCAGATTATTCTCAGTTTGTTATGATTGTTTTTATGTTATTTGTGAGCCTTCTTGATGTGGTATCATGTTACTTGGATGTATGTTTTACCCTAAGGCCTAGGAGCATGGTTAGGGAGAGTGGGCTTCCATGAGTCTACCAAGGTCACGAGGAATAGACTACTAGGATTCCTTATGTTGTGGAGCCAGAGTCTAGACCATTTGGATAGCTCATTGGAGGTTATTTGTAATGATCAAGTGATAACATAATAAATTAATCGTAGGTGGGTTGGGTAGAAGCAACTCATCTTAATAAGATAAGAAATATGTGTGTGTATTCCTATCTCATGATTGGATTGCTAGTGCAGTCATGTGAGGTGGTAGATCTGGTAATCGGATAAGTCAAACTTTCTTGATTTCCTCAAAGGTTGAGATAATTATACATGTGTGTCACGGATGTCAGGACTAAGTTCTAGGATATCCTTTGATAGCATGTGATGACACTCTTCCCTACATGTGAGTCCTAGTTCCTTAAGTGTTGATTTGATGGATTTCACCTCTAGAGGGTTTCTTGTTGTTTAGCCATGTGTTGTGTTTGATCTTGGTTTCTTGATGTCATCATGTCATTGTCAAGTTGAGTTCCTTGGTTGTTATGTGTCAGCCTAGGTCTTGAGTGTGAGTTGGAACCTTATGTCATCTCCTAGCATGGGGGGTGGTTCCTATTTGATTCCACATGGTCTGTTGGTTGAATACCTTCTTCCATTGGGATGTTCTTCATTAGATGCTTATGTACGTGGTTTGGATTCTTCATTATGTGGATACTCTCATGGATTTTATTTCTATGTGTTGGAAAAAGAAACATTACATCATAATGTATTGTATATGTAAAAGATATTATGTATCTTTTCATTATGTACCTTCATGTAACTATAAATGAAATTGTACTAGGACATGATGTAGAGGATTGTGAAAATTAATTATTGATCATTCTTTTATGTAATAGATATTCTTTATGTATTGTCAGTTTATGAATTCTATGTGGAAAATGAATGAGCTAGCATATATGTGTTTGTGTTACATTTGCATTCATGATATGGAATTGTGAAGTATAATCCTATGGATGGAATGATGGAAAGAATAGTAATGTTTGTCTTGAATCTAATTGATTAAATAGTATTTTTCTAAACGAATGGTTTTCAATAGATCTATGATTCTTTATGATAGATGATAGTAGGAGTAGTTAGAAATATTTGTTTAGTGATTTAAAATGAACTTAGGAAAATGCAATTTGATAGAGTTATGCATGTATTTTATCGTTATTCTAGTTACATGTCAAGTAAATGATTAATTGGTAATAGAATTATGATGATGTTCTAGATGGATAAGTGTTAGGTTAGAATGATGTCAATTAGTGACATTGAGATACCCTAGGGAATGGTTATGTTCGCATGAGTTACTTGGTGATATGTTGATGTTTAAATGTTTTTATTCCGCTTGTGAAATATAGCTCTATGGTTATATTCATGTTGAATTGTGTGATCTTGTTAATAGTTAGTGTTGGATTTAATGTATATTAATGATAATATAATAGTAATGGATTTTTTTTTTAAATTATCTCCATTTGTTAGTATATTTTAGATTATTTTCTCTAGGGTATTTTGGTGAGCATTACACTTCAACTACACCAGTCCATCTCTATACAAATATGATAGGCTGACAACTATAGTAGGTTAATAAAAATGACAACATATTGCACATATTGCAACAACATTTTGTGAAGACTATCATATTTATATACAGAAGATAAATCTATATTTTCCACTAAATAATGGAGTTGCAAAAGGAATGAATATGACACTAATGGAGAAGGATAGGAGTATGTTATATGGTGTTGGTCTAGAACAAAATTTTTGTGTTGAATCTATTTCCACTACTTGCTACCTAATTAACATGTCTCCTACATGAGTTCTTGTTGATAAAATGCCTATGGGGGCATTATCAGGTCATAAGCTTTCATTGAGACATCTTAGAGTTTTTGGTTGTGAGACATATGTACATGTGTTAAAAGAGAATCAAACGAAGTCGAACAAAAAGGCTATAAAATTTATCTTCATTAGGTAGAGTTATAGTGTTAAAGGATACAAGCTCTAGGACTCTATTACACAAAATGTAATATATATGTGAGGTGTTAATTTTGGAGAAACTAACACTCCTTTTGTTACATCATAACCAAAACAAACTAAACAGGAAGATGTGATTCAATTCTCTCCTACACCTAAGAAAGTTGAAGCAAGACTCTTAGATAGACAAGAAGCTAAGAAGAGACCATCTATCTCTAAATCTTTAGAAGAGGAAGAAGAACATCCAACTCAGATTGTTGAAAGGTCTATATGGCATAGACAACCACTTGAAAGGTATTCACTTGATGATTGGAGATGCATTTTTTCTTTGAATACTAACATAGATGAACCTATATATAAATAAGAGGCATTAGCTATGGATGATACAAAATACTAGAAAATTGCTATGGATGAAGAAATGACAAATTTGAAAAAGAATGATATATAAGATCTTGTACCTTTTCTTGTTTGATGAAAACCTATTGGTTGCAAATGGGTGTTTAACAAAAATATTGGTTCAAATGAAGATATTCAACAGGATAAATAAGGTTGGTTGCAAAAGGCTAATCTCAAGTTGAGGATGTTGATTATGGTGAGATATTTTATCTTGTTATAAAAATGACATCCATTAGATTTTTTATTTTCTATAGTTGCTTCTTATGATTTATATATTTAGCAAATAGATGTGAAAACTACTTCATGGTGTTTCGAAGGAGCATATTTATATGACACAATAAAAGCATTATGTGGTAGAAGGTAAAAGTAATTTGGTTTGTAAATTAAAGAAATGTTTGTATGGCCTCAAACTATATTCTAGGACGTGGTACCACAAATTTGATACATATGTGTTGAGAGTGAGATTTGAGCATTCTAAATTAGATCGCTATGTTTATTATAAATCTAATGGTGATCATTTCCTATACATTTCATTATATGTTGATGATATGTTATTCATTGGTAAAGGGAAATGTTTGATTTTAGAACTAAAGTCTCATCTTGCTTCTCAATTTGAAATGAAAGATCTTGGTGCGAATAAACACATTCTTGGGATGGAAATTTGAAGAAATAAAGTGAACAAAAAGCTATGGATAGACCAGAGTAAGTGTGTGAATCCATTTTTACAAAGGCTTAGCATGTGAGATTGTAGACCATTATGTTCTCCTTTTATAGTTGGAATGAATTTATCTACTTTAGATTGTCATGCATTCCCATCAGAGATGATATACATGAGAAGAGTATCTTACCAAAGTGTGGTTGTGAATTTAATGTATGCAAAAAATCTACACTTGACAAGACATTGACCAAGAAATAGGATTTAGTTCCATATATATGTCTAATCTTGGTAGATTCAATTGGGATGCAATTAAAATAACCTATAGATATTTGAAGGGTACCTTAGAGTATTCTTTGTGTTATCATAATAATTTAATAAGAGATGAGTTTCCCTTGATATTCATGGTTATGTGGTTTCATATTAGGTAAGTGATATTGATAGTATAAGGTCCACCAATGCTTTTGTGTTTACTTTATTTGTTGATGAAATCAATTGAATGAATGAGTCATAGATTGTGTTACTTTGTCCACTACTGAAGTTGAGCACATGGTAGCTACTCATTCTTGTAAATAAGTCATTTGTCTTAAGAGATCATTTTCTTGTAAATAATCCATTTGTATTAAGAGACTATGTTCAAATATTGGAATAAAATAAGGTACAATGATAGTTTATTGTGATAATGAGAGTGCAATCTACCTAGTTAAGAACCCAACTTTTCATGCCAGGACCAAGCACATTGATGTTTAGTAATATTTTGTCAAATATATAGTCAAGGATGGTAGAGTGAATTTGTTTAAGGTAGAGATTAAAATGAATGTTGCAAATTATTTAACTAAGGTTCTAAGCACAAAGAAGTTTAGATGGTGTTTATAGTCTATGGGCCTCATGGCCCCTAGCAATTAAATTGTGTTGTAGGTACTCCCTTTGCTCTTGCAAGGTGTTTGAAAAGTGGGAGATTGTTAGGAAAATGGTGCCTCAATATTACATCTACATAAGTTTACTATTAGTAAGTTTAAATTTGAGAAAGAATTGGTTTTAATTTTTCTTAAAGCTATAGGTTGGCTAAATAAGCATGCTGATAAAAAAAATTGCAAGATAATGTTTAAATTTAAAGATATTAAAGTTTTCATTTTTTAAAGTTTCAAAGTTAAATTTGAAGACCTAAAAGGCATTTTTGGGCCCCAAAGTGGTCATAATAAATGTAGTCACTTATAGCTTGATAGAGAACAATATTTTTTATGCTTCAAACAATTCATTAATCAGACACCCAAATCAAAACTTATGGCCTCTGAAAGTTGGGTCTTCTAAAATGGAAAACTTAAAAAATATGTTAGAAACATAAATGAGTTGATAATGGAGGTTACAGATGTTGGTATATGTTTTGGCACATCGTAGAGAATCTTGGATTAGAGATAAGTTGAGTGTCATTTTTTGGGTGGTTGTAGCTCATAGTTTTGCAATACCATTTGACTTTAGCTGTCATGTTTGCTAAGAGCATGTTCAATTCTTATAATCCCAAAATGACTACCCACTAGTGAATGGGTGCAATAATATTGAGCAAAAAAGGATCAATTATAGGTGAAGATAAATGGGTCCATTTGGATTTCCATGTTCCCCTACCGTATCTTGTCACTTGTCATCAACAACACATTGGAATGATTTGATGTCAAAATAATTGGGTTTTAAACCAAATTCATACTTGGCCCATATTTCTAAAATATTCAATGGCACCTTGAAATTGGTATATGGTAGATGGTCAAAGATCATCTACCATCACTACTAAAAATGTTCTACAATCTATGGATGCCTATGCCATCTAATTGATTTTTTTTATTTGAAGAGATAGGTTGATTTTTGGAAGGTTAATAAAGTATATGGCTATGGTTGTTTAGTAATATGTATACGATAATCCATCTAAATAGAACTATCTTCGAGCTCCTCTATCTAAAGATAGAGTTTCTCTACATCCACATCAATTGATCTAACCAAATTAACAATGGTTTGAATTGAAGATGCAAACTATGCTACATGTAGGAGAATACTAGGAACATTTTGGATTAAATCAATATTTTATTGTAACAAAATTATTTTTTCATTTATAATTTCTTGGAAGTGACCTTTAACATGTAGACGAGATGGGGGGTTTTGTTGGGGGGTTTTGAGGGGTAGATGAGGTGGGGGATTTTCAAGTGTGAGGTTTTTAGGTAGGGTTAAATATTTTATAAAAGTTGTTCTAATAAAAATTGATACTCTAGTAATTCATCCATTGGAATGTAATGTGAACCGCCTACATTTATAGCTAAAATATAAATAAATAAATACTTTTACACTTCAGAATTTAAACGTGCACATGTTAAGTTTATCCATTGAAAACTTGCATTTATCTATATAACTAAGTAAAGAAACAAATAAATCATTTTTCAATAGATACAAATTGATGTATACTTTAGTGGATCATTGTGTCATATTGGGGATGTATACATCAAGTCATAACATGGACATGGTCTTGAATCTTCCTAGTAGGCATAGACCTAGGATCATTTACCCTCTATTTTTATGGATCACTTTGAGGCTTCTCTTGTGAAACCAATATATGTAACTAGATATATATTAATATACTTGTCTAAGAAGGGTTTTATCATGTTTTATCACATTAATTGCACATGAAGATCAAATTAGTAGAAATAAGGCAAGAATACTTTGAAAAGTTCCTTAAAGAAGATAAATAAGAGGATGATGGAATATCATTAATATTCCTAAGACATCAACACAAGAGTTGTCATTAAAACATAGCATCATGTATTAAAAAATAAAACATAATATGCATACATAAGAATTACACATCTATGTGTTAGCATAACTTGTTACTAGATGAAGTCTATACAGTAATGAATCAACCATTTCACTTCATTAGATCCAAGATAATTATACAATTCAACAAATATGTTTGGACCTTGTTATTCATATTTGTATATGTGTATATGTATGTGTATGTGTATGTGTATGTGTATGTGTATGTGTATGTGTATGTGTATGTGTATGTGTATGTGTATGTGTATGTGTATGTGTGTCTGTGTGTATGTGTATGTGTGTTTGTGTATGTGTTTGTGTCTGTGTGTGTGTTTGTGTTTGTGTTTGTGTGTGTGTGTTTGTGTGTGTGTGTTTGTGTATGTGTATGTGTATGTGTATGTGTATGTGTATGTGTATGTGTATGTGCATGTGTATATGTATGTGTATGTGTACGTGTATGTGTATGTGTACGTGTACGTGTATGTGTATGTGTATGTGTATGTGTATGTGTATGTGTATGTGTATGTGTATGTGTATGTGTATGTGTATGTGTATGTGTATGTGTCTGTGTGTCTATGTGTGTATGTGTATGTGTATGTGTATGTGTATGTGTATGTGTATGTGTATGTGTATGTGTATGTGTATGTGTATGTGTATGTGTATGTGTATGTGTAAGTGTATGTGTATGTGTATGTGTATGTGTCTGTGTGTCTATGTGTGTATGTGTATGTGTATGTGTATGTGTATGTGTATGTGTATGTGTATGTGTATGTGTATGTGTATGTGTATGTGTATGTGTATGTGTATGTGTATGTGTATGTGTATGTGTATGTGTTTGTGTGTGTGTGTGTTTGTGTCTATGTGTGTGTTTGTGTGTGTGTGTATGTGTAGGTGTATGTGTATGTGTATATGTATGTGTATGTGTATGTGTATGTGTATGTGTATGTGTATGTGTATGTGTATGTGTATGTGTATGTGTATGTGTATATGTATGTGTATGTGTATGTGTATGTGTAAGTGTAAGTATATGTGTATGTGTATGTGTATGTGTATGTGTCTGTGTCTGTGTGTTTGTATGTGTATGTGTATGTGTATGTGTATGTGTATGTGTATGTGTATGTGTATGTGTATGTGTATGTGTATGTGTATGTGTATGTGTATGTGTATGTGTATGTGTATGTGTATGTGCATGTGCATGTGTTTGTATCTATGTACATGTGATGAGGATTCGTAGGGTATAATTATCTATAAGGTATAAATATTTATAGGTATATAGAATAAATTATTTTGGTATTTTATTAGTTATCTTATCCTATCTAGAAAAAGTAAAAAGTAAAAAATTTAATGATGTGGAAGCACTGGTCTAGTTCTTACTGGTTGAGCAATGTTGAGCAAAGATTATTTCGGGTTGCGGTTGATCTCTGTGACTTGCGGATCATTTGAGGTGTTGCTTTGGGTCTTGGCTGGTATTCCCGGAGGTCTATTCATCGTTTTATGTTTTGGAGATTGTTCTTAAGTGATTGAGCCGACATGTTACCGTTGCACATTTCCTAAACTGATTGGTCTTTGGCCTAACTTGATTAAGTTGTAATTATTTGTGGGCAGTGTTAGGTCCGACTTGGAAAACTAATGTACTGAGAGGGGAGGGCTGAATCAGTACTTCAAAACTTTTCTTGAAAAACAATTTTACTGATAAACACAAACTAAGTATTGTTGATCTCATAAATATATAAAACTGAAACATAATCATAGAAATAACATACATCAAAAATTTCACTCCATAACTCAAATATTTTTGGTCACGCAGAAACTCTTGGTTAGAGAGAAAAACTGCGGTGGGGATGGCACCCACGACTTCACTACTGCAATAATCAAGATTGCTCGATTAGAGCTACATGTTTAGCTATTTCTGATAGCTTACCCTGTTAGGAGTATAAAGATCTTTAGATCTACCTTGCTAAAGGATTTTACAAACACTTTTACAAAATGTTGTACCTGGTTAAAGGCTTTACAATTTATAGACTTTATTAGAGTCTTTTACCTTGTTAAAGGTTTCTAACACAACTTAAATAATTCAATCAAAATCTTTACAAAATATCTGCAACTTCACATCTGAAATGTTATAGCAGACTCTATGTGCTCAATATGAAATTACCTTGCTCATAGCATTCCTCGATAATTGATAAATCAACTCAGTAACCATTTTTGTATACTCTATCCCTTAAACTATTCTCTGAAACCTTCTCGGTAACCTCTGAATATCTCTATCAATCTTCTTTCTTAACTATATCATCACATTGTGTCTTCTCTCATGATTTTCCATTTCATCTCATATTCTCTCTTCTGTAACCAACACCGATAGCCTTAGTAATTACCGACTGGACATTTCAGTAGTATTAACCGACTAGAGTATATAGGATGAGTTTGGGCATAAAACTAATGACAACTTAGTAAATAGCAACAATCTCCCCTTTTGACATAGTTTGGTATGTTTGACAAAACTCCTTTCAAATTCATAACACAAAATCTATATACTTGCAAAATAAACTGAAATGACAGTATATACATTGTTCAAATACATACTTAAATACATACCCCCCTTATCAATGTTCTGTACATAACTTGATGTTCCATACTCTATATTTCATGCTCCTGATGATCCAAGCTCCCCTTGCCAATTTCAACTGTACACTCAGTATATATTATAAACTCTATACACTTAGATACTCTGTATACTTGGTACACTCCCCCTTTTTGACAAACATCAAAACTAGTTACAATTTGGTGGGGGCAACTGCTCAAAAATAGATTTATACTTTGTACGAGCATCTATAAGAGCATTGGTAAGTGCATCCTTGACACTTTCCATTAGTGAATTATGAGCTATAATATCAGCTAATAGTGTGATCAAACCATCTAAAGTGCTTCCCTCTACTTGAGTGGACAATTGGGTAGCTCGGTTGATCTGCTCTTGAATTGATGATAAATGGGGAATAAATAATGTTTGAAGAGTCATGATATCCATCCTTATTTTATGCTCTTCATTCCGAAGTTCTAACTGTTGAGCCATAAGAGTTTGTAGCTTTGTATAAAAATTCTGAATAGAATTTGGCTCAGTAGTCAATGATCGGTAATTTCTTTTTCAATGACTTCAGTCTTATCTTGATATCTTTGATAAAGAATGAGAATGTACATAATTTTTGGAGTAGATAAATGATATGCTTGAGTTGAGGAGACAACTCACCAATGATTTCAATAAGCTTTGTTTTACCTATAGCAATTGCTTTCTGCACTTCTTCAATCATCTTGGTAGTTAGCTCTTTATCTTTCAATTTGCTAAGGTATTTTTTGCTTCTACTCCTGATGCCTCCAATTGAGTGAGTAGTTCATCCAATTGCATATGGATGGCAGCATCTTTATTTATGGTAGCTTCAGGTATCATGTCTGTCAATAATGTTTTGACCTTCTGAAGTACTCGGTTCTTCTGTTGAATGGCTATCTGTCTTTCCTATTCTGCTTTGGCTTTACAAAGCTCACCAAATTCTATTAGTGCTTGCCCTTTCAATTTGGAAATGTCAACATTCGGCAACACAATAGGCTTTGACAAATCTATCTTAAAAATGTGTCTCTTTCCTTTCTTCTCCTTTGATGATGATGCCTTCACCGGTTGAATGGGTACAATGGCTTTTGAGACTTGTCCTCCCTCAATATGTTTCTCGGTAGAGGAAACACTTTTGTCGGTTCCTGTAGCCTCTGTTGTATCCTTCGGTGTTTCCTTGCTCGAGGTTTCAGTGGCAACTGTCTCGGTGCTTGATGGTACTTGGGAAGTTTGCTCGTCAGTGGCTTGAGAGGTAGATTCATCTTGTTTAGCCGTTTGACCCTCTGTACCTTGATCTATGTCCTGAAGTTTCTCGGCTGAAACTTGTTGGGTTATCAGAGGATAGGACTTAACTTATTCCAAAACTAATTCACTTGATACTAGTTTGGCATAAGCGCTTCCTTCTATCATCTCTTCTTCTTATGCCTCAGTGTCTATTACATCCTCATCTAACTGAATAGTGGAAGTAGGCTCTTTCTCAATGATGTCAACTATCTCCACTTCACCTTTAGGCTCTTCAATCTGAATTTTGAATATTTCCTTCCATTTTTCTTTAGTTTCATTCTCAACTTCAAGATATAGGCCATTCATCATTTTCAAGGCCGTTTGCTTTACTTGAAAATTTGTCTAGTATTTTTTCAAATGATCTCTTATATCATCTACTGACATATCTGGAAAGAGATGTACCAAAACTCGTTCTCTTATCTGCTTCTCCGAGTCCATAGCATATTTCCATCTATTATCAATATGTAAGTACAATGCTTTTGGAAGAAAACCAACCACTTCCAATGGAACTACTCAGAACTTGAGAAGTGTACAAATTACAATCTCTTCTATTTGCCTCTTCTCTTCTTCTGTTCTGGAGTCATATTTTACATATCTAAACAACCCAAATCCACCATATTTCTTTAATTTTGCACAAAAATTGTCAACACTATGTACATCTTCCTTTGTGCTTTTTATAACCTGAAATTTATTTACATCTTCAGACTCTGTGTCACTTGCCTCTTTATCCAAAATTAGTCTTCTGGTCTTCTTTCTATAAGTTTTTGTAACCTTAGGCATTTCAACATTTTTCTGCTTCTTACCAGGTGACACAACAGATGATCTAGTGTTCGGTCGTTTTACTGGTAGGGTCGGTGATACCTTGGTTGTATTCTGTTTCTTTCTTTTCAAAATTTTTCCCTTTGGCAACTCAGTGCTCAGTGTAATTGTTGCTTCTTGAGCTTCAGATTCTTCCTCGATCGAAAGTTGATCATTATTCCTACTTGCTGGCTTAGTAGGTGTGGAGGTAGAACCTTCTCCAAATTTTTCAGTTAAATCCTTGATCATTCTGGTGGCTTTTCTGGCAGCCTTCGGTACTACAATGCTCATTTTTTACTTTTTCTTTTACCTCTTCATAGGTGCCATATCTGATCTCAGTAGCATGCCTTGGAAGTGCCAAAAAGGCATCTATCTATTGTTTAGCAAAGTCAAAATCTATCTCATAACCCATAGGCGATAAAGATTGAGTCCTGGGTTCTACTGCATTGACATAACAGTAGTCGGTATCCACTTCAAAACATATAGTATCCTTGTACTTTTCCACTAGCTAAGGTGGAATCCTATACCTGCTATGCATCTTTTCCTGAAATCTATTGAAGTAATCATCCATTATCATATTGAAATTATCACCTAGCTGATTGATGAAATCATTTATTTGATGGGTGATTGGTCGGTGTAATTCCCAAACGATGTTACCGATTGATGGAAAGAATTTCTGAAAATAGAACATACACACTAAGAGTGACCCAAACTTTAGTGTGTTAGCAGTATTATTCTTCTTCAGTTTCCTTATTGTATTGAGATTTTCAAAAAGATTCTTCAATAACACTTCACATAAATCAATTTGCATACCCTTTTTAACAGTTTTATAAGCCAAATCTATAGTTGCACACAGTACACTATTTTCTCTTGTAGACTAGAAGAAACAATAACCAATAACTCTAATAGAAAAATTGAGTTCTGCATCAGTCACATTGTTCAACTTAAGACCTCTACAATTAGACTCAACTCATGTTAATGTTATCAATTCCTTCTGTGAAATCATCTTTTGTGCTCGGGCATGGTCAAATATAGGGTATCTGGTTTTCATGTGAATAATCTCCTTGGTAATCTTGAAAGGTTGATCCTCTAACCACATAAAATCATCATGCACTCGGCTCAAGAAAAATTTGACCCATTGGGGTTTGAAGACTCGAGGATAGGTTAGGGCTTCAGTCAATCCCTTAACTTTGATATGCTCAAACTTGTTATCTAGGATTCCATCGGTGCACAATTCATCATACATATCCTTAATCTCAGTATGACCTAGCTCTTCAACACGGCACTTGGTATAAAATCTAACATCTTCGATCAACGGAACCCTATCCGGAATAAGAGAGAATGCAGTTTTCTCATCGAGTTCGGATGCCACTTTGGGAGGTAAGGTGTATTTCAGTGTAGGCTTCTCAATGGTCTCTACTACCATGGGTTTTTGTACCTTGGGAGCCATTTCAAACTTGAAATTCTACTTGCGAAATAGCTTAGGGTTTCAAATAACCAGAAAACACTTCCAACTTAGTAAATACTATGCAAATATTCACAACTGATTTTGATCAGTTAACTACTGAAAATGCATTTTAGATTATGCTAAATACCTTGAATTCACTCTTGGAAATGTTTGATCACCTTTAATTTGCTTTGTTCTGCTCTTTGAAAACTGTTAAGTGAAAAATGACCGCGCAAAGTACTTTAAATACTTCCTTTTGACCTTATCGGGCTTCGTGCAGTTAGGTATAATAGGCATTAAATGCACTTAGTTCCACTAAATTGACTATCTCCCTTGTAAGCTTTTACCGACTAGACAGGTTTAATACATTTACTGACTTCTTTGGTAATTCAAAAGACTAGATAATATTTCAAACTTGCTATTGCATCTTAGCTATGCAGATTTTGGAATTGTGTACATGATTAAATAGGAACTGTTAAGAGCTAACCTTGTGAGAATGTAGTCCCTCCATACCTTTATTGATTAATTCGAATTAGATGCACCTAACTCGGTAGGTAAGGTGCTTCCTTCATTAATTGACACATTTTCCTTCTTTTTCCTAAATTTTTGTAATTTGCTTCTTATTTCCTCAGTATCTCCTCTAGGTTGATCTCTGCAGTCTTTAGCCACGTGTCCAACTTTGTGACAATGAAAACATGTCATTCTGGGATTTCTCCATGATCTCCGATTGTACATTCCAAACCTTATCATACAATTTGCACTTATGTGTCTGTATCTTCCACGACATTCACACCATATTCTTGTATTATAATCCCATGGTATTGAAGTATATTGTCGATTGAGATCTGTGTGAGTTTGGTAGCTTCTAGTGTTTGCTCGGTGTGGAGTCCACATATAGTTTTTCTGCTTAAACCAACATTTCTCGGTCTTGTGTCCATATCTATTGCAATCTTTAAAAAACCCCTTGAATTTTGCCTTTTTATAATTGTTAACAGACTTTGTCCTACATTGCTTAGATGTGTGACCACACTTATTGCAATTGTAACAATAACCTTCAAACCTAGTAACATCCGGTTGCTTACCTTTTCTGATCTGGCAAACATTGGCAGTATGTCCTTGTTTTCCACAGTGGTTACAAATAGGTTTCTTGTCCTTCATCTTATCTTTGTTTCTAGCTTTTTTTGATGATTCTCCTTTCTCGATAGTGTTGATACCTTTCTCGGTAGAGTTGTTTCCTTTATAACCGAGTCTTGCAGATTTGTTGGGTGATCTCATATTTAGTTGCTCAACCAACATTCTTGACGCTTCATAACTTTTCTTTAGTGTTTCTTTTGACTTCTTTTCTACTTCTAGTTCCTCGGTCAATCTTGATAATTCAAGTTTCAATGCTTGGTTCTCATTTTCTTTTAGAGTAGCTTCATGATGTGCATAATCTAATTGATCAGACAGATTATGTTGAACTTCAGTCATCCTTGATATTTCATCATTCTTTTCAGACACCATTACTTCTAGCTGTTGTTTTTCTTTTTCTATATTTCGCATATTATTTTGAGTTGTCCTTAATGCATCAAGATTTTCAGTCATCTGTGTGCTGAAATACTCATGTTCCCTTCTCATTGCTTTTAGCTGTTCATTCAGTGCTTTGTTCTTTTCTTTCAGTTCTATAATCATTTCCTTAGATTCTTCAGATATGTTGTTCTCAGATGATGTCTCAATTTGTTCCACCAATTCTTGTGAGTCTTGTAAATCATCAGACAACCTTCTTCTGACTTTCAGTGATCTTTGCATTTGCCTCTACATATTTGCAATCACTTGATTAGCATGATCCAATTCTTCTTGAAGATTCACAACTCTACGTGATTTTTTATAGCCTTCCATTGATAGGATCTTTCTCTTTAGGTTGTTAGTCCCTTTACCAATAATTAAGCTTTGATACCAATTCTTAGGTCGGACTTGGAAAGCTAATGTACTGAGAGGGGAGGGGTGAATCAGTACTTCAAAACTTTTCTTGAAAAACAATTTTACTGATAAACACAAACTAAGTATTGTTGATCTCATAAATATATAAAACTGAAACATAATCATAGAAATAACATACATAAAAAATTTCACTCCATAACTCTTGGATTTTTGGTCATGTAGAAACTCTTGGTTAGAGAGAAAAACTACGGTGGGGATGGCACCCACAACTTCACTACTGCAATAATCAAGATTGCTCGGTTAGAGCTACATGTTTAGCTATTTCTGATAGCTTACCCTGTTAGGAGTATAAAGATCTTTAGATCTACCTTGCTAAAGGATTTTACAAACACTTTTACAAAATGTTGTACCTGGTTAAAGGCTTTACAATTTATAGACTTTATTAGAGTCTTTTACCCTGTTAAAGGTTTCTAACACAACTTAAATAATTCAATCAAAATATTTACAAAATATCTGCAACTTCACATCTGAAATGTTATAGCAGACTCTATGTGCTCAATATGAAATTACCTTGCTCATGGCATTCCTCGGTAATTGATAAATCAACTCGGTAACCACTTCTATATACTCTATCCCTTAAACTGTTCTCTGAAACCTTCTCAGTAACCTCTGAATATCTTTGTCAATCTTCTTTCTTAACTATATCATCACATCATGTCTTCTCTCATTATTTTCTATTTCATCTCATATTCTCTCTTCTGTAACCGACACCGATAGCCTTAGTAATTACCGACTGGACATTTCGGTAGTATTAACCGACTAGAGTATATAGGATAACTTTGGGCATAAAACTAATGACAACTTAGTAAATAGCAACAGGTAGTATATATATGGGAGATTGTGAATCATTTGAGAACATAGAGAAGTTATAAGATTGAATACAGAGCATTGAGACCGAGTGAAGATGTAGAATAGGCTGGATTATGATCTGAGAGGATTGAGGTCTGGATTATGAGAGAACCGGCAGACTATTACCAGAAGTTGATTTGATATAAGGATGGTCTACGGATCTTGTAATTGAATTGTAAGCATTAATTGTATCTTGGACTGCGATCCATCATGTGGCATGTATCATTCTTCATATTGTAATAAGATTCATTCATACTTTTTATCAGTTATCTATTTTGTGTTGTTACCGGCTATTCTTTCTGATGTTTTTGGCACCTTGTTACCGATTACCGGTATGCTTTGCATGATTTATGTGTTTAGCTGCAAGGTTGGCCTATCCTTCATTGGATCTCCCTCCCTTGATTGCATCAGTTAATGTTAGTTTTATAGTTGTTAGGAGTTTAACATAAATTAGTATATTGTTTGTGTTTGTTATTTGGTTATTGTTTTCCATCTCACATTAAGATTGGGAAAGTATACCAAAGAATGCAAATATGGCATATTTTATGCCTACATAATTGTATTTTCTCCTCACATATGAGACAAATTGGAAAATGAAAATTTGTAGCTTTATTTGCAAAGAATATTGTCATTGTTTGAATTTGTTCTCTGACTAAGAGATTACTATAATTCGTAGAATTGAATCTCTATTTGTGCTCATTTATTTGCTTGTTTATGTATCAATTGCTATCGGAGCATTCTTTGATCCAAGGGTTTGCACTTATCATTCAAATCCATTTGATCTATATTTTTTTCTTTTGAAGTTCTCAACAATAGCAACTATATTTGAATATTTTTGCACTCATATCATGATAATTTGTCATCAAGAACCGATTAAAGGTGTTTTCTTGAAAAAGTACATATTTCTTTTATATTTTTTGTGTTTTTTCTTTGAAAACTTGTGTTGTTATTTCATTAATGGAATTTTACATAAGAATAATTTTTTTAAATGGTTTGTGGATATAGAATAACCTTCCTTAGATCTTTCCAAAACATTTTATAGTTTTGAATTTTGTTGAGATATGAGAAAGTTATGGCAGTTTTCATATGTTGTCTTAACTACTCAATAAAAAGGAAATAGACGGTTTTGTTGGTTGTTTTAAACCCAAAATGTGATATTTGGTGCAAAAATGTGGTATTGAGTGTAAAAACGTGGTTTCTGCTTATTTGCACAATAATTTTATTAAAAATAAAGAATTTGTGTTCTTTATTTTATAAAATTTAACTATAGTTATCCAAAATATTGAAAAAATAAATCTCAAGTTTACCTGGGAGAGTGTTAATTCCATATGTGGTGATCTAATTGGTATTTTACTCCAAAAATTTGTTAAATTGTGTGTAGTGGTGTCCCAAGCATCCCTCTAAAGTAGTTTCATTTTAACTCTAGAGGATCTCTTGATTTAATTATTTTCATCCAACTCAAGTCTAGTAGAGTGTTGGTCCATATTGTTTGTCCATTTGTCTTGTTGAAAGGTGTAATGTACTTCATTGGAATTAACTCACAATAATATGGTTTCTAATTAGGTCAAGTGATTTGTTAAATTTATCAATATAATAACAAAATTGACTAATAAAGTCAATAATATTGTAGTTTAACGGCTTCCTGGTCCTAAAGACCATGACCTATAGCCAAATGTTAGGTCAAGATCTATGATGGATATTGAGATCTTGATGTTCTCTACACTTGTATTCTTAACATGGAGGCATGGTTTTCCTACAATGAGATCCTTGATGATGACAAAGTTCTATTTGCAAAATTGAAGCTCTCTAGTGTCACTAAGGTTTTGGTCATTGAACGACAATATGCTCTGAATCCAATCACCACATGGAATCAACTTGTCACACTTTAAAGGATACATTATATCCTCCAAATATGAGCAATATTTACACATCAAGTGGCTTCACTTATGACAAGGACAGCAATTGTCAATGCAGATTATATATACCAAGTCAATCGACTACGAATACTACTTTGAATGAAAGATCCAAGTGTTTCTCTAATCCTAAGGTTCAAGATTTGATTACAAGAACATTTGTTTAGAGAATTGAAATATATTAACCTATAAACACTTGATATTGCATTCAACCAAGTGCGATTGGTAGAAGAAAATCTTATTTTCCAATCTCATGCATGTTGGTCTTAACTTTTTATAGGTCCCATAAAAGCTTCAAGTTCTCTACCACAACAAAAAAATTCTAAAGATAAGAAACCTTATCCTTCCTCTTATTTTCATTCTCCATTTGATACTAAGAAATCTGAATTTTGTGCTTATTGTAAAAAGAAGGGACATGAAAAGTTCTAATGTTTTAAGTTGAAGAAGAAGAATCTGATTGTATTGTCTCATAATGAGGAAAAGAAAAATATTCCCATTGAGACTTCTAGTAATAATAGGACATATGATGATTTGAAAGGTAGACTTAATAAATTCACCTTGGTGAATCATCATTCTACTTTAAGGGGACATGGAAATTTGTTTGTCACTTTTGCTCACCTAAAACATGATTTTTTCATGGTTTATATAATAATAATGGCTCAAAGAAAAGCCTGATTGTGAAATCCACTGTCCACAAAATTCATTTGTCTATGGATCCACATCCTCATCCATATTCACTTGGATTGAAGGATAATCATTCATACTCTCATATCACACACACATGTATTGTGTCTTTTGCATTAGGTCCCAAATTCATTGATAAAGTCACTTCTGATGTGACCACTGTGGATTGTTGTGGTTTGTTGCTAACAAAACCCTATTGGTATGATAATAAAGCTCATTATGATGCCTTTAATAATACATGAACACAGAAAAAACATAGAAAAAATAATCACACTATTGGTATTATCCATATTGCATCTCTTCCTAGTACCTTATGGTATCAACAATCAATTTTTCAAAGTGATGAAATAAAAAGACAAACATAGTATTTATTTTCCATTTTTTTTATTAAACAGTACATCCCCTTGTGCTTCACCAATTTCTCTTGTGCTCAAGAAGTGTTGGGATGTATTTTGAAGTTTTATCTCTGAGAATGGTCTAGGGTTTAAGTTCTCTTCATATCCTAAGCCTAATTCCAAACCTTGTTGCATTTTCATTTTAAGCGGTGAACTTCAGCAGTCAGTTCTCGATTATTTAAGTTATCTTTTAGCCCATTATGTTGTTCTAATGACCGGACCCTTGTTTTAGCTATCCAATCCGACCTTTTTCTTTTTTTGTTTAATTGTCCCTCACCTTCGACCAAATATATGGCTCACATTTGTGCGCGATTGCGCAATTAGGTCAATTGGCTAGTTAATCCTAACTCCACAACCATGCCTCATACCTGGCACCTAGGTCCCATTTGAACAGATCACATCCCACAAGCTCCATCCAAATTGATGATTGTAGACATATAAACAAAAGTGGGTCTAATATCTTTATGATTATATCGATCACTTTTTAGTGATCTAATGGCCTCGATTGTTGTGCAACTATACCATTGATAGAAGCTACTCATTGAAGTTAAGTCCACAACCCCACTGCTTGTGTGGTAGGTGGGACCTATTCGATCTCACTGGGCACATATGTGGACCAATGAACAAGTAGCAGCTGTCATTGGTTGACATTACACTGCAATGCCAGGTTGGGTGCTAGTGATTGGTCTGTGTTGGAGCTTACATGGCACAATGGGTCACACTTAAATGAGTCACCACCTAGGTGAACTTGATACAGTTGCGATATAATGCAAACAACTAGAGAAAGATCAATGGACGAGATGCTCACATGATTGCATGATTACAAAAAGTTGCACTTAGCGGTTAACTCTACAACACCATTGCGAATGTGGCATGTAGGACCCACGAACGCTAATAGCAGATGCTCAAGCCAATCACGGAATGAACACTTGGATAAGTGATCCACATAATGGAAATGACCAAGCAACAAATGGATTTCAATATGACTAAAGGCGAAGGAAAATTAAATATAATAAAGTTATTAGCATGTCAACTTTTGATTCATCACTAATTGATCGAGATTTTGTTGTTGAGGCCCCAACGTTCAAATACAGATTGTAATGGCTCTCTCTTGCCATCACACCAACCTATGTGTCTGCAGTAGATGAGTCTAATTCACCCATTATGATCCACATCTTTCATCTATTTTAGCATTGATTTTTCTCTAATTTACATCTATTGTGTTTTGTATTTGCTCTAAGTTGTCTTACATTTCTCTACTATTGTAATTAGGGTTTTTGAGAAGCAATTGTTGTCTATATTTTGTTGCATTCCTCTTAGCCTTTTGGTATTCTCTGCATAATTCTAGATTGTTTATAGTTATCTGAGTGCCACAATCTTATCTTGAAATATAAAGGCTTCGAATTGCTATTTCATTGAGTTTGTGCATAAACCCTAACCCTAGAAATGGCAAAGTCTTCTCATTTAGGAAAGTGGAAGTTCTCTGAGGATATAATCATACAAATCCCTAGATCAAGAGAGACATGGAAGAGGTCTAAGTCGGGCTCTAGATCAAATGAGTTCATTATTAACCATTCTACAAGAATCAATGATGCTTTGATTCCACCAAGGGGTTTCCGCCTCTGGAGAAGCGGGTATAACAAAAAAAAGGAGAGAATCTTAATGTTGAATATCTAGAATTGCAATTTGACAAGGCTTTTTGTTCCAAATGTCTATGTAAATATTGAATTGATTATTGCAAATTATAGGCCTGATACTAGAGAAATTGTGTCTAGTGAAGGTGGTAGGCTATTAGAGATTACTAGAGATTTCATCAATAAAGTTTTTATGCTCAACCCTAACACAGATTATGTTATTGATCCATAGGAGTTAGATACAGAATACAAGAAGAATGATCTCTTTTATAGAGGGAAATTGGCATCATTTAGGCCTCCAAACATAAAGGGGAATGATATAAAATTGACACAATAACAAACTACCCCTTACAGCATAGAAATATTTGTTAATTATTTCCTAGACACATACTATGCCTTGTGTCAGGTATGTGTTTCATATGAGAGGATCCTGATTCCAAATTGGATGTTGCTGATTTGTATGGACATCCAAAGTAGGGATATCAATAGGCCTTTTGAATATGCTTCTTTGGTGGCTTAGGTTCTGCATAATGCCCTATGTGATTTCGAAATTGGAAAATCAATAGTTTTTAGGTATTACTCTCTCCTAATGCATATATTCCTATATAAAGGTCTTAAGTTGTGGCATCTAAATATACAGATTATAACTAGGGCTAGAGGAGACCAACTCCCAATTCAAGAATGGACCTACATTTGGGACTCACACATGTATGAGTCAAATTATCTAGTCTTTGAAAATATTTTTCTAGGAAATCTTTTAAGTATTTTGCAAAAGGAGGTTAGGTGGGGTCTAAGCCAAAGGGCTAAGGAATTTCTCATGCCCAAAGACCTTAAGCCTGAATTAGGTATCACCCACAACTGGGGATCATGGTTCTACTTTAAGGACCACACAATTATAAGGATTTTTGGTAGCCCTATCACTCCTAGGTGTTTTCCAATCACTTTTCAAGATAGGGTGGCCTTATTAGATATCAATAGGCCTTTTGACTATGCTTCTTTGGTAGCTTAGGGTCTGCATAATGCCCTATGTGATTTCAAAACTGGAAAATCAATAGTTTCTACGTATTACTCTCTCCTAATGAATATATTCCTATATAAAGGTCTTAAGGTGTGTCATCCTAATCTGCATATTACAACCATGGCTAGAGGAGACCGTCTCTCAGTTCAAGAATGGACCTACATTTGGGACTCACACATGGATGAGTAAAATTATTTGGTCTTTAAAAATCATTTTGTAAGAAATATTTTAAGTATTTTTCAAAAGGAGGTTAGGTGGGGTCTAAGCCAAAGGGCTAAGGAATTTCTCATGCCCAAAGACCTTAAGCCTGAATTAGGTATCACCCATAATTGGGGATTATGGTTCTACTTTAAGGAGCATACAATTATAAGGATTTTTGGCAGCCCTATCACTCTTAGGTGTTTGTCAATCATTGTTCATGATAGGGTGGCCTTCCTAGAAATCATGCATCAATTAGTTGAGGCTAATAAGTCCTTGGTAGGGTGTTTCACAAGAAAGGATCAATGATCCCATCACAGGTTGTGATTGGGATGTATCATTTTTTAATAGGAAAGCATGTGATATCCTTGACTCTATGCTGAAACTATGGACTTCCTCGAGCCAAATATAGATTCTATGATTCTGAATGGCTTATCAAACATCTTGGCAAGTGCAAGACATAAGAAGATCAATGGGATGAGGAAGATGATGAATATCTCCTAAGGAATGCATAAAACTATGAGGAAGTGTTGAAAATAAAGGAGATATGTTATAAAATCCAATATAAGGAAAATAGAAGAAAGAGGGAGGATGGTTCTTATGCTCCTGCTTCGTAGATATTACTAATTCCAGAGGTGAGGATGAGGTCATTTTTATCTACCTACATAGATGTTTATATAGTATGCCTATGCCTCATGAGAGGCCCTTCTTGGATGTTGTACCTCCAATGCAAGTAGTGGAGGAGGAAAGGCCAAAATCTCCTCAGTCGATTGGCTCCCCATTGGCCCTGCTTCCCCTAACCTAAGTCCTAAAGAACTTCCATCCACATCTTCTCCTGAACCTGAGTCATAACACCCTTCCCCTTCAAAAAGGTTGCTTACAAAAGTTGCTAAGAAGAAACCTATGGTGGCCTCATCCTCTGTTGGCCCTCTTTCTCAGGTACCAGAGAGCCCAAGCATTGTGACTCCTTTGCATATGATGTCCCCAGGAAGTGATATATTATTTCAATCTAATAGGGGTTTTGAATTCCAAGGAGATCAAATTTGCCTCCTCACAAATTTGACACAAGATTAGGTGTCACAATTTGAGGTCCTCTCAAGGAGTGGTCCCTTGATGCATTCAAACATGGAGGAGATCTTAGTGAAAATGTGAGATTGAATGCTTGTCAACAGTTCATGAGTGATGATGATTTTATAAATACTAGAGAGTTCAAGCATTTTGTCATAAGAAATTTCACAAACAAGATGGAAAGGAGCAGAGGTATCAACTTTCATGATCTAGACAATGAAGAAAGTTTGAGGATGAAAGATGAAGTGTTAAAAGCTACAAATGAGCAATTCTTTGCTATGAATCCTGAGGTAAGAAGGGGAATTGTGAAAAGGAGTGGGGTACTCATTTTGGAAAGATGGGACATTTCTTTTGCTATTGACTTTGATGAGATGAGAAAGAGGCATGATATAGATTTAGATTCAATGGATCCAACACAAAGGGAGAAAGTACTTTCAGGAGTACTATTTGATGATCACCTTGATCAGTTAATTATTTGTTGCCTTAATAGAGTTACAAGAAGGCCTAGCATGAGCTATGAGGTGATCAGTTATTTGGAAGCCTATTAGTCAAGAGAGTAGTTGATACATCCATCATAGAGGCAAGAGGCCTGAATCTTAAAGTGGCAAATTTTTCTCATAGGGTGGTCATGAAGATAGAAAAGGAGGTCACCATTCTAAGAGAAAGAGTGACAACTCTAAAAGAACATTTATATGTAGGACCTACTCATACACCATTGAGCATAATTGAGTATAAATCTGATGAAGTTATAGGATTGAGGAATGATTCGTCTCAAGGTAGATTGGAGATAGTCAGTTTAAGTAATGAAAAGGATGTGTTAAAGGAAGATGCTTTGCATATGGGGAGGAGAATAAAGATAGATATGGTAAAATCATTGCTGGAATCAAAGATAAATAGTATTTTGGACCATATGAATGTAGCATGGGATGAACATAGAGAGTTGATAAGGCTTTCTCAGAAGTATTTGAAGTGGCAATGTTTTGTGGCTTATTCATTATCTCATATAAGCAAAACAATTACAATGTTATAAATTTCATTGATTAAGCCTCTCTCAAGTTTCTTACATGCCATGATGGAGGGCTTCAAGGCCAAATTTGGGGTGATCAAGCAAGTTTTTACTGTTCATAAGATAAATCATAATGAACTCAAAGGATTTGATTTCCTAGTCACTAGTCACATGCCTACTCTATTTGATAGAGAGAAGCAAAATGGAGGGAGAAGAGGTACTGAGGTCCAAGACAAAATGGAAAGTTGACATCAAAACAATTCAAAGCCAGATGTTTCCTAATATACTTTTAGATGATGCATAGCTCATCAATAAATTAGGATCATACATGGATGCACTATCAAGGCTTGATAGTGGTATGAATAGAATGGAGGTGATCAGATTAGAAATTGTAGATAAGAACTACCAGCAGCATCTCAAGGCTCTCCAAGACTTCAAGCAATATGGATTTGATGAGTTATAATCCTTTCCTCTCCATTTTTCTTCTTTCTCTGATTTTGAAATTTTGAACTTCTCACTTTCTCGCCTTTTTTATTATCTTGTTTGTTTCTTTCTTATTATTAGTTGAAAAGGATAGTTGATGGTGTATTTCTTGATTAAATCACTAGACTTTTCTTCTTCCACAACATTTTTATATCTATCTTGCTTATTTATTGTATATCTTTGGAAAGCGCTCATCAGTTGCTCTCTAACACTATGTATTCAATAGGTTTGTAGAATTATTACACTTTTCAATCTAAAAAGGGATCTTGAACAAAAAAAAGAAAGACTCTGAATCATCTCAAATCATCTCTAACACCTACCACCTACAAAGAAGCATAAAAGAATATATCTTTCTTAGAGAGCTGAAAAAGTTTTTTGTCTTTTTCCGGTCTGTCAATCACCTAATTTTTTATTTTGTAAAAGGACCGAAGCTTTTTGTATCCTCAATTTTTCTATAAGAGGATATTCAAGGCCTTTTTCTTCTTCTTATTCTTCCTCAATAAAAATATAACTCATATGGCTTGAAGCTTTTATACTGATTTTCACCAAGGGTGAATAGCATGCAAAAGTGTTCATATGTTCTGGAGTGCAATATTGTAATCTTGTGCCATGTTCCATTTGCAAAGGATATGCACACATCTTCTGCAAAATATAAACATCTAAAAAATCCAATACAATTAATTCTATCTTGTTTCTCTTTTCATATTATCTAGATTCTTATATGAATCAATGAAATCGAGGGTTTTGGTTTCATGTCTCTTCACTGTGTTGATCAGTTTGAATTATTTTTAGCTTCTTCTAAAGGAGGAGATTAAATTTGTTAATCTTATTCAAAGAGGGTCTATGTAGAGAGTGATAATTGAGATGCAACTATGAAATTCATTTCATTCTATGACTGGTATCATGTACCAATCATATAATGCAAAGGATGGTGCAGACTATGCATATTTTATATTGTAATAATGGTTCATCTAATATCTATCCCAATTGATAAGGAATTGATCATGATAATGTATACTTAACTATGGAAAAGGATTGATCAAATAATACAATAACCACTTTATGTTTGTTTATTTTCTATTTTTAATCACACAGGAAAACTAGTTCTCATTGTGATCAGATTAGTATAAGAATGAAGAGCACATCCTATGAAGTTTAGAGATTTTCTTATTCACGTAGTAGTATGAGAACACATCTATTATAGCATCACATAAGATGAGAGAATTTTAAAGATGCTACTATAAAGGATACCCACCTAGGTTTAATAGAGCTTGAAGTGTAGAGAGGGTGACTAGTTCCTTATCCCTATTCATTACTCCGTCAGTTAGCCAACTGGTCCAAGACCTTAAGAATTGAAGTTGGACTCTCATAGAGGATCTTTTGGAACAATAAATTGGAAACACCAACAAAATGATGACTCTATTGGGGACTAAATTGAACAAGAAAGACTAGTACTTACAAGGTTTCCCATACCACATAATAATCAACTTCCATTCAAAAAGTCTATTGTAAATTGGAGACAAGAAGAGCTTATAGAGTAGTCTCCCATTTAGGTACCATTATCTGGGATAATATAAGAATCCTTGTCTAATATAGAAGAATTAATGTGGTTTTAACAAAGGAGGAACAAAAAGAAAAATCAGTTGATGCAGAAATTGAGAAGTTGCTTCATCCCCAATCTATCTCAAATTTTTTGGTACCATAGTCCATATAGATTGAGATAGGCTTTGTGTTCCTTTGTTTGAAGCTTGCATTATTTTATCCCTAACATCAAGGGTGGTGACTCTGTGTACCTTTTATACTTTGAGAACCCTTAAGCTAACCAGTGAATGACCAAGAGAAAAACCTTTGCCTTACAAGTAGGAGATAGTAAAAACTAGATCTCAAGTCTAGCTAGATAAGAATATGAATCAGGAAACCCCAAGACAAGCCTAGGTACCTAACAATCAGGTCAGTCAACACCTCCTAGTACCCCAAATCTTACAAATTAGGAGCCTTCCTTGACTCCCAAGATTCAACATTGTCAAGGATTTGTCATGAGTAGCAATATGACTCAAATGTCCCCTTTAGAGATGATCATAGGAGTTGAAGAAGATGCAAATTTTCAAGATACTATAAATGCTAATTCATTACCTCTAGATAACATTTTGCCAAATATTACTAAGTCATTTGAATTGACAAGATGGTTACAACAATCCAATGATCCTTCATGTATTGACCTAATCCACCCTCAGAACTTGCGTGCTCAAATTATAATATTTCCACCTCAAGATCCCAGGTATTCTTCCTATCATACACCTTTTATCTCAAAGCTCAATAGAAAATCGAACCCAAATGGTTCAACTCTTTGCTGCCTTGAAAACCATAAGTACCAACCCCTCTTCTACTACAATCCTCCAATTAATTGATGATGAATTAAAATTATAAATACAATCTTTGAGGGACCAAGTAGAAAGGGTTAGGCTTGAGAGGGAAAAGGAAGCCCTTTCTCATCAATCGATGGCCTTGTTACCCAAAGTAAGCACAATTACTAGTGCACAGGATTCTATTGAAGGCATATATTGGCATATACCGGTATTTGGAGGCATGGACCGACGGATAACAGCATTGAGTATTCAGGGTCATCACCAGCACCGACATCCAACACTTCAGTGAAGCCAACATCAGTTTGGATCCAAAAAGTTTTATTGTAAAATCATTTTTTAATTATTGTATTGGGTCGACATTGAATATCTTTTGTATTGTAAGCTGACATAAGGCATATTGTTTGTAACGGTATATAAGTCAGTCTGTTAGGTCATTTTGAGATAGGACAAGTGAATAGGATATGGTATATGACATGGTAGCAGAACTATGTGATGCAAAGGATATGTATGAATATCATTTGTATGCGAATGTAATATCATGCTATGATTAGTAGATATCTTGTAATGTAATGCCCTGCCAGGAAACCCCGAAGGGATAAAGCTAAAACACATGAATGGAGTGCACAAAAAAAAATTAAATTAAACACAACATAATGATACAACGAGATATCAAAGTTTAGATTACACAGTGGAAGACATCATCTAACACCTAAAGAGTTTCCCAACATGATTACTTAATTCAACAGTTAATTCTAATTATGCTAATTAATCCAATTAAGCTGATTAACTTAATGATAAGATATTACTTTAATCAATGATAAATTATTTCAGTAAGATAAAAATGTAGATAACATGATGAGGTTCATCCATTGAGGTTAAAAGTGTAGATAACATGATTGAGGTTCATCCAATATAAATTTAACCATACATTACGTTCAAACTTTCATTAAAACTTAAGTCATGCATCTAATTTCATAATGTACTTTAATTTCATTAGAAACCAATGAGTTCTTTCCATGCATACTTAATTGCATTATCAGTAATTGAATACATTCCATTATTCTAATCTACGTTCTTTCATTATCCAAATTACTGCATTTAATATGATGACTAGACCCATGCATTTAAGATTAATTTCATCTAATCCACTTATACATTCCAACATAATGCCATCCATACATGATAAAACTAAAAAGGAAACATAAGCATCACATAACACCAAATTGATATTAGAGTTCACCCATAGAGGGCTACATCTCCAGGTCTGCTCAACTGCAAGACCCCTCTGATCATTAAATAATAGGGATGAATACATAAGGTCGCATCATTTATAATCCTGCCATCAAGGCGAACATAACCAATAATACATAAGACCACATTGGTCAAATAAATACATAAATGTTCCTTGAATAGGAAAGGATCCAACTGAACATAATAGAAGTAAATACAAAGGTCCACTGGTGCATCTGCGAAACTAAGTCATGGCAACACAAGGTCTATCATGACATCAAGTTCTCACAAGGGCATAAGCAACAAGACGACTCCACAACAGTGCTCCTATCAAGAAAACACAACAACACACTAGCAAGCATAAGGGACAAGTGTTATCACTTAACCTGGTATGGTTACCATGGCAGATCTTCATAGGTTTCGACCCCATCCACCTATTCTGAACCTCCGGCCCATCCAAGCCTCATGTGGACCCACACATCCTTTCATGAAGACAAGGATGATGGTTTTCCATTTCAGGCCTTCTCACAGCATGTCGAGTCTTTGTTAGTACTCGTCCCATGTGTGAGGCACAATTATCTTACTTAGTGATTCATTAGCTAACTCTCTAATATGCTATTAGGTTATCACTTATTAGACACACTTCTGATGGGTTACCCAGCAGCCACTTTGGACGCGGCCCCCAATCGAAAGCCACTTTCCCATACAACACTAGACCATACTCAATGAACTCCTAAACCCAGACATACACAAGGTCAAGCAACCAGAGTTCAAAATGGAGGGAACAACCATTTGGTCAAAACACAACTTCATACGAGGTGCACTGACTGACGGTACTCTAACTAGAGACCTAACCAGCTATGGTCAACCACAAATCATCAATCCACACCCGCATAAAGGACATGACCAGTTACAACACCATCACAAGACAACAGTCAAACTCAAGATCAAGGACAGTAACAGGTATCCCAAATCAACCAAATGGCAGGGTCCAATCAAACAAATCAAGGTATTGCCATTACTTAAGCAAAAGCGAATACAGAAATTTAAACTTGCATAGGCAATAACCGGTAGAGACAATCTTTTTCCATATTGATTTAAACATTAAAAGTCGATCAAGTTTTCTAAATGATCTAAATTGATTGTAGTTGTCTACCTTGTCTAGGTTCTAGTCGTTCTTGGTTTTCTAACTCATTAAGTTCATTTGCATCAAAACATAACATACATACATCATTACGAGTTTTTAAACCAAGATCACATGAATATAATTAAATGTTCTATACACAAAACACCTAATGATATAAAATCTAATATTCAGATAAATCAACTAACATAAGATATTCATTTTCTAAATAAAACATCATTTCATCTTGGGTCGAATGCAATAATCTAATCTCATCTCTAGCAAAACAAATATACACTTTCCAAACATGGAAATATACATTAAAAGAAATATAGAAATAGATAAATATTTCCCAATGAAATATAATTCCCTTGCCTATAAAACAAAAACACCATCTAAAGATATTAATTAGCATATATATATATATATATATATATATATATATATATAAAAGACTGAACAATAATTATTATTCATTTGAAAATATACGCTAATAAGGAATCAACAATTAATACATATTTAATAATATATATTAATATATAAATTATCTCAATTAACATATATCTAAAATATACATTAATTAATAATTAATAATTAATATGTAATAATAAAATATATTAAAAACAACTTTAAATTTAATATATTTTTTTAAAAAAAACTTTAAATAATATTTTTTTAAAAATGACCAAACCTAGGGCAGTCTGGGCCCACCTCCCATCCATGGGAGTGGGGTGGTCGTGCCCTAGCTGCGGGGGTTGCGGCCACCGCGGGGTTGCAGGACCCTATGGCCACACAGTGGCTGCAGTTCACTACGGCCACCCTGTGGTCGCAGGGCTTTGCGGCCACCGATGTGGTTGCAAACCCCCCACCCAGGCTGCAAACTATGAGGGAAGGAGGCACGGGTTGAGCCTCGACTCCCCGCCCTCCAAACCCAAAAAATAAATTTCGCCCAATCACATTAAAATTTTGATTTTAAATTTTATTTAATAAAATAAAACAAATTTCTAAAAACATAAATCTTTGTGTTGATAAAATTCACAATCTTACACAGAGGTTATAATATTTATTTATTTTGTGTTACAGGTTATTAAATACTCAAAAATTTGAAGAATAACTAGACCCACAAGCAATTTTCTTCAAACAAAGCCCATAATTGGGCAAAATGAATCATTTCTCACCCATGATTTAACCAACTTTGCAAGAACACAAGCTATTAGGCATGGTTTAAAAAACCCAAACCCAAATTCAACCAAGAAATCAATCTAGGAGATTTTTCAACAACAAACACATACCTTTCAAAACCAAACAGTAAATTTGTTTTGCAACAAAAGAGGCAATTAAGAAAACTACCTCATTAAGCATTCCTGGAAAAGATTGAAGGAGAGCCCAACCTGCCAGGCTCCAAAAATCCTTCTTCTCCTTCCAAAATTCCCAAATTTTTCACCATCCAAAAAAATATTTTTCCCCAAAATATTTTCCAAAAATCAAACTCCCAAAATTATTTTTAAACCTAGGTTAAATGGGGAAAAGTTTGACCAAAAATCCCATTTTTGCATTTAAAATATTTTTATTTAAAATTCCATCCCAAAATTCTTATTTTTGAATTTAAAATATTTTTGCACAATTTATTTCTAATTTAAAAAAATCAGAATGCATCTTCCTCAATTAGTTTCTAATTTTATTAATTTTAAGAAAACTATCATTTATATTTCAAATTATTTAATGAGGGTAAAATATTTTTTTTTAGAATAAAATCTCCAAATTCATTCTTTCAAAACTATACCAAATATAAATATAAAGTTGCTTTTTTAATTAAAAATTGATTTTCTTTAAATAACTAAAATCAACCTTTTCTATTTCTAAATGCCAGCAAGATTAAATTAATTCTATTTCAATAAAATTTCAATCTTTCATTTCAAAAGCATAATTGAAAATATTCATTATTTAAAATTAGCCATTTAAACAAACTTGCTACCAACTTGAATTGAGCAATCCTAATTAACGATAAATCGCATAAAAGGAACCTATTTATTTTAGTCCCCAAAATACTATTGCGTAAACACACATTAAATCAAATTATATACTAAGGATTAAATACTTAATTTAACCACACACAAAACACACAACCCAAGAAAGCCAAACAAATAGATGACCTGCATACCCCACCAAAGGGAATACCGATGATGACTCACAATGCTCACTTGAGCACGACTATGGTCAAACGAGGGTCTCACGACCACCTAATCCAAATTATAAGGACCAAAGAGGTACACTCAAACTTGCAAATCTAGGCTGAGATGAACCTCGCACCCATGCGGTACTATACCTGAAAACTCCTGCAACCAAAATTTATACATGCATACATATATATACTTAAAGAAAATGTTAGCCCAAGATTAATAACATGAAATATGAGAACTAATAAACTTGCATACGAATTGGTGTGAAAACCACATTAATAGGTACGCACAAAAATCAAAACATCTAGCTATAACATTATAACATGATAAACTAACCAAGGTCAAATCGAGATTAGAATCTGATTAGGGCAGGGGTACTACATGTAAAGCATTCTTGGAGGAATAAGAGATACTGGTAGAAGGTTCGGGCTTTATGAACCAGTATAGAACAAAGCTTTAACCACAACTCTTTTTGGCATTGCAGATGCATTTTGTGAGTTCGCTAGTATTGTTTTATTTTAGTAGAAGGTTGTACTCAGTGAGACTCTTTTGTATTGAGCAATGTGCCTTCTTGCATGTGCAGGCCCCCATACTATGTAATATCTTTCATATGTCCAGTGAATTGATATTGTGGGTCACAAATCCCACTATGGTTTTTCCTCTTTGATGTTTTCCACATATAAATTCAGTGTGTTATGGTGTTCATTCATGTGGTTGGTTTATATGTGTATGTTATAAAAGGTTAAAATCTTGTGTTACCAATAGAACATTGATTCATCCCCCTCTCAGTGTCATTGGGTTCACTGTTTTGCAACAATTGGTATCAGAGCTTGGTACCTCAGAGAAAGTTTAATAACTTGAGGAAGATCCTAAAACTGGAATCATTGAACATGGCTATGGAGAAGCAACTTGAGATGGCACTTAAGGATTATGATGTTGAAAAGATGAAAAACTTGAAACTGCAAGATGAATTGAATTATGCTAATGAATTCATTCTTATTCTGCAAGAAAGGTTATCATCAGCTCAAGCCAAGAGAAAGGAACTTTTGCGAAACCAGGATGATGAAGACAAAAATGTACTTAAGGAACAATGTCAGAAGCTGAGTCAAGCAAACATGCTCATGAAGAATGAAATGCAAGACCTGACTATGAGGTTATCAAAAGATATTGAGGACAGAAAGAAAAAGGAAGAAAATCTTGTTATATGTCTAAAGAACAAATTTGATGAATTTGGTAGATTGACTCATGAGAATAATTTGTTGAGAACAGATTTGGTACACTCCCGGAATAATGAACAAGAGATTGAAAGACAAATAAAAACTCTGAGAGATGACCTGACTACTACAAGTGAGTATAAAGAAAAATTCAAGATTAGTGTTGCACAATTGGATGATTTATTGAAAAGACAAAGGCAGAGTGAAGATTCTAGAGGACTTGGATTTGTACAAGGTCAAAGCTTCGGTACTGCAAATGAAGATCAGACAACCAGTATGCAGAACTTATTAGACCAGAGGAAACCAGTAAGGCAATCTAATGCTTACAAATTCAATGGTAGATGTTTTGTTTGTAATAAATTTGGGCATATGGCTAGACAATGTAGAAATATAGCAAATCAAAACTACAATTCAGTTCTCGGTCAATGCACAAATTGCAAGAAGTATGGTCATAAGTCAAAACATTGCAGATCGAATGTTAAATGTCATGCATGTGGAAAGTTTGGATAGTACTATTTAATTTCAGCAGAAGCTTGCAGTCATTGAGACTCTTTTGTGTTGAGCAGTTTTCTCTAGGTAGTGTGCCTTCCTGCACATGCAGGCCCCCATAGTATGTAATATCTTTCATATGGCCAGTGAATTGATATTGTAGGTCACAAATCCCACCATGGTTTTTCCTCTTTGAGGTTTTCCACATATAAATTCAATGTTTTATGGTGTTCATTCATGTGGCCGGTTTATTTAGTCCATGTTATATGTTTCTTCATTTACCGGTTTATATGTGTATGTTATAAAAGGCTAAAATCTTGTGTTATCGGCATAACACCGATTCACCCCCCTCTCAGTGTTCTTGGGTTCATTGTACTGCTTTTATGGGAAACACTCAACTCAAGCCTTCAAATGTACCAGTTTATACCTCCTCAATTGTGTCAACCTCAGCCAGAGCTAGTACCCAAGGATGGCCTACTGTGTTTAATCATTTCACTTATTCCAATCAAGGTTGCACATCTATTGCAGCCTTTTCTATGAGTCAAAATATACAAGACAACACTACACCCCTATGGAATACATCATTTCCCATTATTCAAGTGCCATAAAGTACTAGTATGCCCCCTTTTGGCCATCAAAATGTAGGATATAACTCGTTTGTGGGCCAAAAAAAATTGTATAATCAAAATTGGCAACAGACTCCTATTTCACAATACCAAGTACAGCAACAAATACATCAAGTACAAGGAGGACAATGATCAACAGAACCAAGGTTTTGACCAACAGTGGCAAGGAGAAAATAAATTTGCTAGATAACCTATACAAATGGACATATATAGATAGATAACTTTTCTAATAGTATGCCTTATAATACTAATTGGAAAGATGGCCATCCTTTTCTAAATAACTCAAGGGAGTATAGAAATAGGGGAACTCTTGATCCATTGACAAGTTAAAATATCCATTTTTTTAAAGAAACTCCATGGTGTTTGGCATGCCAATTGCCTCACTCTTCGGGCATGTGTGTTATAGCCCAATCACTGCATAATGATGATGGGATGGAAGAGGACCTAGGATATGATCAAGAAGACCACAACATAAATATGTTGTCTTGTGATTGTTATACCAAAGAAGAGGATGCAATTTATTCTAATGCTTATGACAAGGAAAATAACATGGGCATGTAAAGACAGAGGGGTGAAGCGTATCATCAATAAGTATTTTCAAATGATGAGTCACTTGAAGGTGAGCAGCCACTTCCTTCTCTTTTATGTTAAGACACAAATACAAGTTTGAAGAGACCTACAAAGAAATAGATTAGATCTCTCACAATAGCTACCATTCAGTAGGTGAAGAGTAATTATAATTTGAGAAACAAGGTGACAGGAAATGAATCAGGAAAGCCAAGGAGTTTCTTTTTCAAAGTATCATCTCAACCAAAATAGTTAGTCCAAGGGGATAAGAGGATTGGGCTTCAACATCAAGAAAGGGTCTAGTTTGATGTTCCAAATGGTGCCAAGAAATAAACTAGAATGCATACAGACAATTAAGCCTCAGCTACCACTACTCCATTGATTCTTAAGGAAAAGGACATGCAAACAAAACTAGAAATGTGTAAGTCATCTTCCACCCCTATTATGAGTAACAAACTTAGTTTTGATATGGATCAGTCATTGAATCAGGTGAAGATCTCAGTCCCATTTCTTGAACTAATGAAGGTCCAAGATGAAATAAATATATATTTATTATGATAGCTAATACTATTTGGGCTACAAGTAGGATTGACAATGGAAATGGGGAAGGTAAGACAGTGTCTAAGGTCAACCAAACTCATGAAACCCAAAATATAGTTGCAAACACCCCTAAAGTGTATTTAGGAACAACACTTGATAGATCCCCTTTTCAAGTGGATCCCTTTTATATCACACTTCTTATAAATAATAAATTGGTCAAAAATTTATGTTGGATTCAGGGGCAGCAATCAATATAATTCCCTTGGGTGTCATGAAACAGTTAGGACTTTGGGTTGACACTCCATATGGAAGGTGATATGCTATGGATAATAGGGCAATACCTATCTTTGGGGTAATTAAAGACTTAGAGTTAAGATTTGATAAATATCTTCAGATCCCTTATAAGATGGATGTAACTGTGGAAAATATTCCTCCTCAATATGGTATGCTTCTTTCAAGACAATCGAGAGCATCTGTGGGAGGTCATCTATAGTTGGATATTTCTTTTCCTACAATTCCTACTAATGGAAGAGATGTAAAAATCTATAGGGAAACAAGGTCCCAAGTAGTTATTGAGGGTGTACCACTAGAAGTGTTGGTTTGTTTTTTGTGATATTGACCTAGGAAGTTTTAAAGTGGAACAATTGTAGATATTAATGAAAAAAATGATGCAATTGACTTTGAGTTGCAGTCTGACTCCCAAGGCTTGTGGAAGATGTATTTTTATGGAGCGTGTTCTAAGGAAGGATCAGGTGCAGAGGTCGTATTTATCTCTCCTAGTAACAAGACTTTCAAATATTCCTTTCTATTGAGCTTTGAATGTACTAATAACATTGCAGAATATGAGGATTTTCTTTTATGACTCAATATAGCTGAGAAGAATTGGATTAAAGTGTTATAAGAAATTGGGGATTCAGAGCTGATTGTATCTCAGGTAAGATCCAAATAATCTTCAAAAAAGGCAAGACTTAAATAATATAGGAATGTTGTTTGGGATGCCATAAAAATTTTTGATGCCTTTTCAATTGAATGGGTGGAAAGGATTAAAAATATGATAGTATATTTCCTTGCTAATGTGGCCTTAAAATAATTTGATGATACATTAGTGGGTGTATCAGAAATAGAAATAAAAACTAGGCCATCAGTACTAGATAATATAACAAGTTGGTAGGTTTTCAGAAATGATATTGAATTGTTAAACTTCTTACAATGAATTGATGGTTATGAATCTCAAAAAAATGATTGTGACTCCATATTCCATGTTATAAATGACAAACAAACAAACTTTGGGAACGAGGTTGTTCAGTTGAAAACAAATAAGATTCCTAGGGGATTGGTTGCATTAGAAAGGGTATTGATGGAAGTGACTTAAACCTTATGAAAGATTCTCCTACTAAGAGTGAGGAGTTAGAAGAGATCAACTTAGGAAATGACACATCTCCAAAAAAGTTTATATTGGAAAGAGTATGAGTGCTAATATTAGATCTAATCTTATAGCACTAGTAAGGAAGTATACGCATGTCTTTTCTTAGTCCTATGATGATTTAAAATCCTATAGGGAAGATATTTTCTAGCATGAGATCCCCTTGAAACTAGATGCCAAACCTTTTAGGAAAAAGAAAATGCCTATAAACCCAACTTTAGCCTCTAAAATGAAAAATGAGCTCACTAAACTAAGGGAAGGGGGAATTATAAAACCTATCAGACATTCAACTTGGGTCTCCAATTTGGTCCCTATTAGGAAGAAGAATGGAGACATTAGACTGTGTGTGAATTTTATAAACTTGAACATCTCATCACTAAAAGACAACTATCCTCTGCCTAACATGGAAGATATGCTATGGAAGTTTGTTGGTTGTAAGATTCTATCCATGATGGATGGGTTTTCAGGTTATAATCAGGTCAAAGTGAAAGAATTGGAGCAATATAAGACTGCATTCACCACCCCTTGGGGACCTATGTCTATGTTAGAATGTCATCTGGATTGACAAATGGAGGAGAAACATTTCAAAGAGCTATGGATGTATCATTTGCAGGATTAATTGATTCTATTTTGGTTGTGTATCAAGATGACCTAGCTACTTATTCCAAGAAGGAAGAAGACCACTATCTACACTTGCAAAGGATTTTTGATAGAGCCTTGGAATTTAAAATTTCTCTCAACCCAAAGAAATGTGCTTTTGGGGTGATTGAAGGAAAACTTCTTGGACAAATAGTATCAAAAGATGGAGTAAGGATTGACCCTGAAAGAGTGGAAGCTATAAACAAAATCCTCATTCCAAAGATAGTTAAAGAAATTCAGTCTTTCTTTGGGTAGATCAACTTCGTAATAAGATTCATTATGAACTTTGAAAAGATTGTCAAGCATATTTTCAAGACTCTAAAGAAGAATGCTATTGTAACATGGGATGATCAGGAAATTTAGGCTTTTCAAGAAATAAAAAGGGCAATCAAGGAGGCGCTGGTCGTCATTTCTCCTGATTTCAGTAAGCCTTTTTTTTTAAATTTATTTTACTCTTATCATACAATTTTTATTTTGCTCCAAAAGAATCCACAAGGGTATGAACAACCCATTGCATTTTTCAGTAAATCCTTACAAGAGGCAGAACTAGAGTATTACTTGGTAGAAAGACAAGCCTATGCACTTGTCAAATTTGTTAAGTCTTTTCGGCCTTATTTAGTAGGATCCCAAATTGTTGCTTATGTCCCTAATGTTGCAATAAAAGATGTCTTTGTGCAAACTATAATGCCCCACCAGGAACCCTAAAGAAAAACAACACTACAAGGCAACCAAAGGGTGAAATAATTTTCTTTTTTTTAAAGATTAAGTGCATCAATTATTACATTGCACATTTAATAACACAAATGGAAGTCTAACAAATGAAATCTTAATGGGTTACCAACGAAGATTACTTCGTTACTAAAACAACATCATAGGGTTAATCCAATTATGCATTTAATTAGGGAACTCAGTTGCATTTAATTAAATCATATTCATAAACTGAATTTCACATTGAAAGATTTAAAGTGATACAATATATTTATTTTCCATGAAGCATTTACACATAAGAATAAAGATAATTGAAATAACATACATTTAACTGAATTAAGATTATAATATTCAATAGTACAAATGAAATACATAAATTACAATTCCAAGGTTACATAGTTTACTGATGCAATGACCACATGGGTCTCAAATATACAATAATCACGAACATGATCTGATACATGAATCATGAACCAAAGGTACACCAACTAAGCCAATCCTCGCATGAAGGTATGAACAAGAATATCTGATGGGAAGTGGCACTACCACCAACCATGTGATCCCAAAATGGAACCACCCCATCATACTAGGAGATAGAAGAAGACCCTCAAGCAAGCAAAACAAGACAAGTACGACAGTACAACGTGACTCCGGAAAAATCAAGTGACTTGACTCATAAAACACTAGTGACCCTAAGAGAGAGTGTCATCACATGGTTTAAGATGGTTACCCTAGGTAGGCCTCCATAGGTTATCCTAGTAACCTTTCCTGAACCCCCAGCTCCATCTAAGTATCATGCAGACCCTACCAACCTTTCATGAAGACAAGGTGGTAGGTTTGCCATTCCAAGCCTTCCCAGTACACCTTGAGCCTATATGAGAACTCAACCATGTGCAAGGTACAATATCTTAATTAATATTAAAACTACCCACTCCTTAATCAATTATTAGATTATCACTTATTAACTGACTTTCGAGCGGTTATCATGCCATCCTCTTCGAGTGTGGCCCCCGCTTGAAAGCCAGTCTCTCATAGGCACTAACAGGAACGGTCTCTCTACAAGAACCCTATGGTGAAACTGACAGCCATATCTAATCCTGACAAAATACAGGTGAAGGATACACAAATCAATAACCCAGGATTGACCATTTGGAACAAAACACACAACGGTTCACATCAATAGGGTTACACAACAACACCTGACCATGGGGGTATAACAACCATTACGACATGACGAAAACTCAAAACTAGAATTACAACATAAATAAGCTTTTACCAAAAACTACCATTTATACTAAAGATCCTATTATAGGCAATCTTTTTAAAACAGTCAAAAGCATTAAATACTTGAAAATATAGATATTCGAGAAAAATAGAAAATACAACTATATTGATAAAAGAAATTCAGATTTGTCATTTGTCCCGTAAGGCTAAATTTAACCACATAAAACTAACCCCCTAACATATATTCAAGATTAATTAATAAAAGAATCTAAATATATGTTTTCAATTAAAATAAATTTAATTCCAATTTAAATATACATATAATAATATAATATATGTATATGAATATATATTCATCAAATAATACCATATAAACATATATCATATTTATATATATATATATATATATATATATATATATATATATATAAATGTATAAACTAAATTTCACGATTTTATATATATATATATATAAATGTATAAACTAAATTTCACGATTTTAATCTATTCTCAAATATCTCAAACAATATTATAAGATAACCATTATATATATATATATATATATATATATATATATATATAATTTTAAAATAAAATTTATAAAATTTCTTAACCCCTACGATCGCAGTGTTGCACGCACGGGAAGGGAAAAGGTAAGTGTTTTTGCCTTGCTACCATAGGGTAGCTCTGCTACCTTACGGTAGCACTGCAACACGGAGAGATTATAAAATCTCATTTCCCAGCACTTTGAGAAAACAGAGTTTAATTAAATCACAGACAAAAAAAAAAATTTAGTAAATAATTTTTTTTTTAATAAAACTATAACCCACAAAAATTATTTACTAACAAAGAAAATATACCAGGAACCAAAAAATGTCTGGGTAAAACATTAAATTTACTAAATCTTTCATTCACAAAGCTTTAAGGGAAAAATTTTAAACCAACAATTTCTAATTTTCTCCACACACAGGAAGAACACAAAAATACACAGGAAAAATTTAATTGAAACAAAAGAGGGTAAATCTGGCAACTCCTTCAATTTTCCAATTTAAAAATTACAACATATACAGAGAATCAATTCCATCCATAAACAAAAAATGGAGGAATTGATTTTTAAACAAAATAAAACATGAAAACCACATAAAAGAGATCGGAGGTGCATTTTTAATCAATACGGGACTGAGATTTCATTAAATCTCATAACAACTACTCCAAAAGAACCATAAACATTTTACCAATCTTTCACACAACATTCAGGAAGAAGGGAAAGAAATATTGATTTTTTTTTTTTAAAACAAAACAAGGTAGAGGCTATTCAACCTATGAAGCTTTCCTGGAAGCAATTTCTGGAAGAGCTTCAATCCTACAACCAGATTCCCAAACCAATCCTTCTTCCAAGCAATTTTCTGATCTTTACCTTCCCAAAAATATTCCCCCCCTCTTCCCGTGAACTCACAGGCATAAATAGAAAAATATTCAACCTAAACTTTTAGGTTGAAAATGTTTTCTAATAAATCATAATATTTAATAATAAAAGAAATAATTTTATTTTTTTTAATTTCTAAAAAGTAAATGGGAAAGTTATTTCCAAAAATCATTTCTTTTATCTCTCTTTTCTCATGACATTTAATTAACTTTTTCTAAAAAAGTAATTAAGGCAATAATTTTAACTCTATTTTTTATTTTTTATTTTTAAAATCTAGAAAACAATAATATGCAATTAACTTTATTTATTTTTCCACTTGATTTAAATATGATCATATTTCCAATATAATGCAATTATCAAACTAAATTTAATAATTCCATTCAATTAACTAATCCATAACATAAAGGCATAATAATACATAAACTAAATACACCAACTATGAAATGATGCCATAAACTCAAGTAAATAATCTAATCCACTAGGGCACACAAATCGAGAAAAACCATACGAAGACTCTGAAAAAGTCAAACAAACAAAACTCAAAGGCTGAACAAACGGAAAGGATGACCAACTGACGACACTCACATGAGTATAACTGAGGGTAAAATTAGGGTCAACCACTATCTCCTCCACTCCCATCGAACAAATAAGGCACGCTCAGACCTGTGAAGCCAGATGGAGACAATACCTCATACCTACCCGGTACTTGTACCTGCAATGTCCTGCATCATCGAACCACACATGCATATATACAAATATAGAATACACATCACGCACACCAATGGAGGAGAATCGTGATGTTCTTTGTCTCACCAGAGTGAGTGAATGAAAATCATCCTCTCACATCCAATACACTTGCAAACACGCAACATATAAATAAAACATCACATATGCAAGGTAAAAGTGTAAGTCCATGACAATAATCCATAAAAATAGCACTAATGACAAGTATTGAAATACTGTAATAAAGCATACATCACATATCCAGTTTAAGCATGAAATAATATTAAATAAGTTTGAATAAAGTTTAGCAGTAATGTATCAACTAAAAAGTAAACTGCAGTAAAATATAAGTCTAACAAGTTCGATTGAGAAGGGGTACTACATTCTCCTCCTCAAAACTAGGCTTACTCCTGGAAGCCTAAAACAGATAACAATAGAGCTCTCTCATCTTCGTTGCATCCTCCCAAGTCATCGAGGTCTCATCATTTGGGTCTCATAGGACCGTTACTTGGTCGATAGTACGACCCCTGAGGGTCATCAAATCCCAACACTGGAGAATGCACACAGGCTCCATGGAAAGCTTCTCATCCTTGACCCGCAAAGTGTTCCAATCAAGAACATGTGTCACATTAGGGTGATAAGGTCAAAGAACTGAAACATGAAAGACATCGTGGATGCAGGATAGACTCAGTGGCAAGGCAAGACGGGAGGCTCTCAAGGATCTCAAAAGGGCCAACAAAATGAGGCGCCAACTTAGAACCCTTTCCATAATGGATCGGACTCTTCCATGGACACACTCTCAAAAACACATGGTCGCCAACAAAAAACTGACGATCTACCCTATGAGCATCTGCATACTTCTTCTACCTATCTTGTGCAGCTACTAAATGCTCACTAATCTGATCAACCTGTTGCTCCATCTCACGAAGGATATCTGATCCTATACACACCCTGTCCTCTAACTGATCCCAACTCAAAGGAGTACCGCAAGGATGACCATATAATGCTTGGAAAGGAGACATACCTATGGAGCTATGATATCCATTGTTATAAGAAAACTCCACTAGATAAATATAATCCTCCCAGCATGACCGTTGTTCCATAACATACATGCAAAGCATGTCCTCCAAAACCTGATTCACTCACTCGGTCTGACCATTTGTCTCTGGATGATAAGCTGAACTGAAGTTCAATTGAGTCCCCAAAGCATGCTGAAGTGAGGTCCATAATGCTGAGGTAAAGACAGGATCTCTATCAGAGATGATCCACCTTGGGATCCCATGTAATCTCACCACATCTTCCAAGAAAACCCGAGCCACCACTGCTGCCGTATAGGAAGCTCGAATAGGAACAAAATGAGCAACCTTGGTCAACTTGTCAACAATGACCATGATGGCATCATGACGTTGCAAAGAAACAGGCAACCCAACAATGAAATCCATGGAAATGATGTCCCATTTCCAATCCGGTATTATACTAGGTTGTAAAATCCCTCTCGGGTGCTAATGCTCCACCTTCACCTGCTGACATTCCAAACACTTTGACACAAAATCCGCAATGTCAAGTTTCATACTAGCCCAATGATAAATTTGTCTAAGATCTGTGCACATCTTTTAGACACCTGGATGTGTCGAATAAGGTGCATGATGGGCCTCAGTCATGATCAAAACGCGAAGACCCTCCAAAGGAGGTACGTAGATCCGACCAAGATGATGAAGAAGACCATCTGCCTCAAGGCTATAACCAGAATGTCTACCCTCTAATGGTCTTTCGGACTCCGTCACGACTCTAACATCCTGATACCAAGTATCCTAAGGAAGAACTCCAAGAATTCTCTCTCTCAAGTCCACTCCAAGGGACAATGTTGAAATATCATGTCACCTACAACTCAAAGCATCTACCACTATGTTCTCTTTTCCCTAAATATAACGAACCTCAAAATCATACTCATAGAGGAATTCCATCCACCTTCGTTGTCGAGCATTCAAGTTCGGTTGCGTGAAGATATACTGCAAACTGTGGTGATCACTATGCAGCTCAAACCGACACCCCAATAGAAAATGTCACCATCTAACCAATGCATGCAATACAGCTGCCAACTCCAAATCATGAACTGGATAGTTCAACTCATGGTCCTTTAGTTTACGAGACTCATAGGCAACCACACGTCCATCCTGCATAAGCACTACACCTATACCTTCTAAAGAGGCATCTGTGCATACCATAAAATCTCTAGATGGATCAGGGACTGCCAAAATCGGAGCACTGACAAGGAGTTCCTTCAAGGTATGAAAAGTTGACTCACACTGCTCTGACCAAACAAACTTCTTCCCTTTCCTTTGAAGACAAGTAATTGGGTGACATATCTGAGAAAAACCTTGAACAAAGCGACGGTAATATCCGGCCAAACCCATAAAACTCTAAACTTCTGAAACATTGGTCGATGTTGGCCAATCAACAATGGCTTGGATCTTTAAAGGATCCATGGATACACCTTCTCCTGAAACCACATGACCAAGATAGTTCACCTCTGACAGGAAGAAGTCACACTTCACCAAATTGGCATAAAGTTGATTCTCCCTCAAGCACTACAATACCTATCGCAAGTGACCCTCATGCCCTTCCATAGATCTAGAATAAATCAATATGTCATCCAAGAACACAAGGACAAAATGATCAAGGTCAGTGCAAAAAACCTCATTCATGAGGCTCATGAAAACTAAAGGCACGTTCGTCAACCCAAATGGCACCGCTGTGAACTGATAGTGACCATAACAAGTACGAAACATCATCCTATGAATGTCTGCATCATGAATGTGCAACTGATGATACCTAGATTTGAGATCAATCTTAGAGAACACCTTGGCTCCCTTCACCTGATCGAAAAGATCATCTATATGAGGCAATCGATATCGATTCTGGATGGTTACCTTATTCAGCTTTCGGTAATCAATGCATAACTGAATAGAACCATCCTTCTTCTTAACGAAGATAACAAGCCCACCTCAAGGGGAAACACTAGGACAAACAAACCCCTTGGCCAACAATTCCTCCATTTGCAACTTCAACTCACTCAACTCCTAAGTAGTCATCCGATATGGAGCTCTTGAAATAGGTTTTGCACCAAGAACCAAGTTAATGTAAAAGTCTATGTCTCACTTCAGAGGCATACCAAGAATATCCAAAGGAAACACATCAGCATACTCTCAAAGAATAGGTTGACCATCAAGAGTGATTTCTCAACTCTCTCCCTCATCCATATCCACAAGAGCAACTGCAAAAAGCTGACATCCTCTATGCATACACCACTTAAGTTGTACAACGAAAATCATACATAAGGATATCGATCTCTGAACTCCAACGATCCCCACTTTCCTCCCATGGTCATGTAAACACTCTGCTATCTTCTGACGATAGTCTACACGAGCACCATGAGATGATAGCCAATCTATCCCTAACACTATTCCGTAAGACCCCAAAGGAATGACTCGAAGGTCAACAAAAGTCACAAAGTGTCCTAGGTCCAACTCACAACTGGGAACAAAGGCATCTACAGGAATACGCACACCTATAGCCAACTCTACTTGCCACCTATCTGCCTACTTAGCAGATGCGAGCCTGCACCGCTCCATAATGGATGAAGAAATAAAAGAATCTGAAGCATCAGACTCAAAAAGTACAAAGATGGGAATACCACACAACACACCTACAGTCTCAATAACTATACCCTGATGCTTAGTCTGGCGGTCATCAACCACTACAAACACTCTATGGGATCTACCTGCATCCCCTACTATCGGCTCTAATGTTGCTGGACTCTGACTTCCTATCTAGTGAGAACGCTGAGTGCAATGAGCGGATATATGACCAAACTATCCACAAGAGAAGCAAGCTCCCCTACTTGGTCCTCTACCTCCAGTCGGCCCACTAGAATACTGGAAGCTTCCCCTGCTAGGGACCTGAGATGCACCCTAAGAGGACTGCCCTGGAAGACCCTACCTGCTCCTCTGCCAGTTCCTATTCCTCCTGTGCTGAGAGTTGCCACCCTGCTGGCCCTGGAACTGTTTTGGTCTCAGCGGCTACTGCTACTATTGTTGTCCACCCTTAGCGGGCACCTAAGGACTCCTAAATGGTTTAGTTGGCTGGGACTAGTTCCCATGAGCTCTGGGTCCACTGAAAGGAACACTCCCTATCTGTACCCCCGACTGACCACCATGTGCATGACTAAGGTTCTACTCAACCAACCTGGCTTTCACCATGGCTACCTCAACTGAAGCTGGCTCAAACACTCGCACTCCTCCATTGATGCGGTCATTTAAACCCCTCAAGAAATGCTAAACAAGCATCACCTCATCGTTACCAATCCTAGCATACTGTTTAAGCTCATAGAACTAGTGCTCAAACTGATCTACTGATAAACCATACTGATGCAAAGCGTAGAACTCATCTACCTGAGACTACATCCACTGGGGTGAGAGAAATCATGCCCTGAATCTCTCCAGAAAAATCTCCCATAACACGGTGTTTATGCACACACCGATCTTCTCCTCTTCTAATCTCCACCAGATCGAATAAAAACTCTCGAGATGCATGATAGCGCATCTCGCATTGGTTTTTCTACCATATGGATACATGGTGAAACACCAATCTAAACTGATAAGACAAGTCTCTGCCTCGAGACTGGTACCTCTACCATCAAAGAAAGGAGGATTGGACCTCATCAAGTCCCTTATGTGACCCACAAGAGTTGGGTCCTGGTCAGCTGGGACCTCCCTCCTTCTGGGAGACCTCTCTCTCTCTCTCCTCTAGAACCTGCTAATGTGACTCCCCAACCTGAGCATGGATGGGTTGCTCACCCTAAGGCCTAGGGCCTAGCCTAGCTAGAACCTCTTGAAACATATGTCTCAACTCTTCCCTTTCAGGAACCTACTCTCCTGCATGTTGTTCATCCTAATGAACAAACTGCTCCTGCTTCACACTCACATGAGTGGGTGGTGGTGAAGGACTATGGCGATTGGAACCTTGACCCCATCCCCCACCTCTGCCTCTATTTCGGCCTCCAACACGGCCACCTCCCCTGGTTTTCCTAACCATGACCTAACACTGAGAAATAGAAAAAGGTTCAAATCTACGGCAAGGATGAAACAAGGGAAACGCAAACATTAAGACCTACACAAAAGGTCAAACTGAATGGGATCACTACAATCCCAGAGTACCCGGTGTTGAAATTTGGGCTCTGATACCAAATGCAATGCTCCACTAGGAACCCTAAAGGAAAACAACACTACAAGGCAACCAAAGGGTGAAATAATTTTTTTTTTTAAAAGATTAAGTGCGTTAATTATTACATTGCACGTTTAATAACATGAACGAAAGTCTAACAAATGAAATCCTAAAGGGTTACCAGTGAAGATTACTTCGTTACTAAAACAAGATCATAGGGTTAATCCAATTATCCATCTAATTAGGGAACTCAATTGCATTTAATTAAATCATATTCATAAACTGAATTTCACATTGAAAGATTTAAAGTGACAATATATTTATTTTCCATGAAGCATTTACACATAAGAATAAAGATAACTAAAATAACATACATTCAACTGAATTAAGATTATAATATTCAATAATTACATGGCTTTCAATAGTACAAATGAAATACATAAATTACAATGCCAAGGTTGCATAGTTTACTGATGCAATGACCACATGGGTCTCAAATGTACGATAATCATGAAGATTAGCTGATACATGAATCACAAACCAAAGGTACACCAGTGAAGCCAATCCTCTCATGAAGGTATGAACAAGAATATCCGATGGGAAGTGGCACTACTACCCGACCATGTGATCCCAAAATGGAACCACCCCACCATGCTAGGAGATAGCAGAAGACCCTCAAGCAAGCAAAACAAGACAAGTACGACAATACAACATGACTCCAAAAAACTCAAGTGACTCGACTCACAAAACACTAGTGACCCTAAGAGAGAGTGTCATCGCATGGCTTAAGATGGTTACCCTAGGTAGGCCTCCATAGATCCCCGCCCCCATCTTGGTAACCTTTCTCGAACCCCTGGCTCCATCTAAGTATCATGCGGACCCTACCAACCTTTCATGAAGACAAGGTGGTAGGTTTGCCATTCCAGGCCTTTCCACTACACCTTGAGCCTATAGGAGCACTCAACCATGTACGAGGTACAATATCTTAATTAATATTACAACTACCCACCCCCTAATCAATTATTATATTATCACTTATTAACTGACTTTCGAGGGGTTATCCTGCCATCCTCTTTGGGTGCGGCCCCCTCTCGAAAGCCACTCTCTCATAGGCACTAATAGGAATGGTCTCTCTATGAGAACCCTATGGTGAAACTAACAGCCATATATAATCCTGACAAAATACAGGTGAAGGATACACAAATCAATAACCTAGGATTGACCACTTGGAACAACACACACAACGGTTCACATCAACAGGGTTACACAACAACACCTGACCATGGGGTATAACAACCATTACGGCATGACCACAACTCAAAACTAGAATTACAATGTAAATAAGTTTTTACAAAAACTACCATTTATACTAAAGATCCTATTATAGGCAATCTTTTTAAAACAGTCAAAAGCATTAAATACTTGCAAATATAGATATTCCAGAAAAATAGAAAATACAACTATATTGATAAAAGAAATTCAGAGTTGTCATTTGTCCAGTAAGGCTAAATTTAACCACATAAAATTAACCCCCTAACATATATACATGATTAATTAATAAAAGAATCTAAATATATGTTTTCAATTAAAATAAATTTAATTCCAATTTATATATATATATATATATATATATATATATATATATATATTAATATAATATATGTATATGAATATATATTCATCAAATAATACCATATAAACATATATCATATTAATATATATATATGTATAAATGTATATATATATATATATATACATATATATATATATATGTATATATATATATATATGTATATATATATATATAGATTTATATATATACATATATATATATATATACATATATATATATATATATACATATATATATATATATACATATATATATATATATACATATATATATATATATATACATATATATATATACATATATATATATACATATATATATATAGATATATGTATATACATATATGTATATGTATATACATATATACATATATATATATACATATATATATATACATATACATATATACATATATATATATATATACATATATATATATATATATATATATATTTTACGATTTTAATCTATTCTCAAATATCCAAGAACAATATTATAAGATTACCATTTTTTTTTTAAAATCACACACACACACACACACACACATATATAATTTTAAAATAAAATAAAATTTATTAAATTTCTTAACCCCTGCAGTCGCAGTGCTACACGCACGAGAAGGGCAAAGGTAAGTGTTTTTGGTAGCCTTTCTACCATAGAGTAGCTCTGCTACCTTATGGTAGCAGCCACCACCTTATGGTAGCACTATACGGTACCACTGCTACCTTACGGTTGCAAGCTACACCCCCCCCTTGAAATATTTTTTTATTTTTTTATTTTTATTTTATATTTTTATTTTTATTTTTTTTATAATTTTTTTTTAAATTAAAGATTATAAAATCTCATTTCCCAGCATGAAAATAGAGTTTAATTAAATCACAAACAAAAAAACAAAATTAATAAATAATTTTTTTTTTAATAAAATTATAGCCCACAAAAATTATTTAGTGACAAAGAAAATATACCAGGAACCAAAAAATGTCTATGACAGAACAGAGATTTGAGTAAAACATTAAATTTCCTAAATCTTTCTTTCACAAAGCTTTAAGGGAAAATTTTTAAACCAACAATTTCTAATTTTCTCCACACACAGGAAGAACACAAAAATACACAGGAAGAATTTAAATGGAACAAAAGAGGGTAAATCAGGTAAAATTTTGCCAGCATAACTCCTTCAATTTTCCAATTTAAAAATTACAACATATACAGAGAATCAATTCCATCCATAAACAAAAAATGGAGGAATTGATTTTTAAACAAAATAAAACATGAAAACCACATAAAAGAGATTGGAGGTGCATTTTTAATCAATACTTCCATCCATAAACAAAAAATGGAGGAATTGACTTTTAAACAAAATAAAACATGAAAACCACATAAAACAGATTGGAGGTGCATTTTTAATCAATACAGGACTGAGATTTCATTAAATCTCATAATAACTACTCCAAAACAACCATAAACATTTTACCAATGTTTCACACAACATTCAGGAAGAAGGGAAAGAAATATTGATTGTTTTTTTTTTTAAACAAAACAAGGTAGAGGCTATCCAACCTGTGAAGCTTTCCTGGAAGCAATTTGTGGAAGAGCTTCAATCCTGCAACGAGATTCCCAAACCAATCCTTCTTCCAAGCAATTTTCTTATTTTTACCTTCCCAAAAATATTCCTCCCTCTTCCCGTGAACGGACAAGCATAAATAGGAAAATATTCAACCTAAACTTTTAGTTTGAAAATGTTTCCTAATAAATCATAATATTTAATAATAAAAGAATTTTTATTTTTTTTAATTTCCAAAAAGTAAATGGGAAAGTTATTTCCAAAAATCATTTCTTTTATCTCTCTTTTCTCATGAAATTTAATTAACTTTTTCTAAAAAAGTAATTAAGGCAATAATTTTAACTCTATTTTTATTTTTTATTTTTAAAATCTAGAAAACAATAATATGCAATTAACTTTATTTATTTTTCCACTTGATTTAAATATGATCATATTTCCAATATAATGCAATTATCAAACTAAATTTAATAATTCCATTCAATTAACTAATCCATAACATAAAGGCATAATAATACATAAATGAAATATACCAACTATGAAATGATGCCATAAACTCAAGTAAATAATCTAATCCACTAGGGTACGCAAACTGAGAAAAACCATACGAAGACTCTGAAAAAGTCAAACGAACAAAACTCGAAGGCCGAACAAACAAAAAGGACGACCAATTGACAACACTCACATGAGTGTAACTGAGGGTAAAATTAGGATCAACCATTATCTCCTCCACTCCCATCAGACAAATAAAGCATGCTCAGACCTGTGAAGCTAGGTGGAGACGATAACGCGTACCTACCTGGTACTTGTACCTACAATGTCCTGTATCATCGAACCACACATGCATTTATACAAATATAGAATACACGGCATGCACACCGATGGAGGAGAATTGTGACATTCCCTGTCTCACCGGAGTGAGTGAAGGAAAATCATCCCCTCGCATCCAATACACTTGCAAACACGCAACATATAAATAACACATTGCATATGTAAGGTAAAAGTGTCAGTCCATGACAATAATCCATAAAAATAGCACTAATGACAAGTACTGAAATACTGTAATAAAGCATACATCTCATATCTAGTTTAAGCATGAAATAATATTAAATAAGTTTGAATAAAGTTTAGCAGTAATGTATCAACTGAAAAGTAAACTGCAATAAAATATAAGTCTAACAAGTTCGATCGAGAAGGGGTACTACACAAACAGAGGCAACTAGAAGGTGTAGATGAATTAATAGAATCAAAGAATTTAATATTGATATTTACATTACAGATCTTGTTAGAGGGTAGGGCTTGGCCAAACTGATGATTGCCAAAAATTTACAGGCAATACGAGTTAGTGAAGATCATATTATCAATAGTAAGGTATGTAGTTTGGAAATATTTTCTTGGTATTTTGACATTAATACTTACTTGAACAATGAGGATTGTCCATCTCATTTCACACATAATAAAAAGAGGACATTGAAGTTGCAAGCATAGAAGTATGTCTCTGTCCATGGTGGTTTATATTGGAAGAACAAGGATAGAATTCTATTTCTTTGTCTAGATGAATGTGAGGCTAAGAAATTATTGGAACAAATGCACCAAGGAGTGTGTGGAGGATATTATACTACCAAAAACTTTTCTCACAAAATCCTAAGGGTAGGATATTATTGGCCTACTTTATTTGTTGATACATATAAGTTGGTCCAAAAATGTGAAGCTTGTCAGAAGTTTTTAGGAAAGTTGAAGTCTTCTGGTGCTATGCCCCTTAAGATTGTCTTTTATGAGACTCTTTTTTTTCAATGGGGAATTGATTTTATAGGGGAGATAAGACAGCCATCAATTGCAGGACATAGATGGATCCTAGTACCTACAAACTACTTCACCAAGTGGATTGAGGCAATCCTTACTCGGAAGGCCACAAGTAAAGTGGTTATGGACTTTCTTCTTGACAATATTATTACTAGGTTTGGTGTCCTAGTCAAACTTATGATAGATAATTCAATGTGTTTTAGTTTTGACGAGTATGTTCATTTATGTAATAACCCACTTAACTTGACCCAAAAATTTCAACTGATTTTTTTAATATAAAATATTGATTTCCTATTCTTACTTATTTTTAATTGTGTTTGATTCAATCACATACTCAGGTACATCTATCCAAACAGGATAGGAATCCATCCAACTGGGATGGGTATCTAATCATACAGGTTAGGCATCTATCCATATGGGACTAGGCATCTAACCATATGGGTTAGGCATCTATCTATATAGGACTAGGCATCTAACCATAGGGGTTAGGCATCTGTCCATATGGGACATGTGTATCATCTATCCAATCTGGGATAGGCATCTACTCAAACAAAGTAAGCATCTATTCATAAGAATAGGAAATGCTCTAGCTAGAGACTTTAGATATCTGGACCATCCGAGTCCTAAGTCACTCTCTAAAGTCTACACTCCCCTACTAGGAATGCACCAAGGTCATTGTCTTTAGGAGTATATAAAAATAATTATATAAACAAGCTTGATTTTTGCCTCAGAATTCAGCCTAAAACATCGAGAAGTCAAGAGAATCCATACAGGATTCCTTATGAGTATTCATTGAATTAATTTTAACCTTCCAATTAGCATTATATGTACCCTTTGATTAAAAGATCAAGGAGCTTCGAGAACCAACTTCTCACCCATAACTAAAACCTAATCCCCAACCTCAAATGCCTAAGTACAAGGGACAACTTTGTCCCTAGACTTCCTACATACCCGTTTCAGCATGGGATCAAGGCGTAAAGTATGTAGTTCTGGTTTCTAGCTATGGTTTAATGTAAATTATTTTGTGGGTACACAACCCTTCCTAGGGTCAATGTCCCAGATAATTTCTTTGCGGTTGCTACCCACGATAGTAGCTCTATAGCAAAAAGGCTCAAGGTGGCCTCATTCTTGTGGCCTAAAAACTAGGTCCTACTCCCTATTAAATGTGTCACCCTTAATCCGTTATCATCTGTTGAAATCATTGGGATAAGATAAATTTCCAAGATCGTAACACACAACCAAACCCTAATGGGGTTTTCTAAGGTTCAACTAAGCAGATGTAAATTGATTTAAATTTACCTTTTTAGATTATCGATCTAAGAGGGATTACCCGCCCCTTGGATTTTAACTTCCAAATGACCCTTATTTATCCCTGGTGATTTAGAGGGATGATGCCATAGACGCCATTGTTGCAGCTTTATTAGGCATTAAGTGCAGTAGTTCAACACGATGACATTACCCATAAGCATGACCTAGAGGCACCATAGATATCGAACGTTGCTAAGGTTTTTGGTTTCAACTCCTCTTTTTTAGTTGTCTATCTAAGTATGAATCCTAAAAATTGAAATGTACTAAATTGCTTGAAATAAAATTAAATGATTAAATAGCAAGACTTTGGAAAAGAGTTTAACATTAACTTGTTGAAGAGAAAAACTATTTAATAATAAGCTTAAGAATAACCACATTATTGATAAAGCAACTAATTCTTCCATTCGAAATAGCATAAATTTTATCTTTAATTATTTCTATAAATGATAACCTTACGTAAATATGAATCCTAATACTTGAAAGGTACTCAATTGCTTGAAAGAAAATTAAATGATTAAATAGCAAGACTTTGGAAAAGAATTTAACATTTATCAAACTTGACACACTATACCATAACTTAAATAATTTGAAGGAACTAACATTTCATTTAATAATAAGCAAAATGTTTAATTAATAATAATTTATTTCATATGTTATTTGATCTCCTAATTATAATTCATCGTCTCTTTATCCATTTATATCCCAAATATAAGGATTATATAGCATTTAAATAATTTTTAAAAGTAAAGTCATTTAAACAATTATAGAGCACATGATAAGGTCAAAAGTAAACTTTACTAAGCAATCATCTAAATATGAAAATAAATAAAATTTATTTTTTTTTTTAATAAAATTTCCAAACATTTAAATTAAGATTATTCTTTTTAATAAATATAATTTAACAAATGATTTTAAAATTTATAGCTTTAATAGGGAAATGCAAATAAAAAGGTTTTAAAGCTTTTTAGATAACTTACTAATTATCAAAAAGGCAATCTTCAAGACAATTTTATCCCTTGGCATTTTGAATTTTAATCCTCATGTAATTAAATAATAAGTCGATTAAATCATTGGTTCAAAACTATTGGTGCAATTTAAAATTAAGGGTGTTAATATCTATTTATAAAATAAGCAATTAATTTAATATAATTATGATTAATTTTATACAAGAGAACATAACAACCAACCAATCAAATCAATGGTAAATTTACTATAATTTATTTTTATTTATTATATCTAAATTTATGTTTATCAACAAATAGATTACTTAATATTTGTCTTAAATAAAATTGCCTCACAAAAATGTTATCTTAATTACCGAGATAAAATTAAATTTAAATATGAAGGAAAGAATTTCCTTTTCTATTTTAATGAATAAATAAATTAAGGAAGCAATCTCAACCCTTAGATTAGATTAATCTTGGCCCTTAGATGTAGAGTTCACCCACAACCCTAAAATATTTATAGTAACACTAAAATTTAGGGCTTTTCTTCCATTTCATTGTCGTGAATCTTGCAGGAAGAATGGAGAAGAAGAATGAAGAATGAAGAATGCATACAGAAGAGTTCTACAAAATCAATCATGCCTATCTATGAGTTTGCAACCCCTTGTCATCAACCAGCTTCCTATTTTGCATAAAACTTTCTTAACTGGATAGAAAAAATTCTACCCTTATCTACTAGTTAAAAATATGCAAATCTCTATAGATTTTGAAAACCCTTTTGCAAGGATTGAATGGTTGATTTAACTGCAGGTTTTCAAGCTAGTTGTTTCATTTTTATTTTTCTTTTCTTTTCTTTTAAAGTTACAGATGTCATGTCTTTCCTAAAGGGAGGTCATGAGACTACGACAGAGCTCCTGGAGGTTGCAAGCTTCCACAAGAAGTCACAGACACCCCCTACAGGCTTGACATACAATTTTTTTTTTGTTTCTTTTTTTATAATTTAAATAATTTATTTATTTGTTTGTTTGTTTGTTTGTTTGTTTGTTTGTTTATCTAATGATTTTCTTTTATTAGATTGTTATTATTATTTTTTTTATGTTTTCATTTTTTTACTAATTATTAAATATTGTTATATTCACTGAGTCTATGGATTCTTTTGGAAGTATTGTATTGCATCATAAGAGAATGGAAATAAAACTAAATTTTGTGCATGTCTTATTTTTATCAGATCTAATATTTTTCCCTATACATGTAAATGTATATCTATTCAGTCATATAATGCTAATCACAACATACATTTTCTTCTCTTAAATTTATATATATTTTTAAATAGATAAATAAATGGGTAATTACATAAACTCTTATAGAGTACATAAAATAGACACAATTTCACTATGACAACACCCTTTTTATTCAATTATAGTTTTTGTTTCAAAGACTAATTAATCTAAGGGAATAAAAAGGTATTAGCTAATCATAGAGATTTTTCCATAAATTTTATAACTTTCAAGTAATATTGCAATATATAAACTATTATGGATGTAAATTAGAAATATAAGAAAAAGAAGTTGAATGTATCTTATACTACCTAGCTAGTTGGGCAATCTACTAATATTACCAACTTAATAGCATTGCCTAGTTTCTTCATGAGGAAGATAATAATTCATTAAATATCCTATATAATTTCCTAGAACCCAATCTATCAAGCCTGACCCAAGTAACACAATAAAATCTATATGCACTTCAACCAATCTCATAAATTCTACAAAACAAGAATCTCCTTAAATGAACATTTATCATTCGTTAAATCGTAAGATGGTAAAGTAAAGTAGACTTATCTTTCTATGTAACTTGAAAACAATTAGACTCTTTCTCCACACTATTCCCTCCTCAAGGATACCCAATAACTGGATCTGCAAAAGATCAAATCCTTCTTTGTACAACAAGCTCCTTCTTCCAACTTCCTTTCTTTAAATATGTCCTCGCCTGCAATTCTAATGGCATTCTCCTTCCAAAACCTCTAAAATCCTACAATATCAATACAAAATCTCCGACAAATAACATGATATTGAAAACTAACTTCATAAGAATTTAAAGATTATTTAATCACAAAAACAATGAACTCCCCTTTTTGAAAATCTAGAATTAAATATATAGAAAAGATGACCATTTTCCCACTACCAAGGGAATTATTTGATTTTGAGATTCTTTTCCCAAAATAATCCCATGCAAAAATGATTATTGTCATTGTGGGGGTTACATGCAAAATTTTGAATTTGAATTTTCCTCCATTTTATCAAAAATGAATTTCATAACTCCTTTGTCATAAAAAAAAGCCATGAATAGAATTATTCTTGTCATAGAATAATTTTGCAACTCCCATGTCATATATTTGCTAAATGTAATATTTATTCCTTAATATTTGGAATTTAAAATTTTCTTTTCTAGAATCTTCTTATTTCTCCTACACCATGTGCTCAATTAGAATATTGAGGAAATAAATAATTTCCAAGTAAATTATGACCTCACGAGTGTGTCACCACTATTTAATTCTTCTTTTAAAACTAATTCCATCCTTATTCAATTTTCATCTCCAACTAACATTGCTCATAAAATTAATAATAATATTAACAATATTAGTAGTAATGATAATAATAATAATAATAATAATAATAGCAAGTCATATTGAGGTCCAAAAAGAGGGTTATGACAATTTATGTGAATCATATGGTATACATATATCTTATTCAACACCCCATCATCCCCAAGGCAATGGATAGGTTGAATCTAGAAATAAAATCTTAATGAAGATTATTAAGAGAGTTTTGGATGCAAACAAAAGAGCATGGGATTCAAAACTACAGATTGTTTGTGGGCTGATAGAGTGACTATTAAGAAGGCTACTGGAAAGACACCTTTTGAGTTGGTTTATGGTGTTGATGCTAGACTTCCAGTAAATAATTTGTTACCTATCTACAAGTTTATTCAGGATCATGATATTAATGTGTCTAACCCAATGCAAGAAAGGATAATGCAAGTTGTAGAACTTGAAGAAAAAAGAAGAGATGCTCAAAAAGAACTCGAAGTAGCAACAAAAGGTCAAGTATCCTAATGTGGAATGATAAAGACCAAGATAAGGGTAAGCATTAAAAATTTGAAACATTGTGGCTTGGACCTTATATGATAGTTGAAAATCATGGACTAGATTCATATGTCCTTCAAGATGAAGATGGAAGGAACATAGAGTTGCCTTTACACGTGTAATACTTGAAAAAAAAATTCAACTAGTCCTCCTAGTTTTTTTTGTGTATATATTGTATAGACTATATATATCCTCTTTAGCTTCCTTTTGCTTCTAGTCTGTGTTCCTAGAGTTATGGACTCTCATGATAACCTGACATGTTATATGCCCCCAACTAGAGCCATTGTTGGGATGTATTTTGAAATTTTTTCTCTAAAAATGGTCTAGGGTTTAAGTTATCTGCATATCCTAAGCTAAAAACCCTAAAGCATAAATCCCAACCTTACTGCATTTTCTTTTTGTTTTTTTTAAGCAGTGACCTTTAGCAGCTAGTTCCCAATGATTTAAGTTACCTTTTAATCCCATTGTGTCATTTTAATGATCAACCCCTTGTTTTAGCTATCTATTCTGGCCTTTTTCTTTTGTTTCTTAATCGTTCCTCACCTTCGACCAAATCTACGGCTTGCATTTGTGCACAATTGCACGATTAGGTCAATTGGCTAGTTAATTTTAACTCCACAACCTCACCTTCCTACCTGGCACCTGGGTCCCATTTGAATAGGTCACATCCCACATGGATCAATTAGCTCCAGCCAGATCGATGATCGTGGACATGTAAACAAAAGTGGGTCTGATATCTTTGTGATATATACCGATCACTTTTTTAGTGATCCGATGGCCTGGATTGTCACGCAACTGTGCCATTTATAGAAGCTACTCATAAAAGTTAACTCCACAACCCCACCGCTTGCATGGTAGGTGGGACCTACTTGAGCTCACTGGGCACATATGTGGACCAATAAATAAGTAGCATGTGGAATTGGCTGACATAACACTACAATGTCAGGTTGGGCACCAATGATTGGTCCATGTTGGAGCTTACATGGCACAATGGGTCCCACTTAAATGAGTCACCACCTGGGTCAACCCGATACACTTTCAATATAATGAAAACAACTCGAGGAAGATCAATGGACCAAATGCTTGTGAGATTGTGCAATTTTAGAAATTTGCACTCAGAGGCTAACTCCACAATGTTGCTCCGGATGTAGCATGTAGGACCCACGAAAGTTGATGGCAAATGCTCGATCCAATTTAAGAATGAATACTTGGATAAGTGAGTCATGTAATGGTGATTACAAGGCAACAAATTGATTTCAATGTGACTGAAGGCGATGACAAATAAAATACAATAAAGTCATTAACATGTCGACTTCTGATTCATCATCGATTGACCAGGAGTTTGTTGTTGGGGCCCGAACATTCAATTACGAATTGTAAGGGCTCTCTCTAGCCATCACACCAGCCTACATGCCTGCAATAATTGATTCCAATTTGCCCGTTATGATCCACATCTTTCAGCTATTTTGGTATCAATTTTGCTCTAATTCACATCTAATGTGCTCTGTTAATGCTCTAAGTTGTCTTGCATTTCTCTATTACTATAATTATAGTTTCTGAGAAGCAACTGTCATCTGTATTTTTTTGCATTCCCCTTAGCATTTTGTCCTTATCTGCATAATTTTATATTGTTTATAGTTGTCTAAGTGCCACAATCTTAGCTTGAAATATAAAGGCTTCTTGTTGATATTTCATTAAGTTTGTTCATAAACCCTAACCCTATAAATACAAAGTCTTCTAGATTAGGAAAGAGGAAGTTCTCTAAGGAGATAATCATACAACTCCCTAGATCAATAGAGACATAGAAGAGGTATAAGAAGGGATCTAGACCAGTTGAATTCATTATTAACCATTCTACAGGAATCAGAGATGCTTTGATTCCACCAAGGGGTTTCAACCTCTAGAAAAGAGGGTATAACAAAAAGGAGAGAATCCCAGTGTCAAATATCTACAATTACAATTTGGAAATGCTTGTCATTCCAAATGTCTATGTAAACACTGAATTGATTGTTTCAATTCCTGCAAATTATAGGCCTGATACTAGAGAAATTGTGTCTAGTGAAGGTGGCAGAATAATAGAGATAATAAGAGATGTCATCAATAAAGTTTTTTATGCTCAACCCTAACATAGATTGGTCTATTGATCCACATGAGTTAGATATAGAATACAAGAAGAATGAGATCCTATATAGAGGAAAATTGGCATCATTTATGCCTCCAAACATAAAGGGTAATGATAGAAAATTCACACCATAGCAAACTACCCTTTACAGCACAGATTTATTTGTTAACTATTTCCTAGATACATACTATACCTTCTATCAAGTACGTGATGCAAATGAAAGGAACCTGATTCCAAATTAGATGTTGATGATTTGTATGGATATCTAAAGCAGGGATATCAATAGGCCTTTTGACTATGCTTCTTTGGCAGCTCAAGGTCTACATAATGCCCTATGTGATTTCAAAACTAGAAAATCAATAGTTTTTAGTTATTACTCTCTCCTAATGCATATATTCCTATATAAAGGTCTTAAGGTGTGACATCCTAATCTGCACATTGCAACCATGGCTAGAGGAGAATAGCTCCTGGCTCAAGAATGGACCTGCATTTGGGATTCACACATGGATGAGTCAAATTATCTGGTCTTTGAAAATATTTTTGTAAGAAAGATTTTAATTATTTTCCAAAAGGAGGTTAGGTGGGGTCTAAGATCAAGGGCTAAGGATTTTTCAGGTCCAAAGACCTTAAGCCTAAATTAGGTATCACCCACAATTCGGGATCATGGTTATACTTTAAAGGACCATGTAATTATAAATATTTTTGGCAGCCCTATCACTTCTAGGTGTTTTCCAATCACTATTCAAGATAGGGTGGCCTTCTTAGAAATCATGCATCATTTTAGTTGAGGTTGATAATTCCTTGGTAGGCGGGTCTCAAAAGAAAGGATCAATGATCCCATCATAGGTTGTGGTTGGTATGTATCATTTTTTGAATAGGAAAGCATATGATATCCTTGATTCTATGATGAACAAATATAGACTTCCTTGAGCCAAATATAGACTCAATGATTCCTTGAGCCAAATATAGATTCAATAAATCTGAATGGCTTATCAAAAATCTTGGCAAGCCCAAGACACAAGAACATCAGTGGAATGGGGAAGATGATGAAGACCTCATAAGAAATGCAAAAGACTATGAGGAAGTGTTGAAAAGAAAGGAGAGATGACCTAAAATCCAACATGAGTAAAATAGAAGGAGGGAGAATATTTCTTATGCTCCTACTCGGCAGACATTACTAATTCCAGAGGCTAGGATGAGGGAAATTTTTGTTACCTAGATAGATGTTGACAATATGCCTATGCCTCATGAGAGGCCCCACTTGAATGTTGCACCTCCAGTGCAAGTGGTGGAGGAAGGGCCAAAATCTTCTTAGTCAATTGGCTCCCCATTTCCCCTACTTCCCCTCTCCTAAGTCCTCAAGAACCTCCATCCACATTTGATCTTCACCTTGAGTCATCACACCCTTCCCCTTCAACAAAAGTTGTTTGCAGAAGCTGCTAAGAAGAAACCTATGGTTTTCTTATGCTTTGTTGGCCCTCTTTCTCAGGTACCAGAGAGGCCAAGGGTTGTGACTCCTTTACATATGTTGTCCCCAAGAAGGGATATCACATTTTAATTTTATAGGGGTTTTGAATTCCAAGGAGATGAACCTCTACCTCCTCAAGGACTTGACACAAGATTAGATCTCACAATTCAAGGTCCTCCCAAGGAGTGGGCCCTTGATGCATTCAAACATAGAGGAGATCTTAGTGAAGATGTTAGATTGAATGCTTGTCAACAGTTCATGAGTGATGATGATTTTATAAACTCTAGAGAGTTCAAGCATTTTGTCATAAGAAATTTGACAAAGGAGATGGAAAGGAGCAGAGGTATCAACTTTGATGATTTGGAAAATGAAGAAAGGTTGAGGATGAAAGATGAAATGTTAAAAGTTGCAAATGAGAAATTTGTTGCTATGACTACTGATATAGGAAGGAAAATTGTGAAAAGGAGTGGGGTACTCCTTTTGGAAGGATGGGGTATTTCTTTTTCTATTGTCTTTGATTAGTTGAGAAAGAGGTATGATATAGATTTAAATTCAATGGATCTAGCACAAAGGGAGAAAGTACTTTCAGGAGTACTATCTGATGATCACCTTGATCAGTTAGTTATTTGGTGCCTTCATAGAGTTACAAGAAGGCCTAGAATGATCTATGAGGTTGATCGGCTATTTGGAAGCCTATTAGTCAAGAGAGTAGCTGACAGATCCATCATAGATGCAATTGGATTGGATCTAAATGTGGAAAATTTTGTTGGTGGCCATGATGACAGAAGAGGAGGTCACCATTCTAAGAGAAAGAGTGACTACTCTACAGGAACAATTATATGCAAGATCTTCTCATACACCATTGGGCATGATTGAGCATACATCTGATGAATTTATAGGATTGAGGAATGATCTAGCTCAAGGTAGATTAGAGATAGTTAGTTTAAGTAATGAAAAGGATGTGTTGAAGGCAGATGTTTTGCATATGGCAAGGGGAATGAACATAGATATGGCAAAATCATTGTCAGAATCAAAGATAAATGAGATTTTGGACCATGCAGATGCAACATGGGATGAACATACAGAGTTTCTAAGGCTTTCTTAAGAACATTTAAAGTTGCAGCGTTTCATAGCCTGCTCATTATCTCATATGAGAAAAAAAATTCTAGTGTTAGAAATTTCACTGATTAAGCCTCTCCCAAGTTTCTTACATGCCATGATGGAGGGCTTCAAGGCCAAATTTGGGGTGATCAAGAAATCTTTTACTGTTCACAAGATGTATACATAGAGAATTGATAATTAACTCAGAGGATTTCATTGCCTGGTCACAAGTCACATGCCTACTCTGTTTGACACAAAGAGAAGCAGAATGGAGGGAGAAAAGGTCCAGAGGTCCAAGACAAAATGGAAAGTTGACATCAAAACAATTCAGCGCTAGATGTTTCCTGATATAATTTGAGATAACGGATAGCTCATCAAGAAATTAGGGTCATACATGGATGCACTATTAAGGATTGATAGTGGTATGTCCAGAATAGAGGTGATCAAATCAAAAATTGAAGACAATAACTACCAGCAACATCTCAAGGTTCTCCAAGACTTCAAGCAATCTAGATTTGATGATTTCTAATCCTTTCCTCTTCATTTTTCTTCTTTCTCTGATTTTAAAATTTTAAATTTTCAAATTCTCACTTTCCTGCCTTTTTTTATTATCTTGTTTATTTCTTTCTTCTTCTCAATTAAAAAGGATATATGATGGTGTATTTCTTGATTAAATCACCAAAATTTTATTCTGCATCAAGATTTTTATATCTATCTTTCTTATTTATTGCATATCTTTGGAAAGAACTCATAAGCTTCTCTTTGTCACTATGTATTCAATAGGTCTGCAGGACTATTACACTTTTCAATATGATAAGGGAGCTTGAATGAAGAAAAGAAAGACTCCAGATCATCTTATATCATCTCTAACACCTACCACTTGCGAAGGAGCTGAAAATAATACATGTCTTTGTCAGAGAGATGAAAAGTTTTTTGTCTTTTTCCTTTCAGTCGGTCACCTAATTTTTTATTTTGTTAAAGGCCCAAAGCTTGTTGCATCCTCAAGTTTTTTATAAGAGGATATTCAAGGCATTTTTTTTCTTCTTCTTCCTCCTCAAGAAAAATATAACTCATATGTCTTGACATTGGAATCATGGTTTCCATTGCACAAAAAGAATGACCTATTAATGCCCGATACAACCGCATGACACATAGAATCCACAAGAGGGGGTTAAGACATGTCACAAACTTGTCACTTGCATTGCACAACACAAGGAGACTAAGAGCACACACCTTGCAACAATCGCCACCTAGAGCAAGCGAGGGGTTTGAACCTGTGACCAAGCTCTGATACCACTTGTTGGAAACATGGTTGTTGTTGCACCAAAAGATCAACCTGTTAATGTCTGATACAACTGTGTGACACATAGAATCCATGGGAGGCAATTAGGCCATGTTGCAAACCTATATTTTGTGATTCAAAATACAAGGAGACCAAGGGTGCACACCTTGCAACACTTGAGGCTTATGTACTATTTTTGCAAAAGTGTTCATATGTTCTATAGTGAAATATTGTGATTATGTGTCATGTTCCATTTGTTGTAAATCTTTACAAAGGATATGCACACATGTTTTGCAAAATATAAACATTTGGAAATCCAATTCTATGAATTCTATGTTGTTTCTCTTTTGTTGTTATCCAAAGTCCTATATGAATCAATGAAATCAAGGGTTTTTGGTTCATATCTCTTCACTGTGTTGATCAGTTTGAATGATTTTTAGCTTCTTCTAAAGTAGGAGATTAAATTTGCTAATCTTATTCAAAGAGGTTCTATGTAGAGAGTAAGAATTGAGATATAACTATGATATTTATTTCATGTTGTGATTGGTATTAGGTACCAATCATATAAGGCAAATGATGGTGCATACTATGCATATTTTATATTGTAATAATGGTTCATCTAATGTCTAGCCCAATGGATAAGGCACTCATCATGATAATGTATACTTAACTATGGAAAGGAGAAGGGTTTATCAAATAATACAATAACCACTTTATGTTTGTTTATTTTCTACTTTTAAGCACATCGGAAAATTAGTTCTCATTGTTATCAGATTAATATATGGATGAAGGTCACATCCTATGAAGTTTAGAAATTTTTTGATTCACATAGTAGTATGAGAGCACACCTATTATAGCATAACATAAGTTGAGAGAATTTCAAAGATGCTGCTATAAGGGATACCCACCTAGGTTTAACAGAGCCTGAAGTGTAGAGAGGGTGACTAGTTCCTTATCCCTAGTCATTGCTATGTCAATTGGCCCACTGATCCAAGACCTTAAGAATTGAAGTTGGCCTCTCATAAAGGATATTTTCAAACAATAAGTTGGAAACACCAACAAGAAGGATGGAACTCAGCATCTTTGTATTGATTTTTGAGCATTAAATAAGATCACCATCAAAAACTGTTATACACTTCCACACATTGATTACCTTTTAGATCAACTTCAACGTTCCAAATTCTTCTCCAAGATTGATTTAAAAAGTGGGTATCATCAAGTTAGAGTTCAAGAAGAGGACACTTGGAAGATAGATTTCAAAATCAAAATGATTCCTTTTGAGTGGCTTGTGATGCCATTTGGTCTAACCAATGCTCCTACCACATGTGATTGATGAATGAGGTAAAAAATTTATTGTTTGGACATTTTCTTTATCATCTGCTTAGATGATATTCTTATCTTTTATCACATTTGGAAATTGTATCTTTAGCATTTGGAACGTGTTCTTCACACACTTCAAAAGAATAGTTTGTATGCTAAATTTCCTAAATGTTCTTTTGGTCAAACATTCATCCCATATCTTGGGTTTTTTATTGATGCATGTGACATTCAAGTAGATCCTACAAAAGCAAAATTTATTCTCAAGTGGCCTACACCTTCAATTCTCACTGAATTGCAGAGTTTTATTGGTCTTTCAAAGTTCTACCACAAGTTCATCCTATATTACTTAGAGATTACCACACCTTTACACCAACTGGCAAAGATGAATGTTGCATTCAAGTGGATAGAAATTCACTCTCGTGCTTTCAAGAAATTGAAAGAAAAATTATGTTATGCATGTGTTCTTCTTCTACTGGATCTCTCACAGCCTTTTGAGATTGAAATAGATGCTTCATAATATACACTTGGAGTTGTTCTCAAGCAAAATGGTCATCTTGTGATCTTTCATTCAAAAAAATATATATTGTAAAAAGGAACTACTCCACATATGATAAAGAATTGTGTGCATTGCTCCAAGCCACTAAGTATTGGAGACATTATCTTTTGGGAAAAGAAATAGTTTCTCATGCTAATCACTTGCCTCTACAATTTCGTCAATCTCAAAACAAAATTGAAGAATCCAAGCATATGAAGTGAGCTTCCTATTTTCAATAATTTCATATGGTAATAAAATATAAGAAAGGGAATACCAACAATGTTGTAGATTATTTCAGTTGACCTTCTACAACACATGCTTCAACTATTGTGACCACTTCTCATTTGGGATTTCAAATGTGGTCTTCTTAGTACGCTCAAGATCTTGACTTTAGGACCACATACACAAGTCTATGGAATCCTTCAACTTTAAATTTGACACCTTTCCAAGATTTTCATATCAAGAATGGGTTACTCTACAAGATGGATAAACTTTGTGTCCCTGGCAATCATCAAACTTCTCATCTCAAGGAGGCACATTCTATTGTTTATGATGGTTATTTGTAAAAAAAATAAACTTCATCATTTATAATTATTCTTCTATTGGTCTTGTGTGCAATGAGATGTGTAGTTTGTTTCCACTCCAAACCAACCAATGGAAAGATGGGCTTGATTATTCATTTATCTTTTCCTTCTTGTCCTTAGGAGAGCATTTCCATAGATTTGGTTAGTGGATTTTCATTAGTCATTCGCTGCATAATTGTATTTTTTATGGTTTTTGATCGATTTAGCAAGATGGCCAAATTCATCTTGTTCCACAAGACAAGTTTTGTACATGAATTAGCACAAATATTCTTTGACCATTATTGGAGATCTTTTGGTTTACCAACATTTTTTTTTATCAAGACTCATGTTTTGTGGACCATTTTTGGTGATCTTTGTGGAAAATTTTGGGAGTTTCACTTAACTTATCCACCTGTTTTCCATCCTCATTCAAATAGCCAGATGAAAGTTGTGCACTAAACTCTTATACAAATTTTGAGGATTTATCACCATATTTCTCCTACCAAGTGGGGATTTCAACCTAACCCAAATAGAGCATGCATACAACCGGGCATTTCGTTCATGTATAGCTCACTCACCTTTTGAGGTATGTCTTGGTTTTTAGCCTTTGGCTCCACATGAGTTGCCTTTATATTTGCCTTCTCTAGCCACTATGCATATTCAAAAGGAGAAATAGAATATTTAATCCAAACTAATTCAAATTCTTCAAGACTTGAAAAAAGAAAAACTAACTTATGGATCCCCATCTTCTCCCTCATACTTTTCAAGTTGGGATAGAGTTTTTTAATGATTGGACAAGTGTCATTTCCAAGAAAACTCACACAATAAGGTCAAGCCACTTCACTATGTTCCTTATTCTTGAGAAGGTGTCTAAAATGCTTTTTGACTTGATCTTCTAGCTCAGTTGGGCATCCATGATGTTGTCAATGTTGATCTCCTTAAGCACTACCATAAGTCAACAATAGAGACTAAGACTCTTTTCATCCATCTTACATATGTTGTTCCTGGTTTTCAGCTACCACTCAATTCCAACCAAGTTTGTAATGCAAAGAATCATCAAACCCGACATGGTTCCTCCACTTCCTACCTTCTTGTCAAGAAAGGTCAACTTCCACATCAAGCTCATTATATATCTCATCATTAGCTATCTCAAGAATTTCCTTCTCTTGGACGAGCATTGGAGTCAATGTCAATAATGTTGGGAGAAATGATGAGGAGTAATATAGTATATTTATTCATAAGGTATAAATATTTGTAGGTATATAAAATAAAATATTTTGGTATTCTAATAGTTATATTGTCCTATGTAAAAATGTAAAGGACAAAGGTAAAAGGTTAATGTTAGTTTCATAGTTGTTAAGAGGTTAGCATAAATTAGTATATTGTTATTGTATTTGTTATTGGGTTATTATTTTCCATATCACATTTAAATTTGGGAAGATATGCCAAATAATGCAACTATGGCACATTTTATGCCTATGTAATTGTATTTTCTCCTTGAACATAGGAGACATATTGGAGAATAAAAATTTGTAGCTTTATTTGCAAAGAATATTGTTTTTTCTTGTATTTGTTCTCTAACTGTAGAGATTAATGTCTCATTAGTAGAGTTCAATCTCTATTTGTTTCTCATTCATTTGCTTGTTTTTGTATCAATATGTATATGTATATGTATATTAGCATAAGTTGTTACTAGATAATGGCTATGCAGTGATGAATCAACAATTGCACTTCATTAGATCCAAGACAATTATTCAATTCAACAATTGTGTATGGACCTTATTATTAGGGAAGATGCAAAAATAGACTAATGTAATACCCTTAAATTTTAATAGTCCTAATCTCCAAGGAAATACCTTATTAGGTTGCAAAATAGTATTGATAAAAAAATAATTCATATTAATTTATGTATTCATAGTTGAAGTTGCATATTTTCAAAAAAATCAATAAATCTAAATTGTTGATGAGCCTCTCCAATGGTTCATTGAAACTCTTTAATTATTAACTTATGGATATCTTTGTCCCCATTTGAAAAAGAGGGCTTTGATCATGTTTATCACAACAATTCTTACATGAAGATCAAATCAATGACAATAAGGCTAGGGAATTTTTAAAAGTTACTTAAAGAAGATACCAATTAGTTCCATATTGCAACTATGTGTTTAGTGCAACAAAGTAGTATCATTGTGATCACTAATATAAGAAGGCTTTGATCATGTTTATCACAATAGTTTTCACATGAAAATCAAATCAATGACAATAAGGCTAGAAAACTTTGAAAAGTTCCTTAAAGGAAGTATATTGAAGGATAATGGAGTATCATTATTATCACAATACCTATCATTATGCACAAAAATATATAATGAATATCCATGGGTTTGCATGAATTTTAGAAGAACATGATCATCACGAAACATATCATTGTGTATAAAATAATGTAGCATAGCAATATTTTAGAAATTCAGTGTTGTTTTCCGGTTACCTCTATTGAAAAAAGCTTCATGTCTCTGGTTTTTTGTGGTGCATGTATTGATACTCTATGTGAGTCCATTATAGGTGGCAATAGAGTGCGCTATGAGCCAGATGAGCTAGGCAAATTCAAAAATAACCCCCTTGTTTGGCATTACTGTAGGGAGGGAAAGGTGGTTGAATATTTGGAGAACTTGAAAGGGTTTGATGAGAAAATTTTGGTCCAATTTTCCACATCCTAGACCAATAGAAGGGTTGTTTTATGGGGGATTTCATTTGAAGTTTCTGAGGAGGTTATTTTCCAAGCCATGGGCCTTTCCTTGGAGGGCAGAAGATGGAAGAGGACCAGTCATTTTTCCAATAGTGATAGCCTCAATAAATTCTTTAAGGGGAAGGAAGCCCCTATTAAGCCAAGGATAACTTTAAGAAAGCAGCCCCCGGGCAAAAGTGTAAAACCCTGGCGAATCAGACGTTATTTTGGAGGGGAAATTTTCATATTGATGGCAAAAAAAAATTCAAAGTAGGAGAAAAAATCAATTTGTATTGGCGATTTTTTTCTAGGGTATAAAAATTCCATAATATTCTTGTGAATAATACCTTCTTCTGTGGGGAAAATGTATATTTTAGGAGGCGAATGTTTTTCGTTTAAAGGAACAAATATATAAGTGTATGGGCAAAAAATTTTACTCTGAAGGAAAAATTATTTAAGTGCATTGGTGATTTTTATCCACCATTTGAAAATTATTTAATTTGTTTGGCTAATATTTCGTTATTTATGAAAATATATATATTTTATTGGTGATTTCATGAATTCATTGTCATTAATACACAAGGCACATCACATCACATTGAGTCCAAATTGTACATGATGTATCGATAAGCATGACCTCGTTGACATGTCACACATACCTAAAATCCATCAATGATTTTAAATCGTTCGATGATTGTAGATCAATGACTAAAGTTCTATTTCGGCCCAGATTTTTGAAGAGAACGTAACTCTCTAGAAAGTGCCCAGAATGAAATTAAATTCAATAGACACGTATCAAATGTCACGGTCGATAATGTTGGTCATTTAATATATGTCTTTTCACTAACTATAATCCACTCTGCCCCCACGACTTCAGCACGAATTCCAATATGGTATTTGGTTCTAGTTTAGAGTTGTTTCCAATTTCGCACACTAGTGCAATTATGGGAAAGATTTGTAGAGATATACAAAAGAGCTAAAAAAATTTAAAGGAATTGGATACGAGAAAGGCAAGGAGATTGTGGTGGTTAATGTGCCACAATAGTTTTTTGGTTTCATTGGTTTTTTGTTTTGATCAATTAGCCAACCTTTGTATGTAATCATCAGACTTCGTGTACTTAGTTTTTTGGTCGTTGGTGATTTGGTGGGTCTTTTTTTTTTTTGAAAATCGTATGTAATAGACTATTTTTGATATTTCAATATACAGTAACATTTACTGATCGAAAAAAAATTAAAGGAATTAATACGGCTAGAGAAGGAATTATTGCAATCAAGAGCTTCAGCTATTTATAGACGATCTATGCTTCTTTCATCTTCAATTAGCCTTTGGTAGATAAATCTTTGGAGCTCACGATAGTTAAATTGTACCTCTAGTTTAGGTTTATAGGCTCAGGGTGTATAGTTTGGTATTTTGATTTCTCAAGATGGACACTCTTATCCACTTGAGAAGCATGTTTACGGAGGACCAAAGGGTCTTTTTGGGATCTGTTAGAAACCCAACCTTCCAATTAGTCTAGAAGGAGGTTGGGATGTTCACTAATGAGGTTGTGAGGATGGTGTTGGGCAGAGAGTTTTTGTGAAATGAAAATAGATGCCATGTTAACATAGACGTTACATCCCAGTTCTTAGCATCTCTTCTAGACCTCAGAGGAGATAAGGTGGATATGTTGTTGCTATTAAGGAAGGTGTTTAAAGAAGACTTCCTTGGAGGCAACGTTACTATTGTCATCTTTGCAGAAGTAGGGGTGGGGATCCCTTGAGTGAATGAATTAACTAAGCTTCTCCTCCCTAACCAAACAGTGGCCTGGGAACCTTTTCTTTTGAACCTGAATGCGGAGTAGTTGACACATCATAAGAAATGGGCATGGATTGGTAGGGACTTTCTCCAAAAATGGTTTCTCCTAGATGACTTTCCAAACTACAGATGGCTTGAAGAATTCTCACAACTTATAATGTCTAAAGAATTCTACATAGAGGGAGGGAAAGATTCTTAGGGTAAACCATGAATGTGTCCACTGCATGTGCCCTAGCCCCAACCTCCTAGTAGTTTTTTTTTTTTTGGCTATTTCCTCATAACCTCAAACATTTTGGCTTTAAATTTTTTGAGGGACTCCGACATGTAAAAATTGTAAATTTGTGAAACATATATATTAATGATAATTTTGCAAATTCCGGTTCGTTTCAATTTGCCTCTTATGGATATTAAAATGCTTTCTATTTCATTTAATTATTTGTTGTTGTCATCATTCCATGGCAAGATACTTAGCATAATCATTATATTTTGAAATAACTTAAATAGTTATTAATTTGTGTGGATATAAGATTTAATTTTTACCATAAAAAAATAACATGTCTATTCTAATTTCTTCTCTAAAGTTAAAGAACAAACTCAGTGTCACTTCTAAGACGGCCTTTTCTAAAAGATATTTCAAGTGCTTGACAAAGAAGTATTTGAAAAAACATAATGTCAGAGATTGGCTGCAAGTTTTAGCATCCAATAAGCATCGCAATGTCTATGAGCTACGTTTTTTTGGTCTATGAGCTACGTTATTTCAATATTTTGTTAAACAGTGGAAATAAATTTAATATTGTGATCTTTTTATGTAATCTTTCTTCCTCTATATTTAATATAAAAAACAAAATCTAGTTTGTTTCATTAATTATTTGTACATTGATTATCATTGATTATAAATAAATATAAAAAGATGTTTATCTCGCGAAAAAAAAGTGAATTAAAAGTTCCACTAACTTCTTGTAATTTTTTCTACATAATTTCAATATAAAAAAAAAGTCCAACTAACTAGGTACATGGACATGTATTTATGGTCATGTTGAATATAATTCAAAGGGTTAGCTTAAAATAGAATTCACATAGTTAATATAAAATTTTTTATATGTTTTAAGAGTTTAATTTTGGGAGTTAACAATTCGTATAGATGTCATAACATCTCCTAAAATAATTTATATTTAATTTGTTAAGGTGGATTTTAAAGTTTTTTTTTTAAATAATTTAATAAATATATAAATTAACAAAAATTAATCTAAATATTTAAAATTGATTTAATAAATATAAAATTAAATAAAAATTAATTTAAATGTTTTAAATTAATTGAATTATATCCCTTTAGAGCAGTCACCATCTTATCATTAGTTTCTAGTGTATCAAAGATTGCTAAGGCCTTCAAATCAACATCCAATGTGTAATTTTAGGCTAATGTATAATATTAAACTTCAATTATGATTAAAAATATATCCTCTCATTAAAATCTTATACCACAAAAAATAAAATAAAATATTTTGAGAGAATATAAAATAAAACAGAGAACATAAAATCTTTATTGATCGGTTTATACTACCTTATTATATTATATTTATTCATCTTTTCATTTATCTTTTTTCATATGTATATATATTTTGTTTTATATATTTTATTTTTTTATTTTTTATTTTTATATCCTCTCTCTCTCTCTCTCTCTCTCTCTCTCTCTCTCTCTCTCTCTCTCTCTCTCTCTCTCTCTCTCTCTCTCTCTCTCTCTCTCTCTCTCTCTCTCTCTCTCTATATATATATATATATATATATATATATATAATTTATTATTTGTGTCATCGTTCTATTGATCTTTTATATATTTATTTACTTATTTATCTCTTTTTTGTTTCTCTCTCACATACTCTATAATTACTCATATGTGTATGATTATAAATGTATACTTGGTATATAGTGGCAATGGCTACACAGCCCTTACATTGCACCATTAAAAAAATTGCAACATAGACCATAACTGCTAGTTACCCATTGCTAATGCTAGAAAATATCCTTAAACATATTTAAGGGTTGTGTAGCCATTGTCATCTATAGTAATGCATTTATTAATTAGATCCTTAAAGATCTCATCCACATTCTATTGCCAACGCAACTTTCTACTTTGTGATTTGAAACTAGGCTGGCTTTGACATAGTAATGATGATACATATCACTCATTCTCTATTGTCGAGGAATGAAGCTGGATTTTGTCCTTCTAGCGGTGGCCTTTGAGGTTGGATGTTGATTTCCCTTCTACATGGTTGATCTTGATTCTTGACCTTGTCCTATCCCTTGTTTCAAATGAGGCTTAAGTGTAAAGGTTGACAGTCACAACTCACACATATTTATGATATGTCCCCTCGAAAGTTATTACTCAGGGTAAGATTTCACCTTTAAATTAAACATTAAGGCGACGTTTGATATTAAGCTCACAAAGCTCCCTGATGTAGATGGATACTCCAATAAGACTCAAAAGATTGAAAAGGCAAATGGCCTTCTGGGGAGAGATTACGAATGAAAGATTGCATGGAATCTTGCAGTATCTGCATGAAGTAGTTATTCATGCAATGGCCAAGATATTAGGAAATAGTTTCATGAAAAGTGATGACAGGACTAGGGCTAATTCTGATATTGTTGGCCATTTGGTGGAATAGATTATGTATTGCATTAATATTTTGTCATTGATGTCAACACTAGCTATTTGGATGCTTTACCGACACCCTTCTGGTCCCGGTAGGTTGAGTGGTTTCTGGTTAACTTGGATCTAGTATGATCTAATAGGCTCCAGTATAGTTTGGTGATGGAATTGGCTTGATCATGATACTTATAATAATATTTGGTCAGTTGATTTTAGTCTAGTGATTGGATGATATCCTGCTTGCTTAAAAGATTGGTTTCTGGTTCCAGCAAGAGTTTCACCGGCAAAGCTTTCGATGGAGATCTTTCATGAATTGCATAAGTGGTGTTGGTGCATCTTCTGATGGAGTTTCAGGATGTTGTTGGGGATCATGTTCGAGACTTGGCAGTTGGAGATCATTGTTGAAACATGTGGACCTATACTTGGTCCCGGTTGATCTAGGTTATGGACTGACTTTAATGTAACATGTGAATAGGACCTATCTATGTATTTTAGGGATGTCTTATGAGTTGAATATTATTTGTTTGGTCTAAGGCGGACATGGTTTGTAATTATGTAATCAGTTTATTGTCTGGTGGCCGAACTGATTATTTATGGTCGAGGGTTTGTATAAATAGATGTAAGATCTCATTATAGATCATCATGGTGAATGTAAGAGGTCATGATCAAGGAATATAATGTGCAAATAAATGTAATATCATTCATGCAAAAGAGTTGTTTGATCATTGGAGATCGAATTGGGTTTATGTAAGAGGATTTAGTCCTCCAATATTGAGCTTAACTAGAACTATACTCTGGCATAGGAGATGCTATCTTTTGCAATTCAACACTTCTCTGGATTGTAGTATGGATTTTTATGTAGTTAGTGAGGCCCTTTTGTGATGAGCAGTGTGCTCTAGGTTGTTGGCCTTCCTGCAAGTGCATGCCCCTCAATTGTAATTCACATACTTACTACAGAAGTATTATCTGACTGTGGGTAGGCTTCCCACCATGGTTTTTCCCTTTATCAGGTTTTCCACATACAAATCTTGGTGTTGTGTGGATGGATTTTATTCTATGATTATTGTTTATGCTTAATTGATTAACTGCTATTTTGGTATTATTGTTTTGGGTTCTGGTATTAAAGTTTTAATTGATGAATTTTCTTGTAATCTGAGACAACTGATTCACCCCCCCCCCTCCTCAGTTGTCTTTTGATTATCTGAACTATCTAACAATTAGTATCAGAGCTTTGGTCCTCTCTGCAGAAAGCTTAACCACTTGAGGAAGATCCTATGGTGACTAACAGTTCAAGTTCATCCAGTTCTTCTGGAGCTATATTTCAAAGGGATATTACAAGGCTTTATGGAACAAATTACACAGTATGGAAGATTTGGATGGAGACCATGTGAGATGTCTTGGCAAGGAGATTTGGGAGCTCACACAGAATGGTGTCACACCCTATAATCTGGGATCTGGCAATCCTCCTCCGGCAAACCTGGACAAGGAGCTTGAGAATGATTTTAGAGAAAGAGAAGCCCTCTTGTGTGCACTTTTTGATCAGCAAATAATGGGATTAACTAACAAATCATCTAGAAAGGCTATATGGGATAAGTTGGAGACTCTTAATGAAGGTGACCCTACAGTAAAAATTGTTAAACTTGATGGTTACCGGATGAGATATGAAAAACCTGAAGATGGAAGAATATGAAAGGATTATTGCATTCATGGAAAGGGTAAATGAGATTGCTATGAGAATTCAATGTTGTGGTGGAACTCTGAGTGAAGATGAAATTGTTTCTAAAGTCCTAAGAGCCCTACCATCGGCTTACAAAATGAAGGCTACTCCTATTAATGAGTTGAGAACAATGGCTAATATATCTATCAATAGAGATACTTTGGTTGGGAAACTATCTGCTTTTGAGCTTGAGAAATTTGGACCTTTTAGAGTTGTGAAGACTAAACCTGCTTTTCATGCATCTACATCTACAACCAGTAAGCAAGACTAGAAAGCTTTATATGCAAAAGAATTGGAAGATATGAAGAGAGAAGATGATGAGTTTGAGAAAATTGAAGCACTATTTTCTAGAAGGGTACCGAAAGGACCGGTAGGAAGTAAGTATGAAGGAAAAGCACCTTTGAAATGTTTTGCATGTAATAACATTGGTCATTTTGTATCTAGATGTCCTGAAAGGAATTCAAGATTTAAAGAAAGAGTTAAAAGATCATTTAAGTCTAACCCTAGATATCAAAACAAATATAAGTACAAGAAAAACAGAGACAAATCATGCTACATAGCGGATGAGGAAGGAATTACTGATTCAGATGATGAACCGGCAGAAGACTTTGCTAGTGGATCCAACAATGGGAAGGAATGGGTATTCCTAGCTATCAAGGAAGATGATCTGGCACTGGAAGAGAATGTACTTGAAGAGAAGGCACTTGCTGCTAAAATTGAAGACAAAGATGAATGGGTAATTGACAGTGGTTGTTCACGTCATATAACTGGAGATAAAGGGAAGTTTTTGTCTTTGCAAGAGTTTAATGGTGGCCTAGTTAGGTTGGAGATGACAAAGCATGTATGATCAAAGGAAAAGGAACTATATCATTGGATGGTAAGAACAATACTGGCAATGTTTATTATGTTGAAAGTTTGAGGCATAATCTTTTGAGTGTAGGACAATTGGTAGATAAGGGATTTCAATTATAGTTCAAGGATGGAAAATGCAAAATCATTAATAGATTTGGCTTGGAGATTGCAACCAGTACACAGACAAAAGGTAATATATTTTATTTGAACTCTAGTGAGAAGACATGTTTGATTACATAGATTGATGAGAGTTGGTTATGGCATAGAAGGCTGTGTCATCTGAATTTTGATTGCATTGTGATGATCAGTTCAACTAAGGCAGTTAGGGATATACCAAAGATTGTGAAGCCCTATAATCTGGTATGTAAAGAATGTCAAATAGGTAAATAGGTCAGAACCTCTTTTAGGAGTATACAAGATAAATCAAATGATGTTCTTGATCTTATACATACTGATTTGTGTGGCCCTGCTAGAGTTAAAAAATTTCATGGTGATAGATATTTCATGCTAATCATTGATGATTATTCTAGAATGATGTGGGTTACTTTTTTGAGAGAAAAATCTGAAGCATTTGAAAAGTTTAAAATATTTAAGGCTAAAGTGGAAACTGAGACAAGATTAAAGATTAAATGTTTGAGATCAAATCATGGTGGATAAATCACATCCGGTGAGTTTAATAACTTTTGTAACAAGCATGGTATAAGAAGACAATTTTCTGCTCCCCGGACACCTCAACAGAATGGAGTTGTGGAAAGGAAAAATAGACCTATCTTAGATGTTGCTAGAACAATGATGAGGAAGCTAGTCTACCTCATATCTACTAGAGAGAAGCAGTGAGTATAGCGGTTTATACATTGAATAAAGTACATATCAAAGGAGAAACTGGTAAGACACCTTATGAATTATGGTTTGGCAATACACCTATAGTTAAGTATTTCAAAAAATTTGGTAGTAAATGTTATATCAAGAGAGATGATACTATTGGGAATTTTGATCCTAGATGTGATGAAGGCATATTTCTTGTTTATTCTAATGAAAGCAAATCATATAGATGTTATAACAAGAGATTATAGAGAATTGTGGAGAATGCTAATGTCAAATTAGATGAGTTGAACAAAAGTCAAATCAGAGTTTATGAGAAGGAACCGATAGTGGAAATGATTATATCTAAATCGGTAGCACCTTTACTGGAATATAGAGTTGAACCAGTTACTCCGGCAACATCAGAGAATTCTACAATGACTGAAGAACAGGGAAGAGGAACAAAGATTCAGAAGACTCCTAGGTATGTGAGATTGAAACATTCTCAAGATCAAATCATTGGGGATAAGAGAAATGGAGTGATGACAAGAAGAAGACTGGCAACTAATAAGGAATGGTTAATTTCACAAGTTGAACCGGTATCAATAATTGAAGCATGTAAAGATGAACATTGGTTAAAAGATATGGAAGAAGAATTAGATCAGATTGAGAAAATAACACATGGACTTTGGTTCCTTGGCCTAAAAATAAAAATGTTATTGGAACTAAATGGGTTTTAGGAATAAATTGAATGAGGATGGTCAAGTTATAAGGAATAAGGCTAGATTGGTTTCTAAAGGATATTCTCATAAGGAAGGAATTGATTATGAAGATACTTTTGTACCTGTAGCTAGGATTGAAGTTGTAAGATTATTTCTTGCCTATGTTGCTTATAAAAACTACAAGGTTTATCAGGTGGATGTTAAATGTGCATTTTTGAATGGGGATCTTGATGAGGAAGTTTATATTGAGCAACCTGATGGTTTTTCACTATCAGATGATATAGATATGGTTTGCAGGTTAAGGAAAGCTTTATATGGACTAAAACAAGCACCTAGAGCTTGGTATGCAAGGTTGGATAAATATCTTTTGAAGGTTGGTTTTAATAAAGGTAGTGCTGACAGTAATTTATATTATAAAATCATTGATGATGACATACTGATTGTTAAAGTATTTGTTGATGACATTATTTTTGGAGGTGAAGATAAATTATGCATAGAATTTTCTAAGAATATGGAGAAAGAATTTGAGATGTCTATGATTGGTGAGATGAAATTTTTCTAAGGTTTGCAGATTACTCAGACTGACAAAGGTATTTTTATTTTTCAAACTAAATATCCTAAGAAATTATTGAAGAAATTTGGTATGGGAGATTCTAAACCGATAAGTACTCCTATGGTTACAAGTGAGAAATTGACAAGAAAATATGTTTTTGCACCAATAAATCCTACAAGATACAAATCTATGATTGGAGGTCTTCTCTATTTACTCAAACTAGGCCTATCATTATGAATGTTGTTTGTATTGTTTCAAGATTTCATAATGATCCTAGAGAAAATCATGAGATGGCGGTGAAAAGGATTTTTAGATACTTGCAAGGTACATCACAATATGGCTTATGGTACCCTAAGAATGATAACTTTACCTTATGTGCATATACAGATGTTGATTGGGTCAGAGATGTTGATGACTAAAAAAGTACTTCCGATGGAGCTTTCTTTCTTGGAAAGAAGTTGGTTTCATGGATCAGCAAGAAACGGTCATGTACTTCTCTATCTACTATTGAAGCTGAGTATGGTGTTGCTGCTACTAACTCTACACAAGTTTTATGGATGAAGCAAATGTTGAAGGATATAAAGGTGGATTGTGATGCACCGGTAGTTATTCACTGTTATAACTTTGTTGCTATTGATATATCAAAGAATATGGTATTTCATTCTAAGACAAAGCACATATCTATCAAGTATAACTTTTTGAAGGAGAAGGTGGAAGCAAATGAAGTTGGACTAGTTTATGTGAATACTAAAGAGCAGATTGCAGATATTTTCACTAAACCTTTATCCAAGGAATCATTTGAGTACCTGAGAGACAAATTGGGAGTTTCTTCCCCTCTGATAGAGACTTGATTGATGCAGTTTGGCATCAGTCTGGCATGCATTATTGGAGATACTATTCATTCTGGCACTGATGTGGGATGCTATTACTTAGGGGGAGTAGTCAGCTTTGAGATTCAAAGGCTTATGTTTTTGCTTTGATATTTTTATCAGTTTTTTGGCATTGATGTCAAAGGGGGAGAGATATTGATGTGAAAAAGATAAAGAAAGAAAATGATAAATGTCAAAGGGGGAGAAATATGAAAATTAAAAGGGAGAGTTATTCAGAGCTATATGCAGGTGTTTGTTGGTTTTCTTCCACAGGGGAAGACTTGTTTGGCATTTCTTGGTACTTAGATGTTTTTCACATCTAGTGTTTCCATCAATGCCAAAGGGGGAGATTGTTGGCCATTTGTTGGAATTGATTATGTGTTGCATTAATGTTTTGTCATTTATGTCAACACTAGTTGTTTGGATGCTTTATCGGCACCCTTCTGGTCCCGGTAGGTTGAGTGGTTTCTGGTTAACTTGAATCCAGTATGATTCGATAGGCTCCGATATAGTCTGGTGATGGAATTGGCTTGAACATGATACTTATACTCATATTTGGTCAGTTGGTTTTATTCTGGTGACTGGATGCTATCTTGTTTGCTTAGAAGATTGGTTTCTAGTTCCAGCAAGGGTTTCACCGGTAGAGATTTTGATGGAGATCTTTGATGAATTGCATAAGTGGTCTTGGTGCAGCTTCTGATGGATTTTCAAGATGTGGTTGGTGATCATGTTTGAGACTTGGTGGTTGGAGATCATTGCTGAAGTGTGTGGACCTATACTTGGTCCTAGTTGATCTAGGTTATGGACCGACTTTAATGTAATGTGTGGATAGGACCTATTGATGTATTTTAGGGATGTCTTGTGAGTTGGATATTATTTTTTTGGTCTAAGGCTAACATGGTTTGTAATTATGTAATCGGTTTATTGTCTGGTAGCCGACCTGATTGTTTATGGTCGAGGGTTTGTATAAATAGATGTAAGATCTCATTATAGATCATCATGGTTAATGTAAGAGGAAATGATCAAGGAATATAATGTGCAAATAAATGTAATATCATTCAGGTAGAGGAGTTGGTCGATCATTGGAGACCGAATTGGGTTTATGTAAGAGAATCTAGTCCTCTGGTATTGAGCTTAACCGGAATTGTACTCTGGCATAGGAGATGCTATCTTTTGCAGTTTAACGCTTCTCCGAATTGTAGTCTAGATTTCTATGTAGTCAGTGAGGCTCCTTTTGTGATGAGAAATGTGCTCTAGGTTGTTGGCCTTCTTGCAAGTGTAGGCCCCTAAATTGTAATTCACATACTTATTGCAGAATTATTATCTGACTATGGGTAGGCTTCCCACCATGGTTTTTTCCTTTACCGAGTTTTCCACGTACAAATCTTGGTGTTGTGTGGATGGCTTTTATTCTGTGATTATTGTTTATGCTTAATTGATTAACTGCTATTCCGGTATTATTATTTTGGGTTCCGGTATTAAAGTTTTAATTGTTGAATGTTCCTATAATCTGAGACAATTGATTCACCCCCCCCTCTCAATTGTCTTCTAGTTATCTCAACTGTCTAACAGATATTGTTGCAATGTTTCTTATGGTTACCGTGTATACTAAGTGGGATAGAGATGTGGTTGAGCAAATCTATAGGGAGATTTTCATCCCAACAATCCTTCTGGAATTGGACAAAGTGTTGGTTAATATTGATGATGAATTAACTATTCCCAAACCAAGGCACTATGATATCCTTATACTAAATAATCATTTGGTCCCAAGGATGCCTATTCTGACAATTTATGATGCAGGTGAATTTGCATTGAGGAGAGTTGAAATTAGGCAGAACCTAAACTTTCTCCTATGTCTCTTTCAGGTCCAAGGACCCAGTCATGAGGATTGGTTTTAAAACTACCTCGTAGAGGAAGAGATTTGGGTAAATAAGAAACTGGAAATTCTGGCCACAGCATAGGCCTGGCTTAATGGGTAGCCTAAGACATAATTTTGTTAAAATAGTTATAAAATTTAAACCCTTGAAATGTTATTTTTGCTTTAATAAATTAGCTTTGTCGGACTTTGAAGCGATATACTTTAATAGTAACTTTGAACTTTTATAGTTAATCATACATGGGTATTTTGGTAATTTGAAGGAATTCTGCATTATGCTTTTGATAATTCCTAATTGTTAAAGTTGTCTGATTGATGATCACTATGGATTCATATACTTTGTTTTATAAGCATATTTTCGACTAACAACTTGTAGAGGAGATTGCAAAAGAATTGTTGAGTGGTTTTTGCATGGCAGGAAGAGTGGAAGCTAATCGGGAAAGAATAGACATCAGCGAACAAGCTTAAAATCTAGAGAATGATTCATATCATTAGATAGTGAAAGGATAATCCTTAGTTGATGTAATATAATGTTATATATAATAATGTAATAGATCACTGGACATGTAAATGGGGAGCTAAATGCTAAATGCTCACCTCAGTTCTTCCGCAAAGTCCAAGGTGGAGAAACTTTGTAATTTAGATTGATCTAGGATTTTTTGGAATTATACTGGACTTAATAGTCCTAGGAAAGACGGGAGGTTTTCTTGACTCCGTTCTTTCCTACCAGTGCCCACACTAAATGGAGTTTGTAAAATGTAGCATTTTATTGATTATTAATAAAATTGCAGCCCTTGGCCTTTTACCGATCCAAAAAAAAATCTTGTTTCCATATAGATAAATATTATTTTACTAATTTATAGAAATTATAATTATATATGCTTTCATAAAAAAAAATTTATCGATAACTTTATAATTTTATTAATATATAAGAAAGATACAAAATGTGGTGGGCAGTTTTATCTTTCTGCCATGCACAAAACTACTAGACTACAAAACACCTATTCTAAACCCCTGTTGCAGACCAACCCCGATTTGGACGACATAGCAGAACCCGTCCAACTATCCATAGTTAAAGAATTTTAAATTTCCAAGCATATACATAAGAGGAGAAAGGGGATTAACACCCAAGGAGAATATGCATGGCACATATCAAAAAGCACATCAAACCAAAGAGCACTATGTCATGCCCAAACTTTTGGGCAAAACACAAACAACAATTTTTGTTTTTTAAACACTTAATTACATGCAACCATTGCTTAAATAGTTGTGACAACTTACAAAGTTGTTCCAAATGAATTCTTAATGGATATTAAATACTAACATAACAAATACGATAACTCCTATTATCAAGTGAAACGAATAAATTTTATAAGGGTAATAATAAATTCACTCAAAGTCCCTTTCATTTCAGTTGCACTTATTAGTACTTAATTAAATCCATTTCTACTAAATAGACATTAATAAAATTACTTGGTTCAATATCAATTATTTAATAAATAACAAGTATCCTCCATCATGTTAATACATCCTTCCTTAATAATTTAATTTAAATATGGCTTCTATTAATTCAACACTAATACTATTTCATTGTAATAATATTATCTAATTGAGAAAACACAATTTAAAGTGCCAAACATCATTAAGATAATTAAATTATCTGATAAAAGTCTCTAGTTGGGTTAACAAGGTTCACAAGGCTTAATCCATTAATTTTATTTTAGAGAAAATATTTTACGCCCCTACAATATCCTCTTAAACTAATTATTTAATTAACTATATTAAATTATTCCATTTATTTATAAAAACCATTTAGATCTCTAAAATGTAATTATAAAATTTAAATGCACGTTGTTATATATTACTTCTTTCCAACATCAACTATTAAATATTTTGTATTTCATTATTCACATTACCTCTTGCTTTAAATTCAATCAATTAAACTTCTCAAATATATTTACCCAAAATATGGTAATAATAACGTTGTAGAAAAATTCATTATATTTTCCATTAAATTCCAAACTACAAAAATAACTCAAGTTTAAAAGATTAATTCCACTTCAAATTTTAGAGAAATATTTAATCTACTATTTGTCCTATACGTTCATATTTTTTAATTATGTGTGTGTGTGTGTGTGTGTGTGTGTGTGTGTGTGTGTGTGTGTGTGTGTGTGTGTTTCCATGAAAACACATCTATATGGAGATATTTATCTTCTAAAATATAACTATCCCATATAACTTAAGTAAAATATTAAATAACAATGAAAACCTAATTTAAAATAATATAAAATGCCCTTTCATTTTATATTATTCCCTTTTTTTTTATGCTATCCTAACCCAAACCGGGTTAGGGTTTTATCTGATAGTCCTGATACTAAATGTTTAGTACAGATGCCAAGCCAACAAGATGAGAGGGGGGGTGGTGAATCATACAAACTTAATCTTTCATAATATCAACAGATTCAACCTCAGTAATGTTATCAGAAAAACAGTAATGCATGCAAACTCATTAACAAATAAGATCACAAACATATAACACCAAATTTAACGTGGAAACCCAAATAGGGAAAAACCACTGTGGGATTTCGGACCCACTAAGAAATATACTCTTCTAGAGTATGCTCGGTTAAAAGCAAATCCTGTTAAAGATTACAAACACATTGCTAGATGTGACCCGATTAAGGGATTTCCCTCAGATCTGTTAGGATCTTCACCTTGTTAGAAGTAACCTTGTTAGAGGATTTCAAACACTCAATAAGAATGTCACCTTGCTAGAGGGTTTTACAAATAAGACTGTTAAGTCCACTCGGTTAAGAGATTTTCTATCACTTTACAAAATAACAATAATGAAAATATATCTGCAACTTCACATCTAAAAATGCTAAAGTAGATTCTTATTTGCTCAATAAAATCTAGACATAGGACTTATCTTGTCCCTCAGCTGGGCTCAATACTCTGTTATCAAAATAGTTCTCCAAGCTTCAGTGCTTGATAATCACTATGTAGCAACATTGTGCTTACACTTGCCCGCATGCATTGTTTATCAACAGTTTCTTATTTATAAACAATATTCATCGCTTAATCTCCTTGATCACATTTCCCATGATCAATTATAGCCATGAGATCTTCAATCTTGACTAGGTTCAATGTATCCTTCGATCTAAAAATGTTTTACCTCACCTTGGAACTTGCATACATTTCTTGGAACTTGTGCTAGGGTATTGCGGTTCAATCTGAGTTGTAGATCTTCCTGCCGATCTTTCATTGCCATAGATTCTTAACAAACTTCATTCACGGCTTATCAATCATTTAAACAACTCCAGCTCATCAGATTCCTTCATTAAATAACATGTATAATCATTCAATACATTTTGTTATTACTCGGTTGCAACTCGGTAAATACTAAACTTCACTCGGTAGACATTGTCTTCTTTAATCGATAGCGATAACCTTAGGGTTTACCGACTAGGTTCCTTAGGGTTTACCGACTAGGTTCATTGCTCAGTAACATAGTATAGTATTAACCTTACAAACAATAGCATATGTAGGATATCAAAACAATCTAAACATCATGATCTCATCATTGTCTAACTCAGTAATAGTTGCCCATTGAATATCTTATTCATCCCCTTAATCATCATATTCTTTCGGTGTCACTTACTGACTTCTTAACTCTTCTCAAAACATACTTCTTAAGATATGGCAACATCATACTGAATCAGAAAATCAATTTCTTGACATCAATGACAAAATAATAATATTAAGACAGTTATCATCCTTAATCGGTTATATCCATAGTCATCAACAACCTTCTCAATATCCTTAATGAAATGCCAATAATCACTCATTGTAATTGGAATGCCAACACTCTCCCTTTCTGTTATAATGCCAACAATCTCCCCCTTTGGCATTGATGGCAAAACCAATTGATTTTACATATATGATTCGGATTGCTGTGAAATTCTGAAATGCAGAAATGCTCTCCCCCATACATTAGTCTTCTCCCCCTTTGACAACAATGCCAAAAAGAAAACTTAAAACATAATTTCTTTCTGTATGAAGTGATTCCTTTTCTATTATGTAACTACACAGTCTCGATCAGAGCATTTTGTCTTCAATTCCTATTCTCTTTATTTTTACTTGCACACCTTTAGAAAACCTCCTAAAGTGTGTAAATCAGCATCAACTCCTAAAAGATATTTTGTAGAGTCATCGAATTGATGCTTTCACCAAACTTGGTCAGTGAATGGAAGATAGGGGTAGGACCCCTAACTGACTTCTGAGATACTCAAAAGTATCCCTTGACAGTGGCTTGGTGAAGATATATGCTATTTGTTCCTTTGCGCTAATATACTCCAATACCACTTTCTTTTCTTGAACTTCTTCTCTAAGATAATGATATTTGATAGAGATGTGCTTTGTCTTAGAGTGCATAACAGGATTCTTTGAAATGTTTATAGCACTACTATTATCACAGAATATAGTTACTGGCTCGGTAACTTGCTCATTTATACCTTCCAACAGTTGTTTGATCCATGCTATATTAGTGCAATTTAATGTTGCAGCAACATATTCAGCTTCTGTTGTTGACTGTGAAACACATCCTTATTTCTTGCTAAGCCAACTCACTAGTCTTTCTCCTAAAAAGAAAGCTCCTCCACTTGTGCTTTTCCTGTCATCAATGTTGCCTGCCCAATCAGCATCATTATAAACTTTTAAATCAAAAACATTTCCTTTCTGATATACTAAACCATAATTTTCAATGCCTTTCAAGTATCTAAAAATTCTCTTGATTGTTGTCATGTGTGTTTCCTTAGGATCTGTAGAGAATCTTGCAAATATACCTATTGCATGTGCTATATCTGGCATGTTATGAACAACATATTGCAATTTTCCAATCATAGATCGGTAAAGTGTTTCATCAACAAATGCAGATTCATCATTCTTTGATAGCTTACAGTTGGTAGTCATAGGAGTACTTACTGGTTTTGAATCCTCCATTCCAAATTTCTTCAATATTTCCTTTATGTACTTGGATTGGGTAATGAAAATCTCATTTTTCCTTTGTAGTATCTGTAAACCTATAAAATACTTTATCTCACCGATTAATGACATCTCAAATTCCTTTCTCATTTCATTTCCAAAGTGCTTGCATAGAGAGTCATTCCCACAAGAGATAATATCATCAACAAATATGGCTGAGATTAGTATTCCATTTTTATCATTCTTCATGTACATATTGTTGTTTTCACTTGTTCTTATAAAACCAATTTTGATCAAATATGAGTGCAATCTCTCATACCATGCTCTAGGTGCTTGTTTCAAACCATATAAAGCTTTGTTTAATTTACATACCTGATCATTATTCTTTCCTTCAACAAATCCTTCAGGTTGTTCAATAAAAACTTCTTCTTCTAATATACCATTCAGAAATGCAGATTTGACATCCATTTGATATACTTTGAAATTATTGTAAGTAGCATATGCCAACAATGTTCTTACTCCTTCAAGTCTTGCCACAGGTGCAAAAGTCTCACCATAATCAATTCCTTCTTCTTGAGCATAACCTTTGCAAACTAGTCTTGCTTTATTTCTAATGACCTCACCTTTTTCATTCAACTTGTTTCTAAAAATCCACTTTGTACTGATTACATTTTTGTCCTTCGGTCTTGGGACCAGTGTCCATGTGTCATTCTTCTTGATTTGATCAATCTCTTCAAACATAGAATTTATCCAATCTTCACTGTTAAATGCCTCTTTCACTATCCTCGGTTCAAATTCAGATATCAGACATGTGTTCTGTCTCAGTTTGTTCCTTGTCATTACTGGATCATTCTTATCTCCTATAATCTGACTTGATGCATGATGCCTTCTAACGTATTTGGCTAATACAGGCTCGATAGGCTCTATATGATCTTCTTCATCACTCGGTAAATGGATATTCTCTTCATTTTCTTCAGCAATCTTCTCTGTAGGATTTCTCGGTTGAACATAGACAAATTCTTCATAATCTTCTGGTTCTTTGGAGTTTCCTTCATCATTTCTTTCTGCAAATTCATCAATTTTCACATTTGCACTTTCTACTATTTTGTTAGATGATCTGATCAGACATTTAAATGCTTTGCTTCTAGAAGAATAACCTAGAAATGTTCCTTCTTCACTTTTCTGATCAAACTTACCATTTTTGTCATCTTTGTGAACATAGCATCTACTTCCAGAGATTTTAAAATAACTTACATTAGGTTTTTTGTCATACCAGATTTCATAAGGTGTCTTCAAAGTTCCTTTCTTCAGTTGTACTCGGTTCAGGGTGTAAACTACTGTGCTTATTGCTTCTCTCCAAAAGGTTTGTGGCACTCTCTTTTCAATCATCAGCGTTCTGGCACAATCCACAATAGATCTATTTGTTCTCTTAGCTATCCCATTTTTCTGTGGTGTTCTCGGTGTAGAGACTTGTCTTTTTATACCATGATCATTGCAGAATAAGTTAAACTCATCAGATGTGAACTCTCCTCCTCTATCTGATCTAAGACATTTCAATTATCTTCCTGTTTCATTTTCAACTCTTGCCTTGTACCATTTAAACATTTGAAAAGCTTCTGATTTTTCTTTTAAAAACATTACTGACATCATTTTTGAGTAATCATCCACAAATAATATAAAATATTTATCTCCATAGTAACTTTGAACTTTCATAGGACCACAAAGATCAGTATGCACAAGATCTAAAATTCCCCTAGAAGTGTAAGACTTACTTGTAAAGCTTGATCTTGTCATCTTTCCCATATAGCATCCTCGGCACATAGCATTCACAGGTTTTTCAAGACCCGGTAGACCTCTTACTCGGTGCTTCTTACTTATTTTGATCAGATTATCAAAATTTACATGACAAAACCTTTTATGCCATAACGAGGTATCATCAATCTTTGCATATAGACACTTATTCCAAGTTGAGTCAAGGTGAAATGTGTTACCTTTTGTTTGTGTCCCGGTAGCAACTAACTTTCCATGCTTGTCATGAACTTTGACAATCTCTTTCTGAAATTCTATTCAGTAACCTGTGTTGTTTAGTTGTGCTACACTCAACAAATTGTATTTCAAACCTTCAACCCAATAAACATCATTACATTTTGCATTGTCAAGAAGTGTTATAGATCCTTTACCTCTTACAGGACATGGTGCATCATTACCAAATCTTACATAGCCTCCATCATAGTCTTCTAATATAACAAAATTGTGTTTATCACCTGTCATGTGATGTGAACATCCACTATCTATGATCCAAGAATCATTAGTATTTATGTGAGATATTAAAGATTTTTCTTCATACCTTTCTTCATCAGATCCATCTTTAATAGCCACATAAACAACTTCCTCTGTATCAGTTTCATCTGATTTATCATCATTAGATTCCTCATCAGCTATTAAGCATGTTTTTTTATCTCTTCTCCTGAAGTCTCGATGTCATCTGTAATGATTATCTTTATGTCTATCATCTCAATAATCTCTCTTTTCACTAGATTCTTTGTCAGGATAGTTAGAAGCCATGTGTCCAATTCTATCATAGTTAAAACATTTTAAGGGTAGCTTTCCTTTGTACTTACCTTTTCCTCTCGGTAGCCTTCTGGCTAAAAGTGTTTCAAATTATTCTTGCTTTCTGATTTCCTCATATAGTTTGTGTACCTCCTCCATGTTTTTGCGAAATCTTTCACTTTCTCCACTGTGATTCCCTTCAGAATACTTATACTTTCTATCATTGTACTCATTAGATTCATCAAGATGGAAAGAACTAAATGTAGACTCAACCTTATTTACCGAAGACCCACTGTTATCAAAATTACTTAACGCAAATGCATGTAGCTTACCAATAGTAGCATCTAAAGAAACTGGCATATTAGGTATAGACCTCAATTCATTGATTGCAGAGACTTGGATTGCATAAGCTAGTAGAAGGGTTCTCAACAACTTACTTGTTATATCCTTTTCATCAATAGTTCCTCCTGCTCCTTTGATTTGATTGACAATCTCCTTTAATCTTGTACTGTACTGGGTTATGTTCTCACCTTCATTCATCCTCATAGATTCAAGTTGTCCTTTTAGATTGTCTACTTTTGCTCTTTGAACATGTTCATCTCCACCATACATAGATATGAGCTTATCCCACATTGTCTTTGCATCATTGCAGCCTTCTAGATCATTAAACTCTGAGTCAGTCAATGCAGATGTTATTTCAATCATAGCTTGAGTATGCTCTTGTTTTGCCTTTATCTCTTCCATAGTCAATGGATAGGTGCTCGGTGTGATGAAATCATTCTCTAGATAATATGTAGCATATTCTCCAATTCTTGATAGGTGCAGCTTCATTCTCTTCTGCCATGTAGAGAAACTTGACTTGTTCAGCTTCAGTGCATCTCTCTTATACATCTTTGGATCTTTGCCTCAAGTGCCTTTAAACTTTTCTTCCTGGAGTCCAACACTCTGATACCAATTGATAGTCCTGATACTAAATGTTTAGTATAGATGCCAAGCCAACAAGATGAGAGGGGGGGGGGGGGTGAATCATACAAACTTAATCTTTCATAATATCAACAGATTCAACCTCGGTAACCTTATCAGAAAAACAGTAATGCATGCAAACTCATAAATAGATAAGATCAAAAACATATAACACCAGATTTAACGTGGAAACCCAAATAGGGAAAAACCATTGTGGGATTTCAGACCCACTAAGAAATATACTCTTCTAGAGTATGCTCGGTGAAAAGCAAATCCTATTAAAGATTACAAACACATTGCTAGATGTGACCCGGTTAAGGGATTTCCCTCAGATCTGTTAGGATCTTCACTTTGTTAGAAGTGACCTTGTTAGAGGATTTTAAATACTCAATAAGAATGTCACCTTGCTAGAGGGTTTTACAAATAAGACTGTTAAGTCCACTCGGTTAAGAGATTTTGTCACATTACAAAATAACAGTAAGGAAAATATATTTGCAACTTCACATCTAAAAATGCTAAAGCAGATTCTTATTTTCTCAATACAATCTAGACATAGGACTTATCTTGTCCCTCAGTTGGGCTCAATACTCTATTATCAAAACAGTTCTCCAAGCTCCAGTGCTCGGTAATCACTATGTAGCAACATTGTGCTTACACTTGCCCGTATGCATTGTTTATCAACAGTTCCTTATTTATAAACAATATTCACCGCTTAATCTCCTTGATCACATTTCCCATGATCAATTATAGCCATGAGATCTTCAATCTTGACTAGGTTCAATGTATCTTGTGCTAGGATATTGTGGTTCAATCTGAGTTGTAGATCTTCCTGCCGATCTTTCATTGCCATAGATTCTTAACAAACTTCATTCACGGCTTATCAATCATTTAAACAACTCCAACTCATCAGATTCCTTCATTAAATAACATGTATAATCATTCAATACATTCTGTTATTACTCGGTTGCAACTCGGTAAATACTAAACTTCACTCGGTAGACATTCTGTCTTCTTTAACCGATAGCGATAACCTTAGGGTTTACCGACAAGGTTCCTTAGGGTTTACCAACTAGGTTCATTGCTCGGTAACATAGTGTAGTATTAACCTTACAAACAATAGCATATGTAGGATATCAAAACAATCTAAACATCATGATCTCATCATTGTCTAACTCGGTAATAGTTGCCCATTGAATATCTTATTCATCCCCTTAATCATCATATTCTTTCGGTGTCACTTACCGACTTTTTAACTCTTCTCAAAACATACTTCTTAAGATATGGCAACATGATACTGAATCAGAAATTCAATTTCTTGACATCAATGACAAAATAATAATATTAAGACAGTTATCATCCTTAATCAGTTATATCCATAGTCATCAACAACCTTCTCAATATCCTTAACGAAATGCCAACAATCACTCATTGTAATTGGAATGCCAACACTCTCCCTTTCTGTTATAATGCCAACATTATCTCTACTTTTTTGTGTAGGGAGGAGGAGGCCGAAATGCATGGCGAGGGAGACCATGGCGGGGGAGAGTTGTTTTTTTTCCCAAGGGGGGCGGCGTTTTGGAGGCGTGGCCGACGTTTAGAAGGCGCAGCCGCCGTAGTGGCGCCGTCGGCACCACTGTAGGTCGCGACCCACAGAGATGCCACGGTGTCCCTGTGGGACGCGGCCCGCAGCGGTGACCGGGGTTGCCTCTATGAGGCGTGGCCCACTGCAGTGCCTCTATGGACCATGGCCCACAGCAGTGCCCGCGACGTCTCTACAAGTCGCAGCTCACAAGGAGCCCGCACCGCCCGGGGGCCCGTGGAAGCCCTAGGCTCCGAGTCCCCTAGGGTACTCATTGTATTATTTTTTTTTTGCTTTTTAAAAATAAAATACTTTTTTTTTCTTTGTTTTTATTTATATATTTTTTTAAAAAGAAATATATGTGTGTGTGTGTGTGTGTGTGTGTGTGTGTGTGTGTGTGTGTGTGTGTGTGTGTGTGTGTGTGTGTGTGTGTGTGAATATATATGTAAATATATGTATATATACATATAGATACAATTCGTAAGTTTATATATATATATATGATTGATATATATATTTAAACATTTCTTTTATTTACTTTAAGAAATCTGTATATATATATATATATATATATATATTTTAAATCACTTAAGCAGTTTTTTTTTTTTCCTCTGTTTTATTCACACTAACAAATTTAAATAAAGTAATTATTTTTATTTTATATATATCTAGCTGCATACTATAGAGATAGACTATTAATTTTTGATTTACTTTCTACAATAGATAAAGGGAAAAATAACATAATTTAATAGATCTTAACAGCAACTATATTAGCCTAGTAATCATTTAAATTGACTATAGAGATAGGCATGTTAAACCTGTTTAACCATAATTTTGTATTTGGGGATTAAATAGGTAGGACTAATGATTAAATTTCTCTTACTAACATGCAAGTTTACAACTTTCTTTTTTTTCATTTTTTTAAAAATGCATAAGGTGATAAAATGAACTTTTATTTTCAAAATACCATGTATACAACCAACATTAATTCAAGAACAGTACATGACTTAAACCCAACATAAATATTTCATTTGCAACAAAATAATTCTTAATAAAAATAATGCATTTCTCTAATGTATATTTAAAATACAATATAGCCAACAATACAAGTGGGTGAGATACCCCAGCTAGTCTCTCATTTTTATTAAATGAGGACTTTACATAAAATGAATATATTCTTTTCAAAATAAATACAACATGCAACTTTTTATTTACATTTCTACAACTGAAAAATATAGCATCCCTTTTCTTATTCTTTTTCTGCAAATCCAGAACAAAATCCAGCAACTCCTAGCTTGTTTTTTTTTTTTTTTTCTTTCTAAGCAATCCTGCAAATAAATCATAAGCTATGACCATGGAGTGCTCACCTCCCAGCCTAGGCTTACTAGAAGCCACCCTCGAGCTTGGAGAACCAAGCCCTAGACCGGTTACACATATGCAAACACAACAAACAAGAGAAAAACACACAACAAACACTTTCCCAACCAAGGCTACACTTCACCACAAAATGTGATGTCTTTTCAAGGGTGGAAGTGGACCAAATACCTTGAGGAGACTGCGTTCATGGTAAATCACAAAGCCACCTCATGGAAAACAAAGATATATCATAAGTTCATTAACCCCACATCCTTATGCCCCCCCAAGGCATTCATGCCATATTTTCCCTCCTTATGACCCCCAAATGCATAAACAAGGCTATGCAGCAAGGGTCACATAAACAAACCCTTGTGATCACTCTCATAATGAGAGCCTCTCACTCTAAGGCTGTCAAACTTATTCCACCCCCAAGACCATCCTCTCTCCCAAGAGTAGGAGGCCTTGGTTACTCCCAAAACACAGAAAATGCATACAAGAAATAAAAGACATGACACATAATAATTTTCACAAAAGAAAATGCAAGAGAACAACTCTTTCATACAAACAATCTTTCCAACATAAACATGCAACATGAAATATACACAAGAAGAAGATAAACCAACCTTCAATCTGCCCAAAGGTATGCTAGAACTAGTTTGAGGATGAGCAGCCCAATTCCACAATCCTTCCTTCTACACTTAGCCAAAATTCTATCCCAAAAAATCTTGTTTCAAAATTGTATAATCTCCAAAAATGGAGAGTGGGTGATTGCCCATTCAATCCCTAATCCTTGCTTAAGAAGGCCTTAGTGAGAGTTCTCACAGGTTACTAAAACTGAAAAGGAAGGTAAGAGAAAGTGGAAAAGGGATCTCACATCAAAAGGGAAAGTTACCTAACCTAGATGGCGCCTTCTAAATTCAATTTTCGCTCACCTTAGGAAACCCACTTTTAAAGGTTTCTAAATGGTCATATGGGAGTAGTCACATGCCTAAAAATACCCCTAACCCATAGGTATACCTTATGGACTTTAGGAGAGACCTTTAAACTACCCCTAGGAGTCCATTTGACCCCTTTTAAACCCATCTGAAGTTAACTTTCGGGTCAAACCTAAGTTGACCACCCCAAAGATTCTCTACCCAAGGAAAATTTAGAACCACATTAAAATATTTGAAAAAGCTATGGTTGAAACAACTCCCTCCAAGAGACAAGTCAAAAATCAAGACATAAATCAACACGGGTGTCAAGTGACACAATAAAATACTTTACAAAATTACACATGAAATTTGTCTCTTGTTGGATTTACACAAATTAATAAATTCAATTTAACACACATGCAACATTTACTTTCACAAATAAAATACGATACATACGAGGTGTTGTCTCTCCAAATAGACAACCCTTGGCTTTACGAACGTACATAGGTCTAGGTTTGGTTCTCCATAATATTTCCATGGTCACATGGATAATTTTCCTGCACATCTCAATTACACATTAGTACTTCCAAATAACCTCATAAAATATTAAACACATGAATAAGAATACACATCAAACACTCTGCATACAATTGACATTAACAAATCAATATCTCATATATCCCAATTTATCCACATAAGCCATTATCATAATCCTCATAATTTTGATCCATAGATAAGACATGCATCCTATTTCTATCATCATAGTAAAGTCCTGCAAATCCAATAATGACATACATCATCTCAAAGTTATCTTATTCTAGAATCATATAAAGTTATGTATCCATAACACATCAAAATGTACATCTCAAGGTGAAATGATTTTGTAACCTGGTTCAATTACTTTTCTCACCAATCTATCCGTCTAACATAGCCCATCCTATTGAATTATAGCATTCATTAGTAAGGTCAACTATGGTCAATTGAGTTAGCCAGAGCTTGATCGGGGAGGGGCTCTACATCCTCCTCCCCTAGGGATCGACTTACTCTTGGAAGTCGCATGAGCCGAATACGAAATAGGGACATAACATTTCCCACAATTTTTCAATAGGTTGCTCTAAATCTAATCTTGCCTTCTAGAAAGATGCATTACCAAAACCAACTTATTCTTGTAATTAGCTTACTATCTTCATAAGGTTAAATTCTTACATTTCCATTCAATCTCAGGTAGGTGTTTACCAAAATTCTATCTTTCAACAACTTACGTTAATGCACCATCCAAATTATATCAATAACACACATCAACTCCCATAATCAAGGTTACACATGGTAGTTTACTTATTAATTTCTAGGAGTCAAACTTATTAAGGATTCGTGTAAAAAAAAAACATTTTTATCCCACTACGATTCTCGTCCATGCATGTTACTTAAGAAAATTGACATCACACTTGAACCAAAACGAATCTACTTATTCTACCTCAAAGCACCCCGTTAGGGTGTTAATAAAATATTTGTTAAACCATCCTAGGTGCATGATTTCTTCCAACTTCCTTAGGTAACAAGGCATAATCAAATTTAGGCTCTTCAAATCCGCCCCTATATAGGGTAGTTCTCTACCACTAGGGATTATAATATTTATATTTCTAGACACCAAGGTTTAAGTTTCATAGGGCACATTATTCACAAGTCCCAAACATTAAGGTACATAACAATCCCATTCTAAGGGAGTGATGGAAATTATTAATACTTATTTTAGATATCATCCATGAAATCATCTCCATACACATGCCAAATTTACCAGTCGACAATCATCACTTTCGCAATTCATTAGGTATAGATCACACTATTATTATAAAAAAAAAAAATTCTTTCAGATTACTCGCAATTAATTTTATTTAGGAGGATATTCCTTCCTTTATCTTAATTTGATAAAATATATTCTTTGTTAATTCTTTGTGCCTAATTTCAGTCCTTGCGGTATTCTCCCTTGACACACTATCAGTGGTTCAACGAACATGATAGACATTACACAAATCACATCACTAGGGCTAGCTATATCAACCATCAAAATGACCACTTGACACTTAAAAAGATCAAAATAAAAATTACTTTTGCCAAGTCCAATCAAAGCAGAAAAATGTCAGCCATCGAAAAATATTAAAACTAGCAACATGGCAAGTGCCATAGCTCCAAATAAAAAATAAATAAATAAATTTAGTGGTCCTTTCATCATAAAAATAAATAAATAAAAAGAAGGTACTAGCCCCTAGGTCACAAAATGCTATTCAAAGAAAGTCAAAAATGTTGTCGAATCAAACTCGAAACAAGATGACCATTCTAGCCAAGCTATAGGGAGTAACCGCAGCACATCACCCAAGATCACACGTCCTGAGTGTGTTAGGAAGTGATTATTAGACTCTTGAGATTCTTAGATTATCTATATTCCTTTATTATTTACGAAATATCTTATACACATGAGACTGTAGTCGTTTAGTAGATCATGTTCCATTTTAACCTTCACATGATTGCTATCACAAGCCACACTTTCTGACATAATCCGTTATCTATTTAGGGTTATTAACATCCATAATTATATTCTAACAGGTGATTGCGCTAACTCTACCATTCTCCGACCATTCCTCTTGGACTTCCATTAATTATCTTAATATGCTAAACCTTGGTTCAATGTTACGTGGTAGCTCAAGCATCGACACTTTCATGTCTTACACACACGGTTGATAGTTCAGTACAAAATTGACACTTGTTTATGTATATAGTGAAAATGGATAACAATAATAACAATATTGAAAGGCTAAATGAATTCAACCACAAAACCCTAGCCTAACAATCAACAAAGATCCACCATAACATATGAAGATTACCTAAGACAATGCAAATCACATGAAATCACAAAGATTATACCATCACATGTCCAATAGGGTTTTGATCTCCATTCTTCCTATCTCCATTGATCTTGCTTGATATATTTGCTCTCAAATTTTATATGCACAAGAGCTCAACAAACAACGGAATGTGGTTGCAAGTAGGATCGTAGTGTAGTCAATTACATAAAAGATGATTAGCATGAATGATTAGGATGATTGATTAGAATGCATGATTAGGGTTTGATAATGAAGGAAGCATCTCCTTATATAGAAGACACTATATGAAATGGAGGGATAAGATTGAGAGGTGTAAAAGGAGGTCGGCTATGATTAGAGGGTGGGTAAAAGAAATAATAAAATAATAAAAGGGGTAGGTAGTGTATCAATTAAGAGATGAATGACATGTGTCATGGGTAGAAAAGGCTAATGAATTAATTAAATAAATAAAGATTTAATTAATTAATAGAAGAAGTAGGATAATTAAATAAATAAGAATATTTATTTAATTTAGGAAAATGACAATTTAAATAAATAAATGTATTTATTTAAATGAGAAATAAGGCTAGAAGAGGATAAATGAATTAATTAAATAAATAAAGATTTATTTAATTAATAGAAGAATTAAGGTTAGATAATTAAATAAATAAAATATTTATTTAATTAGACATGACAATTTTAGGTGTCTACAGTTTACTTAGAACCACTTAGGATTTGTATAATGTAATCATATAATTTTACTAGGGACATCATTTGTTTTCTTAGCACCTTATGCTAGCTCCTTATACTTTTACCTCTAACATTCACTTGCCTTCATTAGGTAGGAGCTTGTTGCCAAATTACTAACATTTATGGTTAAGAGCCATTTCGGGTGAAATAATTGTTGAGAAAGATTAATTACGGTTGACAACTAATTCATACCCACACATTTCATGACATATTTCAAACAATACGAAGCGTTGACTTATTCCCTCCTACTTCACTTATGCATCTTAAAAGTACAAGGGGGTGTGCACTCATGAAGTGACCAACACCCACCCCTTTTTAATTAAAATTGGGTAAAAAGGAAGCTATCTCTTTCCATATTACTTATTTATATTTACTTACTGGCCAAATCCGGCATATCACAACTTACAATTTCCTTCAATCCACAAAAACCACCTTATCATCATAATATCTTGTTACCCAATTACGGTATAACTTAAAGGTGTCCAATAATTACCAATGTCTTAAGACTCCCATAATTTTCCTAGTTCTCCCTTGGCTAACCACATAATTTGGCTCCTTATCAATGTTCTTATAAAATATGTTATACTGCCAACTAATTCTCATTAAAACTTTGGTATTATATTACTTTTATACTATCTTTCCATAAGCCATTTCCATCCGCATGTAGCTTCATCCATACTTAATGTTTTCGCATGCTTTCACACTTGAGTGCCATAATTTGCAAAACTTCTTCGATTGTGCCTAGTAGTTAAATTGTGTTACATATTGTCTTGTACCTAGCGACTAACCATGACTGGGTTGCACTTTTCTCCTTAGTTTCCGAACGAATATTAGTTACTCATTCCTAGATTATAATATCCTAATACTTTTACACTCTTTGCACTTCAATGGGGATTTTGTACGATTCCCAAATCAACTCTACTCTTTCTTCCATTATTTAATTTCTCCAAGATTATCTTCCCATAAAGGAACTAGTTGAGGTTTTACTTGCTCATTTCCCCAATTATATAACCACGGATGAACTTAAGGTTTATTGTAATTATGTGTTTTAACCCAAGAAGTTCATGCCTCCTTTCTCCTTATTTAACTCATCTATAGTATTACTAGGTTTTTCTAATCAAGGAGATTGCCATTCATCATTTTAGTTTCTATCTTCAAGGTTATCCAACTCTAGCTTCACTACATTGCTACAAAAATTGTCTAACAAATGCTCTTAATAAGAAATCTAGCATAACCACATTCTTAAGGTACCTAGTCATTAGGATAGGTTAATGCTTCTTTCTGAGATTCGCAAGAGTTCCTTTTAACTCTTCTTCCTTTATGTCTCCAATGGCGGCCTTGACCTTTTTTAACCATCATAATTTCACATAGCTTAAAAACTTAACTTGAACTGTCTCGATCTTATTTATCTTGTTTGTTGTGCCTTCATCTTAGGTCTAACTATCTTGCTTGACTTGCCATGTCAAGAACATATCTCGATGGATGGCATTCTTTTAGTTACCACCAGAGGTATTTTATTGTAGAATTAACTCCTCATACTTGATTTGATTAGGGCAATTATTGCGTTTAGGTTCCATTTGAATGGTAACCTCATAAGTACAAAATAACTAATTTTCGTTATTAAACACCGAAAATATTTCATATAAATAATAATTGAAAATTCATAGCCCTTGGGGTTTTATTATGCCATAAACCTTATGACTAATAAGTTCAAATTTCAGGGCTTTTAGTGACCCTTGGAACCCCTTGAATTGATATATGTTGATCTGTTAATTTAAAAGAATTTTCACTTATGTTTCACTTTGTTATTTCGCAAGTTTCCCACCTAGGTGTTATACTTCAAAGCCATAGTTTGGTTCAACTAAGTTATGAATGTAGCCCATGTTCACCAGTGTATGAACCTAGGGCTCTGATACCAAAATGTCATGCCCAAACTTTTGGACAAAACACAAACAACAATTTATTTATTTTTAACGCTTAATTACATGCAACCATTGCTTAAATAGTTGTGACAACTTACAAAGTTGTTCCAAACGAATTCTTAATGGATATTAAATACTAACATAACAAATACGATAACTCCTATTATCAAGCGGAACGAATAAATTTTATAAGGGTAATAATAAATTCACTCAAAGTCCCTTTCATTTCAATTGCGCTTATTAGTACTTAATTAAATCCATTTCTACTAAATAGACATTAATAAAATTACTTGGTTCAATATCAATTATTTAATAAATAACAAGTTTCCTCCATCCTGTTAATACATCTTTCCTTAATAATTTAATTTAAATATGGCTTCTATTAATTCAACACTAATACTATTTCATTGTAATAATATTATCTAATTGAGCAGACACAATTTAAAGTGCCAAACATCATTAAGATAATTAAATTATCTGATAAAAGTCTCCACTTGGGTTAACAAGGTTCGCAAGGCTTAGTCCATTAATTTTATTTTAGAGAAAATATTTTACGCCCCTACAATATCCTCTTAAATTAATTATTTAATTAACTATATTAAATTATTCCATTTATTTATAAAAACCATTTAGATCTCTAAAATGTAATTATAAAATTTAAATTTGTGTTGTTATATATTACTTCTTCCCAACATCAACTATTAAATATTTTGTATTCCATTATTCACATTACCTCTTGCTTTAAATTCAATCAATTAAACTTCTCAAATATATTTACCCAAAATATGGTAATAATAATGTTGTAGAAAAATTCATTATATTTTCCATTAAATTCCAAACTACAAAAATAACTCAAGTTTAAAAGATTAATTCCACTTCAAATTTTAGAGAAATATTTCATCTACTATTTGTCCTATACATTCATATTTTTTAACTATATATATATATATATATATATTTCCATGAAAACACATCTATATGGAGATATTTATCTTCTAAAATATAACTATCCCATATAACTTAACTAAAATATTAAATAACAATGAAGACCTAATTTAAAATAATATAAAATGCCCTTTCATTTTATATTATTCCCTTTTTTTTTTATGCTACCCTAACCCGAACCGGGTTAGGGTTTTATCTCTACTTTTTTGTCCAGGGAGGAGGAGACCGAAATGCATGGCGGGGGAGACCATGGCAGGGGAGAGTTGTTTTTTTCCACAGGGGGGCGGCGTTTTGGAGGCACGGTCAACGTTTAGAGGGCACGACCGCCGCAGCGGCGCCGTCGGTGCCACTACAGGTCGCGGCCCGCAGAGACGCCACGGCGTCCCTGCGGGACGCGGCCCGCAGCGGCGACCGGGGTCGCCTCTGTGAGGCGTGACCCGCAGGGGCGTTGCGGTGCCTCTGTGGACCGCAGCCCACAGTGACGCCCGCAGCGTCTCTGTGGGTCGTGGCTCATAGGGAGCCCACACCGCCCGGGGGCCCATGGAAGCCCTAGGCTCTGGGTCCCCTAGGGTACTCATTGTATTATTATTTTTTTGCTTTTTAAAAATAAAATACTTTTTTTTGCTTTGTTTTTATTTATATTTTTTAAAAAAAGAAATATATATATATATATATATATATATATATATATATATATATATATATATATATATATATATATATATATATATATATATATATATATATATATATATATATATATATATATATATGTATGAATATATATGTAAATATATGTATATATACATGTATATACAATTCGTAAGTTTATATAATATTGATATATATATATTTAAACATTTTTTTATTTACTTTAAGAAATATATATATATATATATATATATATATATATATATATATATATATATATATATATTTTAAATCACTTAAAGCAGTTTTTTTTTTTTTTTCTCTATTTTATTCACACTAACAGATTTAAATAAAGTAATTCTTTTTATTTTATATATATCTAGCTGCATACTATAGAGATAGACTATTAATATTTTATTTACTTTCTACAATAGATAAAGGGAAAAATAATAGAATTTAATAGATCTTAACAGCAACTATATTAGCCTAGTCACCTTCCCCACAAATGGGACAAGCTTCTTGTTAGAGGAGAAGAAGAAATTTGTAAGGCCCTCCCCAAACCAAGCTTTGATTAACTTAGTTGACCATGTTTCACCCTAGTAGTAAATGCTATAATTCAATAGGATGGGCTATGTTAGACGGATAGATTGGTGAGAAGAGGTAATTGAACCAAGTTATGGAATCATTTCACCGTATGGTGTACATGTTGATGTGTTATGAATTTGAAATCCTAACAGATCCACTGATAGGATAATCTTGAACTAACGTATGTCAGCTATATCTGGATTTGCAAAACGTTATTATAATGTTGGAAATATGATGCGTATCTTATAAATGAATGAAATTTATGAGGATTGTGATAATTGATTATGTGAATTGCTTTGGATATAGGGTAAACTGATTTGTATGATGGCAATTGTATGCAGAGTGTTTGACGTGTATTCTTATTCATGTGTTTTATATTATATGAGGTTATTGGAATTACTAATGTGTAATTGAGATGCGTAGGAAAATTATCCATGTGACCATGGAAACATTATGGAGAACCAAACCTAGACCTATGTACGTTCGTAAAACCATGTCTATTTGGAGAGACAACACCCCGTTTGTATTTTATTTTATTTGTGAAAGTGATTGTTGCATGAATGTTAAATTGAATTTTGTTAATTTGTGTAAATCCAACAAGAGATAAAATTTCAAGTGTAATTTTGTAAAAGTATTTTTATTGTGTCACTTAATACACATGTGTTGATTTATGTTTTGATTTTTGAATTGTCTCTTGGAGGGAGTTGTTTAACCTTAGCTTTTTCAAATAATTTAATGTGGTTCTATATTTGCCATGGGTAGAGAATTTTTGGGGTGGTCAACTTAGGTTTGACCCGAAAGTTAACTTCAGAGGGGTTTTAAAGGGGTTAAATGGACACCTAGGGGTAGTTTAAGAGTGTTTCCTAAAGCCCATAAGGTATACCTAAGGGTTAGGAGTAATTTTAGGCATGTTTCTACTCTCATGTGACCATTTAGACACCCTAAAAAGTGGGTTTCCTAAGTTGAGAGAAAATTGAAAATTAGAAGACTTGAACTAAGTTGTTAACTTCATTTTTGAATGAGAGATCCCTTTCCCATCTTACCCTACCTTTCCCTTTTCAGTTTTAGAAACCTATGAGAACTCTCACTAAGGCCTTCTTAAGCAAGAATGAGGAAATTAGTGGGTAATCACCCACTCTCCAATTTTGGAGACAAGGAATTTTGAGAGAAAAAGATAGATTTGAATTAGGATCTTGGCTAAGGGTAGAGAAGCAAGGGTTTGTGGAATTGGGTTGCTCTTCCTCAACAAAACTAGCATACCTATTGGCAGTTGAAGGTTGGTTTAACTCTCCTTGTAATGTTTATTTTATACTGCATGTTATGTTGAAAAGAATCTGCTAGTTTCTAGTATGTTCCTTTGGAAAATCATTGTGTTCTATGTTTTTACTTCTTGTATGCATTTAGTGTGTTTTGGGAGTAACCAAGACCCCCTACTCTTGAGAGAGAGGATGGTCTTGTGGGTGGTAGAATTTTGACAGCCCTCGAGTGAGAGGCTCTCGTTATGAGAGTGATCTCAAGGGATTTCTATGTGACCCTTTCTATATGGTTTGTTTATGCATTTGGGGGTCATAAGGAGGGAAATAAGGCATGATAGCCTTGGGGGGCATAAGGTTGAGGGTTTGTTAAACTTATGATATATTTTAGTTTGCCATGAGGTGGCTTTATGTTTTACCATACTTGCAGTCTCCTCAAGGTACTTGGTCCACTACCACTCTTGAAAAGACATCACAATGTGTGGTGCAGTGTAGCCTTGGTTGGGAATGTGTTTGTGAATTGTTTTTCCTTGTTTATTTTGTTTGCATGTGTGTAACCTGTCTAGGGCTTGGTTCTCCAAGCTCGGGGGTGGCTACTAGTTAGCCTAGGCTGGGAGGTGAGCACTCCATGGTCATAGCCTTTTGATTTATTTGCAGGTTGTTGGAAGAGAGGAAAAGGGAAAGTAGAAGTTGTTGGTTTTATTTGTTTACAGAAAAAGATTTGGGAATGGCAAGTTTATGTTTTTAAGTTGCAGCGATGTAAAGGGAAACTATGCGTATCTATTTTCGAAAGGAAATGTATCTATTATTTTAAGGTCCTCATTTAACAAAAATGAGAGATCCATTTGTAAGGTTGACTATATTGCATTTTAAAAGTACTTTAAGGAAATACATTGTTTTTTTATTGGGTATTCTTTGGTTGCAAAAGGAAAGTTTATTTGCATATTATTTTTGAAAATAAATGTTCAGTTATTTCCTTATGCATATCTCTAAGTTTTATTTCCATATTTTCTAGTCTAAATATAGTTGCTGTAAAAATTTATTTAATTCTGTTATTGTTACTAAATTGCAGAAAATAAATCTAAAATTTAATATGACTATCTCTAAGTTTATTTTAAAGTTTTCTAGTCTAAATAAAGTTGTTGTATAAATTCATTGATTTCTATCATCTACTTAATTGCAGAACATAAAGTCCAAAGTTAAATAGCCTATTTAATTTAAATAATATCACATTTATATAGTTGCTATTTAATTTTTATTGAAATCTGTAAATCATTTATTTAAGAATCTAAATCTAAAGTCATATGGCTTATTTCTGACTTATGGTAATTAAAATAAAACAAAAAAAAAAAAAAATACACTGATTTAATTTAGAATATTTAAATCAATCTGTTTAAAAAGTTTCAAAAAAAAAAAATATCACGTCTGTATTTTTGCAGGGTAGAGTTAGCCTGAGCTTCAAATGCATTATATATATATATATATATATATATATATATACACTAAATTGATATATTTAAAAAAAAGACGGTTATATATGCAAGATATATATATATATATATATAGATATATAGATATATAGATATATATATATATATATATATATATATAGATATATAGATATATATATATATATAAAATAAACTTTATATAAAAAAATATTTAATACAAAAAAATTATAACATAAATTAAATTTAAAATAAAAAAAATATGGAACCTTGGAAGGGGCTCGGCCCCTGCGGATGTCCCCGCAGGGCGGCCACTCCCTCCACCGCAGTGGTCGGCAACCACCAGCGGCGACCGCAACCGCCACTGTGGGCCGCAACCCACAGTGGGAGGCTTCGGCCCCCACTGTGGGCGGCACCCCACAGCGATGGCGTCGCTGAGCTGCGGGCCGCGTTTCACAACGGCGGCCAAGGCTGCCACTGTGGGACATGACCCGCAGGGCTCGGCTGCGGCCGTCTCTGCGGAGAGGCCCCCCCTATGGCCGTCGCCTTCCATTTCTCCCCACCGCTCTCCAAAGAAAACCGCTCCGCCATTGTTATTCGCTCCCCCCCCTGCATCAAAAAGAAAATTTGAAACCCTAACCCAATTCGGGTTAGGGTATTTGAAAAGTAAATGGAGTGATAAGAAAATTTAAAAAATAAAAAATAAAAGGTTTTTTTATATATATAATAATAAAGAATTTAGGGTTTCAATATTATATAATATTTTAGTTAAGTTATAGGGGATATGTACATTATAGAAAATAAATATTTCCTTCTATATGAGTTTTGAATGAAAGAAAATATGTAGTTTTAAACATGGAAGTAAAAATTGACTATAATGTAATCGATTATTTAAAACATTCATAATTTATAAATGTTAGGTAAACATTTAAATATAATGAATTGGGCATATTGTAGATTAAATATTTTTATAATTTATATATATGTTTTTAATAATCAAATGGGCATAGTTAAAAATGATGTTTAAATTTGAAATACTTATGAAGTTTAATCCTTTAAGAAATCTTATAACAAATTTGGTAAGTTGTTTTAGCTTTGGGAAAATATTTTTAGTATTAGTGTTGAATTAATAAGAAGTCGTATTAAATCAAGTCATTTAGGACAGATGTACTAACAGGATGGAGGAAACTTGATATTAAATAAATAATTGATATTGAACCAAGTAATTATACTAATGCCTATTTAGTAGAAATGGATCTAATTAAGTACTAATAAACGCAACTGAAATGAAAGGGACTTTTGAGTGAATTTAATACTACCCTTATCAAATTTATTTGTTTCACTTGATAATAGGAATTATCGTAATTGTTATGTTAGTATTTAATATAAATTAATAATTCGTTTGGAACAACATGTTAAGTTGTCACAACTATTTAAGCAATGGTTGCATGTAAATAAGTGTTAAAAAAAAAAATTGTTGGTTATGTTTTGTCCAAAAGTTTGGGCATGACAATTTTGGTATCAGAGCCCTAGGTTCATACACTGGTGAACATGGGCTACATTCATAACATAGTTAAAACCAAACTATGGCTTAAAGTATAACACCTAGGTGAAAACTTGTGAAATAACAAAGTGAAACATAAGCGAAAATTCTTGTAAATAAAAAGATCAACATATATCAATTCAAGGGGTTCCAAGGGTCACTAAAAGCCCTGAAATTTGAACTTGTTAGACATAAGGTTTATGACATAATAAAACCCCAAGGGCTGTGAAATTTTTAATTATTATATGAATTATTTTCGGTGTTTAATAATGGAAGTTAGTACTTTTGTGCTTATGGGGTTACCATTCAATTGGAACCTAAACGCAATGATTGCCCTAATCAAATCAAGTATGAGGAGTTAATTCTTCAATAAAATACCGCTGATGGTAACTAAAAGAATGCCATCTATCAAGAAATGTTCTCGACATGACAAGTCAAGCAAGATAATTAGACATAAGATAAAGGGCACAATAAACAAGATAAATAAGGTCGAGTTAGTCCAAATTAAAATTTTAAGCTATGTAAAATTATGATAGTTAAAAAGATCAAGGCCGCCATTGGAGACAACAATGAACACAATTAAAGAGGGACTCTTACGAATATTAGAAAGAAGCATTAACCTATCCTAATGACTAGGTACCATAAGAATGTGGTCAGGCATTTGTTAGACAATTTTTGTAGCAGTGCAGTGGAGCTAGAGTTGGATAACCCTGAAGATAAGAACTAAAATGATGAATGGCAAACTCCTTGATCAGAAAACCCTAGAAATACTATAGGTGAGTTAAATAAGGAGAAAGGAGGCATGAACTTCATGGGTGAAAACACGTATTTACAATAAACCCTAAGTTCATTTGTGGATATATAATTTGGGAAACAAGCAAGTGATACCTCAAGTAGTTCCTTTATAGGAAGATAATCTTGGAAAAAGTAAATAATGGAAGAGGGAGTAGAGCTGATTTTTGAATCGTACAAAAATCCCCATTGAAGTATAAAGCGTGTAAAAATATTAGGATCTTATAATCTAGGAATGAGTAACTAATTTTCATTCAGAAACTAAGGAGAAAAGTGCAACCCAATCATGGTTAGTCGCTAGGTACAAGACAGTATGTAACACAATTTAACTACTAGGCACAATCGAAGAAGTTTTACAAATTATGGCACTCAAGTGTGAAAGTATGCAAAAACATTAAGTATGGATGAAGCAACATGCGAATGGAAATGGCTTATGGAAAGATAGTATAACAGTAATATAATACCAAAGTTTTAATGAGAAATAGTTGGCAGTATAAAATATGTTATGAGAACATTGATAAGTAGCCAAATTATGTGGTTAGCTAAGGGAGAACTTAGAAATTATAGGAGTCTTAAGACATTGATAATTATTGGACACCTTTAAGCTATACCGTAATAGGGTAACAAGATATTATGATGATAAGGCAGTTTATTTAGATTGAAGAGATCGAAGGTTGTGATATGCCGGAATTGGCTAGTAAGTAAATATAAATAAGTAATATCGAACGAGATAACTTCTCTTTTACTAAGTTTTAATTAAAAGGATGGGTTTTGGTAACTTTTCGAGTGCACACCCCCTTGATTTCATAGTTGCATAAGTGAAGGAGAGAATAAGCCCACTCTCCGAGTTGTTTGAAATTTGTTGTCAACCATTTTCGACCTTGCTTGACAATAATTCCACCCCAAATGGCTCTTAACCTTTAGTGTTAGTAGTTTGGCAACAAGCTCCTACCTAATGAAGGCAAGTAAATGTTAGAGGTGAAAATATAAGGAGCTAACATAAGGCATTAAGAAAACAAATGATGTCCCTAGTAAAACTATATGATTACATTATACTAAACCTAGGTGATTCTAAGTAAACAAGTGTCAATTTTGAACCAAACTATCAATCACGTGTGTAAGACATGAAAGTGTCGATACTTGAGCTACCACGTAACATTGAATCAAGGTTTAGCATATTAAGATAATTAATGGAAGTCCAAGAGGAATGGACGGAGAATGGTAGAGTTAGTGCAATAACCTATTAGAATATAATTAAGGATGTTAATAACCCTAAATAGATAGCAGATTATATCGGAAAGTGTTGCTGGTAATAGTAAGCACGTGAAGGTTAAAATGGTACATGATCTATAAAAATGATTGTGATCTCTTATGTATAAGAATTTATTTCATAAATCAATAAAGAAATATAGATAATCTAAGAATCTCGAGAATCTAATAATCACATGCTAACACACTCAGGATGTGTGATCTTGGGTGATGTGATGCGGTTACTCCCTATAGCATGACTAGAATGGTCATCTTGTTTTGAGTTTGATTCGACAGTAATTTTTATTTTCTTTGAATAGCATTTTTTTGCAACCTAGGGGCTAGTACTTTTTGTTTAGTTATTTTTTATTTTTTTTATGAATGGACCACTAAATTTATGTTTATTTTTATTTAAGCTTCGGCACTTGCCATGTTTCAAGTTTTAATATTTTTCAATTGCCGGCATTTTTCTTCTTTTTATTGGACTTGGCAGAAGTAACTTGTGTTTTTTGATCTTGTAAAGTGTCAAGTGGTCATTTTGATGGTTGATATAACTAGCCCTAGTGATGGATTTGTGTAATATCTATCATGTTCGTTGGACCACTGATAGTGTGTCAAGGGAGGATACCGCCAGGAGTGAAATTAGGCACAAAGAATTAACAAAGAATATATTTTATCAAATCAAGTAAAAGGAAGGAAAATCCTCCTAAATAAAATCAATTACGAGTAATCTGGAAGAGAAAAATTTATAACAATAGGGTGATCTAGACATAATGATTTGTGAAAGTAATGATTGTCGACTGGTAAATTTAGCATGTGTATGGAAATGATTGCATGGATGATATCTAAAATAGGTTTTAATAATTTTCATCACTCCCTTAGAATGGGAATTGTAATGTACCTTAATGTTTGGGAATTGTGAATAATGTACCCTATGAAACTTAAACCTTGGAGCCTAGAAATATAAAAACATTTTAACCCCTAGTGGTAGAAAACTACCCTATATAGGGGCGGATTTGAAGAACCTAAATTTGTTTATGCCTTGTTACCTAAGAAAGTTAGAAGAAATTATGCACCTAGGACGGTTTAACAAATAGTTTATTAGCACCCTAATGAGGTGCCTTGATGTCGGGAAAGTAGATTCGTTTAGGTTAAGTGTGATGTCAATTTTCTTAAGTAACATGCATGGATGAGAACACAGAAGGATAAACATGCTTTAAAACAAATCCTAAACAAAGTAGGACTCCTAGAAATTCAATATGTGTAACCTTGATTGTGGAAGTTGATGTGTGTTATGGATATAATTTGGATGGCGCATTAATGTAAGTTGTTGAAAAAATAGAACTTTGTAAACACCTACCTAAGATCGAAGGGAAATGTAATAAAAATACTAGGAATTTAACCTTGCGAAGATAGTAAGTTAATTACAAAAATAAGTTGATTTTGGTATTTCATCCCTCTAGTAGGCAAGATAAGGTTTTAAGTAACTTATTGAAATTGTGGGAAAAATTATGTCCCTACTTCGTAATTCCACTCATGTGACTTCCAGGAGTAAGTCGAACTCTAGGGGAGGAGGATGTAAGGCCCTCCCCAAACCAAGCTTTGATTAACTTAGTTGACCATGTTTGACCTTAGTAATAAATGCTATAATTCAATAGGATGGACTATGTTAGACGGATACATTGGTGAGAAGAGGTAATTGAACCAAGTTATGGAATCATTTCACCGTATGGTGTACATGTTGATGTGTTATGAATTTGAAATCCTAAAAGATCCACTGATAGGATAATCTTGAACTAACGTATGTCAGCTATATCTGGATTTGCATAACTTTATTATAATGTTGGAAATATGATGTGTATCTTATAAATGAATGAAATTTATGATGATTGTGATAATTGATTATGTGAATTGCTTTGGATATAGGGTAAACTAATTTGTATGATGGCAATTGTATGCAGAGTGTTTGACGTGTATTCTTATTCATGTGTTTTATATTATATGAGGTTATTGGAATTACTGATGTGTAATTGAGATGTGCAGGAAAATTATCCATGTCACCATGCAAACATTATGGAGAACCAAACCTAGACCTATGTACATTCGTAAAACCAGGGTTTGTCTATTTGGAGAGACAACGCCCCATTTGTATTGTATTTTACTTGTGAAAGTGATTGTTGCATGAATGTTAAATTGAATTTTGTTAATTTGTGTAAATCCAACAAGAGACAAAATTTCAAGTGTAATTTTGTAAAAGTATTTTTATTGTGTCACTTGAAACATGTGTTGATTTATGTTTTGATTTTTGAATTGTCTCTTGGAGGGAGTTGTTTAACCTTATCTTTTTTGAATTATTTAATGTGGTTCTATATTTGCCATGGGTAGAGAATCTTTGGGGTGGTCAACTTAGGTTTGACCCGAAAGTTAACTTCAGAGGGGTTTTAAAGGGGTTAAATGGACACCTAGGGGTAGTTTAAGAGTGTTTCCTAAAGCCCATAAGGTATACCTAAGGGTTAGGAGTAATTTTAGGCATGTTTCTACTCCCATGTGACCATTTAGACACCCTAAAAAGTGGGTTTCCTAAGTTGAGCGAAAATTGAAAATTAGAACACTTGAACTAAGTTGTTAACCTTCCTTTTCGAATGAGAGATCCCTTTCCCATCTTACCCTACCTTTCCCTTTTCAGTTTTAGAAACCTGTGAGAACTCTCACTAAGACCTTCTTAAGAAAGAATGAGAAAATTAGTGGGTAATCACCCACTCTCCATTTTTGGAGACAAGGAATTTTGAGAGAAAAAGATAGATTTGAATTAGGATCTTGGCTAAGGGTAGAGAAGCAAGGGTTTGTGGAAATGGGTTGCTCTTCCTCAACAAAACTAGCATACCTATTGGCAGTTGAAGGTTGGTTTAACTCTCCTTGTAATGTTTATTTTATATTGCATGTTATGTTGAAAAGAATTTGCTAGTTTTTGGTATGTTCCTTTGGAAAATCATTGTCTTCTATGTTTTTACTTCTTGTATGCATTTAGTGTGTTTTGGGAGTATACTCTTGGGAGAGAGGATGGTCTTGTGGGTGGTAGAATTTTGACAGCCCTCGAGTGAGAGGCTCTCATTATGAGAGTGATCTCAAGGGATTTCTATGTGACCCTTGATGTATGGCTTGTTTATGCATTTGGGGGTCATAAGGAGGGAAATAAGGCATGATAGCCTTGGGGGGGATAAGGTTGAGGGGTTGTTAAACTTATGATATATTTTGGTTTGCCATGAGGTGGCTTTGTGTTTTACCATATTTGCAGTCTTCTCAAGGTACTTGGTCCACTACCACCCTTGAAAAGACATCACAATGTGTGGTATAGTGTAGCCTTGGTTGGGAATGTGTTTGTGAATTGTTTTCCCTTGTTTATTTTGTTTGCATCTGTGTAACCTATCTAGGGCTTGGTTCTCCAAGCTCGGGGGTGGCTCCTAGTTAGCCTAGGCTGGGAGGTGAACACTCCATGGTCATAGCCTTTTGATTTATTTGCAGGTTGTTGGAAGAGAGGAAAAGGGACAAGTAGAAGTTGTTGGTTTTATTTGTTTATAGAAAAAGATTTGGGAATGGAAAGTTTATGTTTTTAAGTTGCAGCGATGTAAAGGGAAACTATGCGTATCTATTTTCGAAAGGAAATGTATCTATTATTTTTAAGGTCCTCATTTAACAAAAATGAGAGATCCATTTGTAAGGTTGACTATATTGTATTTTAAAAGTACTTTAAGGAAATACATTGTTTTTTTATTCGGTATTATTTGGTTGCAAAAGGAAAGTTTATTTGCATATTATTTCTGAAAATAAATGTTCAGTTATTTCCTTATGCATATCTCTAAGTTTTATTTCCATATTTTCCAGTCTAAATATAGTTGCTGTAAAAATTTATTTAATTCTGTTATTGTTACTAAATTGCAAAAAATAAATCTAAAATTTAATATGACTATCTCTAAGTTTATTTCAAAGTTTTCTAGTCTAAATAAAGTTGTTGTATTAATTCATTGATTTTTGTCATCTACTTAATTGCCGAACATAAAGTCCAAAGTTAAATAGCCTATTTAATTTAAATAATATCACATTTATATAGTTGTTTAATTTTTATTGAAATTTTTAAATCATTTATTTCAGAATCTAAATCTAAAGTCATATGGCTTATTTCTGACTTATGGTAATTAAGATAAAAGAAAAAATATATATACACTAATTTAATTCAGAATATTTAAATCAATCTGTTTAAAAAGTTTCAAAAAAAAAATATATCGCATCTGTATTTTTGCAGGGTAGAGTTAGCCTGAGCTTCAAATGCATTAAATAAATATATATATTCATTTAAATATATATATATTTATAGATATAAATACTAAATTGATATATTTAAAAAAAAATGGTTATATATGCAAGAATATATATATATATATATATATATATATATAAACTTTATATTAAAAAAAAAATTAATACAAAAAAATTATAACATAAATTAAATTTTAAAAAAAAAAAATATGGAACCTTGGAAGGGGCTTGGCCCCCCCCTCCACCGCAATGGGCGGCGACCACCAACAGCGGCCGTAGCTGCCACTGTGGGCCGTAACCCACAGTGGGAGGCTTCGGCCCCCACCATGGGCGGCGCCCCACAGTGACGGCGCCGCCGAGCTGCGGGCCGCCACTATGGGACGTGACCCGCAGGGCTCGGCTGTCACCGTCCCTGCGGGGAGCCCCCCCTATGGCCGCCGCCTTCCATTTCTCCCCACCGCTCTGCCATTGTTATTCACTCGCCACGTCCCCCCCGCATCAAAAAGAAAGGTTAGGGTATTCAAAAAGTAAATGGAGTGATAAGAAAAAAAATTTAAAAATAAATAAAAGGTGTTTTTTTATATATAATAATAAAGAATTTAGGGTTTCAATATTATATAATATTTTAGTTAAGTTATAGGAGATATGTACATTATAGAAAATAAATATTTCCTTATATATGAGTTTTAAATGAAAGAAAATATGTAGTTTTAAACATGTAAGTAAAAATTGACTATAATGTAATCGATTATTTAAAACATTCATAATTTATAAATGTTAGGTAAACATTTAAATATAATGAATTGGGCATATTGTAGATTAAACATTTTTATAATTTATATATATGTTTTTAATAATCAAATGGGCATAGTTAAAAATGATGTTTAAATTTGAAATACTTATGAAGTTTAATCCTTTAAGAAATCTTATAACAAATTTGGTAAGTTGTTTTAGCTTTGGGAAAATATTTTTAGTATTAGTGTTGAATTAATAAGAAGTTGTATTAAATCAAGTTATTTAGGACGGATGTACTAACAGGATGGAGGAAACTTGATATTTAATAAATAATTGATATTGAACCAAGTAATTATACTAATGCCTATTTAGTAGAAATGGATCTAATTAAGTACTAATAAACGCAACTGAAATGAAAGGGACTTTTGAGTGACTTTAATACTAACCTTATCAAATTTATTCGTTCCACTTGATAATAGGAATTATCGTAATTGTTAAGTTAGCATTTAATATCAATTAATAATTCGTTTGGAACAACATGTTAAGTTGTCACAACTATTTAAGCAATGGTTGCATGTAAATAAGTGTTAAAAAAAAAAAAAAAATTGTTGGTTGTGTTTTGTCCAAAAGTTTGGGCATGACAAAATTCACCTCCTTTGCAAATTTCAATTCTCTCCTTCACCAAACCAGTCTATCTGAGAGGAATTTCCCACTACCACACACAACCTCGGGATTATCGCTAAAGGAACGCTTTAACACACCTCAGAATTATCCCTAAAGGAATGCTTTCATTAATATAATTTATACTTTAAAATTGAATATTTTAAAATAATATTTAGAATACATTATATTATATTATATTATATGATATTATACCTTATTTATTATCTATAAATTTATAGGCTCATAGCAAATTATTTTATAACAATATGCAGATATTATAATACTATAAAGGCAAGTACTAGCCACTACCTAGCATTTGTTTAATTAGAAAAAACTTTAATTTTTTAATTTCTTTTCTTGAAATAAATTTAAATCCATCGGAGTTCGGACCATCACTTTGATAAACAATTTAAAAATTAAATCCATCGAAGTCTTGGGCCATGCCTTTTCATGAGCAACGAGCACAGATCAATGGCGTAAGGTGGATTTCAGGCTGAAAATGGAAACTATAAACTTTTTTCCAAACTTCACCCGAAAACACCAATCGCGCATGAGACGATGAAGTGCCACTATGTCTGGTCACGTGGCCAAAAAATGGCAAAAGTCCTGGGACCCATGACAACTGACAACAAATGCCATCGTTCGTTGGATGAGCAAAGATCAAGGGCTTAGGGTGGATTTCAGCCCGAATGTGGGAAGTAAACACATTTTTGAGAACTTCGCCCGGAATTGAACGTTTTACATTTAATTAACTATAATTAAGTCTAAAAAGCTCTATTTCAAGCAGAAGTTGAAAAAGATTAAAAAGACTTCAAAAACAGTCTGAAAAAGTGACTCATGTCTGGTGGTGATGTGGCCGAAAAATGGCAAAAGTCTTGGGACCCACGATAACTGACAACAGATACCATCATCCGTTGGATGAGCACAAATCAATGGCTTAGGGTGGATTTCGGCCCGAATGTGAGAAGTAAACTCATTTTTTAGAACTTCACCTGGAATTGAACGTTTTACATTTAACTAAGTATAATTAAGTCGAATAAGCTCTATTTCGAGTGGAAGTTGAAAAGGATTAAAAAGACTTCAAAAACAGTCCAGAAAAGTGACTCGTGTCTGGTAAAGTATGTTAAACACAGAGTACCACTGAGAGGGGGGGGTGTGAATCAGTGGTTCCTAGGTCTATTCTTTCTCTGATCTAACTTGAGAATATCAATTATTTACTTAATCACATAGACAGTCAAACTGGTAATATAAGAAAGAAAGGCAAAGAGACCATGCACACACAACCAACTCACAACACCAGATATACGAGGAAAACCCAATATGGGAAAAACCTTGATGAGAGAAGCTATTAAAGACTACTGCTTCAATCTAGCCTCACAGAAAAAAAACACATACAAAGTTTAGGGCACCAACCCCTGCACCAAGCTCCAACTTGGCAATGTATATTGAAATACTATTTGAGTACAATTTAGGCTTCTTACTACAAATGAATTATGCAGCTCTTGAATCAATTGACTTTCTGTTATCTTTCTCTCCTTCTCACACATAGTCTCTTAGTACATTGTGTCACACTGGGATGCTACCTGCTCTACCACGCCTTACCGATAAGGCTCAACCGCTCGACTATGAAACTATCGGTAGGGTCCTCTAACCGGTCTGCCTTCTTGCTCACACTGTAACTTGATCGAGATCCCTTCTCGATTTTTCTTCTTCCAACTCCTCTCCACACTCCTTTCTTCACTGCAGTATCATCATCATACTTTTGTACATTGCTCCATTTTCATATATGATGATTTCCCGCCAAAACAATTCAAAATCCAAGCGGTTAGGGTTTCTTCACCATCCTCGAGGCAAATCAAATCTAGTTAGATCTTACAAGATCTTATCTCCTTGAAGTCCATCAGTTCATCTCTATCATGTCTGTGATTTTTAAGACACATTTTTCAAATAGGGGAAACATGATCCTTTATATAGATTTACATCTATCAAATTGCTATTAATGCCTTTGTTGTTTCCTTCTCGAGGTATTCTTTCAATCCGATCTTCTTACTTCGATCCAGGTGCCAACAACTCCCCTCATCTTCCTCTATCATTCCTTCGTACTCGATCTGCAATCAATCTGATGCAATCCCTTGATTTGTGGTTCCTTCATTAATGGTGAATATATGTTTCATCGACCCTATGGATGAGGCTTCACTAGCCACACCCTACTTGCCACCTCAGCTTCACACTAATCAATACATGGCTTTCCAATGTTCAGTTGGTCCAACGAACACATACTGGTAAAAACCTTTGCAAGTAGAGTGTTCTTCTCCTATTGACCGATAGAGCATCCTGTACTAGTTGTACATCTTAACATTCTGCCTCTTCATCATTATCCAGGAAACCATCTACCATGCTCAATCTCCACCAGTTGACATCAATGATAACTAAGTGCCAAAAGGCCAACAATCTCCCCCTTTAGCATTGATGTCAACTTCTCATAGTCCACTCCATACTTGTACATATCTCCCCCTTTGACACAATAACAAAGGGTGCTTGTGCACTCCCCCTTTGAACCACACAATGCTCCCCCTGAGCCACACAACCCATCCTAGGTAAATGATACAACTCCCAACTTGTGTCAGAGGTACTCAAACGTGCTTACCGGTAGTGGCTTGGTGAAAATGTCTGCTACTTGTTCACCAGTAGGAACATAATCCATTCTTACCTCTTGTCCTTCAACCTTCTCTCTGAGGAAGTGGTATTTAATGGCAATGTGCTTTGTTCTAGAATGCATGATCGGATTCTTTGCTATGTTGATTGCACTTGAATTGTCACACCGGATGAGAATGGGATCAGTGATGTCCACTTGGATATCCTTGAGAGTCTGCTTCATCCAAAGCACCTGAGAGCAACATGTAGCAGCAACAATGTATTCAGCTTCAGCAGTAGATAGGGAGATTGAGTCCTGCTTCTTTCTATTCCATGAGATCAATCAGTCACCCAGAAAGAATGCACCACTGCTTGTGCTCTTTCTATCATCAATACACCCTGCCCAATCGGCATCAATGTATGCTTCCAAAATAAAATTTCCCTGTTTAGGATACCACAAACCATAGCTAAGTGTTCCTTGTAGATACCTAAAAAATTCTGCTAATAGCATTCATGTGTGACTGCTTTGGTGCAGCTTGAAATCTGGCCACCATACATACTACCTGAACAATATTCGGTCTTGAAGCAGTTAGATATAGTAGATTGTCTATCATGGATCTATACAAGGTTTGATCCACTACTGGTGATTCATCATTCTTGCTTAATTTGTTGCCAGTCACCATGGGGGTACTTATTGGTTTGCAATCTTCCAGTTGGAATTTCTTCAGCATCTCCTTTGCATACTTGACTTGTGAGATAAATATTCCTTCATCTTTCTATAGTATCTGCATGCCAAGGAAGTAAGTCAATTCACCAAGCATTGACATCTCAAATTCTGACTGCATTTGATCAACAAACTCTTTGCAGAGAGTATCCTTGTTTCCACCAAAGATGATGTCATCTACATATACAACCACAATAATCATGTAAGACCCATCTTTTCTTATGTACAAATTATTGTCAACACTTCCCTTTTTGAATCCCTGCTCCTTTAGATATAGATCTAACCTTGAGTACCACGCTCTGGGGGCTTGCTTTAGACCATACAGAGCTTTCTTTAACCGACATACAAAGGTCTCATCATCATACAACAGGAATCCTTCTAGTTGCTCCATGTATACTTCTTCTTCCAAATTTCCATTTAGAAAAGCAGATTTTACATCCATTTGGTACACTTTGTAGCCCTTGTAGGCAGAGTAAGCTAGAAACATCCTAATTGCTTCTAATCTAGCCATCACTGCAAATGTTTCTTCAAAGTCAATCCCTTTTACCTGAGAGTATCTTTTGCACACTAGTCTATCTTTGTGCCTCACAACCATACCTTCTTCATTCATTTTGTTCTGGTAGACCCACTTTGTGCCAATGATGTTCTTATCTTCCGGTCTAGGGACTAATTCCCAAGTCTTGCTCTTCTCAATCTGGCACATTTCTTCATCCATGGCATCCATCCATTCTTGTCTCTTTCTAGCCTCACTGAAGGTTTTGGGTTCAACTTCAGTCATGAGACATAGGTTGACTTGTTCATCATTTCGGGAAAGTCTTCTTCTGCTCTGCACACCATCACTGTTATTTCCCAGAATTTGCTCTTCCAGATGATTTAACTGTACATATCAATTGGGAGCTTTCTGAGGTGTTGCCTCTGGTTTAGTGTTAGGCTGAACATCAATATTTTCATCATCAGAGTCATCATATCAGTTAATGTTTGGTTGACATCCTTTGTGCATATCCTCATCAACTCTTACATGCATGCTTTCAACAATTCTTCTCAGTCTTTTATTGTAGCATTTGTAGGTCTTGTTGCTTGACAAGTAACCAAGGAAGATCCCTTCCATCACTTCTAGAGTCAAAGCTTCCCAAACCATCCATATCTTTCTTAATGAAGCATTTGCTTCCAAAAATTTTGAAATATTTGACTGATGGCTTCCGGTCATACCATAATTCATAAGGTGTCATCTTGATGTTTGTTTTGAACTAAAACCAGTTCAAGGTGTATGCAACAGTATGCACGACTTCTTTCCAATAGGTATCCGACAGACTAGCCTCATTCAGCATAGTTATGGCCATCTCCTTGACTTTCGTGTTCTTCCTCTCTACCACACTATTTTGTTGTGATGTTCTAGGAGCAGAGTATTGTCTTCTAATTCCATGTTTTTCACAGTAATCTTCAAATTCATTTGATGTGAACTCTCCACCCCTATCTGATCTTAGAAATGTTAATTTGTATCCACTTTCCTTATCCACCATCTTACGAAAGATCTTGAATCTTTCAAATGCTTGTGATTTATCTTGTAGAAAGGTGACCCATGTCATCCTTGAGTAGGCATCAATGAAAAGCATGAAGTATCTTTCACCGGCAAGTGCTCTTGTTCTAGTTGGACCGCACAGATTTGTATGCACTATTTCAAGTGGCTTTGAGGTGTTGTGCTCCTTTGTTCTGAAACTTACTCTTGTTTGCTTGCCTTTTACACACTCATCACAAAATGTGTTTGCTGGCTTGATAACAGGTGGAATATTTCTCACACACCCCTTTTTTCTTACTGTAGCCAAGTTATCAAAATTTATGTGGCCTAATCTTTTGTGCCACAACCAACTTTCATCTACTTGTCCTAACATACATTGGGACTCATAGCATTCATTCAAGTTATAAACATTTCTATCCATTCTTTTTCCTTCTGCCACCACTTTGTCGGTATTGTCTTTCTTTATCTAACACTCGGTTGAGTCAAAGGTGAATTTGTAACCTTTGTCACACATTTGACTTACACTTAGCAGATTATGTTTGAGGCCTTCCACATAATATACATCATGTGCCTTCAGTTTTCCATCAATGCTTAGTGTTCCTTTTCCCTTTATTTTGATGGAGGAATTGTCTTCAAACCTTACTGATCCACCATTCCAATCTTCAAGATTAATGAATTTTCTTTTGTCACCAGTCATATGATTTGAGCAGCCACTATCTACTACCCATAGATTTTTCCTCTCAGCATGCAAGGCAGTCTACACAATGAGACTTGATTTTGCCTTTTCCTTTTCTTTCTCAACCCAAACCGGTTTGATTTCCTTGTTATAGTCAACTCCTGAATTTTGCTCAGGTTCATATACCAGTCTTTGATCAGGATTTTCCTTCACCTGCTTGATCTTCTTGTTTCTGCATAATCTGGCTATGTGTCCGAATTCTCGACAGTTATAGCACTTTATATTTTTACTAAAAGAAGCATCCTTAATGCTATTGTAGGATATCGGTTTGTTTTTCCTACAATCAAAGCTCTTATGTCCATATCCATTGCACTGATAGCAAACAAAATTCATATCTCAGAGTGCATTAAATGAATTTCTACTTTCAAAATTCATAGAAGGTTCATTGTTTAACCTACAGTCAGCTATTCTGTGCCCAAATTTATTACACTGGTAACAGTAACCATGAAAGTTTGATACATACCGGTCGTGTTGTCTTGGTCCAAAATGGAACTGCCTTATTGAGGGTCTTCCATTCATGTTATTGAATCTGGTGAATCCTTCTCGGTCAATCCTGGCATTCCTCCTCAGTTCTGCAAATTTGTGCATGAAATGTGACCTCTGGTTTGGATGTCGATTTCTAACAACATCAGCATATGTCTTTTTACCGGTTTCCTTGCCTACAGTGAATGTCTTATTTTCTTCTCCTTCAATTGAAGAAGTGAACATTATCTATTTGTTGGATTTTCCTTTGTGATTTGATCCTTGACCAACTTCAAAGCCTAAGCCACCGGTGTCTTTGGATTTCTTTTGTTTGCTCAACATCTTATCCAAAGCTTCAGTGTTGCCTTCATACTTGCTTCTTATTTTTATTTCTTCCTTGCTTTCCTCAATCTCCTTTCTGAGCTTTATTATTTATGCTTCCAGCTCTTGATGCTCCTTTTCTTTCTTTGTTAAGTTAAGGGTTGTAGCTTCACCAATCCTCTTAGTTTCTTCTAGCTCTAGCTTTAAGTCAGATATGATTTTGTCGGATTCTTCCAGAGACTGCTTCAAGAGATCTTGTTCATCTACTGGAACAAGCTTAACTCTCTTGAGTTCCCTTCTTGTTTTACTTAGTTCTTCAAGTGCACTAATAAGTTCACTTTTCAAATCCACTTTAGCCTCAACATCCTCGTCTTCCTCATCTTCAGTAGCAGGTCTATCAAATGCCATGAAAAGATTTACTCTTTTGTGGTTCTCATGATCATCATCTTCTGATGCATCCTCGTCATTTTTTGTGTCATCCTCAATGGTATATAAATTGTTTTGGTTTCGGTAGTCTCTTCTTCTCTGTCGATGGTCATTTTTGTCTCTATCTTTGCCGATAGATCTTCTGAACTCTCTTGACTCATCTCCACCTGTTTCTTTGTGAGGATAGCTTGCAGCGAAGTGTCCTACCTTCCCACAGTTGAAACACTTAAGTGGCAGCTTTCCTTTGTACCGGCCTAATCCTCTTTTTAGCTTCCTAACAAAGTTTGCTACTTCAGCATCAAAGTCTTCACTGGATTCTTTAGGAGTAACAGCTTCCTTCTCCTTTTTGGTGGTATTGAAAGAAGCTTCTTTTCTTGAGGAAGTATCACCGGTTGTTCTCATCTCATAGGTTGTCAAAGAACCAAATAGTTCATCCATAGTGAAAGTCTTCAGAGCCTTAGCTTCTTCTATGGCTGACACTTTAGTATCATATTTAGGAGTGAGAGATATAAGTATCTTTTTGACAAGAATCTCATCTGCAATCTCTTCACCAAGTCCTCTAATAGCATTCACAGTTTCATCAAATTTGTGAAGGTATTCTGTGACCTTTTCGTCATCTTTGATTTTGATGCTTTCAAGTTGGATCCTTAGAGTTTGCAGTTTGGCCTCCTTGACCTTTGCATCTCCCTCAAACAATCTTTGCAACTTGTCCCATGTTTCCTTTGCTGAAACACAGTGCATGAACTTGACAAATTCATTATCGGATAGTTCACTTAATATGGCATGTTTAGCCTTTGCATTATTTTCATACTCCTTCTTTGCATCCGGATCAGTGGGAGGAGTATTAGGAACAGCATACCCATTCTTGACTGACATCCATACATCAAAGCCAAGAGATGAAATATATGTCTCTATTCTTCTGCTCTAGAAGGCATAGTTAGATCCATCAAACAAAGGGGCTTTCAAGGAAGCAGACTCACTTCTTGCCATTGTGCTCAAGGTCGTGAATCTACCCAAGGTTTAGAGATAACTGGGAACTTGGCTCTGATACCAATTGTTAAACACAGAGTACCACTAAGAGGGGGGTGAATCAATGGTTCCTAGGTCTATTCTTTCTCTGATCTAACTTAAGAATATCAATTATTTACTTAATCACATAGACAGTCAAACCGGTAATATAAGAAAGAAAGGCAAAGAGACCATGCACACACAACCAACTCACAACACCAGATATATGAGGAAAACCCAATATGGGAAAAACCTTGCTGAGAGAAGCTGCTAAAGACTACTATTTCAATCCAGCCTCATAGAAAAAAAAAAAAAAAAAAAACAGCTACAAAGTTTAGGGCACCAACCTCTGCACTTTTAGGGAACCAACCCAAGGAGCACCAAGCTCCAACATGGCAATGTATATTGAAATACTATTTGAGTACAATTTAGGCTTCTTACTGCAAATAAATTTTGCAGCTCTTGAATCAATTGACTATCTGTTATCTTTCTCTCCTTCTCACACACAGTCTCTCAGTACATTGTGTCACATTGGGATGTTGCCTGCTCTGCCATGCCTTACCGATAAGGCTCAACCGCTCGACTATGAAACTACCAGTAGGGTCCTCTGACCGGTCTGCCTTTTTTCTCACACTGTAACTTGATCAAGATCACTTCTCAATTTTTCTTCTTCCAACTCCTCTCCACACTCCTTTCTTCACTGCAGCATCATCATCGTACTTATGTACATTGCTCCATTTTCTTATATGATGATTTCATGCCAAAACAATTCAAAATCCAGGAAGTTAGGGTTTCTTCACCATCCTCGAGGCAAATCAAATCAGTCAGATCTTGCAAGATCTGATCTCCTTGAAGTCCATCGATTCATCTTCATCATGTTTGTGTTTTTTAAGACATGTTTTTCAGATAGGGGAAACACGATCTTTTATATAGATTTACATCTGTCAAATTTCTATTAATTCCTTTGTTGTTTCCTTCTCAAGGTATTCTTTCAATCCGATCTTCTTACTTCTATCCAGATGCCAACAACTCCCCTGATATTCCTTTGTCATTCCTTTTTCCTCGAGCCGCAATCAATCTGATGCAATCCCTTGATTTGTGGTTCCTTCATTAATGGTGAATATTTGTTTCATCGACCCTGTGGATGAAGCTTCACTAACCACACCCTACTTGCCACCTCATCTTCACACTAATCAAGACACGGCTTTCCAATGTTCAGTCAGTCCGACAAACACATACCAGTAAAAACCTTTGCCAGTAGAGTGTTCTTCTCCTGTTGACCGGTAGAGCATCCTGTACCGGTTGTACATCTTAACATCCTGCCTCTTCATCATTATCTAGGCAGCCATCTACCATGCTCAATCTCCACTAGTTGACATCAATGACAACTAAGTGCCAAAATGCCAACAACGTGTCCACTGTCCTCAAAATTTAAACTGAAGCAATGAATGTTTTGTCCTTCGGTGGTGAATAGATATTAATAATAATTTATAAAATTACAATAGGATTCTATAAATTTTGCCCTTTAGGTATTACTTTTAAACTTTTTCAGTGTTTTCAAAATAAGTGACTCATAAACATATTTCATTTCTTGGGCAAACCAATAAATCCAGGGAGATTCAAAAACGGCTACTAGATTGAGGAATGCAACAGAGTCTGTCTACGCCAAACTAGTGAAATAGAAATTTTGGGTAAAATCTTGAACACCTACAACCCGCATTTTTTATTTTTTTGAATCTCGTGGTTCAATTTGAGGGTTAGCATTTTCAGGCTTGTATATAACATTATTTTGAACCATTAAAAATAACAGGGATGGGGAAACCAGAAAGAAGTAGTTCAACAAAAAGCCAAGTGAATAAAAAAATATACCTAACCGAACTGGTTAAAACACCAGGTTTCACTGATGAATAACATGATATTTATGACCCTACTATCCATAGTAAAATGTGTATCATAGAAATTAGATATGCATTGTCTAATAAGGCAAGAGATCCGAACAGAGAAAGATTTGTTGTTTTCAACACAATGTTAAAACAAAGTACAAATAAAATTGCATCGTGGGATGCTGGATTGGGAAGCATGGTGTTACCTGAAGTATTCCCTTGCCCTGAATTTGTCATGGTTTGCGCCGAAAATTATGATGAAGATAAAAAAGCTAGTGTAAATAAAAATACAAAAGAGGAAATTCTATCCATAAGTGAGGGAGAATTTGCTCATTTGTTGAACCTAGGGTTTGAAGCACAAAACTCAAATGTCCACATTGACCTAGGAAAGATGGTAGAGAAATATGAGAGTCTTGATCCAAGTCATAGAGATTCATTTATCACAGCTCTAATAGTGTGTGGTACTCCACTGGATCGGAATCATAAGCCTCCTTATGATTATAACATTTTTGTTTCATGGGTTCAGGATACTATTTCCTTGCTGACATTTTTCTTGGGATTGGAAAATGATAGGGAAATGGATGCTAGCCTTCTTGAAATGATTTTTAATATCCATTGTCTAAGTCAACTAGTAAGATATAATTTTGTTGAGCACATTGTTCAATCCATGCAAAAATAATTACTAATGATTAAAAAAGTTCCCGTAAGATATTTAGGTTCTCATCCTACTTGTGTTATCTTCTTCTATTCAAGTATCGTGCAATATTCGAGACCAACAATCTTCACATTGTGAGCTATAAGATTGATGAGGAGACTCTAAATAGAATAGAGTGTCCAATATATGAATGGACACCTAATATAAGGATGGATGATAATAGAAAAAATTACAACCATTTTGTAAACTTCTTTTTGGCACCAATGTTTCATGCAATTACAAGCACTCTAATGCCTAGACTGACTGGGTCTTGTAGAGATTGCATTCAACTCGGAAGTCAAATACAATTGGTTGACTAGTTCTTCATGGAGGAAAATATTGTGTTAAGGTTCTACGAATCAACAATAAAACCCTACAAACTTCCAATGCATGTGACAGAGAGGGTATTTGCATTGGAATATGTACGGCAGTTGGAGAGCACAGATAGGCTCTTTCATGGTCAGCAAAAGAAGAGTATGTTTCCTTCATTTCCTTTCTCATGTGGAGGGTTCACATTTGAGAGAAAAGCATTCAATATGGCACATGATTTTTTGACAGTTTTTAGCTTTGGTGATGAGGGTCTCTGGCAGTATGATCCAATCAGTGTAGTTCAAGAAAGGCTTAAGAAAAATGAGAACTCTGAAAGGTAATTTCAACATGAAAGTAAATCATACTATAAAAGCTTATAAACATGGACTCCTGGGATGAGGTAAAAAAAGAGATGGAGAAAATTGTCGCTGACAATAACATTTCAACAGAATATTGTCATCACAAACTATGGCATTGCACACACAAAGGACAACAGAGAAGGGAATCCAAAATAGGAGGTCCTACAATTTCTACCAAAAATCTGCTAATCCATCTAACAAATCTATTCCCAAAACAATTCTGCAAGAATGTAAAGACAGATTTTGGACTCAAACCAAAATAAATGATTCTTGGACTATGAGGAAGAATCTCAGTGAACCAAAGACCAGTGCAGAATTTGAGTCCATCGACGAGGATGAAGAGTTTAGAAAATTATGGAATATGGAGCATCCCACAACAGCATATGAAAGGAGTGAAGATGAAAATGAGTATGAGGTTGAGGCCACTCCAACAACTACTACAGTCCCTGCAATATTTGGTGGAGTCAATGAGTCTGTAATGCCCCGCCAGGAGACCCTGAAGGGATAAAGCTAAAACACTCAAATGGAGTGTAAATATTTTATTTTATTTTTTATAATAATAATAAGAGTGTTAATAATAAGACACAACATTAAGATACATTGGAGTTATCTAACGCTTAGATAACTCCAATGTATCTTAATGTTGTGTCTTATTATTAACACTCTTATTATTATTATAAAAATATATATATATTTACACTCCATTTGAGTGTTTTAGCTTTATCCCTTTGGGGTCTCCTGGCAGAGCATTACACTTGGTATCAGAGCCCATGTTGCAACATTGGGATCTCTGGTTTCGCTTGTGCCCTTAGTTAGTGTGAGGTGTATCTACCTTATGTTGTATGCTTGTCATGTGTGTGTGACTTAGCAGACCTTAGCTTGTGTGTAACACGTGTGTTCACACCTTGTTTTTCACCTTCTTGATGTGGGTGTTTTGGAATGATTATTTGTGCATTGTTTTCTTATTGAGGTCTTGGTCTACGATTTCTCTTATTCTGAAAGAGAGTCGTATGTACCTTCGTTCTTGATTTGTTTTACTCTTTTGACTAATCCATCTAGGTTGGTTGGTATTGTCTTGAATCTAAAAGTACGAAATGTGCTTGTTATGGTTATGATCTATCTTAGTGTTGTCCACTTGAAGGACTAGTATGGCAAATATTAAATGCTTACTATGTAGTAAAATGAATGATTATCACCCTTCCTCCTCTCTCTCTCTAGAAATTTAAAATGCTTGTTATATGTGTAACTATCCCTTAAATGTGAGTTTTCTTTTTGCAAGAGAAAGGTTGTGACTCTTTGAACCCTTGTGTGAGCCTTATGACACTTATGTGTTTTAGATAATAAAAGGATTATGGGTTTGAAAGTTAATATTGGTTATTGAGGGAAAATTGTATGTTTACATTAGAGAACTCTCCATGTGCATTGTAGGAGTAACATAATTAAATGCTATCTTAAGTAATGTGCATTAGTGTGCGTATAGTTGTTATGTGAAGCCTACCTTGTATGCAAAAGAAGTATCAAAAGAGGACATGTTATAGTAGCTTCAGGAGTGTGTTAATGTGTTTCACAAAAGATTGTTTTATGTGCTTCTTCAAACCAGTTTGATTTAGGACCTATTTTAGCAATGCTCCATTTAACTTGATTTGGATATAGATAATTGTCTTATTGTGTTTAGAAAGAGCAAAATGAAAGACTTGTTAATTTGTATGCATTAATGTGTAATATTTAGTAGATAACTCCTCATTTACCTTCTTGTTGTATTTCGATTTTCAATGTTAGGTTGCAGATTTTGATGTATTGTTGTATTGAATTAAGGATAGTGAGTGTTCTCAAGGTCTTGTACTACCGAAAGATTGTCTGTCTTGATTTCTTGTTCGGAAAACTAGAACATTATATTGCATCAATAATAATTAGAAATGTCATGATAGGTTGTTTTGGCACCCTCCTAAAAGATAGCGAAATGAAAACCATGCAACTAAAATGATAGACTAATATCTGAGCATATAGTGTGATCTTGTAGATCTTGTGTACTCGTAGGAAATAGTTGATTTTCCAGCTCTTTTCCTCCTCTTGCCTAAATTATAAGGTTTGTTGTTTTTTTTAAATGCTATTAAGGATGCAGTGATTTAAGAAGAATTGTTATAACGCATATGAAATTTTATGTTTGCTTTGGCTTCTAATTGAAAGAGGAAAGTTTTTCGCTTTGGAAGAGAAAATTGCATAGTTAGTAATGTGAATGAAAATGCTTAGTTGAATTTGAGAAAGATATCGGAATGACGTTATTTCCTTGTGTAAATTTGAATTGTTAAGAATTTCAATACGTGTATCTAGAGTAAACTTTATTTAGTGATTCATGTGAAAAGCATAATTAAAACTTCCCTTAAGTAGATGTTAGCGTATTGTAAAGTACTCCCCGTAAATGTGACTAAACCAGTAATGGTGTTATTCCTTGTGTGTTGTAAGAAACCCATACTTGTTATGTGTGCCCATGGGATGGTGAAGTAACCAACCATGGGGGATGTGTTTGCTTATGAGTATGGGAAACCATACTATTTATGTGATGTTGCATATTTGTTCCCTTACTGAGTGCCAACCCACGGGTTGTTGATAAGTCAGTATGTGAAGGGGTAGTATCAGAAGTCACCATTCCTTGAATAGTATGAACAGCGTACAAGTAATGTCGATGCAAAGCGACTTTTGCTTCCCTATTTCGATGAAAAATATAGTTATATAATGAAACTGTATTATAGGTGTACTCAATACTTTCCCTTGTGATGAACCGAGATATGAGGTTCATGTGTGCCAGCCTAATTCCTATCCATTATTTTGAGCATATAGATGACAGTTCTTGAGCATAATGATGGATTCTATTGGAGCATCTTTTGCCTTGTCTTCATGAGAGGCATGCTATTTTTCACATGAGCTGCCAATTGACTAGTGTTGGTAGACTTGTGTGTAGACCTTAGCCATGTATACCTCTGGCTTACGGCGGGTATCCTGAGAGGAACATCGCTATGCGGGGTGTGACATGTGCATGCCTTATCCGTGAGGTACACTGCCATGCGGGATACGTCCATTGTGTGCCCTGTCCACTTGGAGTATTTCCATGTCGTGCTGAGACACGATGCGGGATGTAGTAGACATTGCCATGCGGCCTACCGATAGGTATAGGGTAGAGCCATGCCGAGTGACAACGTTATGTGGGGTGATGTCGAGGTGCACACTGCCATGCCATGCGGATGTGTGACTAGGCCACACCACATGATGAGCTACTGTGATAGCTAGATGATTGTTCCTTCCTTCCTCGTTGGAGGCTAGCTGCTAGTCATGTAGTGATGTAATGTGCACTTATGATTTTCTTTTATTATTTATTTATTTATTTATTTATTTATTTATTTATTTATTTATTTATTTATTTCCTTGTGGGCCAACTATTTATTTTATTTTGACCTTGAAGGTTTAGCCATGATCTTACATTCTTGTTCTTACTTGATTTGATGTTGCAATTCCGGAATTATTTTCTTGCCTTACTGTTGGAATCGATGATTATTATCTTTATTCTTCTATACTTTGGTGGCTAAAGTGGTTTATCCTTATTGTCTTCGTAAGCTGGTCTTGTGTTGCAATGTGAATTCCTCTCCAAGAACGTAGGAGATGATCTTGGATGAGTGTATACGAGGAAGTAGACGTAAGGAACCTTGAGGATGGAGGTATGTGAGGCTGTGAGACAGCTAGGATCCACTACCTACCTATGAGTGGTGACTATCTCTTGGAGGCTAAACACCTTACACAACAAGGGATGTTCACGAGGGCCTTGTATGGAAGGTAGCACCACTATGGTGTGCCCTAGCACCATCAAGCCCTTGAGTGAGATGTTGGATATTGATGATCATGTTATTTGTACTGAGATCAGGCATAGAGATGTTGATCGTGCATGTTATCTTTGACCGAGCATTAGACATGCTCACATGTGGCCTTTTGTGATGTGCGAACTCCAGTTATGTGGATGGTTATTATGTGTAATCATGGATTAAATGGTGTTAACTTGCCACTATGTTATGGGACAAAGTTATTGGAAAAGTTCCTATATGCCTGGAAAGTGTAAACAATTGAGTTATATATGTTGCTCCTAGTTATTGAAATGTTAACTTGGTTGTAGAAATTGATATTTGAACCTAGTCCTATGCGATAAAGTTTTGTTAAAAGAGGTATGGGTGAAAGAATTTGATCTTGATGGCATGTCTTCTTGTCATGTTTGACAGTTGAGTATGGTAACTATTGTCTATATCTTTTAATGCTTTAATTGGTGTAATGAAAGGAAGGAAAAAATTCTCGTTTCTCTACTATGATTGTATGTAAATTCTAGAATAATTTAAGAAGTGTATGATTTTAGATACATTCTGTTAATGGATAATGACATTCGTAGAGGATTTATAAATAATGTTTTTAATTGTTGACAAAATATTCATTTGTGCAAATTGACAAGTGTTAATTGAGTTTCGAGACTAATACGTGTTGTATGATTTCCGCTTAGCCTTGCGATTTCCAGGAGTAAGTCGGAGCCTATGGGGGGGAGAATGTAATACCCCTACCCTATTCGGCCTTGTAAAACCCATTTGACCTTGGTTGACTTCCTATGTGGCATTCTTGAATGGTTGATTTACCGTTATGCAATGTGGTAGATTAGGTAATAAAATTAATTGTGCATACCTATTATTGTGCTTTTGCATCGATTCTTGTGTAAATGTAATTGTTCCCTAATTCTTGTTATAAATCTCGAGCTAATGCCTTCGTTGAATATGTATATATATGTATGCTTGCGTGACTCATGGTTGCAAGAGATTGTAGGTACTATATCGCCTAGGTGCGAGGTTCGTCTCCATCGGGATTTGCGGGGTTGAGTATACCTCCTTCATCCTTAGAATTCTGATTAGGTGGTCATAAAACTCTCGTCTTGCCTTAGCCATGATCAGGTGAGCGTCATGTGTGGTCAATAGGGTTCCTTTGTCCTTTGGGTTGCGTGTCGTGTGATTGGTGGACTTTCTTGCGTTGTGTGCCATGTGTGTGGTAAATGGATTATTTTATCCTAAGTATTTAATTCAAATTAATGTGTTGATTTACGCATTAGTAATTGAGAAATTTAAAATAAATAGGTTTCTTTTAGGTGATTTATCATTAATTAAGAAGATCGCTTTATTTATGCTGTAGCGAATTTAATTTAATGATTAATTTTAAATAAAGAATTTAATTAGTTTATGCGTTTTAAACAGGAAATATTTAAAGTTATTTGAAATATAATTAATTTAATCTCTTTTGCATTTTGGAAAAGAAAGGGTAATTTTAATTATTTAAAGAAAATCATTTTTTTAATTTATAAAGTTTGATATAGTGTGAAAGATTGATTTTGGAAATTAATTTAATTAAAATATTTTACCCTTGTCAATAGTTCAAAATATAAATGTTGGATTAATTAATATTGAGAAATTAAAATTAAAATTAAATAGGAGAGAAGCATTTTAATTAGAAAATCAAGTTAAATTAATTTAATAGTTGTAAAGAATTATTATTTCTTTTATTTTAAAAGTGCTTAAATTTCAAAATTAGAAATTAGGTCAGGGGTGTGATTCATTTAACCTAGGATTGAAAATATTTTTGGGGAGTTTTTGGTTGTTAAAAATTTTTGGAAAAGAAAAATATAGGGATGAAGATTTGGGGATTTTGGCAAGGATGGATTTCTACAGCTACAGGTTGGGGGCTCATCTTCAAATCCTTCCAGGAATGCTTATTGAGGTAGGAATATGTTTATCAATTTGATTAGATTATTTATTTAAAAAAAAAGGGGCTTGAATGTTCTTCTTGCAATTTCGATTTTCAAATTCTCCATTGATCATCCAAGAGTAAGTTTCATAGTAGAAATTTGTTAAAGATTTGCTTATTGTTGGATCTTTGAGTGAGAAACGAGTTTGCTTAATTGGTTGGATATTCTACAATTTCCTCTATTTTTTTCTTGAAACCTTTAACATTCTGAAAAAAAAAAAAATATGTCTGTGACTGTGACAAATGGAAAATGGGGGTTTACGTTTTTGGTTTTTTTGGGTATTTCGTTCATGCTAATTTCAAAAGAAAAATTAAATAATGTCAAAACTGGAAAATAAAAATACAGTAAATAAAACGAAAAAAAAATAATAATAATATTTGGGGGTTTCGGGGGGGGGAGCCGAAGCTCAACCCGCCCCTCCCCTTGGCACCATTCACAGGCCTCTCGGCTCCACGTGGTGGCGGCCGAAGGGTCTGCGACCCATGGTGGCCGCAGCACCCCCGGCTCCATTGTGTGGAGGCCGAAGGGGACTGCGACCCCCATGGCAGTCGCAGCACCCCCGGCTCCACTGTGTGGAGGCCAAAGCGGACTGTGACCCCCACGGTGGCCGCAGCAACCCCCGGCTCCACTGTGTGTGGAGGCTGAGGGCCTGCGTCCACCGTGGTGGCTGCAGGCTTGGCGGCTAGGGCAAAGCCACCCTAGGGTTTTCCGCCCTAGGGTTTGGCCACCCTCTCTTCGCTTTTTCATTTTTTTTAATTTTTAATAAATTTAGTTTAGTGATAATAAAACAAGAAAATAAAATAATAATAAAATATATTGCTTTTTATTTTATTATCTTGTTTTATTATCACTAAACTAAATTTATTTTCTTGTTTTATTTTATTTTCTTGTTTTTTTAAAGACAGATTTTGGACTCAAACCAAAATAAATGATTCTTGGACTATGAGGAAGAATCTCAGTGAACCAAAGACCAGTGCAGAATTTGAGTCCATCGACGAGGATGAAGAGTTTAGAAAATTATGGAATATGGAGCATCCCACAACAGCATATGAAAGGAGTGAAGATGAAAATGAGTATGAGGTTGAGGCCACTCCAACAACTACTACAGTCCCTGCAATATTTGGTGGAGTTAATGAGTCCATGAAAGAAAAAAATAACAAAGGGGCAAACAATATGGAAAAAATGGGTTTTGAAAGTGGCGGTCTAGGTCCCATAGGAGAAGGCATTTTTTTCCACTTGAGGTACAACTTCCATCAAATTCAAAATCAAAATCTCATTTTAAACTAGTCATTGAACTTGATTCGTTAGATTCATCACAGAAAAGTACTACTCATTACCCTCCAGCTCCACCTGCATTTGTTATAGGTTCAAATCTACAACCACCACCACATCATGGTGTTCCTATAAGTGGTGAATCAAGTGCCACTACTACGGGTGGGGAATCTAGGGATTGTATTCCTATTAGTGTTCAATCAAGTGCCACTACGACTGGTGGGGTTGGCATGGGTACTAGTACTGATACTATTTGTCTTGGTGTTGGACAAGTGCAACAACAAAATATCTCTCGCAAGAGGCCACTAGTGTTAGATACTCATACTATTCATAATCCTATATCAAGTACAACTGCCACTATAAAACTATCATTTGCAACTTCATAACAAACTCCTCAAAAGACTAGAAAAACTACACATGCAAGTGATAGTGGGACAGGATGAGGAATGGATGTTGGTACTCCTCATAATGCATTAGTTAAAACCATGGGCATAGGTGGAAATGGATCCTCTTCTATTTCACCTTTCAAACATTAAATTGCTTCAGCAAGCCTAGATTTTCAATTACGTGATTACTATAAAAAATTTGAACACACAACAAATGCAAATAAAGAAAAAAAGAGAGCATTGCAGAGGGTTGCCCTGACTAAAGTTTTAGAGGAATAGCCTATAATGAACAAGGTATTTCCAACATATGACACACAAAAAAATATGATGGAGTTCATGGTTTTTATGCCCCCAAATAAAGATAAAAATCCACCACACAATTAGATAGATCCCTATAAATTTCAAGTTAGCACCCTCGAAATGGATTTTTCCAAAGTACAAAATGTGGACAAAATTAGTGTGTCAAAAAAGGCTATCGAACTGGTCTACACTTCACTGCTAAAGGTGGAGAAAGAAAAAAATAAGTTGGAGAAACAAATAGAAAAGTTACAAGCAGACCTGGCAAATCAAAAACCAAAGAGGAAAGCAGCAGATAACAAGTGCAATGATTTACAAAAAAGGATAAAAAATTTAGGCTCTTGAGTAGAAATTGTAGAGTAGGAAAAGATGGAGGTGGAATTAAAGGAACTAAGGGGAAAAATGGTTGAAAGCAATAAAAACTTTGATGATGAAAGAGCCAGTTCACAAAAATTATACAAAAGTTATGAGTCTGTTGTTGCCAAAATAAAAAAAAATATAGTACCTATTCGATCATGAGAAGGAAAAAGAAAAACATTTGGAAGAGGAAGTAGAGGAAGAAATAAAAAAATGTGCACAAATGAAAGAAGACCTGCGGAATGCAAATGATAAAATTAAAACTTCAAAGGACGGATTGAAAGATAATATAAAAAATATAATGAAGTATCTACAAGAAAACATTTGGGGGCAAATAATGCAGAGGAGTGACAAGTTGTGTGAATGGTTTGAATTTAATGAAAGTCTGAGATTAATTTATTGGAAGATCAAAGCGCACATTGAGAAGAGAATACATGTTTATTCAAAAGAGGATATGGAAAAACAGATTTTGCAAGTAGTTCATAGTACCAATGACAGCTATTTGGCATCCAAGGGAATTAACAGTTGCATTGCAGCCATAGTTAAGACTATTGGCCATATGCTGGAATTGATTATGTGTTGCATTAATGTTTTGTCATTGATGTCAATACTTGTTGTTATGGTTGTTTACCGGCTTCTGGTAGGTGGATTTGATTGGGAAGATAATCAATTCATTGCCACTAGTATGATCTAGATGGTGGAATATGTTTGTATGGATGGTTCATATGATTCTGAAGTATGGTTCAATCAGTTGATATTGACTTGATGATCGGATGTTATGTTATGTTCTAGTAAGCTTGCTTTATTGATTCGGTAAGGGTTTCACAGCAGAGCTTTATTGAAGATCTTTGATGTAATGCATAAGTGGTGTTGGTGCATCTTCTAGAAGGGATTCGGGATGTTGATGGTGATCATGTTCGTGCCTCATCTGATTGGTGTCATTGCTTTGGTGTGTGTGGATCTATTTAGGTTCAGTGTTATCTAGGTTATGGACTGGTTTGCATGAAACATGTTGGTGGATCCTCGGATGCGCTTCTGGGATGTTTTATTGATTGGATGATATTTGTTTGGCCTTAGGCCATCAAGTGTTATGATTTTATTTCAGGATTATGTAATGGATCTATTGTATTGTCATTTGTGTGGCCGACCTAATTGGTTAGGTCTCGGGTTGGTATAAATGTATGTAAGATCTCATTGTAGATCATGTATGATGGTCAAGGAGCGAATAATGTGATAATCATTTGTATAAAGGATTTGGTCGATCATAGGTGATCGAGTTGGCTTATGTAAGAGGTTTTAGACCTTCGGTATTGAGCTTAAACGGAATTGTAATCTGGCATGTTTGATGCTATTACCAGCAATTCTTCTTTCTGGATTGTAGTCCAAACATCTTGAGGTGGTTGACATCTCTTTAGTCAGTGAGACTCCATTGTGATGAGCAGTGCGCTCTAGGCAGTGTGCCTTCCTGCATGTTCAGGCCCCTATTGTAATCATATACTTGTTGCAAAAATATCTTCTAACTGTTGGTAGGGTTTCCCACCGTGGTTTTTCCTCATTGAGGTTTTCCACATACAAATCATGGTGTTGTGTGTTATGGTTGCATGGTATTGATTCTTTGGTTTTCATTTATGCTTTAGTGCTCACTCAGTTATACCAGTATAAGGTTTTGAGTGCTATAATTCACATAATTTGTTAACAACTGATTCACCCCCCCCCCCATCTCAGTTGTTCATCGGTTATCCTAACAATTGGTATCAGAGCCTGGTCCTCCTTTTTCAGAAACTTAGCTACTTGAGGAAGATCTTATGGCAACCAATAGTTCAACTCATGTTTTCCAGAAGGACGGCCCTAGGTTTGATGGAACAAACTATGGAGTATGGAAGATTCGGATGGAGACTTATTTAAGATGCATTGGAAAGGAAACTTGGGAAATAACTCAGAATGGTTACACTCCTCATAATTCGGCATTTGGCCTTCTTGCACCTGCAGACTTGGATAAGAACATTAAGAATGATTGCAGAGCTAGAGAAGCCCTCTTAAGTGCCTTATCAGATCAGCAAATCATGGGACTATAAGACAAATCATCGGCGAAATCTATGTGGGACAAGTTGGAGACTCTAAATGAAGGTGATCTTACTATTAAAATTGCAAAACTTGAATGTTAATGGGTAAGATATGAAAGCTTGAAGATGGAAGAAGATGAAAGAAGATGAAAGAATTTATGCATTCATGGAAAGGGTTAATGAAATTGTATTGGGAATTCAGTGATGTGGTGGATCTCTGAGCGAGGAAGAGATTATTTTGAAAGTGTTAAGGGTTTTTCCACCGGCATATAAGATGAAGGTAACTACAATTAATGAGCTAAGAACCATGCCTAATTCTTCTATCAATAGAGATACTCTTGTTGGGAAGATATCTGCCTTTGAGCTTGAAGAATTTGGTCCTCCTAGAGCTACAAAAGTTGATACTACATTAAAGGCATCTACATCATCAACCGGTAAGAAAGATTGGAAAGTTTTGTATGCAAAGGAATTGGAAGAGATCAGGAAAGAAGATGAAGAGCTTGAGCAACTTGAAGCCCTATTTTCTAGAAGGATACCTAGAGGTCCGTTAGGATGTAAGTATGAAGGAAAATCTCCTTTCAAATTTTTTGCATGTAATAAGATAGGTCATTTTGCATCTAGATGTCCTGAAAGGAATTCAAAATTGGAAGAAAGAGCAAGAAGGTCTTTTAAGCCTAACCCTGAATATCAAATCAAGCATAAGTATAGGAAAAACAAATCATGCTACTATGTTGATGAGGAAGGAGTAATTGATGACTCAGAAGAAGAACCGGTAGGAGATTCAACTAGTGGATCCAACAATGGAAAAGACTGGGTATTTTATGCTATGAAAGAAGATGATCTGGAACCAGTTATGAAGGATGAAGAAAAGGCCCTTGCAGCAAAAGTTGAAGACATAGATGAATGGGTAATAGATAGTGGATGTTCTCGTCATATGACAGGTGACAAAGGAAAGTTTCTAATCTTGCAAGAATTTGATGGTGGTCAAGACAGATTTGGTAATAACAAGGCATGCATGATCAAGGGAAGAGGAACTATTTCACTCGATGGTAAGCATAACACTGATAATGTTTGTTATGTTGAAGGTATGAAGCATAATCTTTTGAGTGTAGGATAGTTGGTAGACAGAGGATTTCAATTACAATTCAAGGATGGAAAGTGCAAAATCATTAGCAAATCAGGTTTGGAGATTGCAACCGGTACACAGACAAAAGGTAACATCTTTCATTTGAACTCTAGTAAAAAGATATGTTTGATTGCACATATTGATAAAAGTTGGCTATGGCATAAGAGGTTGTGTCATGTAAGTTTTTATTGCATTCTAAAGATCAATTCGAATAAGGCAATTAGAGATTTACCTAAGATTGTGAAGACTCACAATCTGGTATGTAAAGAATGTCAAATGGGTAAGCAAATCAGAACTTCTTTTAAGAGCATACCTGATAATTTTAATGATGTCCTTGATTTGATTCATATTGACCTATGTGGTCTTGCTAATACAAGAAGCTTTCAAGGTGGTAGATATTTCATGTTAATCATTGATGACTATTCTAGAATGATGTGGGTTGCTTTTCTAAGAGAGAAATTTGAATCCTTTGAGAAATTCAAGATCTTTAAAACTATGGTTGAGACAGAGACAGGAATGAAAATCAAGTGTCTGAGATCAGATCAAGGTGGTGAATTCACATCTAGTGAGTTCAACAACTATTGTGAGAAAAATGGCATTAGGAGACAGTTATCTGCACCCCGAACACCTTGGCAGAATGGCATTGTGGAAAGAAAGAACATAACCATTTTGGATGCAACCAGAAGCATGATGATGAAAGCTGATTTGCCTCATATCTACTGGAGAGGAGTAAGTACAGCAGTTTATACATTCAACAGAGTTCATATCAAAGGAGATACCAGTAAGGCCCCTTATGAATTATGGTTTGGTCATTCTCCTACTCTTAAATATTTTAGAATCTTTGGAAGTAAGTGTTATATCAAAAGAGATGATTCCATTGGAAAGTTTGACCCTAGATGTGATGAAGAAATATTTCTTGGTTATTCAACTAAAAGAAAAGCATATAGATGTTATAACAAAAAATTGCAGAGAATTGTGGAGAGTGCTAATGTGAAAGTGGATGAGCAATACAAAGACCAAGCTAAATCTTATGACAATGAACCAACAGTGGAAATGATTATAACTAAACCAGTAGTGCCTATACCGGAACAGTATACTGAACCAGTTACCCTAGCATCATCAGAAAACTCAATTGTAACTAAAGAGCAGCATAGAGAACCTGAAAAATCAGAAAACACCAAGGTATGTAAGGATAAATCATTCTGAAAATCAGATCATTGGAGACAAAAACATGGGAGTTATGACAAGGAGAAGATGTGAAAATCAAGAGGTATGTTTCATTTCTCAGATTGAACCGGCATCAGTAGTTGAAGCTTGTAAAGATGAATGTTGGATGAAAGCTATGGAAGATGAACTAGATCAAATAGAAAAGAACAATACTTGGACTTTAGTTCCCCGACCTAAAAATAAGAATGTTATTGGAACTAAATGGGATTTTAGAAACAAATTAAATGAGGATGGACAAGTTGTAAGAAACAATGCTAGATTGGTCTGCAAAGGATATTCTCAGAAGGAATGAATTGATTATGGTGAAACTTTTGCACCAGTAGTGAGAATTGAAGTTGTTAGACTATTTCTTGCTTATGCAGCCTATCAGAACTACAAGGTCTATCAAATGGATGTTAAGTGTGCATTTTTGAATGGAGAACTTGAAGAGGAAGTCTTTGGTTTGTAGATTAAGGAAAGGCATGTGTGGACTAAAACAGGCTCCTAGAGCTTGGTATGCAAGGTTGGATAAGTATCTTTTGAAGCTTGATTTTATAAAAGGTAATGCTAACAATAACCTATATTATAAGATCACTAATGATGATATTCTGATTATTGAAGTATTTGTTGATGATATCATTTTTGGAGATGAGGAAAAATTGTGCATGGAATTTTTTGATAATATGCAGAGTGAATTTGAAATGTCTATGACTGGAGAAATAAGATTTTTTCTAGGTTTGTAGATCACTCAGACTGACAAAGGTATCTTTATCTGTCAAACTAAGTATCTAAGGGAATTGTTGAAGAAATTTGGTTGGAAAATTATAAACCGGTTAGTACTCCTATGGTTACAAGTGAAAAATTGTCACTTAAGGATGTATCCCCTTCAGTAAATTCTACAAGATATAAATCCATGATTGGTGGTTTTCTATATTTAACTCAGACTAGACCGGATATAATGAATGCAATCAGTATTGTATCAAGATTTCAAAGGATATTCCAGTATTTACAAGGAACAACTGAATATGGTTTATGGTACCCTAAAGATGATGACTTTACTTTATGTGCATATACAGATGCAAATTGGGTAGGTGATGTTGATGACCGGAAGAGCACTTCTGGTGGAGCATTCTTCCTTGGGAAGAAGTTGGTTTCATGGATTAGCAAGAAGCACTCATGCCTTTCCTTATCTACTATTGAAGGTGAATATGTTGTTGCCGCAACCAATTGTACTCAAGTTCTATGGATGAAGCATATGTTGAAGGATATACGAGTGAGTTGTAATGATTTGGTAGTTATCCATTGTGATAACTCTGCAGCTATTGACATATCAAAGAATCTGGTATTTCACTCCAAGACTAAGAACATATCAATCAAGTATAACTTTGGAAGGAAAAGGTGGAAGCAAAAGAAGTCAGATTGGTTTATGTGAACACTAAAGAGCAGATACCAGACATCTTCACTAAACCTTTGTTTCGGTAATCATTTGAGTATTTGAGAGACAGATTGGGGGTTTCTACCCCTCCGGTAGAGACTTAATTGATGCATATGTGCATCAGTCTGGTATGCATTATCAAAGATACCTTCTACTACAGATTGATGAATCTGTGCTACTACTCAGAGGAGTAGTCAGCCTTGAGATTTAGAGTTATTTATTATGTTTGATTTTTTGGCATTGTTGTCAAAGGGGGAGGAATATATGTGAAAACCCATTTCTATTTATTGATTGTACTCCTTAGGAGGAGTTTGGTGGTATTTGGTCCTTTTGTTTGAGTTTTGGTTCAGAACTTCAATGCTATATCATTTAATGGGAGATTGTTGGCGGTCTTGCACTAGGGGAGACTTGTTTGGAATTTTCTTGGCACTTGGATGTTTTTCACATCTAGTGTTGTCATCATTGCCAAAGGGGGAGATTGTTGGCCATATGATGGAATTGATTATGTGTTGCATTGATGTTTTGTCATTAATGTCAACACTTGTTGTGGTTGTTTACCAGCTTCTGGTAGGTGGATTGGATTGGGAAGATAATCAGTTGATTGCCACCAATATGATTTGGATGGTTCATACGTTTCTGAAGTATGGTCCAGTCAATTGGTATTGACTTGATGATTGGATGTTATCTTATGTTCTAGTAAGCTTGCTTTATTGATCCGGTAAGGGTTTCACCGGCAGAGCTTTATTGAAGATCTTTGATGTAATGCATAAGCGGTGTTGGTGTAGCTTCCATAAGGGATTCAGGATGCTGATGGTGATCGTGTATGTGCCTCATCTGATTGGTTTCATTGCTTTGGCATGTGTGGATCTATTTAGGTCTGGTTCTATCTAGGTTATGGACCAGTTTGTATGAAACATGTTGGTGGATCCTCGAATGCGCTTCCGAGATGTTTTATTGATTGGATGATACTTGTTTGGCCTTAGGCCAACATGTGTTATGATTTTATTTCAGGATTATTTAATGGATCTATTGTATTATCATTTGTGTGGCCAACCTAATTGGTTAGGTCCCAGGTTGGTATAAATGTATGTAAGATCTCATTGTAGATCATGTACGATGGGCAAGGAGCGAATAATGTAATAATCATTTGTGCAGACGATTTGGTCAATCATAGGTGATCGAGTTGGGTTATGTAAGAGGTTTTAGACCTTCGTTATTGAACTTAACCGGAACTGTAATCTGGCATGTTTAATGCTATTAATGGCAGTTCTTCTTTCTGGATTGTAGTCAAAACATCTTGAGGTGGTTGACATCTATGTAGTCAGTGAGACTCCATTGTGATGATCAGTGCACTCTAGGCAGTGTGCCTTCCTGCATGTGCAGGCCCCTATTGTAATCATATACTTGCTGCAGAAGTATCATCTGGCTGTGGGTAGGGTTTCCCACCGTGGTTTTCCTCATTGAGGTTTTCCACATACAAATCATGGTGTTATGTGTTATGGTTGCATGTTATTGATTCCCTGGTTTTCATTTATACTTTAATGCTTAATCATTTATACTGGTATAAGGTTTTAAGTGCTTTAATTCACATAATCTGTTAACAACTAATTCTCCCCCCATCCCCCTCTCTTAGTTGTTCACCGGTTATCCTAACAAGGACATCATCTATCCGTCAAAAATGCCAGAAACTAAGGGAAATATCAAAAATTATGGATAAAGGTGGCAAAAAGATATTGAAGCTGCAATAAAAGACAACCACTTTCATTAAACATGGTTTGTCGAAGTTCGTTGACCCATCAAATAAATTCATTGGAAAGGAATCTTACAAAAAAAGTATGCAGGAAAAAATGAAGCCTGATTTAGACTTGCTTCCTAAGGACACAAATCCCCAAAGCTTTCTAGAATTCATCAAACCATTTACAACTTTGAATGCAGTATTGGGTGAAATAGTGATGTCAAGTAAATATGGATTGTTGACGAAGTTGCAGTTGACTTACCATAGTTTAAAGAATGTTGGACTTCCATTAGATGAAGAGTGGAGCACCCTACAAAAACTGGCACAGAATCTCAAGAATCATAGTATGTATTGCACAGTTTTCTTCTTTTACTCTTAATTTCAAGGTTTTATGTTTTTTCTGTTTGGAATTTGAAATCACTTGAAATAACCGTTTTATGAACAGGAAAAAACCAGCACTCGCTATTGCTAATCCAACCTATGATGCACAGTGCAAACCTTCAGCCTTGTAAATTTGTATTCTCTAATTCTCCCAAGTTTTAACATTTTTGCATTTCTCTATTTTTTATTTCTAGGTTTTGGGCACTTCTATTATTTATATTTAATTAGTCATGGCTTGAATTAATATTTAATTTTGAACTCTGTTATTTGAACAGGAGACATGTAGCAGTTGTTAAATTGTTAAATTGCTAATCCGACCTATGATGGCCATGTAAATTTGTGTTGAGTTTGTGATACTGATGGCAGTTGGGACGATATATTCATTATTTAGTGTCTTAGTAATTGATTTTGATGTTGAGTCTCCACATGTTGCAAATCGACTTGAAGTTGTTGTTGCTCTCTTGTTTCTATAAAAGGGAATTCAGGGTCATATGCAAAGGGTTTTGAAATTTTGTATTGACTTTTGCATGGAGAATCACACAAAGTTGTGTATTGAATGAATTATCATATGGCTATATTTCGAAAGAAATATTGAAATCTAAGTTGTCAACATGTCTAAATAAACATCTCTGTATCAATAAACACATTACAGTCTTTTATTATGCTTTTTAAATCTAGAAATAAAAAGTTTAAAAATACAATTACAAATCAATACTAAATTATAATTGCAAAAAGTTAACAGACTCATAAAATATCATCAAGTCATCAAACATAATAATATGCTTTTGTAATATGAATAATGAGATACAGTAATAAGATTAATTAAATACCAATCTCTTACGGTTGTCATTCCTCCTCATCAAATTCAGAGCTTTCTTGATTCTTGTCTGTGTTTTCTTCACTCTGAGTCTGCATACCTTCCCTGAACTGCATCTCAATGCTACCAGTAGGTCCAGTACATGAGTCAATAGTCCCACTGGTACTTTGGTTTTAAGTGTTGCCCAAACCTCCTCTTTCACATTTGGACCTCCAGATTTTTAGTGCCCTATCGTAAGGAAAAGTGTGGACATCATACCAAGATGTATAGAGCCTCAAGCAATTTTCCAAATTTTTGTCTAGTTTGTTTCTTAGCTTTGATTTTAGGAACCCTAAAGCACTGAAAACACTCTCATCTTCCATCGGATCCAATATCATGGTAAGACATAAATCATCAAGCTTGAAATATTCTGATATTGAATCACGCAACACTTCGCTCTCACCTAGATTTTTCCAAAGCCTTGTTACTGATCCCTCTTCGTGGGGGTTCTCTATTCTGTCATATTGTTCCCTCATAGTGTATGCAAAATGAGTTGATTGCTCTCTAAGAAGAGTTTCATCTAATATTTTATTTATAGTTACTCCATTCAATTCTCTGGATATGCAAAATTGTTTTATCAAAGTCAGTAGCTTACTTCGAAAATTAGATGGATTGTTGAGGCTCCAATATTGAGGAAACACAATAAACATGGCTTCGAGTATTTTCTCAAGAGGGAATCTGCTTCTAATCTGTGAGGAAAGATCATAGGTAATTTTCTTCACAGAAGTAGTTACAGACTCAACAATCTTGTCAAAATTTTCCCTTGTAACTCTTGCTAGTTTCTTCCTGAGGCACTTTCTTGGTTCCTCGGGTTCGACCGTGGCATAGAAGTGCATTGGTATCTCAACTCCTCGTACATTGGCACATACCTCCCTATTTGCACTGATTTGTAAAAGTTATCAGGATTGTTCAAATCTGTGAGTGTCCGCCACTTAACAAATTTGTCATTAGATAGTGTTGTTTGACTTCGATAGAGATTATTGAGGGTCATGCATGTCAACTTACGCAGCTTAGCATATTCTGCAATATACATAGCTCTATGTTGGGATTTCTTCATAATATTCCTCATTTTCTCTAGCATGGGTAAAAGAGCTGCTAAAGTTAAGACGGTCTCTATATTACTTAACCTCCGAAGAAGGTTAGGAAATTTCGGTTGCTCTGATTCGTCGCGAGTTGTGTAAAATTATCCAATCAAGGATGGATATTCTGAAAAAACTCGATGTGTTGGACCATCCAAACATATCCATCTAGTATCATTATCCTTGAGAAGCTTGTTCCCATCAATTATTCCATTACCAAAGTGTTGAAATTACATAAATCACTTGGGACTTCGACAGAAGTGTGAGTAGAGCTCTCTGATTAAAATTTCAATTTTTTTTACTAGAGCATACTTGCTCACAATTCCAAAAGCTAAATTCATTTTGTGAGCCATGTAGTGAATGCCAGTAATGTAGGATGCAGAAGAATTTTTCATCTTTTTACAAAGGCCATTCTTGTGACCTTGCATTATTGAAGCTCCATCCACTCCAACACACGCCAATTTTTTGGCAATCGTCATGTCATCCATACCTCCATTTTCAATTAAACATCTCTTTACTAGTTGAAATAAATTATCCGTTGTCGCACTATCCTTCATTTTAGCAACAGGTAGTAGATGAGGTTGGTGGGCATGACTTTGTATAGTATAAACATGCATGCATACCCACGAAGTATTATCTACTGTCGTAACTTCATCTAAAGACAGTGCAATAAAGTTTGACTCTCTTATTTTTGCCTTTACATCTTTTTCAACCTCAGCAGGACAACTTGCCAATTCCCATCCACTGTTTACTAACCAGTGACTATTAGGATAGTTAGGAACTTTCAAAAAGTTTAATAAACCACTAATTGATGGGAAATCTGTCATAGCATGCCCTCTGCTCAAAATATAAAAAACAACACTTAACTGAACTGAAGAGCTTTTCCCAGTTGTTCTATTTGCATTGCTTTTCCAAAAATAGCTTCAATAGAACCTTTAACTTCAGCAGGCTTCGTCTGTATTTTCTCATGAAAATAATACTCTTTGACATTCATCACATGCTTATATTCCTCCTTTCTTTTCCATCTTATCACTGATTTTTCAACTCCGTCTATCATTTATTTTTCATAAACTTTACCCATAAGCTTTTCTATGGTGTCAATTTTTAGCTGCAACCTCTTTTCCTTGTTATGTTTCCAAGTACAATTCTTACACCTGCATTCTATTGGAGGCTCGCCTTCAATTGGATTCTCCACTGGTTCAATGAATGGATACTTTGATGCCCAATTAATTTGAAAATTCATCACTGACATATCCCACTCTCGATACTTTTTTTTTATTTTGGTTGATCCCTTTTTTATTTTGGTTGATCCTCTTTTTATTTGGCTTTCCTTTTCCTCTTCCATGCATTATCATTTGTGGCATTATCACCCAAGTCGATTATATCATTCCGGCTAACTTGGGTATCTACTAGATAATTTTCTTCAAGTCCATCCCGATCTGAGATATCAAGTTCGCCACCATCTTCAACATGCGATGTAGGTTGTGAATTTTGTACTTGTACTTGTGATGATGTACCTTCCTGATTTTCACCATAATCTTTGTCAAAGCCAAAGTACAAAGACAACGTCCTGCGTTTTGTTGGCCTGTCATCGCCTTCCCCACATTCGGGATTCCTACCCTTCATCCTGTTCGACATCTCCAACGAAATAAAGGCTACAAAAAAAATATCAAACTATTGAAGAAGTCATAATAGACTATAAAGTATAATATATGTTTCATTGGCCCTATGGCCTACAATCTAGATGTCTGAGGTCTCCTGGCTGACCACTTGGCACTGACAGGTCCCCACCGAATAAGAATGAACTCAACATTGCAAACAGATATAGATAAATTCAGAATAATATTATAACACTTCAAAAATATGATTGCTCACCTTTAGGTCATTAGCAGTCGCCAATGCAATCAACAGCAATGATTTTCCTTGGTCTAAAACTTCGCTATTGATATGATCTTTGAATGTATTTATACCAATCCTTATATCGTGAATTCCACGAGAATTTTATATGGTATAATATTTGGCGAATCTCGCTTAACTCTAACATGACTTATGTAATTTTCGAGGTGATTATGGATCGTCCAATTAATTGGCAAATACAATAGATCGAGTTGGCGAAAATTGGGGTGAATGGAGACATGCGTCGGCAAAATGTTAGGCGAATTGGGTCTTCCTGGCCAACAAATATTCATATGCCTATAGGCAAATTATGGTCATCTATTAAGGTAACCTTGGAGAGTGTAGGCGAAAAAATTAAATTTACCATGTGTCCACCGTATATTGTATTAGTGAAATCCTCGTATAGAAATAATTAATTACATCAAACATATTGTGATCGGGTCATGAATTTGACAGAAATTGATAATGTTTTGGCGACATGGCCACCCCCAGTTGGTACAATATATTCGCCATTTCCCAGGTCGTCGACGTGAAAAATTCACCATTGGTGAATATTCGCCACTAAAGTTAACTCTATATTAAGCTACAAGGCAGCTTTACCAAGGAAGAATTACCTCACTCGTGGAACCAAGTATGCCTCATGGTTATGAAATATTTTACCCTTGAGGATCGCCACAAGGATTTTTATTACTATCAAATGCCTTTGCTAAATCATTTTAGGAACAATGATCCTTGAAAGCTCCATTATCCTTAAAACACTCATTCTTCTCCACCAGGGCCTGATTTACAAACTTTACTCCTACCATTCAGCCTTATGTCCCCCAAGAAATATTATTATGTTTGAAAACCCTCTTTATACTTCCCACCCTCTAGTTGGCTATGCGGGTGGCCTTACTTCCCCTAGAATTTTTCGTCTCTCGAGTGAAGCCTTTGCCTCTCCAACCATTTCTTCCTCTTTTGTGACTATTGTTGAACTTGGCCCTCCCTAAAGATGGAGATGAGAGAAATGAAGAACAAATGGGATGCTTGCGACAAATAGCTTACAAGGATAAACAAGCTTTGCATAAAGGTTATGCATAGCTCAACAACCGCCCTTTGTCTATTGTAGGATAATGCCTTGGGAGAGGAGGATGAAGACAAGGAATCATGCAAGGAGCTCTTCAAGTTTCTCACCGATAACTGGGACAATGTCCTTAAATAGGTTGGGTTATGAAAGTTTGGTCTCTAGGTCTAGGTGTTTTTTTCATGGCTACTTTGGATTTACGGGGTTTTATCCCCTGTTAATGTTTATTTTGTTGTCGTTACTGTGTTTAGACCTTTTGTTTCAATTTTTGGTTAACTTTTTGTTGTGAATGTGTTGTTAAAGTTGAATGCCTTTGGGTTGTGTTAAGGGATGGTGCCCTAGTTTTCGCAACTTTTAATATAAAAAACATGGCTACATATAAACATCTCAAACCAACTATTAATGTGAAGGTTTTATGGAAACAAGAGCATGAGCAAGAGCTAGGGCACAACAAATCATAGTCATTAACCATGAAGCAACTTCTAGATGTGGTGTTTATGAAGGTTGCTCAGAGGAAGATGGAGATGGAGACTACACGAAGGAAGATGGCAATGACAAGATTTTGCTTGACATTTTGTTAGATGCTCACCTTGTTGCTTGCCTAGAGGCTAAGGATGTTGTTCTCGATAATTAGTTCTGCTCCAATGATGCTTGAAACGTAACTGTTGGATTCTCTCTCATGTGGATTAGGCTTCAGTTGGGATGGTCAACCTTTGTGGCTTTCCTTTCTATTTTTGGCATATGCAAGGGCTTTCCTTCAGCTCCTAAGACTTCAAATGGGTGTTCAATTGCTAGGAAAAGTGTGTTTTTTAGTAGCCAAAAAACACAAAAACAATCTAAATGGTGATTCGAGATTTGATGTTGTTTTGGCCTCCAAGGATGACTATGGGAAAGGTTCTCCTTTTTTCTTCTAAGGCTAATGAGTTGGCCCTTCTCGCTGGCTTAGATACTATTAATGTTGGGGTTTCTGAACTAGAGGGTTTGTTCTTCGGTTCCCCTATTGAAAATATCACCGAAGATTCAATGGATTCGAGTAGGAAAATCCCTTTCTTTTTTAAGGTTAAAGATTCATTGTTTGTTGCTAATTTTGATGTTGGTATTAGAGTTTCCAACGTTATTACTTCTCCAAATTGTGAGATGATGGTTGAGCATTTAGTTGTTGAAGGCCCTCTATTGGCTTTCCCCTCTCCTCCTTGTACTCTCAGTGGATAGGGTATTGTGGTCGAGATTATTGACACTCTTTTGTCTATAGATTGGTTGGAGGGCTCACTCGTCAAGAGATTTTGTGGCATTTGTCCTCACATTAACACTACTAGAAGATTAACAATGGGTTTATCAATTTTGGAAATTGAAAGGACAAGTTAAGGTAATAGAAATGTTGAACAATTATTTCCTTTTTTCCTTTTCAATATTTGAGGAAAGTACAAGGATTCTTTGTGATGGTCCATGGTTCCTGGGCTTAAATGGACTTTGTCTCTCAAGTGGTCTCCTAGTTTTAATCCTCTAAATGACTTTTAAATCCCTATTTGGGTTCGACTATCAAGATTACCCTTGGAATTTCGAAGCCACAAGACTTTATGTCTATTGCCAAAACTTTCGGCAATTTTGTGCTATTGACCTCACTACCATTTCCATGTAACATTTACTACATGCGAGATTTTGTGTGCTTATGGAGAGAAAAAAAAAGTTTTCACCACTCAAGTCACTCTATCTTCTTAGTATGGGAAAAGGGTGCAAAAAATTGAACTTGAAACCTCTCCAGTTGTTTGTTGCTTTTATAGAAAAGTGGTTCATGCTATTGTTCACTTGTGTGACGATGGAGAGTAACCATGAAGTTTGGATGAAAAATAAACATTGTGAGTAGTCCACTCCCCAAAGCCCAAAAAAATAAATGACGATTAACAGGGGGAATGATTCTGCCCCTAAAGCTACAAAAAGGTATGAGGAATTTTCACAGGGTTCGTTGGATTCTGATAGTCGCAAAAAAAAGGTGTTCAAAGAAGAAGGATCAGCCTTCTCCCTCTATTATTGAGGAACATGTGATGAATAATAAGTATGAAAATGAAAACAGCAAAAACTACGCTTCAAAGTGCCCAAAGATGAATGTCAGGTTGAAAGAAAAAAAATACCATAATCCTTTCCCTTGGTCTCAAGAAATTCAAGATAGAGGATTTTGCTCTTGATTTGTTAGAAAAACAAGCTCCTCAAGGGCATTACTTTGAACCACCCTGATGGGTTGGCTGGTTGGTTGTAATGTTAGTTTCCGCTCTTTTTTTTTTTTGTTTTGTTGTTGTGATTTTGTTTGGTGGTGTTTTTGTCCCTTCTCTGGGTTGATACTATTATATTTATTTGCTTAACGTTTTATTGTAAAAGGTTCTAGGCCCTTTCAAAACCCTACTTTCCTTGGTGTCCTTGGTGGTTGTTGGCTTGCTCTCCAAACCTCTTTTGATGGTTTCTATTTTTTATATGTGATGGGTTGGGGCCTTTCCCCACTTATCTTAATAAAAAACATGGCTACATTTATGGATGTGGAATCGTCATGACATGAAGAGGATTGGAATATAATCATAAGGTGCAACAATGTTACATAATCAAGTGATCAATAAGTCTTTTAAGTTTTCCTTGATAAGGAGTGAAGAAATAATTTGTTTTTGCTAAATGGAAAATCATACCAATAATTATCTCATTACGAGAGAGGTATTGAGTTTTCATCTATCAAAACATTCACATTCCATTTATGGGATAAAAATTAATTTTAAAATTACCTAAATCAAATTTAAAATTACAAAATAGGGAATGTTTTTAAAGATGCCCCTCACATCCACCTAGTGCATTAATTTAACTTTTTTATGATATTTAGGCATTTTTTCTATAAAACACAAATCATTTTTTATTAAGACTATCAAATGAAAAGGGAGTTTATGGATAGGTTATAAAAAAATGTATATCAAATTTACGCCTTGCTAACTTGTCTGCATAAACATAGTTTGGATAGACTATATCACATACAAAGAAAGTGTTTGGATAAGTTGAGCTTGAATGGATGGTTGACACAAAATTACATGATAAACAAGATTGAATTTTAAATCACATTTTGAGAGAAAAACTAGCATACCTTCATAAGTTCAATTTGTACAATTCCATAGTTTCATAAGTGCAATCTATATAGTTTCATAAGGTACCTAAGAATTTCATAGTTTCATAAGGTACCTAAGAATTTCATAGTTTCATAAGGTACCTAAAAATTTCATAGTTTCACAAGTTACCTAAGAGTTTCATAGATTCAATTTGTAGAATTTCATTTAAATTGTGTAACACACTAGCCACCTTTATGTACCTAATGAACAAGATATTGATCATCCATTTACTGACATACCGGTACTTAGTAGGTACTATGAAGAGCACATGTCTCCCCTTGAAAAGGTAATTCAGATATTGAGAATGAATTGGTGTTCAATGCTAAGAAGTGCAAGTAATGCTAAAACCTTTTGTGTGTACCTTGGTCATGTGGTGAGTGACAAAGAGATTGTGGTAAAACCATCTAAGGTCCAAGCTATTTTTAATTAGCCAAAACAACTACCATAAGTGAAACTCGAAGCTTTGTAGGTACAACATAATACCTCAAAAAAATTAGGAACTTCTCATATATCATTGTCCTATCACATGAAGCCATGCACAAAGGAATGAAGTTTCATTATGGTAATAAACACTAACAAGCATTTGAGAAGTTGAAAAAAAAAAGTATTGCAATAACACTTTGACTTTAACCAATTCGCAAGCAACATTTAAGGTAGATATAGATACTAGCAACTATGTCATAGGTGTAGTGTTTTCACGAAGATAAGCATGTTTGTTATCACTCAAAAAAGTTCAAAGGAGCCATCTTAAACTACAACATTTAAGACAAACAACTTTATGCTATAGTTTCAACAAGGGGCTAGAAAAATTAACTTATGAGAAAAGAGATTGCAGTACACATAGATCATAAGTCCTTGTAGTTTTTGCAAGCACAAACAAAATTGTAGTAGTCCAAACATTACAAATCGATGGGAATTATTTAACAATTTCATTTAATTGCCAAAAAAAAAGCATCATGTGACAAATAGGGTGGTTGATGGGTGCAAGTAGCTTGTCTAAGTAAAAAGCAGCAACAATTTCATTTAATTGCCAAAAAAAAAAGCATCATGTGACAAATAGGGTGGTTGATGGGTGCAAGTAGCTTGTCTAAGTAAAAAGCAGCTTTTTCTTATGATATGTACATAGAAGATTATGATCATGACAAAAATTTCAGCAAGGTATATTAGACCATACACAACGGAAAATATGAAGGGTTCGAGCCTTAAGATAACTACTATATATGATAACCCTTACATAAAATAGATAAATTTCGTCAAAAGAGTGAAGAGTTTTGTTAACATGAGAAGCACACATGTCACATGTATAATGACATTTTAGTCTATCTAAAACAAGTAATCTCTACTTGTATAATAATTGGCCATGTCTACAAGTTGATGTTGCAAAGTTTATTCGCAGTTCATAGTTATGCAAGGCAAGTAAGCCCGATAATAAGAAGTAGGGCATATGCCTAAGAGAACTCGAAAAAGCATGTACATGTTATTTATCGAAGGTCTTCTAAGGGCCAAGTGCAAGAATGGTTGTAAAATTGTGATCACGAATTATTTCAACAAAATGTGTGTTATTTAATTGTGTTGATAGATTGCAAAAAAATCATTTATGGAATGTGATGCAATGCTATCATTTTATTATGTTGATATATTTTGGAATTCTAGAAAGCATCATATCTAACAAGGATTCGAGGTTCTTAAGCAAATTTTGGTGTACATCGTGAAAAAGAACAAACACAAAGTTCAAAAGGTCTGTCATTTTCTATATCCACAAATGAATGAACATACAAAAGTTATGTACTAAATTTGGTACAAATATGGAGCTATCAATGGAGGTATCACAAGGGCTAAGATGAACATTCAATGTACACGTAACACTCATTGTGTCAGACCTATTTTTTTTTCTATGCCACTAAACCCACTTGATATCTATGTGGGGCAATCAACTAAGGGGCTTAAAAATCAAGACTCGAATTGATAAAGCTCACAAGTTTGTAGAAAATGTTAGACGGATACACTTTTGAATCTACAAGAAATTAAACTAGTCTCAACTCAATATAAAAGATTATGTGAAAAGAATATACCACGAATTTCATGTTGGTTTGGATCTACTTGGGCAAAGAGAGATAGCAAGTGCATTTACAAAAGTTGAAATGTCTACAATACGATCTAACTCAAATTAGAGTGGGTGGGGAAGAATGTTTTTTGTTTGCAATTGCCCAAGTATATTAAGATATTATTAATGATCAAAGTCAACCAAATGTACTTGTTCATGCCTTCTGTGTTGGATGAAGAGCAAGAGTATGTTGTACTTTGTTAGATAATTTTGCATGTAAAGAGAGATTAGTTAAGATGTCATTCTAAGTAAAATGGATAGGTGGACCAAGTAAGGAGAATTGAAAACATTGTTATTAAAATGGCTATTGCAAATGTTGAAAAACACATTGCAAATGTCTAGTAAATTGTTGCAAGTGCACTCTAGCATGTTACAAGTCGTATGTTTGCCCCCTAAATGGCATGGTCTCTTGTGGAGTTGTTCCTGACTTTGTACAAGTTGTTAGTGCAGCATTCTTCTATTTGAATCATTGAAGACAATTCTTATTGCTTTCAACAATGTTACAAATGTCAAAAAAAGGATGGAGAACAAGTGAGTGGTAAATAATTTTGTAGACATCCTAGTAGCAATTCCAAACGTCATCAAGGTGCATAAGTACCTAATCATCCATGTCTATATTTGTTGTAATAGCGACAAGAAGAGGTCATTAAGGCAGAAGATTATGAAAAGGGATAATTTGACCTCTTCGAAAAGTAGTTTGAGTTTGTTTTAACACATTTGTTGTTTTCATATTGGGGGGGATTAGGGCAACAACTATTTTGTTGTTTTCACAAGTTGTTATTTACCTGGGAATCACATTGGCTTACTTTCCTTGATGGGCAGCCTTCTTTTCTATGTCCCCATATGTTATGATTGATACAAAAGGTCATTTTCTTTATTGTGCAAGAGTTGGATAGGTGCATGGACAATTTCATATGGATAACCACTGCAATCAAGGCAACTTTACATCTCCCAATGCTGGGCAAGAAGCATATTAGGTGACCAAGAAGTCGTTGGTGAGGTCCAAATGGCTCAACACACACTCTTTTCGCCATGTCAACTCTCTCCACAAGCAGTGTTGCATTTGCAAAGAGGGTGTTTTCAGAACCAAGTGACAGGTAGCAGTGATGCTTTGGAAGCAATAATGGAGCTGGGGTCCTCTTATTGCTACAACTGATTTTGTTTTTGTGTTTGCTACACATTCGTTTGCAGGATCTTTTGAAGGTGGCATTTGTCTCGTCTTAAGGGAATGTAATTTTTTCCTTTGGCTTATGGGTATCTTAGCTTTGTCATGTGGTTCCATGAATTTCACTTAGGTTGTAGTAAGCCATTTTTCACCACTTCGTCTCCAATAACTGGTATTCTTTGTATGTAAAATGTTTATGCTATGGTTGAAGGCCATAATAGAAACAATAGAACCCTAAATTCACCTATAAAATAATAGGGAGCGAATAAAATGCCTCTTTTTTAAAATCCCCTGTAGGAATTATAAATATCATTATATCCATAAAAATATCATGAATTATTTAGTTCATTTCCTAAAACAAATTTCAACATAGCAGTGTAAGTTATTTCCTATTCACATATAAATTTTCAGCAAGTCAAATTAATCAATTATGTCAGAGAATAATTCTGCCAGCCAAAAAATTTAGAAGAAAACAAAAAATCAATTCCAATCTTCTTCATTCTTCATAAAATAGCAAGGATAACCTCAAATTTCTTTGAATTATTACATCAATTGCTAAAACAAGGCTTTGTGGCAGCAACTTGTATACCAGAGTAGGCCAAGCAAAAGGTTGTACTACCAAAAAAAATGTGAGCTTGACAAAGGCAACGAGTAAGCCACTATGAGCCCAAGATATGTTCCTGCAATGATCTACATATAGAACCAACGCCCAAACCACACTATGTACACCACCTAATCAAGTATTCTTCTATCACCCTGAAATTTAAAATAAAGGCAACTAAGGGGATTCTCCTCCCTGCTACTGAAAAGTTCTAAATGTAGATAAGTTTTCCCTATTCTACCATTGCTAGAATTCTGCTCGTACATTTCCTACAAACTAATTTTCCCTATATTTTCCCTATAATAATATATAATTTGTAAATATGTATCAATAAATTATCCTACCAGATATAAATCCCCCTTAAATAAATTTGAAAGTGTGACCCACTCAGTACCAAATAATTATATGTATCAACCGAAATAATTAATTTAATATTATCAAAAACTCTTTCTGATCTATATTGGCAGCGACAGAGACAAACAAAAAGAAAACCAAGTGCATGCTCAACAAATTTCAATGCTTCATATTTACACACTTAGGCTTTAAAATAGATCTTACTCTATGAGAACAATGTTACCAAGGAAACTTTCTGAAAGCCGCCATTGGTCTAGATTTCCCGAGTGACTCAAATATAGATACCAAACAGAAATTTAGCAACCATCTTTAATCACTCAAAAATCCTTTGTAAGTAGTTATACAATTCCTGCAATCCATTCTCATTTCATTTTACATTCTATCAAGGCAAAAACGATTGAAAATAAGTTCTCATATCTGGACAAACCCATATCAAAACTTCAAACCATTTCCAAAATCTTAAGTCCTGCAATGTGACGATTTAGAGATGCAGAGTTGAACTGGGTCAGAGCAAAATGTCATTGATGCCACAGCTTATACAATTGCTCGTTCACATATTCAATCAACTTCTACATTAGTACCTGTAAGGTCAAAGAATAACCTATCAAACACACCAGTACCAGCATAAAATGAATAAATCCCTTTGAAATTGAACCAAAACTGTGAAGAATATTTGCTCAGACAAGAACAGCTTATAAAGAATGCTTACAGCAAGTCACACTAAATGACTGAGATGCAGTTTTTATATGATGCAATTACTTTCAACAGAAACATCTTTCTTCATACGCATGAAAATAGTTTATGAAATTTGAAAAGACAGTTCACATCCAGTAACTTGAGAACTTTGCAGTTAGATTACTTGCATGTTTCATTATTGCAGCTACATCAATAAGATACTTAAACCCCTAAATGCCCTTCAAAAAGACAACCGTCACAAATAGACAAATGGTGTAAGCATCACCATATCAATAGATGTTCAGATGCATTGTGCCCAACAAGCACTGATTGAGCAACTTGGTTTCACACTTCATGAATAATAGCAAATTGCCAATGCATATCCTCGCACAACTATTGCAACAACACAGAAAGAAACCAATATTGCTTAAAATCATGGAAGATCTGGCATATCTTTCCTAATCAAAAAAATGGATGCCCAGGAAATCTTAACATTTAATGATTGATTGTGTGTTGACTTTCACTTCGAACTGTGTTCCTCCTCATGGATTTGCTGGGGCTAACACCCTGGGGTCTGGAACTTCCTGCAGCAGCATCGGTGATTCCCTTGGCTGTTTTCTGGCATCTGTTGGCTTGGATGGGGCTGCTTGAGTGAGATCTTATGCAGGGATAACCAGATTGGGGGCCACCTCTGATGCCCACCATCATCTGTGCGGAAAGGCTCGCCCACTTCACTGTTCTTAAGTTCTCATGACCATGGTTTATAGAAAAGTGGTTGAAAACGAAAGTTTTTACACTCATCATAGTCTCATTTGTAGATTTAACAGTTTGTGGCCTTCCCTCCCAGACTTGCATAAGCGGGTTTTGGAATCTTGAAGGCCTATCACCAAGAACGCTATTGAGCTTTTTCCTTGTGCTAGGAATTTCTTCATCACAAGCTTTCCTTATCCATAGGACATGGAGGTGGTATTGAATGGTAGATTGTGCTTGTGGGGTGCGCACTCCCTCTCTCTCGACCATGGTTTCCCTCTTTCAACCCTTTGGCTGAATTCTCAGTGTTGTGCTTGTATGGGTATTCTAGGAAGATTCTTGCTTTGATGATATTGGCAATGGTATTGATCATTTTTCAAAGGTGGATTCTTCCACATCTAACTTTGCTCACTGCACCTTTGCCTGTATTTTGGCGGACATTGACATCTCCAAACCTCTTCAAGGAGAGGTCGTCTGGATAGTTGAGGATAGGAAATGGGCTTGATCACTTGATTATGAATGCCTATCATTCCATTGTAGATGATACTTTGCTGCTAGACATCTTGTTTCTAATTGTCCACATCCTTGTTGTAGGACTGCAAGCTATGCTACTTGGTAGCACAATGCACTCCCCAATCATTTAACTGTGGATGCCCCTGTTGTCCCTACCCCTCAAGTGGACAAGGTTCCTGCCTCCCTGCTAGTGGATCATATTATAGTTAAGAATGCTTCTCCTATGACAGATTCCCCTAGGTGTGTTGTGGCCATACCCCTGAAAGGACTTCTTCAGAACCAGTGCAAGCTTCTTGTGCCATCTGGCCTCATCACCCAGTCAGTAGGATGTGAGGAAAATCTAATCCAACAATGAGGTGCCCTCTAAACACTCAAAATCTCCCTAAGGAGGATAGGGATCCTAAAGCCACAAATCATCGTCATCCAAAAAATAAAGCTCTAGCATCAAGAAACAAGCATACATCAGCAACATTTTTGTGCTCAGACTCCCACAAACCCTCAGAATTCTGCATCAAAACCTTTTCATGGTTTCTCCAAACAAAATCTTTATCAAATTCTCCATTCGTGGGGTGCCTTTTCTGAAGTTGAATTGTACCATTAGCTAGACTTCCTCAACAAGGAGCACAACACAATTTCAAGACCAATCTTATTGCACCAAAAGCAACGACAAGGTAGACCCACAAAATCCACATGACTGATAGGCTTCGAAATATCCAAAATCAAATATACACAAGACCCAACATAACTGCTCTAAAGCTTATTCTTCTCAAGATCAGTCATGACAAACTACCAAACCTTACAGACCAACAATTTAATCATTTTCTCATTTTCCAAGACCATTGGGAGCATACAGTTGAATCCAAATGGGAAGCCTAGTGATAGATTCAAACTCAAGATCAAAGAAGGGTTTCAAGGGTACATGAAAAAACCAACATTGCCACAAAAACAAGGTCTGTTCTTCCAAAAATAATCACAGCGGGACTTTGAGTGGAACTAAACATGAAAGAAACTTTTAAATAGAAGAGACAAAGAAAGATTTCCAAAATTGCTCCATATTTACCCCATCCAACAAATAATAACAGCTTCTATCAGCCTTCTACCTAGAAATATGCACATGAGAGATCTACGACCCATCTCCCTAGAAATTTTAATCTATCCTTTCATCTAGAAGGAGCAAGTTCCGCAAGTTTGAAATGTCCCTAAGGTGAGAGACATAGTCTCAAACCAAACGGCATCCATCAAAAGATAAGGACCACCTAGTATCATCTTAGGAGCTCTACAAACTAATGGGTGCCCTCCTTCCAACTCTACTGATCCACCAACACAGTTGTCATTCTTCTACACAATCCGTTGAGTCTCATGCTTGGATAGTGGTATTTCCACCAAAACAAAATAATGTAATGTCCCTGAAATTTGCAAAAAAATTAATCAGCCTCCCTTGGCCAACACCTCTCATACATCTCCCGTAGAATCCCAAAAGAAACAAAAAGATCAAATATTTTGCTCCGCCACACTAGGAGAAAAAGTTACTAGCAGACAAAAGTCACTAGAAGACATGTATACTAAAAGACAAAAGGATAAGAAAATGTATTAAGTATCATGCCCCAGCCATAAGTAATTATCAATAGGCAGCAATGACATTATCATAGGCTGTGATCAGTATTATTAAAGTCAGCAATAAAAGAAAGATTAAAGATTTAAAGGAAGTAAATATATTAGTTAAGGAAACAGTTGAAAAGGAGTAAGTAATAAAGAAGCAATTTCCTAGAACAAGATATGATTAAAATATAATTAAGTTTTTAGCCAGTCATTAGGAGGAAGATTTGTGACTCTTTCAAAGGGGTAAAAATATTGAAGAGTCACGACTTCTCCCTCATATTGGAGGATATAATAGGAAGGAGAATTCATTTGAAATGATCATCAGGGGATGGGAATAAAATAAAAACTCTGATCTGGAATAAGGAGGTCTAAGCAGAGTTCTTATACATAAATCTGCATTCCACAAGGATCATAATCATTCATCAGATCAGACTAGAAATATATATTGAACAAGGACAGATCTAATCTAAGTAAAATACAATTCAGGCCATACAGCCATTGATCTGAAGTAATTGGCATGGAAAACTAAGTGTTATGCATCAATACTTCAATATATATTCATAGGCCTTGTTTCTAATAAGAGCAATACTTGAATTATACATATATATATATAGAAAAAAAAAATTCAAGTGCTAGTTGGAGGGAATAAGCTTGGGAGATGTGGTTTACCGGCTCCCCCAAACTAAGTAGACCACCCCAAGGGATGGAACTGGTCATAGTTGGGTGTTCCTGGCCCTTGTGTGCCAAGAGGCAAGTGGATTACCCCAAGGGATGGAACTGGTCATAGTTGGTTCCTGCCGCTTGTGGGACAAGAGGCAAGTTGCCATGATTGGATGTTGCGTGCCCTCGGGCTTAGTTGGGTTGGGCAGTTTACTGGCACCCTTTCAAATTTTCCTACCACACAAAGTTATGATTGGTCATAGGATCATTAGCTACTTTTAATGTTTATCATAATCTACTTATGCACTAACTTGTGTACTTGTCCATTATTTCTTAATTTATTAATGATTAATTGAGTTGACTTTAGCATGTTATTGTTAGAATTGTTGTTTTTGGAATCCCAATTTGGGGACATTACAATGAAATGAATGGCCAAGATTCATTTAGAATCAAGGGCCAAGATAATGCTAACACAGCCTAATTAGGTTTTCTAGCAAAAAATGGAATCTTATCCGTATCACAAAACTCAAGGAATTAAGCCCAGTGAGATGTCGCCTATTCATCAAGCAAGCTGTCTTCTAGAAGATTCCTTCCTCCAACCCTCTCTTTGGCTGCATATTCAACGAATTTAGACATGACTGAATTGAGCTCCTCCATTGTGACACTTGGCAAACCATCTTGCTGCAATTCGATCAAATCCAAGGCATCTAAGCAAGCATCGAAGATGTTCTCCCAATCCGATGTATGCTTTTGCAAGTTGCTAATGAAGATCATAAGGGAAACCAAATTGTCTAGTTGATTCTTCTTGATAGACTCTAGCCCATGAAAGTAAACAAACTTCATTTTCTCTTTCAATCCTTCCAAATTCAAGCTGCTATAAATGTGGACATCTTGTCCCAATAACTCCTCAATTGAAGGATCTTTGATTGTATCGCTAAGATTGATCCTTCCATTTCCATGCACTCCTCTCTCACATGATCAAACACTAACTTCTTCATTGCCAAAGAACAATACCACCCATGGAAATTGTATACATTTCCTTCTTGAATTACTCCTTGCATCAATGTTGATGTAGGAATCCGCTTCAACAACTCGAGGCGAGGAATAGTCTTTTCTTGGACTGGTTGAAACTCCTCCCATACTACCTCCAAGCATTGCATCCTACTCATGAGCAGCGTTGTTCTATCATAGTCATGGGCAAATTGGACTAGGAAGTCCTCTACTTGTTTCGAAATATCTTATATCCATTTTCCAACCTCCTGGTACATACTTATAATTGCCTCGTGATCATTGCGTGACCCTTGAGCAATAGCGATGGGTGGAACAAATGTAGGATCCTCACGCCTTGGGGGATTCAACAACCCCTCAATGTATTTCTTGAGTTTCTTATTCTCTATTTCTAACATTTACTTCTTTTCTTCAACTCTATGTGCCTCAATCTCCTTGGCGGAATCATTTAGTTGTTGAAACTCTTGTTGCTTCATGGATGGTCCAAGATCAATTGTCGTAACCTGATAGTCCATGGGAATGGTTTCATCCAGAGTTACCCGGGGACGCATCCCCGATCTGAAATCCCCCGTCCCCGTCCCGGGGACGTTTCGGGGACTTGGGGACGGCCAAGGGACGTTTCCCCCCGTCCCCAAATTGCCCTGTTTTTTTAGGGGACGTCCCCGAAACAGGGGGACGCCTACCCTAGCTCTAGGGGACGTCCGTACGTCCCGGGGACGGCTCGGGACGGATTGCCGTCCCCAATCCGTCCCGAGGACGGCCAGACGTCCCCCATCCTATGGCCCTTAAAAAATATTAAAAAAATTTAAAAAGTTGCATTTTTAATTTTTTATTTAAATTTTCTAATAGAGGCCCCTTATTAATTCAAATAGTTAGTAAAAATAAAAATAATTAAAAGATAACATTAATCAAATTTTAAATTTATTAATTTAATTCATAATTTTGACAATGAAACTATATGGCAGCAGTGTAGCCTTTGGGCATTTTGACACAGAGATTAGAAAATCTCCAAACTCAGCGAGTCAACAGAAAAATAACACCCAACGCCTTTATTAAAGAATAAGTTTTTTTGGCCTCGCGGGGCGCTGCCCCTCGACCCTGCCCTGTATCGCGACAGGGAGCACGCAAGGGGCGCTGCCCCTTGACCCCACCTTGGGGGCGCTGCCCCCAAACCCCCGTTGAAAAATATGGGGGGAAATTGCATCGATAGAAGTAGGGAAAATTTAACCTCCGAGTCTATTGATATGCATATTGACAATGTGAATGAATTGAAATTCTGATTTATGAATGCATAATTGCATATTGTCTATTGAATATTAACAATGTTGTATGTTCAGAATTTACGTTCTAAAATGTTTTCAACTTTTCATAGTATCATACACATGCTATATCCATGTTTTATTGTTTTCATATGAATATAATGTATGTATGCATGCTTTAGCCATGTTTTCATATGAACATTTAGAATTTTGAAATTTTCCTATATATTTTAAATTTTTCCTATATTTTATATAGCTGTCCCCTTTGCCGTCCCTCGCCGTCCCCAAATTTGGCAAAAAAATTTGCCGTCCCGGAAACGCGTCCCACTGTCTCCGTCCTGGAAACTCGGGGTAACTTTGGTTTCATCACTAAGCTTCTCAACTGTTGGGGAAGCCACTTGCAAAATGCGAGATCCTAAATCATCTCTATTAATTTTAAAGAACTTCTTTGCCTTCCTCTTTTCTTTAGCCTTACCAATCCGGGCTAAGAAGCCATCTATATCTTCAATGGGCTGCATTTCTCCAACTTTCTTCTTTTGCATGTTGTTCATCAACCAATCAGGAATTGTAGAAAATTCCATTCCATCCTCGAGCTGATCATCATCATCAACTCCTCTTAAGGTGGAAATTATCTCTTCATCTACTCCCCTCTTACTGAGGTCTTCCGCATCATCTCCTAAATGGACCTCAAGTTGAATGGTTGGAGATCTTGGTTGTTGTTCTTCACCTTCATGTGGTACTGATTGAACTGATGCGTACTCATCTTGATCATTATCTAGTAGGATCTCCGTGTCAAAACCTTGTTCGGATTCATTGTCTTTTTCTGGTATATCATTCTCTTTAATGGATGAGGAACTCATGGTAGGCTAAGGAGTGTCGGATTTGTGCTTCTTGTGTCTAGATTCTTGACCGGCAATCTCCTTACCCTTTGCTTGCGTTCCTCCAGCTATACCCTTTCTTCTCTTAGGAGCTTGATCCTCTTCTTCATTGTTTGTTCTCATATCACTTATAGTTCTCTCATCATCATATTAATAGAAGACTCTTCGCTTGTTGATTTGTTTGTCTACCCATTCTCTACAGCAATCATTCACTTCCCTCATCAAAATGTTTAAATCCACTACTTCAAGCTGCAACCAATCAAGTGATGGAACCGGCTTGTCTTTCTCCTTACTATACGGAGGATGAATATGATTCCCATCATCCTTTACTTGATCAAGAATTGAGAAGACGTTGAACTTCCTCATGAAGTCCACTAACATTCGAGACCACATATTTCTCCTAACTCCGAAATCATCTGTAAGATTTGCCCAGTAGTCCTTGATGTCAACCTTGTCCGTAAACTTCTCTCCTTTAGCTGTTAAAATCCTCTGAAATGTGTCAAAACGGATCCTCGCCTTGTATATTCCAAGATGGAAAAATTCTAACTCTTCATTAACTATATCTGTTGTTGCCGCGATGGGGCATATATCCATCATTTTCCCAAGCGTGATAGAAAAAGTAATGCCTTGCCTATGATTCTCTTTTTGTATGCAATCAAACTCTGATAACTACCTCACTACCTCAAGCAACACCATTTTGTTTGTTGGATATCTAGGAAGCTTGTAAACTTCGAAGGTGAATCCTTGGATCCTTAGGTATGTGAAGGTAGGGAATTAAATAAACCATGATCCATGTTTTTTCTACTAATGACATTGCCTCCTTGGACAACCTCTTATGTACTTCACCCCGTTGCAACCGTGCGAAGTACATGGTGAATGTATCATTCACCATTCTATATTGTTCTTTCTCATGTAGGTGGAGTTGCGGATAACATTCATACACCTTATGTTGTCCTTGCTTGTTCCCTACTTCACGTTTGCATATTAGTCCTTTGTATTTGATGTGTCTTGCGAGCATGTAGACTAAGTAAGAAGTCATGTACAACGACTTTGTTCTCTCCAAATTCCTCAACTGCATATCCAAGTTATCATTCATGATCTTTGCCCAATTTGTCATCATTGTTCCGAATGATATCTCCTCAATGAAATAGTACATCCATGTTTCAAACTAAGCTCCTTGAGGTGCTCTCATAATCTTGTTGAGTAGAAATATCATGTCACTATACTCTTCTTTGAAATCTGAACTTAGGAATCTCTTCAACAACATAGAATGGTGACACCTTGTTTCAAGAACCCACTCATTGTTGATGAGCATCATACATGTATTTGTTCCTTTTCTCAAACATAGCTTGGGCATCCTCCTTAGTTCTTGTTTGCATGCCCTAGTAATTGGTTATCCCAAATGCTTTTCTTACTGGATCTTCGGTGAGGTATGCAAGCACCAACCCCTTAGGTGTTCTAATTATTCTTGACTGTGAGTCGTAGTGCCTAGCACACTCAACCATGAGCTCATTGCATTGTATTGATGGTGGGAATCCAGCTGCGTGGTACATTCCACTCTTCATTATGTTGACTGCTAAGGGAGAGGGTAGCTGGTTCTTTGTTCCGTACATCCTTCGTTTTATCCTCTTTCTATCCAAGTACTCCATGTTGGTGTCTCCAACCTTCTTCCATTTGGAAGATATCGGAGATTCTGAATAGTGTCCCTCTAGTACTTTCCTCAACTGAGTCTTCCTTGCAGCTATCCCCACTTTTGACATAGTAAAGAAGTCAACAAACTTGAACAAATAATTTTCCAAAATTAACATAGGTTCTGATTTTAATTGACAAACTTATTAGCTTTCTAAAATCAGAAATTTGAAACTATGCAATGCTGATTCCGGAAAATACAAAGGATTTGATCTAAATCTGGAAATTTTGCCTTAAGGAAACCTAATTTTCAGACTTATGAAAAGTCTGATATAACTTATAAGTCTGAAAATATCCTTCAACTCAGAAACGTGAATGATGTTGCAATCAAAATCTGTCTTCTAAGTCTGATTTCTGAGTGTAAAGGTCTGAAAATGTCTGAAAATCATCCCCTATCAGCTGAATGTTCTTCCTTTCCTTGTGCAATTCTTGTAGCTGATGCAATCTGCATTCATATTGGCTGGAAATGATACATTTTTCCCCTTGAGATGATGGCTGGTAATGGCATCCTCAGCTAACAATGGCGTCTTCAATGATGCTGTGAAACGTCATTAATGGTGGCGCCAATGATGCCTTAGGCAAATATCACACCTCTTCTCCTCTTGCTGACATAGGCGATTCTAATCCTCTTCTCTTCCAGCTCACTTGACCTTGAATCAGTGACTTAATGATTATTTTATTGCTTGCTGGTGTTGTTTTATTCAGCATTTCACCTTTTGTTTTCACCACACAGCGAATGTGGGACAAATAAAATGTTAAATCAGCCACGTGAGGAAAAACGATATGCATAGGGACAATAAAATTCAGCCACATTTCCCTTTATTTTGTCCACCAAATGAAATGGTGGAGAATCGATCTCCATCTAGACTGATTCGTCCTTAAAATCCTCACTTAATTTTGATCTTATACCCCTTGGTAAAAAATCGATGCCCATTGAGACACTTAATTTTGGTCAAATTCTTATAATTCAGCACCAAGTGGAAAATCAACCTCCATCAGGACACAATATTCATGTTATTTTTGCATCATTTGATCCTTTACTCTCCAAGTGGAAAATCGATCCTCGACAAGACTCATGATTTTTGCTTGATTTACTTTATTTTGATTGCTTTTCCTTCAAGTGGAAAATCGTGCATCATCGAGACTTTCACTTTCCTTGTGTATTTTCACCTTGCAAGCCCAATGGAAAAATGACCTCCATCGGAACTCTTGATTTCCTTTGTTTTTGTCCCGAGTAGAAATTATTTCTTTAGTAATCAAGACTTTCCATAATAATACCTTCATTTGCTTGTCTTGGAGTGGAAATTCGACCTCCATCAAGACTTTACTTGTCCTTATAGGTAATTTGATGCTCAGAATGGGGTGGTAAAACGTCCTGCATTGGGACTTTACTGATTTTCACTTAACTGCTCAATGGAAAAACGTTTTCCATCGGGACTTAGTTGATTTTCATGCTTTTTAAGTCCAATTATATCAATTTATGTAGTGGAAATTCTATTCTCATCAAGATTTTGTGAATTTTCTCAAGATTTCAAGGGTGTAGAATCAAAATCCATCGGGACTGTGCATTTTTAGGTTCATTTCACCTTTTAGGAGTGGAAAAATGACTCCCATAGGGACTTTTAACATTTTCACACAAAACTCGCGTCAATTAGCAACATTTTCATCATTTTACACTCAAATTCTAAGGCAAAATTGAAACTCAAAACTCCGCAAGATAGATTAACATGCTAAGGCAACCTGACACTTAGGATCATTTAAACATTTTTAACATCCGTTTCAGCATTTTGATCCTATTGACTTCAAAACTCAAAGATTTATCATTATTTGCATCATGGGGACTTCAAAACACGACCATATCTAAGAACGAGGCTCGGACATTTGAAGCTCAAAATTGTCACTCGACTCCCAAAACCCTAAACAAACAAAAGCAAAAAGAAGGAAAGAGGGGGTCCCCATTTGCAATGGGGCGATGTGTGAAAAGGTCACAACACTACCCCCAAATCCTTGCTCTAATTTTACAAAAACAAAAAATCAAATTATTTTTGGGCCATGTTGGATGGAATAGCAACGTTTTTTATTCTTTCAACTTTTTCCCAATTAAATTCATGATAATTAATCACAATTTTACTTCACTTTGCTAAGTTAAACCTTATGGCTTATCCTAAGTAGCTCCTAATGTTGTACCCATATTTATAGACTTGTCTAAGATATAAGTGCATGAATCCACATAGAGCTAGTAATGTTAAGCTAAGGGATACAAGTTCCTTTCTACCATAGTTCATAACTCCATATTGTAATTTTTGTTGTGATCCCATAGATATCATAATCCTTGAGTTTTGCACACCTAAACATTTGACAATATTTGTATACTTGAAAAAGTTGTTTCCTTCAATTAAAATCCACTTATATACTCTTTTGATCAATGTATACTTGTGTATATGATCAAAGTAACTTCTATTTGAGTAGTTTATTGTATCTTTGAAGTTTATTTATTGAAGGGTGCATGTCAATAATTTATATCCTTAAAATCTCTATATTTCATGGCTTTTTCAATTTGCTAAGTCTTGGCCAAGTTTGAGCCAAGTTTGAGTCTTGTTAGTATAATTTGAATGCTTAGAAGCTTAGGATAAGTTTGGTGTTGTAAAATAAGCATAAACAATACTTGCCAGATTAAAAGAATAGGTGAGATAAAGAAAAAAAAGATTGATGCATAATCTAATTTTCTTTAGCCAAAGAATACGTACGAGTATGAATAGAACAATTTCAACATCAAAATAATGTCTGTTCCTATAATCATTCTCTGCTCCTTATTCCCTTTTATGGTCAACTTCACTCTTCAATCACTCTCACTCAACAATCTTCTGCACTATCCTTGTCTTCAATTGCCAACATGTCTCCTTACAGTGCCCAAGTTGTGTCCTTCCATGCACCAAAGGGCCACAATTGTTCAAGAAATAAATGACACTTTCCAATTACTTACTTTATCAAATTTTCTCAAGTGAAACTGCTACTTTATGCCTTCACCTCGAAAATTATGAAACCATCCCCACATTAACTAACAGTTACTTCTTTGTCATTTTAACAGCTACATGAACTAATTGTTACACCATTGTCACTTGTCAAAATCGGTGGTTGTGAAACCACCAATTACATTAACTAGTATTTTTGTCACCATACAAAAAGTTCTACAATTAGAGCCCAATTGCTAAGTATTTCCAACTACTTGATAAAGAGGTCTTGTTTTACAGATCCTTGTGAATCAATGCCTCGACCTCAACCTAAGTCACAAGGTTCGAATTCAAGTTCGAGTTCGACAACAATAAAATTTGGATGAAATTCAACAAGGGTAAAAAAGTCAAAAAAAGAAATCGGCATTAAATTTGCCTTATATAAATTTATTTTTTTTAAATATAAATAATACATTCACAAGACTATCAAAATAATTTAAGATTGATAAATAGATTTAGATTTGTTCATACTAAAACATCTAAAATTAGTGTAAAATTAAATATTAATTTAATATCACATATATAGTATATTATATATTTAATAAACAAATTCACCATTAAAGATAAATTAATAATTCATAAAATAAATAATATTAAATTTTAAATATATAATATTATGTTTATTGATTACATATATTAAAATTTTGATACAATATATAATATTATATTAATAAATCAGAAATATTTAACTTCTAATATAATTATATTAAATTTTGAAATATTAAAATGTAATTTTAATAAATTCATTAACTAATAATAATAAAACTATTGCTTAATGTATAGTCTGAAACTATGTCAAGAGTACAACTTTTGAATCAATTGCTCGACGGGCGTTGAAGAATCCCTAGGAAAGTCTGCTACAGAATGTCTGAATGCAATTTGACGCAAAGCAAACACATAATTTCAGGAAAGATTATTGCAAACTCAGGCAGAACACTAAAAAGGTGAAAAAATCTTCTCAAACTCTTAAAAAGAAGGTAAAACACCTGCAGAAAACATTTTCCTGGAATATATTTTATTAAGAATGCTATGCTATTTAATCCGTACAAATTCAAAGCAAATTTTAATGATTTTTTAACAGTTTTTTTAAATTTGCCGAATTTCAAATTTCATGAGTGAAATTTGGCGAATCCTGTGACTAAGACCTCAACCATAGAAACTAAATGTGTTTTCTGTAATGGGGTACATCACAAAACAATGTCACATTTCATATGCCATACAACCCTTCATGGATGTCTTAGTGTGAGACACAAAATTGACGAATGCTTGTAATGTTCTTCTTGGACATGATTTCATGTAAAAAAAGTTTTACATGTCACAAGAACAAAGCAACATCATTAATGGAAAGTAAGCAAAACAAGATGCACTGCATTATCAAAACTCAACAAGGCAGCCTTAAAATTTCATAAGAGATGGGGCCAACATCAAAAACCTTGGTTTATATTGATCTTGAAATAAAGAAAATAACCAAGCCAGGATGAATTTCCCCTTAGGTTGTCCTAGATCCTAAGGTGAGGATTGATCTTGTCCAAAAGATGAGATTTATCTATTTTCCATTGGGATTAAACCCTAATGAGGATGCTAATCACCTTTTAATTTCTTGTTTAGCATATTAAGGTCTTAAACCACTGGATGGGAGGCACCTCCCTAGGACATAAATTATGACCCTTGGTCACTTTATAAGACCATTTAAAAGTGACTTTACAAAGTAATTCTATGTGTAAACTTTTACCCCCTTGGACCCTTGGCACTAGAAACTTCACCCTTATTTGACTCTAGGTGAATACTACCACTGAGGTGATTGTCTAAAACCACCTTTCTACCCATAAGTTCCATGTTGCAAATAGAGATGTGTGAAACCTACACCCCTTACATCAAATACCTCATTTCGACTTCCACCCCAGCCAATACATTATCTTGCCTACGTTTTGGTGGTGTTTTTGCATGTACATGTGTGTGTCATTGTTGACCACTCATCTTCACATTCAAGGTTTCCTAGAAATATATCAAAGCAATACTTGTATCATTTTTGTGCAATTTAGTGTCATCAAAAGTCAATATAGCCAATGCTTAACTTGCAGACATAATAAAAAAGTTACTTATGAAATGACAAATATCATAATTGCAAATCAAAAGAAACAATTATAACTAGGTACAACTCGACATACACGCTAGTTGGTATTCATTTCACAAGTGGAGATCAGTGATGGACTTGTAAAACTGAAATATTTTTTACTAATATGTATTCAAAGGCTACTTCTCCCAAAAATACTCATAGATTAAAATTTTATTAAGCAGCATTTTACAGGGTAAGAAGCACACGTTTTGAACAGTTCTACATGGCTAGTCTTGAGTCCAGTGTTCCCATTGAGCTTCCATCTCCTGTCAATGTTCGATTTCGATCCTGAACTTGAAGAGCCACGTTAGTAAATATAAATACAGCTTGACCTTGTTTTAGAAATTTTAATCAACTATCCATATGAAATTACAATGAACAGTCAAAAAGAATGCATAAGTATACCTCCATGCCCCATTTAATATAATCTGGTGACTCGCAAGCTTTGTATTCATCCACTAAGCTCTGCACTATTTCTCGTGATTCATCAAACTCTGACAGATCATTGTCCTAAACCATGAAATAGCATTTTTATTAGATAACAATGGTATAAAAAAGTTCAATGTAACCAGACCAAAAAAAAAGAAAAGAAAAAAATCAAATAAGAATAACTTAAGCAAATTATTCATTCCTTAAGCTAGTTACCCATTGGCAAGAACCCAATACTCAGTCAATTCTATATTTTCAAACACTTGTAACACATTTTATTTTCACACTGAAAATAGATAAAACAATCGAATTCACACGATTGACTCAAATATAATATACATCATTATAATCATGGTAGAAGTGCATTCTCCTGTGTCTAAACATCAATGCACCATTCTCACAATTCACTAGCATCATACGTTCAATAAAAATATCAAGTCAGAACTCCATTCACAATGTCTTGGCAAGACATTACTTGGTGCACATGATGTGTAATTGTTCATCAAAAGTCAAATTTGTTAATGCAAGATAGCTTCGGTAAGATAAATGATTGAATGAGAGATAAATGAAGTCTCTCATTCAATCATTTATCCTATCGATAAACTATCAACTTCAAGTTATTTTCATCTGATAATCATTCCTCTTTGTATATTGAATTTACTTAGTCAATCAATATCAACAGCATGGTATATCGGTGATCACTTTCGGGTTAACTATGTAATCCGATTCACATTGGATGTGTTCCCAGAAAATAATAAATAATTATCAAGTGCTTTCGGGTGGCAAAGTATGCACCGCTTGGGATAGATAACATTTAGTTAGTGATCGGTGTCAACTAACATAGACACCGATTCCCATCGGTTATTATATCACGCCAACCCCATCGTGAATACCGATTAACATATACACTATGTTACGTGAACTTCGATTAGTATCGGGCTGGCAATAAATTAAACACCGGTTGATAACATATACCAAAGGGTGTGATCAAGTAGCGTCTTGATCGGTCATGTCCATTAGACATGACCAATCAAGGCACTGCTTGATCCTCACCTCTTGTATATATGTATCATTTGATAGTTGTGAAGAGGATATTGAAATCGAAAAATACTCCTCACACCTGTCAAACAAAGAAGATAGTCAGATTTATAATAAAGATAGAAAATTACATAGATATAGAGAATTCAATTAAGAATACATCTTGCATATTGAATTGTAAATTGAACATCATTTACATGGTATCAAAGCTATAGTTAAATCGACCCTGAGGCTGTTGAATTTTACGTAAAATTCAAATCAAGCATATATTCAACATCACAATTCTCTCAATGGCTAGCGCTATCAGATTTGAAGACAGACTCGAAGGAGGTGATGACTTCTCCGCATGGAAATTCAGAATTCAAATGATTTAAAAGAAAATAAAGTCGAATCATTTGTAAAGACTGAAACTGAAGAACTTGAGACTGAACCTGACAAAGCAATTTGGAGAGAAGGAAATGATAAGGCTATCAAAACCATAGTTGATGGGGTAAGGAACAACATTATGCCCATTATAAGGAAACATGAAACAGCCTTCAACATGTTCAAAGCACTTGAAGATGCTTTTGAGATATCTAAAGCCAGTAGAACCTTGGCCCTAAAAAGAGAAATAAATCACATAGCCATAATAAAAGGAGAATCAGTCAATGCCTACTTCATGTGAACATCTGCCCTAAGGGATGAACTGGCAACCCTTGGATATGAGATCCAAAGCAAAGAATTAACCCTCATTGCTCTAGATGGGTTGCCTAGCATATGGGAAACATTCGTCCAAGGCATCAGTGCAAGGGATAACTTCCCAAAATTCGATAGGCTAAAGGTTGACTGTCTCCAAGAGGAATCAAGGCAAAATAAGAAAGGGATCAAACAGAAGAATATAGATGAAGATCTTCAAGTTTTAAGTACGAACTCAAACAAGAAAGGAGCAATTCAGGAGGAGAAAAGGTCGTCACGGCAAGAACTCCTTCAAGAAGGACCTCTCTCAGATTCAGTGTTACAGATGTGACGAATTTGGGCATTATGTTGCCAAATGTCCAGAAAAAGCTAAACAAGCCACATTTGCCAAAACAGGAAAATCCAGAAGGGAAGAGGACTCCGAGAAGTATGTACTCTATCCAGCACTCACAAATCAAGCATCAAACAAAGTGAACTCCTAGGTGATCGACAGTGGCTCATCCAGACACATCACAGGATTCAAAGAAGTACTAGACTCCATGAAAGAGGAGAATGATGAGGAAGTAACTATCGGAGATGATTCTACACACCCTGTCAAAGGAGTTGGAACCTGCACCATCAATTTTAAGTCGAGTGTATCATTAAAACTTAGAGGAGTGCTATATGTTCCAGGCATCAAGAGGAATCTAGTCTCAATATCAGCACTGGAGGACAATGGATACAAAGTGACCTTCATGGACAACAGATTATTGGCTTGGCCAAAGAACTCATCCATCAAGAAAGCTAAAACAATTGGTCAAAGACAAGGCTACTTGTATGAGCTATGCACAGAGCCCAACTTAGCCCTAATTCATGAAACTACAGATGTTAATGAAGTCTGGCATAGAAGACTAGGCCACCTAAATTTTAGAGCTTTATCATCAATGGGAGACCTTGTCACAGGTCTACCTAAGTTAAAGCAATATCATTCAGGGGCATGCAAAGGATGTGCTCTAGGTAAAAATTCTAAGGGTGCTTTTCAAAATAGTACTAGGAAAACAAGTAAAATTTTAGAGTTAGTTCATTCTGATGTATGTGGACCCATGTTTGTACCTTCATTGGGGGGATTTTTGTATTATGTAATATTTGTTGATGATTACTCTAGGAAAACTTGGATCTACTTTCTGTAATGTAAAGAATCAGAAGAGATCCTTAATAGATTTAAAGAATTCAAATCACTAACAGAGAACTACTCTGGTAACAAAATTAAAACCCTAAGAACAGATAATGGGGGGGAATACACATCAGAATTATTTAAAGAGTTTTGTAAAAATTCAAGGATTAAGAGGGAGTTAACAATACCCTATAACCCTCAACAAAATGGAATAGCTGAGAGGAAAAATAGGACAATCGTTGAAGCTGCCAAAGCTATGATTCTTGATCAGAATCTAAATGTCAATCTTTGGGCAGAAACAACTAGCACTGCTGTATATATTCAAAACAGATGTCCTCACTCTCATCTTGAAGATAAAACCCTTGAGGAAGTCTTTACTAAATCAAAACCCGATATTAGCCACCTTAAGATATTTGCATGCGCTGTCTATATTCATGTACCTAGGGAGAAAAGATTAAAATTAGAGCCTTCTAGAAAAAGGGGAATCCTTGTAGGATATAGTGAAACCTCCAAGGCCTACAGGATATATATACCTAGTCAAAAAAATATTGAACTAAGTAGGGATGTGATCTTTGAAGAAGACTTAGCCTTCAAAAGAGCCCAAAGCTCTCTAGACCCTGAAGTCTATATCCCCACCCCTAGCTTAGATAGAGATCCTACTCCTGAGCTTCAAAGGGAGAATCCTGAGGAAACTATAAGTGAAACCCAAAGTCCACCTAGAGAAAACCTCAAGAAAAGACCACTATGGGCCACCAAGACTATAAAAGAAGCTTAGAAGTTTGTTGCTCCTTTAGGAACCTTCAGGGAAAGCAAAAGGCCTAATAAATTCACTAGCTATGTTGCCCTTATGAATGAGCTCTCTAAAGCCGAACCAAACAATGTATCAGATGCACTTAAACATCAAGTATGGAAGGATGCCATGTCTGAAGAGTATCAGTCCATTATGAAAAACGATGTTTGGGAGATTGTTCCTAGGCCAACTAAGAAATATGTGGTTTCATCTAAATGGCTTTTCAAGATCAAACATGCCACAGATGGTAGTATTGAAAAACACAAGACCAGATTTGTAGCTAGAGGGTTCTCACAAAGGGAAGGAATAGATTATAAAGAAACTTTTGCACCTGTTGCCAGGTATACATCAATAAGAGCTGTATTAGCCATTGCAGCAGCAAAGGGGTGGAAGGTACACCAGATGGATGTTAAGACAGTTTTTCTAAATGGTGAGATCTCAAAAGAAGTCTACCTATAGCAACCTGAAGGGTTTGAAATTCATGATGCAGAGTCTCATGTGTGTAGACTCAAGAAAGCTCTCTATGGGCTTAAACAAACTCCCAGGGCCTGGTATGAAAGAATTGACACCTATCTCTCAGGACTAGGCTTCTCCAAAAATGATGCAAATCCTAATCTCTACTACAAAAGAAATAAAGGTGATATGCTAATATTGATTTTATATGTTGATGACTTATTAATCACAGAAAATGATCACCTTATAGATCAATGCAAGAAAGATCTATCCAAAGAATTTGATATGAAGGACTTGGGACTCCTTCATTACTTCTTAGGATTGGAAGTATGGCAGAATTCTGACAACATTATACTAAACCAAGGAAAGTATACCTTGGATATTTTGAAGAGATTCGGAATGCTAAACTGTAGACTCATGACCTCTCCTATGGAAACCAATTTACATAAACTTAAAGAAGCAGCAGCAGAGTCACAACCCACTGATCCTACTCAATACAAACAGATGATTGGGTCCCTGATGTACCTGGTAAATACAAGACCAGATATTTGTTATGCAGTTAATGCTCTAAGTCAATTTATGTGTGAACCGAAGGAGATACACCTGGTTGCAGTAAAACACATTATGAGATACCTACAAGGTACCCTAAACCTTGGTCTCAAATATGAGAAAGTTGATATAGACCTACATGGATTTACAGATTCAGATTGGGCTGGAAGTGTGACTGATAGAAAAAAGCACTTTAGGGTGTTGCTTCAGTCTAGGTTCAGCTATGATATCTTGGATCAGCAGGAAGCAGTCTTCTGTAGCTCAAAGCTCCACCGAGGTAGAATACATTGCAGCTTCTATGGCTGCCCAAGAGGTAGTATGGCTTAGGAAGTTGCTTGTGGGGTTGTTTGGAGAACCTATGAAACCCACTATTATACACTGTGGCAACCAAAACTGCATAAAACTTTCAATAAATCCAGTGTTTCATGACAGATCCAAGCATATTGAGATTTCATACCACTATGTGCGAGATATGGTAGACAGGAATGCGATCCAATTAGAATATGTTTGTACAGGAGATCAAACTGCAGATATTCTAACCAAACCTCTTTTCAGAGTGAAGGTTGATCACTTCAGAAAAGGTTTAGGTATGATAGAAAGGTAATTTGCTTTGTAATCTGTATTTGCATATCTATAAGATGTTTAATGTAAACTTCTTTGTCATGATAGGACATTATTTATTTGGATTTTATCCCCTGGGTTCATATCTAAGAGGTGACAATCTCTCAAGATAATAAACACTTGTATGGAGACATTATAAGGTGACGATCTTATAACGTCCAAACCAGTTATCATGTTGGATCTCTGGTGTATCATGGATGAGCCATGATTGTGATGTGGTAAAGCATTTATATGAAATGTTAGTGCACCTACCACAACTTGGATAAAGATGAGAATTGAATATTTTCTCATATGATTATCCTTAAGTATTGTGTGCTTAGGCAATATTGATATCACGTGTTAAGGTGATATCCTGTCATCACAAAATTGACGTGATAGACACTTTGTACCATGTGTTTAGGTGATACTTCATATCATGTGATTAGGTGATATGATTTCCTAGAAAGTTAGATTGTGTAAAGAATGCTAACTATCATTTGAATTGTGATGCTTGATATACTGCTCTCATTTATCTTACCTAGCTAAGAGGGAGTGTTAATGCAAGATAGCTTCGGTAAGATAAATGATTGAATGAGAGATAAATGAAGTCTCTCATTCAATCATTTATCCTATCGATAAACTATCAACTTCAAGTTATTTTCATCTGATAATCATTCCTCTTTGTATATTGAATTTACTTAGTCAATCAATATCAACAACATGGTATATCGGTGATCACTTTCGGGTTAACTATGTATTCCGATTCACAGCGGATGTGTTCCTAGAAAATAATAAATAATTATCAAGTGCTTTCGGGTGGCAAAGTATTCACCGCTTGGATAGATAACATTTAGTTAGTGATCGGTGTCAACTAACATAGACATCGATTCCCATCGGTTATTATATCACGCCAACCCCATCGTGAATACCGATTAACATATACACTATGTTACATGAACCCCAATTAGTATCGGGCTGGCAATAAATTAAACACCTGTTGATAACATATACCAAAGAGTGTGATCAAGTAGAGTCTTGATTGGTCATGTCCATAAGACATGACCGGTCAAGGCACTGCTTGATCCTCACCTCTTGTATATATGTATCATTTGATAGTTGTGAAGAGGATATTGAAATCGAGAAATACTCCTCACCTGTCAAACAAAGAAGATAGTCAGATTTATAATAAAGATAGAAAATTACATAGATATAGAGAATTCAATTAAGAATACATCTTGCATATTGAATTGTAAATTGAACATCATTTACAAAATTTACACACATAATGGGGATTAGGAAACAAATCTGAAATTATTTATGAGAATTAAAATAGTTGGTAAGATTTTGTAAACAAAACTTGCATCAATATCTACATAAGCCAAGGGAACGCTGATAATCATTATTATGGAATGGATTATACACATTGTTATTTTCATTTAATCTATTTGTTTCTGTTTGAATGGTGTTTTAGTAGAACTGGAATTCCCAAGTCATCATCCAAACCAGTTTTTTGGCACTCACATGCAGAATTCCTTCCTAGCTTGTTTCCACACTATGTATCTGTCTGAAATTTTCCATATAATTGAGCGTATAAGTAAATTCATGTTCAAAGAACACTCTTCATGCTATATGAGACAGGCTTAATCAAGAATATTTGAATTCACACAAGCTCAGCATCAAGAAAAACAAATTACAATATGTGAATACACCAAGGATGAAAAAATCGTGAAAAAATTGCCTAAATCGCAATTTTTCACGAGTCATTCTGGCAAATGATTTAATCGTCATTTAAATCGCAGACGAATCGCCATTCTTAGACACCAAAAATCACAACTAAAATGTAGAATATCGCAGTTTCAAAACACGATGAAAAAACAGAGGTCACAGCCCTAAATAGATTAAAAAAAAGTTGCGCGAAAATAAAAAGAGCAATTTTGGCTAGTCAAAACGCGCGATTGCGGCTTCCCTCCCCCCCCGATGGCTAATGCCCGATGATAATCAACAGCATTCAACCTTGTTCCAGTCTTATTCTATTATGTTGCAGGTATCTGTTGTTAAAACTTAAGTATTCTTTCTTGTTCTTCAAATGACAGAATTGAATACATACTGTATAAACAGTTTCAACTTTCAACCACAAAAATCACAAGTTGATAATTCAAAATATTGAAAGTTATTAATCTTAAAAATAATATATATTAAATATTTAGTAGTACATTGTTTGGTAACCAGTAATAAATCGTATTCCATTCAGTTCCTCCTCAACCTCACTGCAACTGTTGCCATTTTTAAATTTAATAGCTCTGGTTACTAAAGTGAGATTTTTTTTAATAAAAATTTCATGTCAAATTTAAATGGTAATAAAAATCTATCATCAAAAATTTATTAAACTGTTATATATTTGTATTGATTAATAATTAGTAATTAGTAATTACTGTTATAAATTTAATAACAGTAAGATATCTGATATATAACAGTTTTTAGTGTATACATGTGTTTTTTTAGAATATTTTAAGAAATTATATATTTTCAAATGTTTGATAATTTTGCCGATTTATTGCCAATTTTTTCCCAATTCCCGATTTTTTTTTAAATTTCGGCCAAAAGATTTATTTCCGATTAAGATATTTACATCTTTGGAATACACCATATCAATGATATTCAGCTGTCAGTAACATTTGTAAAGTTTATTAAGAGTTGATTGACAAGGTGATCATTCATAGAAATTATATTATTTTATATAAATATGGCTTCGGAAGAACCTTACTGAATTAGTACACAGTCAAAAGACAAAACTAACTTGAAGGTCAAGGCTTTATTATACAAAAGGTGTTCGATGAATTTTCTCTATTTAATTCCTATTTTAATAAAAGATCTATCACGAGTATGATAAAAAGACATAAATTTGAATACCATGCATGTAATACACTTTCTCAAGACTATCCAAGACAGTAACAAGTATACAATTGTAGAAAAAATGTATTCCAACTCTGTATTTCTGAAAGTCAAAGGAACCAAATCGCAGGTTGAATTTACCATCACACAAGAAACATTTGTTACACATAAGTTTTCATTGATCCCCTTTTTAGCACTGATTCAGAGTATACTCACATTGACTTGCTAGGTACATTTGTTGATGTGAACATATAAAGAAAAGTTAAACATTTAGGTACTGCACATTAAAATTTGTAGTTTTCAAATTTTACAATTGCTCTAGTTTAGTATTTCTACTAAATCTCATGCTGAAAAAGAACTCATAATTTTTATTTTTTTTGTGTAGGGTAACTGGGAACATCACTGAGTCCTGGCCAGTACCAAGGATGAAAAAGCCATGTTTGTAGACGTATTATTACACCTGCATTCCTGCTGAGTTGTGGACATCCTTATTGCAATGTTGAGATTTGAAATTGGGTGATTCTCTTTACAAATGCACCACTTTACCATTACACAATCACCCCATCAACCATGATTTCATAATTTAAATACTTATTCTCCCTTCTATCTCTGTTCAAACCACTTCATTCCTAAGAAATATTTACCATTGTTAATATTTTATGTGCAATAGACATTTCAGAAATATGTTCATTAGATAACTAAAAATTGTTTATCAAATAATCAAATAGATCCATCTCAAAAACCTATTTTGGTTTTGTCAAATATAGAATACAAAATTCTTAAATTCCATATCATATACAACTCTGCGGTGAATACTCACAGCAAACATAGGGAACTTCCGATAGTTGTCCAGAAAGGCTTGTTTCTTCCTCAGCTTCTCATATTGGCTTAGACACTTGCTAAAGAGATGCCGAATGCTTGTGTGGCTTGCCAGCATAAGACCACTAACCTGTGTGTTATAAAGAATGCAAGAAGAGTAAAAAGTTATGGAACCTTTTATTTGTGGTCTACTCTTGAAACAGGATTTTTGAAGTTAAGTATTGTTGACACAAGCCATAAAATGCAAGGTTAAGTGTTTGAATGATTCATAGAGGCTATAGAAATCAGTAATTACATAAGATAACAATGATAAGGAGCAACATACCCTATGAGCAGTTTGTACATAAGGAGATTTTCTTGATAAAGCAACCTGAAAAGAATCCTTTTTGTCAATTTCAAAAAAAAGATACAATCATACAACGTCAATAATAAAACTGAATTTCAAGTATCCATCAATACAACACACCTGAATACTTGCTGGGCCCCATTCAATAAAGTTAGCAAGTTTCCTTTCACGTATTCTCTGAAGACTTTTATGTACCTTTACACACAAAATATAGAGTTAGTGAAGAGCAACTTCCAAGTCTGAAATATTGTATCTGCATAGCATTAGTGCCAATCAGCAATATTAATCCAAAACTACTGAACGTTTGTGTTCTGAATATCCACATATCCAAATGGTTCATTAGTAAGAGGAATGTGACTCGAAGAATGAAACATACTGTGGCAGATAATGCAATGAATTCATATCATAGTGCTTCCTACACCTACAAGCAACTTGCTTTCACATTGGTCCCATGCCTCTCATTCAGAAACAATAATTTTCAATATAAATGAAATACCTGTGTGGGATCAACTTCCCCTTGAATTATATTCAGGATAGATATATACTTTGCTTGGCTTGCTTCCTTTGTACGAGCATAAGAAGAAACCATGATGTTTTTGGCCTGAACCATCAGAGAAACTAAGTTATCTGTAAGCTACCAAAAAGTACTTTCCAAAAAGAACAGAAAACCATCACAAGAGGGAAATTTTATTCATGCCTGCAAAAGCCTTCTCATAACATCAAGTACAGTTGTCTTGCGAATAGCATTCGCCTGCAGACCAGAATAAGTTCAGAATAAATGTCAACCAAGCTCTAAAAACCAAGTACTTATATTTAATGAATTGCATCCTATAGAACCAAAAAACAATTAGTTTGCTAAATGCAATTAAAATAAATTACCAGTATGCATTGCTATCAAATACTGTCTAAGAAAGAGAACTAGTTTGAAATAAGAATAACATTATATTTCATCTTCATCCTTGGCAAGAAACAAATGAGGCAATTCGGGCCTTAGACATGTTCTAGAGCCCTGTAATTTCTACCGTACATGACATATTGAAAAATTGATACACAATAAAATCTATATGGTACAGCAAATCAAACTTAATAAATAAAATACTTGCTGAATTAGATAGAGAATGCTAACTCATAACTAATTTACAATTCTATTTCAACTTCATTCCTGGCTTGAAATTGATGTTCTCCAGGGCCTCGCTACCCATAACAGTCATTGACATTTTGGGGACCGTGGAATTAGAATGGGATGCCACACCCTCCCATTTCCTTTATTTCTGTAAATGGATGGGACATCCCCTCTATTTCTGTAACTGGATGGGGCATCCCCTTCTTTGGCAGACAATGGAAACGCCCTGGCATTCCCAGGAAGGCAAGAGAAGCCATCACATCCCTTAATTGCCCTCGACATGTCAGAGTATCTCCCATATAAGAATATAAAATATACATGAATTAGGAATATTGAGATTTTTAGTGCTTTAGGTAAAATATGAGAATAGAACAAACACAAGGAATCAAGGTAAACTAAAGTTAAACTAACAACTAATAGAAATCCAGACAACCCCCAGATGAAAGAATCTTTGGATGGGAAAAAGCATCTGCTTGAGGAAGTTCAACATCTCCAACACCAAAAGTAGTGAAAATCTGGAGGTCAGGGTCTCTGGATGTCAGAAATGAACGAAATAGAAAAGTAATTTAAAAATAGAATATTGACTTCAGAAATACAGTAGAGCAATTATCACTTAGACTTCTAGCTGTTTCTATCTTCAGTATATGCTAAGTGCAAACATGTGATAATAGTATTTCAGACTTGTTAGTTATTATAATGTAGTTTAATCTTCAGATGCACTGTACAAGCTACTGCCTGAGATTTTGTCAATTTTGGAAAATTTTGGCACTCTATCCTTTGCTTGGTGAAATTATTTATTGTAGCATGCTCCAGAGTAGCTTGCCTTAATGAAAAAATTCTGGAAGGTAACATCATTGCCTCTTCATATAATATTTAACAATCAAGAATTATAGATAAAGATTTTATTATTGTTCTTGACAAGCTTACCAGACATGACTATTTCAAGTTTAATTTATTTTTTGGTATTTTAACACATTTTAATAACTGTCCACCAAATTGCCCAAAATCTGGAAACTTTTTTGCCATCCGTAAAACCTTTCCTCTGAAATTCAGAGAAACATTACTTGAAATCAAATGCAGTGTAAGACTTCAGTAAATACAAATAACCCTTTATATTTTTGTGATTGCCTCAGACTCGTAACATTTATTTCCCATTGTCAGCAAATGGGAAAAAATTGCTTCCATAAGCCTTCAATAAATAAGACTTCAAATAATTTAAAGAATCTTCAATAAACATGAATAATATTACTTGAAACATTACATAATATGGAAGTAATGTTTCGGAATTGTTAGTTATTATACTGCATTTTAAACAGAAAATGCAAGAGAGCAATGTTTTAGATTGTTAGGCATACAAATAATATAATTGAAACATTACTTGAAATCAAATGCAGTATAAGACTTTAATAAATACGAAAAAATATTTTCTAGTTTTAAATAGAATAAAGTTAAAATTGTTTTGGCCCCATGGTTTTCACAAATGAAATTTGTAAAATATTAATACAGATGTAATTTATGTTCCACAGCGTTTCAAGGACAGGGACAAGGACGGGAGGGAAGGCGTTTCCAGAACATCCCCTAGAGGGCCATTTTTAGGGTACTGCAGGAGATGGCGATGTAAAATATTAATACAGATATGTAATTTATGTTCCACAGCGTTTCAAGGAGAGGGGCAAGGACGGGAGGGGATGCGTTTCCAGAACATCCCCTAGAGGGCCATTTTTAGGGTACGGCAGGAGATGGCAATATACAAATTTTTAAATGTATATATGAATTTACCAAAATATATTAATACATTATAGAGAGAGAGAGAGAGAGGGAAAGAGGGAGATATTCCAATAACTGGTAACAACAATATCATTATGTAAATAAATCATGAGAGCAGTAGTATAACAGCATAAAAAAATTCAATAAAGCGTTATAACAACAGTCTCAAACATCAAAAAGTCATGGCCTATCAATATCCAAAAGTCTCAAACATGTATCCAGAAGTCTCAAACATCAAAATACAACAGCCTATGAAACTAAGCCTCATTCGGGCTATCACTATCCAAAGAACTTAGAACCATCTGAGTCACTATCACCCTCTGCTAGAAGTGGATCATCCAATGGTAGCCCAACCAGTCCTGGTTGTTGGTTTAGTGTTTTGTTTTGGTTTTAACTCTTTGTGTCATTTCAGGGTTCCTTTGTAGTTTAGAAGTCCATGTGGACCCCCCATGGACCAATAGAAGCAAATAAAGCCTGGAATCATTCCCAACCGCAAGGGACGGCTAGCCATTTTGGGGATGGTAGGATGCCAAGGGGACGTCCCCTTGCTGTCCCAAGGAAGGCGAGACATCCCAAAATGGCTGGGGACATCTTAGCGTTTCTTGGTATTTTTGGTGTAGCAAGGACGGCAAGAGGATGTCCCCTTGGCGTCCCCGAAATGGCTATAGGACAGGGACATCAGGTTCCAGGACAGGGATGCATCCCCATGTAAGCTAAGACTAATTTATGATTGTTTGAGTCTGATGAGAATTGAACTCAAATTTTATCTATAAATGAACAAAGATCTACTTTTTGTAAATTCAATTTTATGCATGCTTTTTAAGATGATTTTACATATTTATGTAGTTTTTAAAGTTTGGGAACTTTGTTGAGTTTTCTCCTAGACTTTTGTCCTATAAGTTTTTCAACTAAGAACTATTCAATTAGGTTTTTGATTTTCAAAGAGGTAACTTTATCTAATCCAGATATATCATATATCAAAATATATGAGTTATCAAGGACCTAATTCATCAAAAGCTGCAAGTTTAATGCCAGAAGATGCAATAATTCATTAGACAGCAGTTTATCTGACTCTTAGTTAATTTTATAAATGCATTGCATGCCAATTTGTCTTTGGGTATAACCATGGCTTATTGCAAAGGTTCATCCTAACCCAAGTTAATCACAAGCATTGCATTTCCTAAACCCTTGCAAGGACAACTCCTAACTCTAAATACGAGAAAGTGATTAGACATAAGAAGTTAACTAGTTCCTATGTTACACCAAGTTTCCAAGATGGGGAGGCATATTTTTGGGACTGGTTTTTCCTAAGGAGATTGACAAGGCATTCATTATATACATCATAGAACCTTAATACATAACATTAGAATCAATTTATCAATAATTTTGATCAATGGTATCGTGGTTTCTTAGTTTCTACTGTGTTTAGGACTAAAGAATACAGTCAAAATATTTCCCAGTAAACTCAACTATTGAAACATCCCAAAACTAAATTGTAGATGCTAGTTTCCGTCTTCTTCTCAGTTATGATTCCAGCAACCATTGAATATCATGAACAACTAGCATGGACAACAAATTTTGGATAATAACATTTGTTAATTTACATCACAGAATGTTATCATTTTATAATTATTTCTTGTGGAGAGTGTTCCTCCACATAGATCAGATGTTTATCTTTCACTATATAATCGAATTATTCTTCCAGAGCATCTTTGCTTATTTAGGATCAGTGTTTGAAACAAGCAGTCTGATATATGCACCAATTATCTCTACCACTGTCATTACACATATAATTAGAAAACTAAGAAATCGTTTTATTCAAGTTTATTCAAGATACATTTAAAGTTACCAAAAGCTAAGATAACATGAAAAATTGTATAACCAACCTGCCGCTCAACCGTAAGGGGTGTGTACCCTGTCATTAAAAAGTGGCATCTTGGAGTTGGTATCAAAGATGCAACCAAGCCAACTAGATCATTATTCATATACCCTGGGTAGCGAAGCGTCGTCGTGCTAGCAGACATCACTGTTGATACCAATGAGTTTGTTTGTGCAAATGTTGGGTTTTGTATATGGAGGCGATCCACAGCAATTCTATTCAAAGCAGTATTGTCAAGTACCACAACACAGTCCGCATTAAGGGTAAGTCTCTTGAGAGTCAAAAGAGAATTATAAGGCTGAACAACAACATCACTGGTTTCCATCTGGTTTGGAAAGACACTGTATGTCTGTACTAGCTTTTTGCTGTATCGATCATTCAAAGCTTCTAAAAGATATGACCCCATTCCTGAATTCATCAAATGATAAAGTATAATTATCATTCATAAATGTTTTGAATCTGGTATAAAAACAGTTGCTCAAACTCAGTTTACTCCAAATCTCACAAATAAACTAGAAAACTCTGTTAGAATATACAATCAAATGAATTATGTTAAAAGGTCCATACCAAAGAAGAATGAGCTTAAGTGAAGACCCATTACTTACCATTAGGACCCAAAGTAACAAATGCAGTAAGAAGTATCTACACCCTAATAAAAGAATAGTGCCCCCATCACACATAACAAAAGACATGGAAACAGCAATCCCATGAGGATACATATAAAATTCTTCCAGACACGTGATATGATTAAATAACCAGCTGAAGATATCATGTGCCTCTAAGCACGGAAATTACCTTCCATGACCTTAATTTCACACAAAAGATATTGTGCACTTAATTAATTTCAAAAAGATGAACAAGTGCATCAAATAAACAGTTAACCAGCCAACAGAATACCTTACTCTGCAAGGTACATGAACAATTAACAATTAGGTGTCAGAATTTAAATCCTGATTAGACAGTACAAAAATATGACTAGAGGTCATATGTAAGACCACAGATGTTAGAATATTCAATCAAATCTATTGTTAAAGAAGAATTTGTATTGGAGAGAAATGAATTAGATACTTAATATGGAAAGCATCATTTATCAGATGCATATTTTCCTTTCTTCGTTTTATTTTGAAAAGAATCAAGTTCAGATGACATTGCAACTACAATAGTTTTATGATTTTATAGATTGATTATGAATCACCATGTGACCTGCATGTAACATGCATGTAAGATGCCTTCCTAAAAATTCAACATTGCAGTAAAACATTTATACACATGCACTTCCTGCCATTAAATTCACAAAACTCCCTCACATGTTCTGTTAGTGGAGTCAAACGAAATCTAAAGCTATAATAGTTGTAAAACCTAATAAAAGAACATGTCAAAATTTTAATACTTATTTGTACATAAGGGGTCCATGCTTGGATTTCAGGAATCCACACATGTTGCATGTCAGATACCCATAGTCAATTCTAATCTAAAAAATTAAATTGGAGATTCCCAATCCTAAAAACTGTAACAGGAAAAGCACACCAAGATGCCCCTTCCATATCCTTATTCCCTTTTTCAAATGTGGTGGCATCTTAAATATTATTTCCAAATCACTGTCATTCATGCAGGAATGCTTCCATACATCTCCAATCAAAATACATTTGCATTTCAAAACTCTAGGTTAAGAAGTCCAGAATCAAGGAAAGGAGGGAACAACAGAAAATAGTTGAAACGGGATTCTATCTAGAATCCAAAGATGTCATCCAGATTGAAGGAGTATACAGACACGAACATGCATTTCCTGAACCGAGTGATGGGGATGCCGCAAGGTGCAATATACGATGGATGGATGTTCTATTTCATCCAAGATTGTCTAAAAGGAACATTGATTAATTGGTCTAAAATCATAAGTGACAATCTGAATTTTCAGCTGAGGAATGTGGAGTGGTCCAGGTCATTCGCCATGACTTCCTATTTGGTGTACTTACTTGCACGATTTGTTACCTACAAGGGATTGATATGCAGAGGTGAAGTCGGGAATGGACAAAGACAATTTAGGAGTTACGAGTGCTATCCACAGTTGAACATGTATCAAATTGAAGATTATAAGAGTGAATGATGTATTCACTATGTACATAGCACGAATGTTGCAAGGCGGAATCCACAGGAGGTTGTCCAAGGAGGCAACAGAGCTGATAGAGAAATATGGATTGTGGTACATAAAGTTTCCCACTTTCACATAACTAAGGATTCATGGATTTCAATCCGAACCTTACAAGCTTCCTAGGTATCCTACTAACAGAATGATCCTGTTGGAAGTGGAGAGACAGCTTCTGGAATATGATTATATCCGGAAGGAAAACCACAGAATGAGCATGTCATTTCCTATTTCAGTGGGGAAGACATTGGAGGTTTGTCAATCCGTCATGGCAGCTAGCACAGCAATTGAAGAGCTTCATTCTATCAATTTGCAACAAACAAGAGAAGAGAAAGATTTGATACACATGAAAGTTGGAAGGATCAGGGGAGATAAGTTCATCCACAAGGTAGACATTGAAGATTATTGGGCCAACCTGATGGACGAGCAAGCAGTAAAGAGAAGAATGTGGTCCAAAATGTTAGTGGACTTATGACGAAGTGTGGACTTTTCCTCATTCCTCATCAAGTATTAGATGATAAGGATCATACGCATCCACAATATGAGAATGAAATGAAGAAAGCAATTTTATTGCCTAATTGGTCAGAACCAGAAAAAACAAATTTGAATGTGCTGATGAGAGAGGTCTTGAGTTTCTCCCGTGGATAGGTAGACCATCAGATGAACAGGTTAGTTGACATGGGTGTTACCTTCACTTATGAAAGGATGAAATCAGAGGAATCCGCTTCTGAGGATGATTAGAGAACTATCAGTGATATCAAGATTCATGCGGATGAGGAGAGTCAAACTCCTAAACAAAGGAAGAATGCATCAGGAAAAGTCAAGGCTAGAGGGAAGAAGATTGAGGAGGTCAAGAAGAAGAAGCAACAGACTATCATTCCTTCACCACCCCTCAGTGTCTCATCGATCAAGGAAGTTGAAATGCCAAAACTGAACAAAGAGGCTGAGCAATGTTCCAACACAGTGATATTACCAGAAAATATTCAGGATTTACATGCTACAACTACATCTGCTCCACCAAATGAGGATGAAGATCAGTCGAGATCCCCTACTATTCTTTTGGAGGTTAGTTTGGGAAAGAATGTATATGATTTGACCAAGGATAATCTTGATGATGATGATGTTATCTCGGCATTGAGAGAGCTTGATCGAGAGATGTGCCTCAATGATGTATGGAGATGGCCACTATTCCTGATTGGCTGATGAGTATGGAGAAAAGTAAGAAGATGGTAGAGACACAGCCTATTGACAACATTAATGACTACTTAGCTAGAAGCAACAAGGAGAAAGAACCTAAGAGGGCTGAGATTTTTTCACACATAGCTAGAGATGAAACAAGGATGCAGATTGCGCACGTGGTTGTTCCTATTGGAGATGTGACAATGGACATTGCTACTCCCATGGATTTCCAGATTACTTCAGTTGCCCTTGGTCGTACTACAAAAGAGCGGGAATTTCAGGAGGTTGGCGATACCTTCAAGGCAATCAACGCGAGATTGGATCGGGAGATAGAGAAAAGAGAGAAGTACGAAGCAAAGAATATCATACTTAGAGAGTATATTGCAGGGATAAGGCGTGAGAATCCCACCCTTATTTCCCCTATTAGAGTTGATCATGGACTACATACACATTGTGAGGCAACAAGAGATACACTCTCGGAGGTGGAGAAATGGATTGAAGATACAAAGAGATAGGCGGATGATTTCCTTACTCATTTTGTCCAGACTTTTGATAGAACAACAGGGCTCATATTCAAGATACAGTATTTGGAGGGAGTTTGAGAAGAATTCCGACCTATTCAAGAGAAGACTACTCCACGCCTCAGAGCTTTGAAGAGGATTCCTATGTCCACATTGATCAAGGAGAATATTGTACACAATGGAGATAGATACGATTTCCATGGTTGGTATTGTTCATTAGCCATGAAGAAATCAACTTATGAGAGCACACAAAAGAGTTGTGCAGAGATGGAAGGATCAATTCATGATCTTCAATTGAAGATCCTTGCCTCAATTGAGGAGTTATCGAAGGTTCATGTCAGTGAAGCCAATGCGTTACACTTAGCAGAATTGAGAGAAAAAATGAAATTCATATATTTCAATCAATTGGACTCTTTGAAGAAGAGTCAGATAAATGACTTGGTCTCCTTGTTGATTCATGTTCATAATTCGCAAAAGCTCATGCCAGATTGGGAGAACACTTTGGATGCTTGCTCGAATGCATTGGACGTGATTGATTTACAGCAGGATACCTTACCCAGCATTTCCATGGAGTTAGATTTTGTATTAGCTAGAATCTTGGAGTATGCTAGGAGAGAGAGAGATGTGGGAAGGAATCTTCTAGAAGATTCCCTATTTGATGACTAGGTATCTTTCTATTGGGCCATATGTTGGTGGCACCATTTTTTATGTAAACCCTAATTAGGGCAACTCTAAGGCTTTGTTGGCATGATCTTAACCCTTGATTTAGTTTTAATCTTGGCCATCCATTTTGTATGAGACTCTATATATACCTCATTGCCTCTCATTTGTAAGAGAGAGATTTTGTAGAATTGTTGGTATATGCTGCAGCTTTTGAATATAAATCATTGTTTGACTTGATGGTGATTTTGTTTCAGTGTTGTTTTTGCATTCAAAGTTCTCAATTCCTCCAAGTTAGATTAGATTTTTAGATTAGAATTTGCTTTCAATGTTGGTTAAATTGAATGAAAAAAATTTTGAGTATATTTGTGTGGAATCTATTAATCCATACCACTAGACTCTTGTTGATTGTAAGTGTGTCGTGCGTGGTCAATTGGAAATTTATGCAAACTTAACTTCGATTATTATGCGTCCATTATTATGCATCAACTTGGATTGTCTCAATGTTTGATGGTAGTAATTTGAAAATCTATGAAATACACCTTAGATGATTGCACTAAGCTCGTGCCAAAATCTGTTCGACTTAATGGTGAGACCTTGCCTAGTTTGATTCCACTAAATCTGTTCATCATTTCCTACATTCCTAGGCTTAGAATAGATTTCCTGAACCCTATTCCCCTTATGCCATTTTTGTTTTAGAAAGTCTTGTTAGAATTAAGTCAAGAAATAAATTGCCAAATCCTAAGTTATCAGCACACCCATTCCACATTCATGATATACAAAGTTAATTCGAACAATTGTGTAAGTCCCCAAGTGAAAATAGCAATTCACATCGACAATTGAGTTACCCACTCGTCAAGACTTGACTGTAGAAACCTTGGAATCATTTTAGTTGATCTTATCCTTAGCATCTCAGGTGATTTTGTTCAAGAGGGTAAAATACTTTGGTATTTTATTTGATGCTTGCATGTGCATAAAACACACATCAGCAATTTTCCAATCCCAAAGTTCAGCTTTTCTGCACCTATTTTGAAGTATGAGGCTTCCTATCCTCCTTGTATCCATTTCATTCTACAAGTAGCTATTGCAAGAAATGGTAATTGATTGTATTAACAATGGAGACAAAAGGCTCCATAAATAAGAAATTACAAGATGATGTTTCTAAAACAGAAAAAATCATAAACAGAAAGTAGAAATAGAAAGATGCTAAACTAACTAATATAAATGGCCATTAAATATAACATTAATTACATTAATACCCTCCCTTAATGGTCATTCTACTAATTGTACCAAGTTGTCCCCCAAATTTTACAAACTTATACGGGCTCCAAGACTTGGTTAGGATATCTCCAATGTTGTCCTCAATTGGAACATACTACAAGATTACAGTTCCATCTTCAACAAGTTGTCTGATGAAATGACAATGAAGCTCTACATGTTTGGTTCACTCGTGGAAGACTAGATTCTTGGCAAGTTTTAGCACCCCCTGATTGTCACAAAACAAGGGTAACGGCCCTGCTTGAGACATTTTCATGTCAAAAAGCATCCTCCATGGCCATACTACCTCACATGTTGCTTTAATAGTTCTCCGATACTTTGCTTCGATCGAGGAAAGAGATATTACTTGCTACTTCTTCCTAGTCCATGTGACTACACCCATACCGAGACTGGAGACATACCCAGAAGTAGGACTTCCTATTATCAACAAAACCTAACCAATCTAAGTTTGTAAAAACCAATCAGCTGAGGATCATTGATTTTGTTGTATAGAATGCTAAAGTCAAGTGTTCCCTTGACATATCTCAGTACATGTTTCACTAAAACCCAATATTTTGCTTTAGGGGTTGTCATGAAACGAGATTTGTCGCTCACAGCATAACTAAGATCAAGTCTAGTGGTTGAAAGATAGATGAGACTACCAACTAGTTGCCTGAAAGTTGACTCATTCACCACAAGTGATTTGGTTAGCAGTTTCAACCCTTTCTCCATAGGTGTCGACGAAGGTTTGCAATCTGTCATCCTGAACTTATCTAACAAACTCCTGGCATACTTTGACTAAAAAATGAAAATGCTGCCACCTGTCTACCAAACCTCTACACCAAGACAATAATGCAGAAGTCCCAAATCTGTCATATCAAATGCCACACACAAATTCAATTTAATGTGCTTGAACAAGTGTGCTCCACTACTAGTAATGATGATATCATCCACATAGATGACAAGAAAAATGATGTCATTATCAACACTCTTGACATACAAGTTGGGATCTAAAGGACTTTATGAAAGCCATGTTCTACCAAATATTGATCAATCTTGAAGTACCATGCCCTAGGGCTTGCTTTAGGCCATAAAGAACTTTCACCAGTTTGCATACCTAGTGCTCTTTTCCTACAACCTTGAGGCTATGTCATGTAGACCTCTTCCTCCAAATCACCATTAAGGCACTCTTCACGTCCAGTTGATGGACTTTCCAACCAGACTATGTTGCAATGGCTAGAACTAGTTGGATGGTGCTCATCTTTGTTGTAGGAGCAAAGAATTCCTCGCAATCAATACCTTATTTCTGTGAGAAGCCTTTAGCAACCAACCAAGCTTTGCATTAGTCAAGTGTTCCATCAACTTTGAACTTAACTTTATAGACCAATTTATAGAAAAAATCCTCATGAAATACCCATCTTAACCCACATTATAGCCCTGTCCTGACGCATTTTAACCCATGTTGGGACATTTTGATCCCAGGTTGCGATTTATTACCTCGAAATCACATGAAACCCAACAAGTTTTCGTCTTAAATCCAATGATTTTTCATCTGCAATGAGGCTCACAAGTTAAAATTGAGAGTACTTGCCCAGCTGAAAAATCCACGAGTACTTGGCAAGTACTCGCAGAGTTTTCTATCCATGCTTCAAACAGTTAAATGATTGAATTGTGGCTAAAGCGCTTAGCATGATATTTTGTGCGGATGATCGATTTAAATGTTATGTTGAAAATCTTACCATTTTCATTCTGCTTAATTGTATCAGTTAGAGGCTATTTATAAGAGTAGTTTGTTATGCACTATTTTGTTGCATTTGCTTTGTAGGATTACACAATTCTTGCACATCACACAATTTTCTTTTTCTGTTCTTAGAATAAGACTTCCTATCCCTTCTCAACCCATTCCCCACCCCCAATATTAATTTCAAATAGAATAAGGGAGCTGGCCTAGATCTGGAGGTTGTTTCAAGCTTGAAACACCTTGGATTTCTCTTTCTCACAGTATGAGCCTATGACTATAGGTGCAAATAACAGACAATTGGAAGAATGAACTTCAAACCAATTAAAAGTCAATGCAGAAATCAAACCCATAACCATATCAATCCAGCAAGGTACCACATAGAATGCAACAACTAGGAAAAGAATAAAAACCTGAACCAGTCCCTCCAGCTATTGAATGACAAAGAACAAACCCTTCAAGGCTGTCACTTCCATCTGCTTCCCTGTCAATCATGTCCATTATGTCCTCTTCCACCTGTCCCCCTGCAAATTTCACCAAAAATTGAATTGAGTATACAAACATCAGCAAATAATGAAAAGGTGAAAAAGCAAAGATAACTGAAACTCAAAAGAATCTACATATCAATTGTACAAAGACAAACTGAAAAAACAGGAAAGCATAGACTTGCTTTGATACAACAAGCAACAATTGATCTTTGTGCAAAAGAAAATAGTGCAAATTAAATAGGCTGAAAACTTATATCACTTTTCCCACATTGACGAGAATGATGTTGTTTTACAACTACATAGAATAAGCAACCTTTGTGTGTGTTCAATTGGTTTTACCCAGCATTAACAGACTCAACAAGGCTTACTTTTTAGTTTGACTTGGACTCAGTAAACTGATTTTTGACTCAGACTAGGACTTGGCTGAATTTACCAGACTTGCACTCAGAACAACCAATGAGTACTTGACAAGTCCTGTGACCTGGCTTTATAGTCACCCTAGACTTAAAAACATATGTTAGATATAGTATTAAATGTCCATTAAAAATCATATATTGTTTAAAAAATTCAACAATGACTATATTATCTGCAGGATACTTGAAAAATGTAATCTTAGATACTTAAACGTCCATAATAGACCATCATCGGCTTTCTCCTTGACATTAAATATAAATGGCTGAATAACAAAGAAAAATAATTCCCAAATATATGTAATTAGCATTATTTGGCAAACAGACTTACTTGACATAGGACAAATCAATTTCCCAAACAAAAATCTCAATGCAATTCTCTTTAAATGTGTTAGAGAATTGCATTTAATCATACAAATTGCTGACCTAAATCGCAAGTCACAAAATGAAGTGTGACCATTTGATACTGCTAGTTTACATCGTTGATTTTTAAAAGCAATCTTTTTGTGAAGTCAAGCAAATTTCTTCTTCAACAATGTGGAAGATGAATTCAAGATGAAAACTACATCCAACAAGAGCAATGATCAAGTAAAAAACAGCCACCAAAAACCATATTCATACACTTCTATTGGTGTAGATTAATAGATTGGCAATGGTGGAGATGAATGCTCAATCCCCATGGGAAAATAGGAATGCAAAAATACCTCAATAAGTCATCTGTACATACAGGAAAGAAGGAATCACATGTACAGAACCATGTGGAGACAAGATATTTACAGCTGACATGTTGAATTATATGTAGGTAGCTGTCCGATTATTATATTGACAATAGATACAGAAAACATAGAGAAAGATGCCAATAACAAAATCAATTTGACCTTTGGTCTCCAGGTCAAAAAAGGACAGAAATCCATCTAACCACCAATATTCTCTAAACATGCTTGAAGAACAAATTGATAGCTTCAAGATCATCAACTATTTTCGCCTGGGCATAAAGAGTGTCATTTTGGCCAAATGGCACATTCTTTTGAATTGTCAGTGCTGACTAATTTGGCAGAGATTGATGAAGCCTATGCAAATGGATTCTCATGGCCTTGAAAAAACAACTAACAGATGAAATAATAGAACCTTCTAGTTGCATGGCTGAGACTATTTGGAAAGAGTATCATGATGAATATATCCTTGACCTACCAATCAAGGTGCCATTAAGAATGTTGAAAAATCTTCCATATGATATCCACCATACGAGTATAAGCGAGAATCATCAGGTAAAAGTTGCCAACAAGTGCAAACAAGGGCACAAAGTTGGGTAAAATTGTAAAGCAACCTGTTGATGGTGTTTTTACGCACTATGCAACACATAATAAAATACTAAAGTATTCTATCCTCTCTTAAACAAAGACTCTCCAAATGCTAAAAGCTGCATGATCAAATGGGACGACTCCAAGGTTCTAGAATGTCAAGTCTTGGCGTGCTCTTGGATAGACTAAGTTGTTTGATGTGATATTGCTGGAATCACAAGGTGGACTTATGTTGAGTGCTTGAATGTCACTGGAACGTGGGATTAACTTGATTGAAAAGAAAAGAAAAAAAAGGATAGAGTTGAGAAAGCTAATCTAATCCTAGGAATGTAAGAGGAATGGATAATATTTGATGAGAACTCAACTAATCTTTGTTTTGACATGCGGCAAACATCTCTACAAGGCTAGTGCGATCTTCTAGGGATAGCTTTATGATTTTCAAATCACCACTACTAGCATAGACACCATCAAGTTGATACATATCAATGGAGTGATAATTGAAGTTAAGCTTGGCTAAGATGGATCAAGGTGTTAGTAGTATGGATATACGAATTTCACCATCAATCATACACAAAGTTATTCCATTCATCTAAACAACATGAAAATCAAATGAGAAGTAGAGATCATGCAAATTGCTGAATCAACACATAAAGATCACCATATCTTCAATGAAGATAATATGCCTCTTACAACAATGTCTTGGCAACAACCTTTGCCTTCTCTTCCCACTCTACTCTAACAATTTGCTTGATATCTAACTTCTATCTTCTATCTATTAACCTTTACAAATGAAGAAGTGGAGCCTTATATAATGCTCTCATTACAATTGAGTGGCTCAGATTGATTCACAATCAATGGCCAAGATTGAAAGATAGAAACCCTAATTAGGGTTTGTTACACCCATTGCAAAGCATTTAATGCTTGACCAATGATAAAATTACATTTGATGGGACACATGTCCTTCCTTGAAAATTCGACAAATGAATAACGAGGGTAGTGTTGATATGTTTTTCATGCACATGCGAATATAGAATAAAATACCAAGGTATCTTATCCTCTCTTGAACAAAGTTATCCGAATGTTGAAGATTTGCCTAAGGATCAATCGAAATAACTCCAAGGTTCTTATATGTAGGGTCTCTACGTGTGGATAAGCTCTTGTGGTATGATGTGATTATTGTTGGAATCACAAGGGGACTTACGTTTGATTGCCTAAGTGTTTAATCTGCTAGAACTTGAGTCCTATTTACTCACTGGGAAGAATAAAGAAATAGCAAAAGGTGAAGGGCTCATAAAGTCTACTCTAAGACCTAGAATGCGAGAAGATAGATGAACGACTAGGTGGAGTCCTACTGGGCTAGGTCTCAACATCAAACTGAACAATTCAACACCAACTCAGTGCGATCTTCTAGGGTAGTTCTGAAGATGTTCAAATCATCACCGTCAAACACTGATCACCATTCAACTTAATGCATGAACAATAGACGCATAACAATTCGAGATTAAGCTCATTCAATGCCAGTTGACCATGCAGGGCGCCCTTACAATCAGCAAGAGGCTAGTGGTTTGGACTAGGCGGATTCCACGAGAGTGCATTCAGTAACTTCCTTCATTCAATCTAATTATCTATCATCTAAAATGAAGATTCAACAAGAGACCATGCATATTGCAAAGAAACGACACATTTCACCATAACTTCAATGAAAATGGAGTTCATTTACAATCAAGGCAACAATTTCTTGCCTTCTCTTCCTAATTTACTCTAACTTCTATTCCATTCACTATTGATCATTAGCTATTCTAACCTCTATGAACTAACTATTAACCTTTACAAATGAAGAGGCAGAGTTTTATATAGAGAGCTCTTTACAATTCGATGGCTCAGATTGATTTAGAATGAATGGCTAGGATTTTAGGATGAAAACCCTAATTAGGGTTTGTTACAACAAAATCTCTTAGCCAATGAGAAAATTGCATTTAATGTATGAGAACCAATAGGAAAATGGGGTAAGTGCCTCGAAGTTTGTGCTATCACTAGTGAGTCAGGTGCATTGAATCTGGACATGCTAATGTGGACCTATCTGACTGGAGGAACAATGACTGGGATGCCACCTTGTCTGGTACTTTCTCGTATCTCTTTTGATACTCAAATTGCTGATGCTAAGAAGCTAACTTTGATTAACTCTTCTGAAACTATCTGCTTCTTCAATGTACCCTTGCATTGACCTTGGTTGATCCTCCTCTATCCTTGATGTACTTGATGAATGGTGTACCTTTCCTTGGCTCTCCTGTGCTTGATGAGGCGTCTTCACGGTCAAGTCACTCCTCCTCTAGTGGCATTTCTCTCTTTGAAGTGTTTGTAAGATCCTTCTTTTTGACATCCTATGGTTTCTCCATGTGGTAGAATGAGGTCTTTGCTCCATTGCTTGCAACTTTTTGAACACTTGAAGTCCTTCATCTTGGAAGCACTTTGATTCCTCCTCCATTTGAGGTGTCCTTGATGATGATGAAACTTGAAGAGGTCGCCCTTGTCCTGGCCTGATCTTCCTCCATCTTGATTTTGTTGACCTGCAAAACAAACAAAAGATGATTAAGAATATATGATATATTCATTCTAACATGATATTTCTCACCTTAAGTCATCAACAAGAAGGCATTAGAATGAAATTCGCTCAGAACCCTCTCCAGGGATAGGACCTATAATGAGATTCGCTTTGGACCTTTAGGTTGAATTCTTCCTTCCTTTCACTTCAATTTGCATTGATTTTCACCTTTTGATCCCTCTCTCATGAAGACATCACTTATTTGACCCCCAAAATGGCCTAAAAGAAGGATTTCGCTTTGGACCTTGGGCAAGGTACAGGCCTCAAGAAAAATTCGCTTTCGACCCTTTGGAAGGGTCAGGAGCGAAATTTGCATTTTACTCAATCTTCCTTCATAAAACTTCATCTCTCACCCTTACCTTATCAAGATCAAGTCACTTGCCCTCAAAATTGCTTAGAGATAGGTTTTGCTCAAGGGCCTAGGCAAAACATTAGTCCTCCTAGGAATTTCGCTCTAGACCCTCTCCAGGGATAGGACCTATAATGAGATTTTCGATCAGGACCCTCTCCAGGGACAGGACCTATAATGAGATTTTCGCTCAGGACCCTCTAGAAGGGTCAAGAGCAAAATTTGTCTTTTAGCCTCAAATTCATCATCTCTTTGCCTCAAATCACTTCTCAAGGCAAGTATACATCAATCTTTTCTCAACCATGCCTTAGGAGCCAAGATTTCGACCCCAAACAAGGAGCAAATAGAGGTTTTAGAGAATTTCGCTCTGGACCCTTTGGAAGGGTCAGGAGCGAAATTTGCATTTTTAGGCTCAATTCTCATTCAATTTGCCTAGCACTTGTCCATTCCCCCTTATCTTATCATACTCAAGCCAACTTGCTCTCAAAGTGGTGTCCACTCAATGCTTTTGGTGAGGAAATAAGTCTTTCTAAGAATTTCGCTTTGGACCCTTTGGAACGGTCAGGATCGAAATTGATGTTTTAGGCTCAAATTTTCCATTATTGACTTCATTTTCAACCTTTCCTCATCAAAAACAAGTGTTTTGCATTCAAAAATGCTTGGGAATGACTTAGTTCAAAGGTTTGAGCAAGGTATAATGCTTTATGAAGAAATTCGCTCTGGACCCTTTGGAAGGGTCAGGAGCTTAGACAAATTTCGTTTTGCACCCTTTGGAAGGGTCAAGAGCGAAATTCGCAATTATGCTCAAATCCTTCACTTTCCATCACTTCACTTTGTTTCACACATCAATACTCTCTCAATCACACCATAGGGATAAGGTTTATGAGACAAATCAAGACCAAGAAGGGAGATATAAGGAAATTCGCTCTGGACCCTTTGGAAGGGTCAAGAGCGAATTTGAGGAATTAGTCTTAGACACCATCCAAACACTCAAACTTCACCCTCTATCACATTGTTCTCACCTTAGGACATGCCAACAAATCACCTTAAGTGCCTAGTCAAAATGTTGAATGAAAAGTGCATCTTAAAAATTTCGCTTAGGTACCTTTGGAAGGACATGACCTATCTAGGAATTTCGCTCTAGACCCTTTGGAAGGGTCAAGACCGAAATTTGTCCTTTTGCACAAATTCCTCATAGAACTTCACCTCACTTGGTTGCAACTTACTCACAAGGCTTGCATGAATCAATCTTGCCTCAATCACACCAAAGATTTTGTCCTAAACAAGGAGATCAAAGGAAATTCGCTCTGGACCCTTTGGAAGGGTCAGGAGCGAAATTTGACATGTTAGTCTCTCCGTCAGGATTCATATATGGAATATAACATTTAAGTATAAGAAAGATTTCTTATACTTTAAGTTATATTCCATATATATTGTCAGGATGTTTGAGAGTGGTTTTGGACCTCCAGGAGTTATAATGCAAAATTTAGTTTTTGGAGGATTCTTCAATTTTCCAAACAGTCAAATTTCAGGATCAGGATGACATTCCAGACTCCTTAAGGCGAATTCGCTTTGTCCTTGATGTAAGAGATGGAACCTAGGAGGACATTATGCATTCAACCAACGTTTGATTTAGCAACTTGAAGTGCAACCGGATAGTACACAAAAAACACCCTAGGAATGATCTAAATAACCCCTAATCACTCAATTGACCTGACCTCTTGAGGAGATCCACTTGACTCAATCCCTTCAATGCAAAGGCTAAGACACTAAAACAACTAACAACAAAACCAAAAGGGCTAACCCCAGAAAGCAAAAAGTAGGAGTCCCCATTTGCAATGGGGCGATGTGAAAATACATCACAACAGGTAGGTGCATCGAACTTTGTGCCCTCATGTGGTAGTTATCCTCTTTGATGGATGAGTCGGATACATTGAATCTGAACACCTTATCTTGAAATGATGTAATTGGATAAGTGATGATTGGGTGCCACCTCAGCTTGTTCTTTGTAACTCATCACAAGTGTGTGGATGAATGAGGCATATCTCTTGATACTCAACATTTCCAAGCCCGATCAATGAATGAGACGATGGTAGGAGACATTCCCAAATTGCATTATCTTCTAACTTTGATTAACTCTTTTGAAACTATCTCCCATCTTGATCACTTGCATTCTCCTTGTCTTGTGTAGAAACTCATTCGTCTTGGATATGATTCACTTCCCAACCTTGGAATCCTTTGTCTTGATTAGCTTTGATCTTCTTTCCCTTTTCTTGATCACTCCTTTGTACTAGCACTGCTTCTTGGATTTCGAGAGGAAATTCAAGATTGTGAAAATTTCCTTCTTGAGTGCTTGATGTTGATCGCCACCCTTTGCCTTGGTGTTGCTTTTCCTTGTGAATGGTTGATTTCCTTGATGTAGTCTTGAAAGATCTTGAATTTTTCTCCTTGAGATTGCCCTTTTGTCTTCATTATTGGAATGTGAATTTGTTCATGTTTCACCATCACCCTTATTCGTTGAATATGTTGATCTTTTGTTACAATTGTTGAATCCTCGGCCCTAAATGTAAAAATTGAACTCTTCTACGTGAATGATTGCTCACGCCTCCATTGTATGTAAAACATTTTGATCAAAATTGTGAATCAAAATTCCAAGTTAAGGGAATACAAGATAATTCACAAGGGTCACTTCACAAAATCCTTGAAAATCTGGACATAACCCCTTTAAATCAGGGAGTTCTGATGTACTATATTCGTTTAGGCTATTTTCTCCAAAATCGAATTGTTGATGATGATTTGAATCATTTTAATCCTGCAGTGTTTTTGCTTATGCGATCTGACTTTGAATTGCGCTTTGGATGAAATGGAATTGCCTTCCCTTTATATCTCTTAGAGACCCTTGAACTCGCACCATTCATGATGTTCTAGCCGACTTAGTAAATAAATGAGACGTTTTTGTCTTTGATTCAAATCACATTGCTTCTTTTGATTTTCCAGCCGACTTGTAATTGCAATGCTTTATTTTGCTTATTTTATTTCCATCGATCACATTTTGAATAGAATGCCTCCTTCTATGAGTCAGCCTTCCTTATCCTTGCTAGCGCTAAACATATCAAATGCTTCCCTTTCTTGCCTTAGATGCAAATCGCATTTTCTTAAGTCACTCTTTTCCATTGCCAAAGGAAGTAATTCAATCGCTTAAGTCGCCGATTTGGCTAGGCAAAGGAAATGACACATGGCTTAGTTCGCATTTTTGAATGGTCAAAGGAAATCGCACTATCCCCTTAATTTGCACCTTTGACATGGCAAAGGAAGAGCTGATGTCGGTGTTTGAAGTGGCATTACCAGTGCCTTAGAAACTTTTTGCTATCCATTCTAAAGGTTTGTGGGACCCAAGCAATAGCATGAGAGTGAAGGGAGTCGAAGGTAATGAGGTGGAAGAGATGTCATGGCAAGAAAGGATGAGGGGATGTGGTAAAGAGATGTCATGGGGAGGTGTTGTGACCTTTTTCACACATCGCCCCATTGCAAATGGGGACGCTCCCTTTTTCTTGATTTCTAGGGTTTTTGTTAGAGCCTTGTGACCTTCCAGCATCAGTGTTAACCAAGTTAGTTAGTTTTGAATGGTCTGAATTTTGAAAGTCATGAGTCAGTTTGTGCAAGCCATGGTTAGAACAGAGTCTAGACATCGTCAATATGCCCAGAAAGTCCAAAGGACGAAGATTGCAATTGAATTGGGTCAATTTGGACAACTTTCTATTTTTGGAAAGTTTTGCTCTTTTTTGCTTTTTCCTATTTTTTAGGAAGTTTTGTTTTTGGCATTTTGAGCACGATCCCCGAAATGGCTATTTTTAGAAAGTTTTTCCTATTTTTAGGGATGCTTACTTTTTCTATTTTTGAGAAGGGATCTAGGGTTTGCACTGTCGACTCTAAACTACACCGAAAATGATCAACAAATTCCTTCAAAATTCAAGTTTTGTTCGAAAAAGCCAAATTCCTAAATTTTAGGGATCATGAGGAATTCAAGGGATGATTGAAGTATGGTTTTCAAATTTCAAGACAATCCAAGGAGTATTGTTCAAGTTATGAAGATTCGAAGTTTTGATCTCATGGTGCATGGATTTCTTGAAGTCCACCCTCCTTGGTTCTTGAAATCCATGAAGTCCGTCTTGGAGGTGATAGCAATGGGTCATGAAGTTGAGAAAGTCCACCCTTGTCTAAGTGAAAGGTGCCTAAGATGATCCAAGCCCGCCCTCACTGTGGTGGAAGGAAGTGATAAAGTCCGTCCAAGGGTATGAAGGTAGCATGAGAAAGGTTCCTAAACATCATGAAGTCCGCCTTAGGGTATGTAGCAATGTGGCATGAAGTAAGTAAAGTCCGCTCTCCTAAGATCATGAATGTGACAAAGTCTGCCCTATCAAGAGGTTGAGTGCACAAACTCATGGAAGTCCGCCCTATCAAAAGGTTGAGTGCACAAACACATGGAAGTCCTCCCGCCTTAGTCACATAAAGAACTACGTCCGCCCTCATGATGTATGCTAGTGAAAGGTGCACAACTCCCCTCAAGTCCGCCTTGTAAAGTGCAAAGATATGAGCAACTTTGCCAAGAAAGAGGTGCAAAGACATGTCTAAGTTCGCTTTGAAGCATGAAGTGAAAAGGTATGGTGAAGTCCGCCCTAAAATGAGAGAAGAAGCAAGTGAATGGTGCACAAGTCACACCAAGTCCACCCTCCTACAAATCCAAGTGCATGAGCTGAAGGAAGTCCGCCTAGGACTAGTCAACACAATGGGAAGCATGCTAATGAAGTCCAACTTGAAGTAAGGAATGATAATAGCCAAAGGTTCTTAAGTTTCAAGTCCGCCCTTCCCTACAAGCTGAAGTGCAACAAGTTGATAAAGTCCTCCTGAAACATGAAGAATTGTGCACAACTCAAGTGAAGTCCGCCCTACATCACTTGCAAGTGAAAACAAAGCCAATGAAATCCGCCTTGAAGTATGAAAAGAAGGAATGAAGCAAACCAAGTACACCTTAGAGAAAGGATATGTAGTTTAAAGAATGAATGAAGTCCACTTGAGAAAGAGCAATGATTCTCACAAAGTCCACCCGTTATATGGAAAAGATTGACAAAATCCGCCTTGCTGTCAAGAAAATCTGCCTAAGTTCGAACTAAGGGAAAGAAGACAGTTTTTAGAAAGTTTCGGATTTGGAAGGAGAAATAAGGATAGAGTTCGATTCATGAACTCAAACTGAAAATAGAAACTTTCTCCTTGAACTAATAAACTCAGACTCAAATGAAATCAGAACTTTCCAGAGGGCTAAACTCAACTGAAATCAAAAATAGAAACTTTCTCAATGAACTAAAATTGACAAGGAAACAAGATCATTTATCGAGTGTCTAAGTTCGATGTATGGGATGAAAATAGAAACAAGATAAGTTCGATCTAGGATGGATGAACTGTGTTTCTAAATGCAGAATTCGAACTTCCTTTGGGAGTTTATACTTATAATGAATTGGTCATTCATTTCAAAGGTTCGAACTTGGAGAGTAAAATACTTTTGGAAAGAAAGATTTCAAGAGCTTTCAAAAGATTTCAAGGGTTTTCAAGAGCATTTCAAAGACATTCCAAGTGCAGATTCAAAATTTTCTAAGACAAGCAGCACTTTCTTAGTTCTCTCTTGCCTAGATTCTGAAGGTGACAGGGTTTTTCAAGACAAATTCTCATGGTTTTCGATCTGGTTTTCAAGTTTTGGAGGAGTTTTCAGGGACTTAGTCTTATTCTCACATATTTTCTAGGATTCGAATCTGAAATCAATATTTATTTCACAGATTTTGGGACTAAGTTATTCATTCTCAGATCAATCAAAGACAGATTTCACTCCCAAACCTTCAAAACAGATTGAGTTTTCAAGAGTTTCTAAAACTTCTAAGTGTTTGCAGCTTGTTAAAGGCTAAAAGTTCTAAGAAATTGGAGAATCAGAGCACACTCTGCCATCAAACCTTCAAAATTCACGCTCAAAATGAGGATTCTAACTTAGTTTTCTTTTGGTTTTGCAGGTCATAAATGGCAACTGAAAACACAAATGGAGTTTCAAGCCAAATTCAGAATTGAAGACAGGACCATGAGCAATGTTCGTCCAAGCATAGAGATGGCCAAAATTTGGCTATACTTCACAAAGGGATTCTTCCCCAAATACGAGGCACTTGAAAGAATCTCAAGGCATCAAGAAAGAAAAGTTCTCAGACTTGGTGAAAATATAGAAAAGAATTTCAGACTTCTTGGGGAGTTTCATCTACAATCCCAAACCTATGGAAGCAATCAGGACAACTTCCTGAAAGATTTCATCTCCTGAAGAAATTTAAGACAAGCTCCCAATCAGAATCAAATGGTGACAAGAAGGAACAAATTTCCATACTTAGACGATTTCTTCATACAAATTGGAGAATTCAGGGAAGACATCCAACACACTGAGGTGGCGCCTCGTCATCTTCCAACCAATCAGATTGTTCCAAGTCAGCATGTCCAGGTTCAATGAACCTGACATCCACAGAAGCTTCTAGAGGGCACACTTAACAATGCAACAACCTTCTATTTTTATTGTTGGTTCATATTTGGCAAGAAGGACAAGTGTCCCCAAATGTAATTTTCTCATTGGTTGAGGAGTAGTTAGTTTTAGGAAACCCTAATTAGGGTTTTGATCTTTCAATCTAGGCCCTTGATCATTGTTTGATCTCGATCGTTCAAAACTTTGTGTGCCTATATAAGGTTTCCTCCTCTCATTTGGAGACTGTTAGGTTTTTGAAATATTGTTGCATGAAGGTCGTTTTCAGATAATATATTAGATGTGTGCTTTCTCTTAAGGCTTTGTAATCCCCTATTGTTTGAGTGATTAAACAAGGTTTTCAATTTCATCACCATATTAGTTAGAATTTATTTTACGTTGTTAGATGAATGAAAGATCTGATAAGTATTGGTTTATGGTGTATCTCTGCTCATACTTTTGGTGAATGGATGATTTTCATTCACTGTGCAAAGTTAGTCTGAGCTTTCCATTTTGTGTATGCTTAAACTTGCGATCATTAGCACATCCCTTGAAGATTGCATCCACTTAGTGTAAGTTGTCTTAAGTGAGGCGGAACAAAGTGTGGTTTATTGAGTTCACCGAATCAATACCGTCTTTGGAATTCATAGGAGTAGAGTAGATTTCTAAACCCTTATCCTTTTGTCCTTTTATTGAAAGTCTTATACCCCAAAAATCCCAAAAAGGAAGAAAGAGAGAGAGCTTTAATTGACAAATCCATCCAAGTGCCAAAGTTGTTGACATCTCGTTCAAGCGTAAGTCCCTTTGTGTATTACCAACAAATCACAACACCCATTGAGCTTATCCACACATCAAGACCTGACAAAAGAAACCTTGGAATCACCATATGATCTTCTAGCAATCTTAGCATAAGCGGTGATTATTCAAGAGGGGGTAAATTATCTTTGGGTACTTTATTCTAATATTTGGTAGATGATAAAACAGACACCAACAAGAGGTAGATGAAGGGATGTGTGGTAGGATAAGTGATGCAATCAAGGTTTGATGAGTGTCGTGGTAGGTAGGAGGTGAATGGTAAGGAAGGCAGTAGGAGGGTTGTCTAAGGGGAGTAGAAGGGTAAGGGGGTATCGTGGGAAGGGAAAGTAGGTTAAGATGAGTAGGCTAGTTTGGGATCGGGGTTATGAAGGGTAGAAAGGAAGGTGGGTTAGGATACGATTGGGGTGGTGGAAGGGTATGCTAAGGGAAATAAGGGGGTAAGGAATGTGAGATGTGGGTTAGAGTATGTAGGAAATGGTAGTTGGGAGGTATAAGGGATGGAAGAAAGGTAGGAAGTGGGGTGATGGAAGGAAGGGTAGTAAAGATGAAAGGAAGGGTGTAGGGAAGGGAAGTTAGGAACTGGGAAGGTGAATGGAAATGAGGGGAGATGGTAAAGGAAGAAAGATGAAGGAAGATGGAGGGATAAGGGATGGAAAATAGAGGATGGAGGAAGAAGGATGAGTGGAAGGTGAAGTGGAAAGTAGTGGAGGATGATGAGATAGAAGATGTAGGTGAGGTAGTAATGCTAGGTGAAGGGTAAGTAAGGTAGTGAAAGGAGATGGGAGTGAAAGGTGAAGTGGAAAGGTAGGACGTAGAAGGTCAAGGTAAGGAGGTGTGGGAAGTGGAAATGGAAGGGGAGATGGATGAGAGTAAAGAAGGTGAAGAGAAGATGGAAGGAAGTTTAAGTGGAAGGCAAGGCTGGATAGAAGTGGTAGGAGATTGAAGTGGGAATGATCGGAGTTTGGGCATCCACTTGTAGTGCTAGGAGAGGCAGGTCGGAGGTTTAGGTAGGCAATCAAAGGAAATTTTCATGCCTTAGCCAAATTTAGCATTTCATCTCTGATTTTGCAAGCAAAAGATGATGATTATCGTGAATCATTCACTTCCTAAGAGTTGAAAACAAACAGATCTCACTTCATCCTAAAGAGAGAGACATGACTTGATTACCTCTTAGCCACTTAATATGCTACAACCCTTCCCAGTAAAAGACTAATACCTAAAGACACAACAACTAACCTAGAAAGTAGAAAAAAGTGGGGGTCCCCGTTTGCAATGGGGTGATGTGTGAAAACGTCACAACATAACCCATCAATTAGATTGTAGTCATGGAAAGGACACTAGTTGGCCATTATGGGCCACTGCAAAGCAAAAACAATGGGATCAAAATGCAAATTAGAGGAGTACAACTCTTTCCATTTTTCATAAGTTGTGCATTAAATAACCAAGATGCTAAGTGTAGCGTCGTAAATTGTACGCACTTGCTAAAGCAGTACAATTTCACACCTAGTTTAGCACCCGCCTTGGCGCAGTTTGCATTTTGCATTGCATTTCCCCTTTAGCACTTAATTAATCAAATTAATTAGGTCTAAGGTCCTATTTCATCGTCCTCCACATCATAAAGGTGGGCCCTTTCATTAAAGTGTGCCCTTTTTCATTTTATTCCTCCAATACATCATCTAATCAAAAACCCTAATTAGGCCTTCTTTTGAACTTGGGGGCTTGATTTCGGGGGTCAAAACATCTCGAAATCACCTGTAACTTCGGGATTCTCTCTAAAATCATCATATCCGACGGCCCTGAAAATTTGGTGAAAAGTTGTCGGGACCATGGCGCCCGGAGTGCACACGGTCCCGGACATTTTTCCCGAAATTTTAGGAGCGCGATCCAATCATAAAATAAAGCTTAACCCCAAGAAATTGGCGGGATATTCAATCTCTAGGTCGACCAAAAGTTGGAATTAAGACCTAGGGTTTCATACATAAGAGCTCTCTTTCTTCATTGGAAAGGATCGGAAGTTTGTTTTTAGGACCTTCTATGCAACGAAAGAGCAGATCTTTGAAGACTTCAGCAACACTCAACATCCGTCTATCAAGCATCCATCAATTTCATTCATTTAGGGCTTTGAAGGCATTGAAGAGCAATAAGGGATCACCGACTGAAGATTGGCTTGTATCCCCCCCCTTGGGGTTGGGTATGATTTCATGTTGTTTTCATGTCTTTGCATAACCTTTCTTACATCATTTGTATTCATGCTTTAGATCACTCTACATCTTGATTTGGAGCATTTACATTGTCATTTACAAGCAATTAGGGTTTACTTTCTAGGTTGCTCTAGTTTGCTTACTTGCATTTTAGATCTTGCACACACACAAGGTCTGCACACACACTACTTTTACAATACAACTTGGCTATTCGTGGAGGTGGAAATCACCAAAGCGGGGGTTTGACTAAGGCAAAACCCTATATAGCCCCCCAAACACCTTTTCAGATATAAGTGCAGATTTCGGGATTCAGACGACGCCGCAAGTTGCAGATCCGAAAGAAGCAGACGGAGACTGAACCATACACCAAGTTTCAAAGCAGAAGACCAAGACAGGGGCGTGGAGCGCCCTAGTCCTTGGGACAGGGGCGCTGGGCGCCCTGGTCCTCCTGACAGACAGCAAGTTTTGGCAGTTCCGACAGTTTTCCAGGTTGCAAAGTGGCAGTTTCAGGTGCAGTTTCAAGAACAGAATCAGGATAGTGGCGCCCACGCCCCCGTCCCGAACATTTTCACTCAGATTTTGACTCCGGGTACGCATCTGCATTCTTGTCTTGTCCTTATGTTTGCAGCTTTCCATTGTTTAAGTTCAATTCTGCAATCTTGTTATTAGTTCATACTTGCATTTTGGGGTTAGGAATTGAACTTGCATAATCTTACCTTTCAATTACAACAAAGGAATAGAAACTCTAATAGGTAGCCCATGGCTCTCTCTTTCACCAAAAAGAAGTAGCCAATTGTGCGATACCTCTAGGCTCTTTCGTATTCCGTAATGTGTGTCAAAAGGTAGGATTAGGACATGTTAGCCTAGTCTCGCTTTTTCCCCCACACATTTTGGTGAACCCGACGTGAAACGAATTATTTCTTTCTCTCGCATTGCATTTGTTAGATCTAGATCTAGATTTAGTGTGTTTCATTTAAGTTTCATTTTCAAAAAAAAAAGAGAAAAAAAAAAGAGTGTGTTTCTTGGTTTCTTTGCATTGTGTGTCTCAGTTTTATGCAACTTTTATTTTAAAATGTCGGATTTTTATTTGCAAGATGTTCATATTTATGATGATGTATGCAATTATGCCGATTATGAGTATAGCCAAGATGAATTAGATGAAGCTTTAGATGAGTTTTTGAATCCTAAAGAGGCCAAACCTTCATTTTACCAAAAATTCATAAACCTTGTTACTATGCCATTTCGTTGTGATGAGAAAGATAAGTTGAATGATTCCTCTCAAGGGTACATTCCTATCAACTCTTCCACTGAATCTAGTAACATGGTTGTTTTCAATAATCCCCTCTATGAAGAGATGTCTCCTTTTGAATCAAAAGATAAACCTTTTAATAGATATGATCATGCTTTGTTGGATGATGCTCTTGATGACTTTGTGGCTTTATCGAAATCTCTAAACAAAAACAAGACTTCTAAATTGGTTAACATGATAAACCTGAATGAGCATAATAAGCCTCTCTTTGAAGTCCAAGGTGCTTGTCCTTCTACCACCTTTCAAGTTCCTAAATCACCTCTCCTTACCATCCAAGGGGGGTATGATTCCTTTCTTACTCCAAATAAACCTATCATCACTGTGCAAGGAAGAAAACCTATAAGTCCTTATAGTTATGCCAAGCAATTAACTAGAGAGAGTTATCATGCGGTTGCCCATACTTATCATACTAGAAATAATAGGCAGCCTAATCCTCCTCCAGTTACTCCAGTTTCTCTTCCTAATCCTCAACCAATTCTTCCGCAAGCTCCACGTATTTCACAGGTTCTTAGTAAGGAATATGATCTCATAGAACAACTTAAAGCTACCCCTGCTAAGATATCCCTTTGGGATTTGATTCAAACTTCTTCTGCTCATCACGGAATGTTACAAGATGCTTTGAAAGATTTGAATGTTCCTCCACCGAATACATCTAGTAATATAGTGTCTTTGGTTAACTCTGTGATGAATCCTAAAGCTCATATTGTGTTTACTCAAGATGAGTTGCCCACTAGTGAAATTCAACATCAATATGATCCCTTGATGATTGTGGTTATCATAAATGATACTGCTATAAGACGAACACTAGTAGATAATGGCTCTGGTCTTAATGTGTGTAGCATTAATCTCTTGCATAAGATGAATGTGGATACATCCCTAATTGAGCCTGACTCTCGTCCTATTCGAGGCTTTGATAATGTGGCTAAAACTTCATTAGGTACTATCACCTTACCCGTCACAGTGGGGCCTATTACTTTGCCTACTCCTATCCATGTTATGTCGGGAAATCTAACATACAACTTGCTATTAGGGAGACCTTGGATTCATAGTATGCAAGCGGTCCCCTCTACATTGCATAGACAAGTTAAATTTATTTATAATAATAAGACATATACCTTGATAGGTGATACTAATTTCCAAGCTTGTTTACAAACATCTACTTCCAAAGGGGGTTCTTCTAAGCCTTCCTCGTCTAGCAATGACTCTTTAAACAAGATACCTATCGATGAATCCTCGCTCTCTGATGATCAAAATTCTTTGGATGGGTCTGGAGCTCCTGAAGAAGATTCTTCTCGACTTGAATCTACACATAAGAAGGATTTTGATCCTGAGAAGGTTCTCGCAGAAGACGATTGGGGATCTCTTGATTTTAATCCCACTTTTGTAGGTGAATATAAGGTTCCTTCTAGAGAGCTTAAAGCTGAAAAGAAGGAAGAAGCTAAAAATCAATCAACATTACCTGAGCCTATGAGCAATAACTTCGTGGCCGCTTCTCAGACTTCTTCTCCTCACACTTCTAATTCTGAAGGGTTTGATTCTTTGTCTTATGAAAAACCACCTTCTCTTTCTGAAATGGCTGATCATTATGGTCGTGGTTTTCGTATTCTAGCTAAGCATGGGTATAATGGAAATGGCTGTGGCGCTCACGAACAAGGAATAAAGGTTCCTCTAGAGAATAATCTTTATGATTATGCCTTTGGACTTGGTTATAATCCTTGCAAGCGCACTAAAGCTTCTAGAAGACCATGTATTAGTGTTAATGTTATTTCTACATCTCTACCAATGAGACACCCTGAGTATATTGATCCTTCGTATGCCTGTGCTTTGGATGTTTTTCCTACCGATGATGCTTTAGCTGAGTTTTTAGGAGCATATGATACTCTTCCTCATTATCATCACAATAGGGGATTCCCTTATTGTTTGAACACTGAAGCCTATTTTGGAAAAGAGACTGATAACGATGAGATTGTGAAAGAATTTCCTTAGTTAAAGGATACTCCTCAACAAAGTAATCTTCTTATAAGCGACACCATTGATGTTAAGATGGATTCTGGCAACAAAGAAAAAGTTATTAAAATTGGAAAATGTCTAGACGAAGAGGAACAAAAACAATATGAAGATTTATTGCGTGAATTCCCTGAGATCTTTGCTTGGACATATTCTGACATGCCTGGTATAGATCCTAAGATTGTCACTCATAATATTGTCTTAGTTCCTGATGCTAAGCCTGTGAAACAAAAGATTCGAAAAATGAATCCTAAGGTGGCTTTGCTTGTTAAGGCTGAGATTGAAAAATTATTGGAGGCTGGATTTATCTGCCCTATTGATTATTCCCCATGGATTTCAAATATTGTCGCTGTGGCTAAATCAGATAATAAAATAAGAATGTGTACTGACTTTCGAGATTTAAATAAAGCTTCTTTGAAAGATGATTTTCCCCTCCCAAACATTGACATGATAGTTGATCCTACAGCAGGACATGCTTTGTTATCCTTCATGGATGGTTTTTCACAATACAATCAAATTTTCATTAATCCTCAAGATCAATTCAAAACTACTTTCACCACTCCTTGGGGTACGTTTTGTTGGGTAATGATGCCTTTCGGACTTAAAAACGTCGACGCAACTTATCAACGAGCGATGACCCTTATCTTTCACGATTACATGCATAAGATTTTAGAAGATTATGTTGATGATGTTTTAGCCAAATCCATTCTCCGCGTAGATCATATTAAGATCCTTCGTCAAATCTTTGAAAGGATTCGTAAATATCACATGCGCTTGAATCCCCGAAAATGTGTTTTTGGTGTGGATAGTGGAAAACTATTAGGATTCATAGTTTCGCATCGTGGGATTGAGGTGGATACTAAGAAAATAGATGCTATTGTCAACATGCCACCTCCTAGAAATGTGTCTCAACTCAAAAGCTTACAAGGAAAGATTCAAGCTATTCGTAGGTTTGTATCTCAACTTGCGGATCGTACTTTTCCTTTTACTCAACTTCTCAAAAAGAATATCACTTTTCAATGGAATGAAGATTGTCAGCAAGCATTTGAAGATTTAAAAGTGTATTTGGCTAATCCTCCTATCCTTCAACCTGCCGAACCTTCTAAACCTTTTCTTCTTTATACAGCTGCTTCCTCTCATGCTCTTGCAGCATTATTGGCACAACATGATAAAGATGGTAAGGAGTGTCCGGTTTATTATATAAGTCGTACCTTACTCGATTATGAGACCCGATATTCTGCGATAGAAAGACAATGCTTGGCCTTGGTGTTTGCGACTCAGAAATTGAGACATTATCTTTTAAATTCAGAAGTCCACGTCATGGTAAAGTTTGATCCGTTGAAGCATCTTTTCTCTAAAACTGATTTATCAGGACGCCTAGCTAAGTGGGTTATGATGTTAACTGAATTTGACCTTAAATTTGTTTCACAAAGAGCAATTAAAGGGCAAGCGTTGACCGATCACCTAGTTGAGGCCCCTTCACCTTTCTCCTTCCCTAACCCTGAGTCTTTTCCTGACAACTTCATCCTTTGTACAGAGAAAGATGAAACTTGGGAGTTATACTTTGATGGCTCTAAGTGTCGTACGGGATCGGGGGCAGGTGTTGTTCTGATTTCTCCTACAAAGAAGTCCATTCCCTTATCTTATCGTCTCAATTTCTTATGTACCAATAACATTGCTGAGTATGAGGCTCTTATAGCAGGAATAAAGGCAGCCTTAGCTTTGAATATAAAACACATACATATTTTTGGAGATTCTCAACTGATTATAAGACAAGTAACAAGACTGTATCAAGCGAAACAAGACAAATTATCACAATATAAAGACCTTGCTATCTCTTTGTTACAAAAATTTGATTCTTACACCATGGAACCTGTTCCTCGAAAAGATAATCGACATGCGGACACAATGGCATGTGTGGCTTCTCTGGTATCTTTAGAGGACCCTGTGGTTGATCTTAAATTTGTCATTCACAACCTTATTTCTCCAGCTATTGTAGATGATTCTAGCTTGGTGACATGTTGTGACTTTATAGACTCAGATGAATGGTATTCGCATATCGTAAGATACTTGACCGATGGTACCTTTCCTGATTCCGCCAATAGGAACACTAGGGCTAGAATTCGCAAGCTGTCCGCTAGATATATCATTCTTTCTAATGTTCTTTACCGAAGGGGTTATAACGGTCTTCTCCTTCGTTGTCTTAACAAATCGGAAATCCCTATTGCTCTTGAAGAGGCGCATTCAGGTGCCTGTGGGGGGGCATTTTGGAGGCAAATCCTTGGTTCAAAGGTTGCTCTGTATGGGATATTATTGGCAAACTATGCAGCAGGATTCTTTTTCATTTGTTAAGAAATGTCATCAATGTCAACAACACAATAATTTGATTCATGCTCCTGCCCAAGAACTTCGTTCTCATGTAGCTTCTTGGCCTTTCTCTGCATGGGGGCTGGATCTTATCGGTAAAATCTCTCCTCCTTCATCTCAAGGACATACTTTCATTATAACCGCAACAGATTACTTTACAAAATGGGTAGAAGCTATTCCCCTTCGCTCTACTACTGCTGAAGTGATTTGTCGATTTCTTCTAGAAAACATTATTTCTCGATTTGGGATACCTTCCACTATAATCTCTGATAATGGGACATCATTTAAGAACAAGGACGTGAAGAAATTCCTCGAGAAGTATCATATCAAACATCGATTTTCTACACCATACTATCCTCAATCAAATGGTCAAGCCGAATCATCCAATAAGATAATTGAACAAATTCTTCATAAAACCGTGAATAAGCATGGTAAGGATTGGAGTACTCAGCTAATCTATGCTCTTTGGGCCTACCGAACGAGTGTACGAATTGCTACCGGAACTACCCCTTATAATCTTGTTTATGGTGCTGATGCTATTATGCCTTTAGAATTAGAGATTCCATCACTTAGAGTTTCTCTCAAAGGTATAGTAGATGATGACGCTTATAGAGAACAAAGACTTCAACAGCTTGAGATGCTTGATGAACAACGTATAAATGCTCTTGAGCATATTCAAACGTATCACAAAACTCTACAACGAAGCTATAATGATAAGGTTATTCAACGTTCCTTCTCAGTAGGTGACTTAGTTCTCTATGAGAATCAGTGCAATGTGAATGCCTTACCTGAAGAAAAGGGAAAATTTAGTCCTAATTGGCTTGGACCGTATATCGTTATTGAAGATTATGGATCAAGTGCTTATAAAATAGCGGGTGGAGACGGTACGTCTCTTAAAGACCCTATAAACGCTATGCACTTGCGTAGATACTATGCTTAATTCCTCATTCCTTATCATTCATCTATTTCCTTTCACTTCTTCAAAATTGGATAATATGTTAGCATATCTTTGTTAGAGCAAATAAAATTAAATGATGTTTTGTTTAATCTATATTGCTTCGTTCCTGACAAGCATGTTTCTTTACTTTTTGGTTTGTCTTGAATTCATTTATGTAAATTGCAAAAGATTTACATTTTTCATTATGATGGCATATTATACAATGTCTTTATGTGTTAAGTTGAATTGTGTCATGTTGTGTTTAAATTCAAAATTAAATCACATTAGTTATATGATTCTTAGGCTTAACACATATTTCTTCCCTATCATTAATGTAGTACTTGATCAAATATTTTAATTAAGTCACACATGTATCAATTTAATCATGGAGCATTGAGAAATCAATCACATGGAAATTAAATTCAGAACATACATATAAATCTACCAAATGTGTTAGCCTTAATCAAAGCAAAATATATACATTGTTTTAGGCATTAAAGATAACACGTTTGAGACAAAGAAGCATGTATATATATATATGTGGATCAATATACAAAGGTAGGTCACTATACATCCAAAATGTGACCTACCCTACATCATAAGATCATCTCCTATCCCTAGGGCTGGTGGCTGGAGAGTGACGACTAGATGCTCCCTCCTGATCCGGCCGTGCAGGTGGACCCATAGGGGTATACCGTGATATAGATCGTGAGTGACTCCGAGAGGAACTCCTACGATCCCTATCCATAAGGATCGCGCGATACGAGGTAGCCTCGGCCTGAGCTGCTGCTAGATCATGTTGTGCCCGCTGAAAGTCCTCTGATAGGGCTCGCTCTCTCTCCCTCCATATCTCTACCTGTACTCGAAATGGGGAAAACAAATCATCATGCCGACCCACGTTCCCTTGAGGTCTATAAGCAACCTGTGAGGAACTAGGGATCTGCGCCGTCGTAGAAATATCTGTCACTGCCTGCTGGATCAGGGAACGCCACTCCTGCACATTAGCTGTAGCAGTAGAACAAATCGTGTATTAGTACCATTTTATATCATCAAAACATCAATCAATCAATATAAACCTACTATACCTGGATCTCCCTCACGCCAGTAGGGATCGTGATATGGTAGCACCTGTGACTGGGAACTACTAGGCTCCCCACACTCGAATGATCTGTGCGCGATGGGTACAGGTCTCCGTATCGCCTCGTGTTCCCCCTTTTGGGGAATAACGAGAGGATCTAAGGCTATGGTATCATCACCTGAATGATGGGGAGCTGCATCTGACTCCTCCTCATCATCTCTATCCTCCTCCTTCTCGTCATCCTCATCCTCATCCGCATCCTCGTTCTCCTCATCATCATCTCTATCTGTGTCATCTTCCTCTCCTTCCTCCTCCTCGACACTAGGCTGATCTCCTATGGGTGGATCAGGCCCTCCTGCCTCCTCATGACCCTCTCCCTCCTCTGGCTCCTCCGATCTGGATCCCTGATCCTCATCTCGGTCTCCATGCCTCCATGGACCTAGATGGCCTGTCGGGTGATCTGGTGGAAAGATAGGCCCCGGGTATGTCCTCACAAATCATGAGAAATACCTGCGCTGTGCTCCGGGGTCTGCAGCATAATCAGTGACCACATCCTGGTCGGACCCCTCTATATCTGTGATCTCGATATCATCTATCATAGGTCTCGCTACTGCTCTGGGTCTGGGAAGGACTCGTGAGTGTCGAGTGTAGATGGGTACATCGGCTGGAACACACTACTCTAGCCCAAACTGCCTCCGTACTCGGTCAAAGTAGAATGGGACTATGATATGTGGATATTGCCCTCTCAGTAGGCGGTTCCTCTGTAAGCATGCTAACTGTCTCTCCATCCCATCCCATCTGTGCATCCGCAGATATGGTCTCCATACAGTCACCTCAGCTGTCAATCTGTCAAATGTCTCTCCAATACAATAGATCTCCAAATCTCCACTCGCTGGTAAGTGGATAAGCAAATACCCTAGGTCGCTCGCTAGCCGCACTCATCGGATAGCCGACAGGCCTGGTGCATGTAAAGTGCTCAAATATCCACACCTGCAGAAGTGTGCATGTCATCAAGCTGCAACCCTGTCCAAAAACATACTCCTCGAGGTCGTGATAGAGATGTGCAAGCATACTCCGACCCCAGGCGTATACTCTCCTATGTCTCTCCATAGCCCTAATGCACCATGTGAGACCCCCATGCATGTGTGTACCTCGCCCATTAGGGCAAACAGCTAGTGCGATGATGGCTATCATAAGACGTCTCATGAGGGGCACCTCTTCTGTAGGATGTAAGAGCCAGCTGACCATGATGCGACCTCTCGTCTCACTCGGCATGACTCTCCCTATGCAGTATACCTGCTCCTTCTGATGATCCTCTGTTGACCGATCGGTCGCATATGTCACGATAGCTCCTCTGATCGGTAGGCGAAGAATGCGGTACACATCCTCAAGTGTCACCGTCATCTCCCCTACTGGAAGCTGGAATGTGCATGTGTCAGGATCCCATCGCTCCATGAGTGCCATCAGCATCGCAGGATGAAATCGAATGGCCGGCATAAGAATCATAGACCACAAACCTACTATAGACAATGTATCTCTCTCTGCCTAAGTCAGCCGGGGAATCTGATCTCGCAAACTACGAAGAATCTGCCCCGCCGTGTGCTCTCTCATGTATGGGAGACCCTGCAATACAAAAACATCAGTATAATCAGTAATCAATCATCAAAATCATCTATGCCAAATACGCAAACTGACGAACGTCGAAAGTTGACCCCTGCCAAGTCCTGATTGGGACCATGGCGCCCCGAGGGGACCATGGCGCCCCACAGGGACCATGGCGCCCTGAAGGGACCATGGCGCCCCACAGGGACCATGGCGCCTTGAAAGGACCATGGCGCCCTGGTGGGACCATGGCGCCCTAGGTGGGACCCAAGGTCAGATTCCAGGGCCCGCATTCGATCACAGAAAATCAGAGTCAACAGAAATGCAGAAAGTCAAAATTCAGTCAACTCACCTCGTCCAGTGGCTCGTCGTCGATCACGGCCTGTCGCATGATCTCAATCCTCACGGGACGCTCCGGTTGTCGTGAAGGCATGATGATGGCTATGTGGGCTCCGCTGCAATGAACAATACTCAGAATCAACAAAGTGACAAATGCAATAGTCACTTTCAAGGTATATACTTTCATTCCTTTACCTTTACTTTCAAAACCCTAATTTTCCCTAAATCACTCATTTCATCATAACTTGAGTTTGGGAGATGCGATTTTCGAACTGTTTGTTGCGTAGGAATCGTATTTTCGTTCCCTTACTCCCTTGATGTTCCAAAATGTGCTCTGATGAAGCCTTTGTAGTGAACATCTCTCATCAATAATCGTTCACACAATTTGTTGTAAGTAAACATGCTACCCTGTTTCACCTCCCTAATAAGCAAGCCGAAACAGGGGGGGGCATATAGCTACTCACAAATTTCATCACTTTCCTTAGTAAGCGTTAGGTGATTTTGTGATCTAACGTGTGTTTTGTAGGGTGCGGTTCCTAACTGTGTACTGCAGATACCGCTGGGGGCTTCGTTCGACGAACTTATGGATATATCATTTTTCAAATAATGTTTACTTTCCTGTACTTTAGCTTGCATATGCACGTAGTACTCATATGACCGCTAAAGTGGGGGCTAAATGTAGCGTCGTAAATTGTACACACTTGCTAAAGCAGTACAATTTCACACCTAGTTTAGCACCCGCCTTGGCGCAGTTTGCATTTTGCATTGCATTTCCCCTTTAGCACTTAATTAATCAAATAAATTAGGTCTAAGGTCCTATTTCATCGTCCTCCACATCATAAAGGTGGGCCCTTTCATTAAAGTGTACCCTTTTTCATTTTATTCCTCCAATACATCATCTAATCAAAAACCCTAATTAGGCCTTCTTTTGAACTTGGGGGCTTGATTTCGGGGGTCAAAACATCTCGAAATCACCTGTAACTTCAGGATTCTCTCTAAAATCATCATATCCGACAGCCCTGAAAATTTGGTGAAAAGTTGTCGGGACCATGGCGCCCGGAGTGCACACGGTCCCGGACATTTTTCCCGAAATTTTAGGAGCGCGATCCAATCATAAAATAAAGCTTAACCCCAAGAAATTGGCGGGATATTCAATCTCTAGGTCGACCAAAAGTTGGAATTAAGACCTAGGGTTTCATACATAAGAGCTCTCTTTCTTCATTGGAAAGGATTGGAATTTTGTTTTCAGGACCTTCTATGCAACGAAAGAGCAGATCTTTGAAGACTTCAGCAACACTCAACATCCGTCGATCAAGCATCCATCAATTTCATTCATTTAGGGCTTTGAAGGCATTGAAGAGCAATAAGGGATCACCGACTGAAGATTGGCTTGTATCTCCCCCCTTGGGGTTGGGTATGATTTCATGTTGTTTTCATGTCTTTGCATAACCTTTCTTACATCATTTGTATTCATGCTTTAGATCACTCTACATCTTGATTTGGAGCATTTACATTGTCATTTACAAGCAATTAGGGTTTACTTTCTAGGTTGCTCTAGTTTGCTTACTTGCATTTTAGATCTTGCACACACACAAGGTCTGCACACACACTACTTTTACAATACAACTTGGCTATTCGTGGAGGTGGAAATCACCAAAGCGGGGGTTTGACTAAGGCAAAACCCTATATAGCCCCCCAAACACCTTTTCAGATATAAGTGCAGATTTCGGGATTCAGACGACGCCGCAAGTTGCAGATCCGAAAGAAGCAGACGGAGACTGAACCATACACCAAGTTTCAAAGCAGAAGACCAAGACAGGGGCGTGGAGCGCCCTAGTCCTTGGGACAGGGGCGCTGGGCGCCCTGGTCCTCCTGACAGACAGCAAGTTTTGGCAATTCCGACAGTTTTCCAGGTTGCAAAGTGGCAGTTTCAGGTGCAATTTCAGGAACAGAATCAGGACAGTGGCGCCCGAGCCCCCGTCCCGAACATTTTCACTCAGATTTTGACTCCGGGTACGCATCTGCATTCTTGTCTTGTCCTTATGTTTGCAGCTTTCCATTGTTTAAGTTCAATTCTGCAATCTTGTTATTAGTTCATACTTGCATTTTGGGGTTAGGAATTGAACTTGCATAATCTTACCTTTCAATTACAACAAAGGAATAGAAACCCTAATAGGTAGCCCGTGGCTCTCTCTTTCACCAAAAAGAAGTAGCCAATTGTGCGATACCTCTAGGCTCTTTCGTATTCCGTAATGTGTGTCAAAAGGTAGGATTAGGACATGTTAGCCTAGTCTTGCTTTTTCCCCCACACACTAAGTTTAAGGAATAAGCAAGACTATAAAGGTTCCTTCTTATACTTGGGTAGCAAATAAAACTATTGAATGTAAGACGCGTACCACAAATGTCAATGTTCCTAATCTTCCACCAACAAACCAAAAACTAAATAAGTCGTTGATCGATATCCTGGATGACCCCCTTGTCAATAAAATAATAGCACCATTGTTGTGCATGTACCAAGGCATACAATTTTTTGTGCTAGGTGCTATATAATTGAGCATTTTATAACATGGCCTTTGAAAGATAAAACAAGTTCACCTCCCTACTTAAATACCAAAGGTATACTACAAACCATTTGTCTAATATTCAAATGAAAAGGTTGCAAGTCCATGTGAGAAGATACCGAAGCAAAACAACAAGCATATTTCAAATGGCTAAGTACTCCTACAGTTAAGAGCTTTCTAACTTAAGAGTTAATAACGAACACGAACTAACATATCAATATCATGAGCACTTCAAATAGAGGTTGATACCCCTAGAAAAGAGTTGAAGATTTAAAATGTTGGACAGATGAACAATCCTTAATGAACCTAAGCTTTCTCTAAATTTGCATATATTCCATGCTCTTCAATTGGGAAGCTCATTTACTTGACTATCATTTGTCAAAGGACTACTAAAAATTGCCTTGGATTTCCCATTTGTAAAGAACCAAAAATATTTGAACATGAAGCAAGTAATTGTCCCAAGCCTTGATATAGAGTAAGATATAATTTAAATGGATAACAATTTGCAAAGATGGGACCTAAAAACATCATTTATAACATGTATAATATGAGTGCATTGATGATACCAAAAGTCATGTGAACCACTTGTAGAGTACAAATCTTCTCGCAACAACTATATTTCATATCTTGCAAGGATTCATGCAAACTCCATGCACAATAAAATTGGTCAACAAGGTCATCAGCCTAAGGACATAAATGGCAATTGTAGAAAATCATTTTGTTGAGAGCCAATTAATTTATGACTGACCACCATTTGTCATGCTCTTTCTTTGAGACTACTAAAGCAGGGAATCAATAGGGAAGACTATTGGTATATAGCTTTTCCTCACAAAGAACAACTTGAATAAGTGCTCTATCTCAATACCTTATATTACTTCAGTGCAAGACGGTGATCTATAGGTAACTTAGACAATTACAAGGAATCTCACACAATTGAAATTGAGCCACCCTTGAAGGATCTCAACTTTCTTTGAACTCACATAATCTATGCTTGAAGGACTACCTGTCTTGGAGTTGGTGTTCACAAAGAAGATCTCAAACTGTCTACACACAATGCAAATCATTGTACCACATTTGATGTATACTAGGATGTCAATTTGGTAGATAACAACAAATTTGGAAGGAGATGTCATGACCCAACCATGAGTAGAGGACAGCTGCAACAGAAAATCGTCTTAGCGATAATGACTATTTTTGTTGGAAGAGTCAAAACCTGTGATCTATTCAGAATCTACATCAGCAATCAGGCAGAGATCCAAACACAAAATCAAGAATAGCAAAAGGATTGTTTGAACATTAATGTGAGAATTGACTCCAAGTGGTGCAATTACCCAAGGATTAGTTAAGGCAAAGAGGAACGTAGCCAAGGGAGACTGACTGCAAAGAGAGGCCATGGGGAAGACACATATCTCTCCACCCGATGAAAGGATTAAGTACCATCTATCGACCCATAAAGGAGAGCACGAACATCAGATAAAAAAACCTGCAGCAATCAAGTAAAGAACTTGACCCAAGATCAGGGAAAAGGGATCAGAAATATCATAAAGTCAGCACTTATTGACCAATCTAGAAAATCATTGCAAGGAACAAGGACTGGTCTAATAAGAATTACAGAATCAGAAATACAAACATACATACATATATATAAGCAGTATGAGTCTATCAAATATTGTGGTTCTAAATCAAGGCATTATCTACATCTCATCTAGGAACCCTAGGGCAAATTAAGCGAGTCATGATAGGGGACATTACAGAAAAGAACCTAAAAAATGTCAAAGTATAAATATCATGAGTGGATTGGTGAATGCAAAAATCATCTCACAAAGAAAAACCTTATCTTATCAGCAAAGTTTCAAATGTTGCATGGCTCCATGCATAATTTGGTACACTATTAAGTGTGGTCCAAAAGGTTGTCAATCCAAGCAAGTGAGGAGCAGTAATCCATGATTAACAAATCAGTTCTCATGCGCTTTCTTCAACACTACTAGAGAAAAAGATCCTCAAGGAGAAGTATTAAATTATATCTTGCCCTCGCAAAGCAATTACATGATTTGGTACTCAATCTCGAAGCCCTCCATGGGTGTGGTATGGTAAGGGCATCTATGGGTAATTAAGGCTATAACAAAGAAACTAACATAATTGACATTCAGTAACTAAGACCTTCTTATAAGACTAATAGAATATTGGATGAGCCTCAAAAAATGATTTTCTTTGGGTTCTTCCCTTCCCAAATGATAAATAGCTCCAAACTTATGCAAATTAATCAGTGTGAACTCTTTTCTACATTGGACAAATGGACTTACAAGATTGAGTTTATATGCTTCACTATGTAATGTCCCTTCTTAAAATGCCCTAGTTTTCCCCAGATTATAATTCTTAGTTATTAAAGGAGGGTCAAGAGAGGGAGTACCTTTAACCCTTTAATAGGAGAACCCTGCAATAATGTTAGTTGATAATCTACTAATTATATTTAAGTGATTAATTACAAACATACTATGTAAATAAAGAACTGATCATGATAAAATAAGAGAAGGCTAACTATGTAGAAATAAGAAGGCTAACTATGTAGAAACAAGACAAAGAGAACCAACTATGATTTATAAAGTAAAGTAGAAAGACTATGAAGTAAAGAAAAAGCTAGATAAATGTAAATGTAAAGATCAAAAATCTTGGGTCATAACAATAGGAATCCTCATTATCTTGATAGGGTGCCTTAGTAATGGCTCTCCCTAATCAAGTCACTTTGTAAGGGTGCCTTAATAACGGTTCTCCCTCTGTCTGAGAGGGTGCCTTAATAGCGGTTCTCCCTCTATCTGAGAGGGTAACTTAATAGCAGTTCTCCCTCTAGAGATAATGTTCAGCAGTATCAAAGATCAGATTCATAAACATGGATATATTGACAATCAAATGGGCAGAATGTTATCAGCATCGCTCATAAATATGCAATGTTTTAATACTGTAAACATACAGATATTATCACGCAAAAATTACCATATAATGCATCTATAGTTTGTTATATATAATTCATAGAATTCTTACCGATTTGAATATTTGGCTGAGTATATTTGTGGCATATATTAGGCTTTTACTTATTACTTACTTCTTTCTCTTTTCTTCCTTCCCTCCATTACCTCTTCTCCTCTCCTCATGTCTATTGGAAGTTATTTATCCTTCCTATCGTGGGTGGAGAGACACATATCCCCAGCCACATCTGTTGGTGGCAGCGATCCCTTTGAAAGGTCGCTGCCCCTCTTAATCGCTGTCATACTCCATCGGGGGTGATAAAAATAATAATCATCCCTTTTCAATAATCGGTTAATATTCATTTAATCGGTCAATTAATATCTGATGTAAATAATAATAATCAGTCAAATTAGTATTATGTGATGCCATTATTGGGAATACGTTCAAAAATTCTTCTATAAGAATGTAAGGGGATATCACTGCCTGTAACTTAATAACAGTTCTGATCTGATCTGATCAATGGTACTCCCACTAGATGCTTTAGGCTCCTTTGTTTTATATCTCTCAATGTGAGGGAGAGGTCACACCTCTTCATCACGTATGCCCTTTCCCAAGAGACACACACTTTCACAATTAGCACCCTTTGAAGGAGTGCAACTCTTCATTATTTCTGCCTTTTGAAAGGGACACAACCTTTTCTCAATCAGATCTGCACTTCTGATTCCCAAAATTAGCCCCTCTCAAATGAGGTTCTCTTCTCCCTTTTATATCCCATGTTTGAGGGAGTCGCAACTTTTCATTCCATGTCTTTTGACCATTCATTAACTTAATTAAATTTCAATTATATTTAATTATATTCATTTGAATTTCAATTTTATTATTATTATTTACCTTTAAATTCTATTTCAAAGTGGAGACATTACACACCATCCTTGCACAATCATTGGTCTTGGGGAAGCCACTAAAAACATCTTGCTGTCATATTGATAAGAAGTTTCAATTATAAAATTGTGGCGATCTAGTAGAGTGAAGTCACAAACAACTATCCTAGCATGGCTCAATGTTCATCAATTACATGCCAAAGACAAATGTGATCTGTATCTCCTTTTGACCCATCACTATACATATAGGTGCAGATGCATTTCTATTGGCAACTGTACTTCATCTGTCAACTTTTGTAAAATGGGTTATTCTGATTGTCATTGTAAAGGATAAGCTCAACCTCACCATCTTTGACTCAACAATTATGCATAAAAGGAGCTTCCCTATTGCTGGAAGAATAGTCATTGACCATTAAGATCATGGTACCTATATGATATGTTTAGTTGGGAGTCAACTTTTGAGTCAAAAGAGAGCAAAAATACTGTCATTTTTCACCTAGTCACTTCTTGTTGAATCCTTGTTTCTCATAGTCATTAATGTTATTTTGTTGTCACTTGTCTAAAATCAATGTCAATATATGGCCATCATGATTTGCTTTCCAGCACATCAAATGAGAGGCAAAACAGAGCTCAAACACAAAAGAGAGGTCAAAAATCATTCCGTCATGGGAAAATGGGTATCTAGTGTATTGGAGCACTTCTCCCCAATGAATGGACACCTACTGCATAGGAGAACTTCTCTCCAAAGGATGGACACTTTTTTCGTCATAACAGCTAGTGTATTGCCAAGTGCCTCTCCATTGTATGTCCAACTTTAAATGAACTTTAATAGAAAAAGTGTGCTCCTAGTCATAAATCATCCAAAGTCGACATTAAATTAGAACAAAAAGTGACTTGAGTGTTGTCTAACGTCAACTTAATATTACAACAAAAAGTGTACAACCAATACATTAGCGCATGCTTCTCATTTAAGTGTCCAACTTAAGTGAAAATTAGAACAAAAAATGTACACCAAATTCATCAGCGTGCACCTCTATTTTGGAGTGTCCAACTAAAGTTTAGGCTAAAACATAAAAAGTGCCCATGCAGCATATCAACACACTTCTCTCCCCTGGGTGTACATTTTTTAACAAAAGCCAAAAAGTGGCATCCTTTATATGAGCATCTGCCTTTTCAATTGAAATACACCAGTTCATTGAAATTGATAACAAAAACTTTTCATAGTTTAGAATCTTTAGATAGTTACAGCAGTAGTCCTGAAACAGATATTAAGGCTTGCAACCTCAACTCAGGGCTATCAAAATAAATGTCGATATTTCTCTATTCCCAGAATATGTTTAACTTTATATATATGATCATAATGAAAATTAATGCATGGAACTAGCCACCATTCATGAATCATCAATTTCTTTGAGAATACAAAGAGTTATGCCCATAAACCCCTGGTGACTGGCAATCTGAGTCTCAACACAACCTACAGCCTGATTCTTTACAATTAATGCAAACATGTAATATTCAGACCATAAAATCATTCAGTTTGTAACAGAAAACTCATACTGTATAGTTACTACTTATTACTGGCCCTGGATCAAATATCCTTACAGTTCCTTGGCACAATTCCCTCGAACTATGATATTTCCTGCAATCTGATGTTCCCCTCCTGCCTGGCATCGACTCCTTACAGGTCCTTGAGGTTGACGTCTCAGTGACTCTGGAACAGCAAGTAGCAAGGTATCCGTCTTACTACTACAGACCTCTCAGGTTGGCATCTACGAAGGTATATGCATTCGTTTAATGCATAGAAATTAAAACTTCTTCAATGGTCCTAACAGTTCCCCAGCCACACATATAAATACAAAATACTGGTTGCTTAAGCGATAACTGCCCTAGGTCGGCCTGAGAACAGACTCAATACAAGATTTATTTAATTATTTATTGAACACACTCTCTCCTAGGTCGGCCCAAAACAACTAATTAAAATATTTAATAATTTCATTTATTATTATTCTATTTACTTATTTAATCAATTAATTAAACAAGCAAATAGATGACCTGGCCAACTTGGGCCTAGCCGGGGTCATTACAATCCACCTGTTCCAAATGTGGCTTGTCCTTAGGCAACTTTGGACTTGAATCCATACCTCCCCATGCCTCCCCGTCTGTGTCTTCATCAGAAATGACCTCAATATAATGAATTTGTCCTTTGCCCAAACACCTATGACCTAGTTGCCATGATTCTCTACATGTGAAACATAACCTTTTTCTTTGCAACTCATTTTTAGACATCTCCACCATATTTGTCTTAGGTGGTATCATGTTCTTCTAAGGAGACTTATTTTGATAGCATACGAATTGTTTGATTGAGACTCCATCTACCTTTAGTCAAACAATCTTCAAAATTCGAAGCCCTATTAATGGCTTCTTGTAAGGTGCTAGAATTAAATGCTCTTACTAACCCATTGAGGGATTCAACGAGACCTTCTATAAAAAAGACCCTAAGCCTTTTCTCTGACTAAGCCTTTTCTTGAAAGGTGCTAGAATTAAATGCTCTTACTAACCCATTGAGGGATTCAACGAGACCTTCTATAAAAAAGACCAGAAGCCTTTTCTCTAACACATCAAAAATCATTATTGCTAGCCTTTGAAATTTTGTTGTATAGTATTCCATCTTACGCTTTTGCTTCAGTTGTGCTAACTCCCTAAAATGAGTTTCTAGACCCTTCCCATCAAACCTCTCCAACAATATTTGGCTGAAGTCTTCTAAGGTAGTGATTTTATCATGCCCTTGGGTTACCAAGCCATGGTACCACCATACGTAAGCCACACCCTCAAGATGCAAGGTGGCAAATTTGAAAGCCTCTTCCCTCAAGCATTGGATTCAATGAGAAATATGCATCTAGTTTTTGTAACCAAGCTCTTGCTGATGAGATTCCAAACCCACCGAAAATCAGGATGGTAATCTTCTCCAATCGGTGTAGGATGTCCTTTCTTTCTCTATACCCTTTCCTCCCATGCCCAGTTGCTTTCTTCATCTCATAATAGTCCCTGAAAGTCAGATATGCACGGATAACAAGGCTTAGGGCATAGTATGCATCATAGAAGCAAACATCTGCAAAAAATCATGATTATATGCGATTAATCGAGAGTCAGGGAGCTTGCCAATTTTTTCCCAAAAAAAAATGGGATTTAATCAATCAAAGGCAGTCAATGATTTTTTTCCAAAAAAAATTGCCAAAATAACTTGCAAAAATTTCTTTCATCAGTAGAGGACTAATTCACACTTGTCAATAAGTATGAGAGCCACCAAAGGGCCGGACGTTGATGCAATGCTTCCAATGGTAGGGTTTGTGTTGGTTCCCAAATCAATAGATTCTAAATCCTAAAGGAATAGCCACTAACTTATCAACAGAATTAGAATAGGATTTGGCCAACGAACGAGATTCAATCACAAGACTGAAATCTTCTACACTTTAGGCTCTACAAAACCAAGGTGGGTCTCCCTTACAATGTCCTAATGACCTACAACAACTGTATGCTCAAACATTGCATGCTACAGCAGATTATCCCAATTAAAATATACCAAGGAAAAATAAATAAACTCCTGGTTTTGGCTACAACCTCAGCTTATAAGCATCTAGGCAACCATTAGGACTGATTTTTTACACTACACCTACTTCTAATACAGAAAATGAAATGATACTTTGATAAGATTTGTCATTCTGAAAACAAAGCAAGCCCCATGACCAGTGCCTTGCTAGGGCAGCAAAGTCAACCCACAACAAGTAAACATTGAACTCAAATAGAATGAAATACAACCAGTTAATTATGAGCATTAATGCATTACATTAACACACTCCACCTTAGCTTCACTACAACCATACTTGAAGATCCTACATATACAATATCATTCTTTATCCTATCATAAGCAATTTATCTCTTCCTTGAAGAGAATCTGAAGATAAAACACCAAAACCTGCTAAGGCAAAATAAAGGATCCTTGATCTTTTATTTCATATAACAATAACAGTAAATAGAGGAGACAGCTCCAAGAAACTCATAAAACTTGCTTGCACACTGATTATAAACTATTCAAACACACAAGATCTACAGGCTGAAAAATAAAACTCTAATTTGCACTATTTTTGGGTTGTACATGGAAGCCTTGCTTCCAGAATATTTTTCAAAAACTACTTCAAAATCCTTTCTAATAAAGATAAAAGAAATCTAAATACATCAAGAAGAAACCCTAAGAAAACCCTAAAAGAATCTTCAAGAGTCACATGTCTTCTTTTTGAATTTTTAATTCTAAAAATCTGCATTTTCTCCTCATTTAGGCTTTCAATCTGCACTTCTAAATCTGAATGTGACATCTCAAAAATCAGAAAAAATGACCCTACAATTACACATTTTTTGTGACAAAAGACTTGTCACACTCACATTCTGCCCTTTGACAAAAAATTTCCCCATCTGGGCCTTTGTCTTTTTGTTATCCATATTTTTGTATTGTTACATCCCACTTGTGCCCTAGTTGATTTTGTGCAATATTTACGCCCTGATACATGTTAACCCTATATATACTTGTATGATGTATAATGTGCCTAGTTTTATGCTTTAAATGATGGATTCCTTCAGATGATTATGCATATGTGAATGATGATAATTATGCTTTCTATGCTGATTTGATGTACTTTGAATTATTAAATTGATGAAATTGCAGTTAACAAAATGATATCATGTTTCACTTTTGTCATGATTTATTAATTGTCAGAACTAGACAAGATTTGATCTAACTGATTTACATGGGCCAAGTGTGTGCAGGAGACCCTCGTCCTCCACGAAAGGAGGGAGAGTATCATCAGGTCGAGAGGTGAAAGGAAGGAAAGGACTCAATGTCGTTTGAAAACCCTAACCTAAGTCAGGTAAACTTATGTTGATCTCGTCAGACTTTGTTAGCCAATGCACTAGGTAACCTGGTAGGTCAGTGCAAAGAATCTAGGGTTTGTCGCTTCTCGAGATAATTATTAATTATTAATATTAATTAATTATTTCGTTAATTATTAATCAAGTTGGCAGGACTAATGTTACTTTTATTATATATATATATATATCCTGCAGTCAAGTATTCGTAGGGAGTATAGGTCGCATATATATAAATATAAATAATATGTATATTTAATTAATTTGTAATTTGTATGGCAATGTTTTTTATTTAATTAAATAAATTATCTTTTGCCAATTTTAAATTGGCATCTCTATTATCAAGTGAGGGTTATGTGAAAGGGAGATATGAAGTTTGCCCTCCTTAAGTTGCTAAGTGTTGACTTAAATATATTATGGCAATGGTGAGGGATATAAGTTTTAAATTAAACCATTATTTCATCGCTCCACTTTGCATATGATTTTATCCGGCATAATGGAGTTTTTTTTTTTAAAAAGGAAAGAAAGGCAATTTTAAAAAAAAAGGAAAGCAAGGCAATTTTATTGGGCATAATGGAGTTTTTTTTTTTAAAAAGGAAAGCAAGGCAATTTTAAGAAAAAAACATGTTATATCGCAAAACCTTTATACATGAGATATCGGCTTTTGCCAAGAGAAAAACAAAAAGTTAAGGAGAAAACATGGGTTAAATTTGGAGAAAAAGATATTTTTATGGTCTTGGGCATTTTGACGTGAGGAGTCGAAGTTTCTCCTGGAAGCCAAAATGCAGATCACGAGAAACATGAAGCATGCCTGCGTGACTCATTGGGCAGTTTTGAGAATCCCGCCTGGTATTAGGGCGTAGGAATGAGGATAACGTTTTGGGCAATAATACATAAACAGGAAGAGGTTTGTTTGTTCATTCATTATTTTTCTTATGCTTGGATGGTAAGAGACAAGGGTTTGGCTGTGCAATCTTTACCATTCAGCTCTTCTATTTCGAAGTTTAGAGGGTTCTGCAAAAAGGAGGGCACTGGAATATAGTCTTTGACATGTTACTTCATCTCACAGGTCATATTATCTCTCAGACCTGCAATTTTCTCTTCTTCCTACTGTTATTCCTTATGTTGAAAATTAAAATGGGAGAAATGCATAATACTTCTGTGGTTTGTAAATTTCTGGAAGTTTAGAAAATTTCATATGGGTATGAAACCCTACTGCGTTTTTATGAAACATAATGTTATTATTCAGTTCTTAGCAAGTAATATCCAGCTTGATGTTATTCTATGAATTTTTGTGTAGGGTTTGGGGTAGTTTGTAAATGAAATAAGAAACGAGGTATACATACATATATATTTGTATATAGAAATGGGAGTATATACACAAATATGTATGTAAAGACGCCTGCAGGTCTGAGATTTACTATTTTATTCCCTTAAACAAGTTCAAGAAGAGAGAAAAGAAATTAAGAACATATACCTCTGTTGATGAAGGTTAAATTTGTGTAAAAAGAAAATACATATCCATATTCTGCAGTATTTTTTTATATTAAAAACAGATTTGTTCTTTGTTTGGAATAAAGATGGTATGAGTGAATGTCATTACTCCTTACCGTATAACCACGAAGTGCATACTTATATGTAAATATATATATTTATATGTAGATGTATAACCTTGTGAGGGCAATTTATTTAGAAAAGGCAAGACATCTCCATTATGACAATACTGTTGTTATCTTTCTAAACAAGGAAGTTAATTCTTCAGCAGTTTCGTTAGTAAAACTGAAACCAAACAGCAAACTACAGGTCTATTAAATAGATTCACATGCATACCGCAGTTAAACTATAGACTGGAATAAATCTTATCCATGGAATCTCTACTCTTCATGAAATTTAAGTTAGTGTGACACAAAGGTTAAGGCCATTGTTAAGTTTGTCTAAAGTAAATTAAGTCGTAAACCTTAGACACCAAGAATACTCATTGTGCATGTGAAGGTGTGGATACAGGTGCACATGTGTACCATACTTGGGCATATACCGACAAGTATGTACCAGTGTGATTATAACTGGTAATACTTGACGTATACGCAAAGGTAATTGTACTCACATGTCTATGTACACGTATTTTAACATGCACTGGTAAGCATATTCCGGCATAATGGTGCAGATTTGTATCATTCTAGAGAAGAGTGTTCTTTTCCGAGACAACCTAATGAAGATTTTGACCTCTTAACCAAGATTTCAGAGCTTTCTTAAACTGAGATGACAAGACAGCCCTTAGATAAATTTATTTTATTGAGATCAACCTCTCTAGAATAAAGGATTTACCTATACCCTAGCCTAGGAAGGCAGTGGGTGGAAGAGCACGATTGTACATGATGCAGTTAGCATCATCATTGGGAGGTTACTCTCAAGAGGCCATACAGCAAAGACATGTCCGGCAAGTTATAATCCATACTTAGGTATTGTACGTACAAATGACCGTTCTTATGCCCCCTAACTTCCCAAGCCAGGGATTCAGTGGTTTCATTGTAAAACATTGCAGTCTTACTATCTTAAAGGAGTAAGAAATTAATGATAGCACTTAGAATACTAAAAATTGTGTCCATTGAACGCTGACACAAGAAGTTGGGCTTTGGTTTTCCCTTTTGAGTTCAGTTGAACTCCTAAAACCTAGACCTATTGCCGAGAAGGGTGAGACCATTGACAGGGCGTAAATTCGTGCTTATAGTGTAAAACCTTGGCCAAGGTGGTGTTGCGTAATGCATGCACTAGTCTGATCTTTAGCACCAGATACACCCCTAGTCAGAACGTCATACTAATAGGGAGTTACCCTTAGTGTATGACCGACTAAGAGTGTAGGTCCTAACACCAAGTCTCAGATGGCATTGAGTTCTCTTTTTCCTTTACCTCCCTGCGAAGGGTCAAGCCAGTCCAGAAGGATATGGCACGGGGGACTAGATAGTCCGTGGTTGGGCGGAAAAGCACCCTAATGATACTTTCCCTCCTCACTAGTATCATGACAAAATTGGAAATTCAGAATTTAGCATCAATGGAAAAGTACTCTCTAAACCCTACCTCTTTAATTTCATGCAAGTTATTTATTTCTTAAATCTTACATATATGCTTAATTTTTAGTTCAATGTACTTAACATTTCAATTATCGTTATTCATGTTCCTGCTTTGAATATATTTAAAAAAAAAAAAAAAGGAAATCCTTCTTGCTTTGTTTATGTTAATTGCTATATTACAACGGTTAGATTTTTTTTTGAATTGATCTCTTTTAAAATTTTCAGCATGTTACATGTATTAACAAAAATAGACAACCCTTTTAAATTTTTTGTTAAAAATGAAAAATTTACTCTAATGTAGGCTTCCCGATGCAAAATTTTGCTTCGCCCTTGGATTGGCTTAATCCTCAGTCGATCCTCGATCCACGTTTCAAATTTCATCGTATTTCGAGTTCGTTTGCTATGTTTTTTCTTCAATTTCGGGTTTTTTCTTCCTAACTGCAGGTGGGAAATTTTTCTTTGATTGCAAGTTTTATTTTTCTCTTGTTTTAATGTTGTAGGGAAATTTTAAAACAATTACAAGTGCACTTTATTTAAAACTTGTCACTTGTAACTTACTTTTTATTTCCTTACATATTTTATGTCTTTTAAGTTGTTGTAGGAACTTTTTGGACAAATTACAAGTGAATTTAAAATTATAAGTTTAAAAGAACTTGTAATTTCTTATAAAAATTCCTACTTAAGCGATTTTAAGTTGTAGGAGTTCTTTTTCTCTATTACAAGTTTTAATGTTCTTTTTACTTGTAATAGGGTTTTTATTTCCCTATTACATATTTTATGTCCTTTAAGTTGTTTTATACTTGTAAAGGGGATTTTATTTCTCTATTACAAGTCTTTTGTTTTAAGTCATTTAAAACTTGTAAAGGGGATTTCATTTCCCTATTACAAATTATTATGGCATTTGTTTTTGCTCTTTCCTCTCACAAACCCGATTTGCCTTAGGAGTTGAAAAGAGACAATTAAAACTTGTAGAAGGATTTTTAAAACCCGATTGCATGTCTTTACTTGCATTTTAAACTTGCTCCTTCTCTCCAAGAACCCGGCCTGCGTTTTTCTCCAAGGAGTTCAAATTTTGGAGGAGTTTCAAACCGATTTTTGTGGGAGAATCCATGGAATGAATAAGGCATGTCATCCTTGAGCCGTTTTTGCTGCATCTTGGGCCACGTTTTTTGCTAAATGGAAGGCATTTTGCTCCTTTGCCACGTTTTTGCCTCCTTTCTAACCGTTTTTGCAACACGTATGGAGGCGTTTTTGGTCTTCTAACCTAAACGATTCACCTTCTTGCTTCAACATGTGGGTCTGCTAGGCGTTTTGACTCATTCCTCCTCCTCATTGGATGTCATTTTTGGTGCTTTTGGTTGAAATCCGAGTTTGTTAAAATCGTGGCAAGGGTTTCAACCTTTTGGTTTTGCCTTCTATTTAAGGAGCGGATTATTTCTTTCAAAGTTATTCCGTCTCTTTGAAGGACATCTTGATCAAGCAAGGTATGTTTTGTTTTCAGTTTTGTCTTTATTTTATTTTTGTTGTTTTCAAATTCCTTGATTGATCATGATAGTTGTTTGTTTTGTTCTTGTTTCAATTCGGGTTTGAGAGAGATCTTCCCATTCTATCCAAGTCTTGAATGCAATTTGATAATTGCATTGTCTTTCCCTTCACATTTTTCCCTCTTTACTTGCATTTGGGATTTTAAAATCCGATTGCAACTAAGATGGAAATGTTAGTTTTTCCCCTTTGGTTGAAAAGATTTAATCTTCTTTTGCCAAAACTTCAAGTTTCAAAGTTGTCAGAAGATTGTCTTTCTAATTTTGGGTTTTAAGAACCTAATTACAAGTAAAGGTTTTTCCCATTCCCATGTGGTTAAAATGAAGTTGGTCTTCCAAAAATTCAATTCATATCCATCCGCATTCATTAACCTCGTTCACAAACTTCATTCCCATCATTTTTCTCATGTCAAAATCCCATTTTCGTACATTCCTTCATTTTTCTTATTGCAAGTCTATTTGCATTCGGGTTTAAAAACCCGACTACAAATATGTTCTACCTCACTTGCATACTTGTAACACATCTCCCAAGATCCGAAATTGGCTAAAAGCCAAGTTTCCAGTGTTCCTATTTATTCAACATTTTCCTCTCAAGAGGGATAGAGTTTTTCCCCATTGAGAAGAAGAAATATGTTTCTTTCGGTTGATCTTGACGTTGCTTTGACACTTCTAGATCTTCATCGCAACGCGCCAGGCTCTTGTTCGATGACTGATTTACCGCCATCTTCCTCTCAAAAGAAGATGAAATACAAATATGATAAGTACCAAAATGAGATCTCTCCTTCCCAAGTTTCCACTCCCATGGAGCACATCAAAAATACAGAAATAGGGCATGTTGACATGTCAGAGTTCGTTAAATGGGTGGAGGATCCCAAGGATAGCAATATGCAGCACCTGTTGGACAGCCACATTCACCATGCTTCTTCCTTTCTAGTGGCTGCCCTAAAACCTGAGTTTGTTCTTGCTTGTGCTAATCATTTTGACAAAGAGACAAGAACTATCAGGAATAATGATGGGGAAGTGATAATCCGTCTTGATGCGGACACTATTGAGAAGGTTTTCAGAATACCACCAGCACCTGTGTACATAGAAATCTCCAAAGATAGTGCAACTGAGTTCTATGTTTCAAAAGAGAAAGATTGCAAATGCCATATTAATAGATGGATCAGTGAGCCACGGGCTGCTTTTACACGGTGGGCTAAGTTGTACCGTTGTGATTTCAAGTGGGAGATCGGAGACACAATCACTCTTCTCCACAGGATGATGGGTTTGCAACATTCTCATGTTTTTGAACCATGGATGTATAAGTTCGTCATGCTCATAAGGCAATCTCAACAAGACATCGGAAAATCGCCCAGGACTCGCCAAACTCGACAAGTCTAAGTATGATTCGTGCCCCCCGAGTTTGGCGAGCTCGGACTCGGACTCGTCCGAGTCTAGGGGGCGAACTCACCAGACTCGCCGAGTTGGCAAGTTTGGCATAAACTCGACAAATCCCGTGCCTGGGACTCGGCCAGCGTCAAGGCTTTAAAAAAGCATAAAAAAATGCATTTTTTTAAGTTTTTTAATTTCTTTTTTTTATGTTATTTATCCTCCAACCCTAAAAGTGAACTTCATTTCATTCATTTGGAAAAATAGGAGGAGAAAAGTGAGTTGTGAAGAAAAACCAACAAGGAGGAAGTTCAAGATTTCTTCCATTTATCACATTGGGGCTGCATTGTGTTTGGATTTGGTGCATCAAGAGTTGGATAGGAAGAGTTTGCAGCTCATTTCAAGCTTGTTGTAAAAGGTAAGATTGTTTTTTTGAAAAAAAAATTTGTTTCTTGTATGCAAAAATTCTATTTTATATTCATTTATTTTGAAAGTTTTACATTTTCTTCCAAAATCTTTTGTATGTATGTAAATTTATTATGTTTTATTGCAGCAAACTTCCCTTTATTATTTGCCTCAACTTCAAGTTTCACAAAACTATCCTACAATGTCTACTTCAGCTTCTAGACCCCCCATAAGAAAGGACCCTGCTTGGAAATATCATGAGGATTTTCTAGGGCAAAGAAAGGGGCAAACAAAATGTACATTTTGCAAAACAATATTCCATGGAGGTATTTATAGACTGAAATACCATATTTCTGGTGTGCGTGGACATGATGCTGAACCATGCCTAAAAGCACTCCCTGAGGCCATACGTGATTGTTATGTAATGGTTGAAGAAATTGAAAGGAAAAAGAAACAAAAGGAGGATCGAGCGGCCATTGGGAGAGAGGCAACTTTAGGAAGAGGGACACAGTTAGGTTGTGTTGGAGGCCCTTCTTCCTTACCTCCATATCGTCCCACTCAGTTTGCTACTGCTGGTGCTGGTGCTTCTGCTTCTACTTCTATAAGTGGCAGTGCCACTGCCACTTCTCATGTTCCTAGCACCAGTAGTTGTAGTGGGAGTGTTAGCATTGGACCTAGGATTCGTAAATCTAGGTTGGATGCCTTCTTTGTGCCCCGCACTACTCCTGGGTCCCAACAGTCGCTTGAGGGCATGGGTTGGAACAAGGAGGTCCATGATGTCGCTAAAATGGCAGTTGGCAAGTTTTGGGTCTACGGTAGTGTTCCATTCTTTACAGCTAGGTGAATGTTTTATAAATTTTATGTTTGATTGTTTTAATTTTTATCCTTTGATTATCTTCGATTAATTTTAACAAGGAGGTCCATGATGCCGCTAAAATGGCAATTGGCGGGTTTTGGGTCTACGGCAGTGTTCCATTCTTTACAGCCAGGTGAATGTTTTATAACTTTTATGTTTGATTGTTTTAATTTTATACTTTGATTCTCTTCATTTTATTTTTTCTCGTACATAGTACATAGAACATACTTAACTTATCTCATTGAATTTATTTGTGACAGGTCTCCTTATTGGCAAGAAATGGTTGATGCCCTTACCATATGCGGGGCGGGGTTCAAAGCCCCTACTGAGTGTGATTTGAGGGGACCCATTTTGTCTCAATTGGTGAATGATGTGAAGAAGGAATTAGGTGAACAACGCCAGATATGGAGCACTAAAGGTTGCACCATCATGACTAATGGTTGGACGGATAGGAGAAATAGAACTCTCCTTAATTTTCTTGTTTCTTCCACAAGTGATTGATTAATTTTAGTTTCATTTAGTCTTTAATTTTTTATTTTTTATTTAATGGTTTATTGAATGATCATTGATCTAGCTTTATTTTTTTATTTCATGGGGCACCGTTTTCATCAAGTCCATTGATGCCTCCGCCCATTGCAAGAATGGCACCTACCTATGTGAGCAGATAGAGGAGGTGATTGATGAGGTGGGTGAGGAGAACGTGGTACAAGTGATGACCGACAATGCAGCAAATTATGTTGCTGCGAGTAAACTTTTGATTACAAACTAATTTTGTTTGCAAATTAATTACTATTTTGTAACTCAATTAATTACAATGCAACAAATTATGATGCTACAGGTAGACTATTGATGGAGAGGCACCCATCTATAGTTTGGACTTCATGTGCTGCCCATTGCATTGACCTCATGTTGGAGGATATTGGAAAACTCCCATGGATCAAGAGATGTGTAGAAAGGGCAAGAAATGTGTGCAAATTTGTATATAATCATTCATAGGTGTTGGCTCTTACGAGACAATACACATAGCAGAAGGAGTTGGCTCATCCAGGAATCACAAGATTTGCCACAAACTTCATCACATTGCAATCCATGCTTCGCTCTAAGTCGGCCTTGAAACGTATGATTGTTGGTGAGGAGTGGTCTTCCTCATCCTATGTTGCCACCCCTGCAAGGAAAGATATGGCAAACTGCATTTTTAATGAGCGAGACTTTTGGGTCCCTTGTGATGAGATAGTGAAGGTAAATTTTTTATAAATTGTACAATTTAACTTTTTGTTTTATAACTTATTATACATATTCTCTTATTTGCTCATTTTTCTAAATTACACAATATTTTCAATTTTGCAGTTTGTTAAGCCCTTGGTGGTTTTGTTGCGAGTTGCGGATGGAGAAAAGCCTGCAATGGGCTACATATATGAGGGCATGGATAGGGTGAAGGAGGGCATCGAATCCATCTATGGAGGAGATGAGAGCAAGTATGGTCCCATTTGGGAGATCACTGATAGGAGATGGCATCATCAGCTTCATAGGCCCATCCATGCAGTAGCCTATTATCTGAATCCGGCATTCCATTTTATCCCTTCTTTCAAGGCATTTATCCCTTCTTTCAAGGCTAATGTGGAGGTCCTTAATGGGCTATACTCGATCATGGAGAAGATGGGACCTGCTGGTACTACTCAGATAGAGCTTATTCGAGACCTTCTCTCGTCCTGTCGCCAAAGACGGTAGGACAACTATGATGCCAGGTAAAAATAAATTGTAAGGCTTAATTTTAGTTTTATTGTATATTGTTAAATGAGTTCATGAGTAAGACTGATTTTATTTATTTTTCTCATTTCAAACTCAGATAATTGGTAGAGCTTTTTTGGCCCAATGACACCAAAAATTCAAAAGTTGGCCATTCGCATCTTGAGCCAACCATGCAGCGCATCTAGTTGTGAGCGCAATTGGGGTATGTTTGAGCACATACACTCCAAGAGGCGCAATAGATTATCTGTGGAGAAGATGAATGATCTTGTCTTCGTTCGCTACAACCTTTGCCTAAGAATGAGAAAGAATGCATTAGTTGACATCTCTCCTATCATTCTAGACAAGGTTGATCCTGAAGCAGAGTGGGCCACTGAGACAGATCCTACGGCTGTCTTTAGTGATGATGACACTGATTGGATCGACCAGGTAGATATAGAGATTGAGGTTGTAGCCATGGTAGAGGAGCAGAGAGCACGAGCAGAGACAGGAGATTCAGAGGCAGATACTGATAGTGACACAAATGTTCCTGATGTTGGTGAGCATGGCATGGTGTCACGGGGAGCGACTATGGTTGCTGGATCATCCAGGACCTACCTTAAATGCCTTCGCAGGGGGCTTGGGCGAGAGGGTGCACGCTCCTCTATGCCATAGGCTTGTAGTTGTATTTACCTTTGGTATTTGTGTGGAACATTTGATGATGATCATATGATGACATGGATTTTTTATTCCATAAGTTTTGTAATATTGTATACATTTGACAATATTTATATATCTATGTTTTATTTCCTTCAGCTACAATTTGTGTTTATGCTTATGTGATTGATGTATACTTGTGTATGTAATCAAATGAGCCGAGTTTGATGATGTTATTGTGTCTTCAAGGTGTATTCAATAAAGGGTGCATGAAACAAGTTTTAAATCTTTAAAAATCTCTAAATTTCTTGAGTTTTTCACTTTCTGGAGTCCAGCCGAGTTTGAAGCCGAGTCTGACTTCGAGTCCCGAGTCCGAGTCCAAGTCGTCCTTGCCGAGTCCGAGTCTCGTTTCTATGGTCTCAACACATCTCTTGGGGCAAAATCATCAATGACACCCTTTGTGAACAACTTGCAGCAGTTCCTTCCACTATGACATTCTACATGAACTCATATAGCAGCGTCACTCAAACACTTCCCTGGTCTTTCTACCAAGGGTGATCACTCGCTTATACCCGTGTGGGATTACTATGACCAATTGCCTTTAAGACCCAGCAGATTGCACTACAAGAGGGTCCAAGACGCCTTCTTTGGTCATTATATGTGCATGTTTGACAAGACATTGAAAAACAAAAGAGTGTTAGATGTCGCATGGGAGAAGATGAATGAATATGGTTGCTTATTCCTTCAATTTCCAACTTTCACTTACATAAGAGTTGGATGTTATAGCGGTCGGCCATATACGCTTCCTAGATATCCAACCGATAAGATCATTCTTATGGAGTTGGGAAGACAGATCATGGTTGTTCATGCACATCAATATGTTAAGCATAAGGTTGGAATGGGAATTTCTACAAATAACCCATTGAAAATTGGCCATTATTCCCTCATTACATCCACCAAAGCCAAGGCCATGGAGATCGAAATGCAGCAAATAAAGCTCAAAAGATTCAAGCCAAGAGTAGATTTTGATTACCGAGGCATTAAGGAGAAGATCAAAAAGTCCTTCACGCATGTGCATCGGATAGAAGACATCTGGGTTGATCTCCGTATAGAAAAGGAGGTTCGTAAGATGGATTATTGCAGACTCGCTCTTGAGCAGATTATTGACTTGAACTTGGTGAACATTCCTGAAGGAATGATTGATGATGGAGAGATACTTGATCATGAATATGTTGAAAAGAGAGTTGATGAAGCACCACTTCCATCAATTCAATGGCCACATAAGGAATGTACTTCCATTCTTGATAGATTTCACCTTATCTTAGCTAACACCAATACTTGGCTCAAGAGCAACGGCGTTAGACTCATGAAGATCGGGATTGGAAAAGAAGATGATTCTACAGCACCTGTCGGACTCAAGTCTAAAATCAAAATAGACAACAAGGAAGGTGCATCATCTTCAAGCACAAGAATCAAGTTGAGAGTTAGCAAAGCAATGGTACTTTCTCCTGAAGAAGTGACAGTTCGAGGGAAAGAAAAGCCTCAACTTCATATTCACGTAATTGATGTTGAAGATCCAGAGGAACTACAATCAAATAATGCTCCAAAGTCGCCCATTTCGAAGTCACCTCATGAAGTTCCCCCTCAGATTCCTTTAGAATTACCTATGTCTTCTCTTGACACGAATGTGGATGCTTTTTCCACTGTTCATATTGTTCCTATTTCAGCGGGTGAATCTCGAATTTCAGCAGCTAAGTCGTCTCTTGAAGAAGTGACAGTTCGAGGGAAAGAAAAGCCTGCGTCATTCCAATTTCAGCAACAAAGTCATCTCTTGATCGTCCTAAAGAGAATTTGATGAATATCTTTGAGGATAATCCTGCGTATGCCCCTTTGTCAAAGATTGATACTTCTGCTTCTAGTTTTGATGAGTTCATGATGCAGTCATCAAGTCCTTTGGTTAATGAGCAGCCTATAGTTGTTGTTCAAACAGTAACTTCTCCCAAGATGACAACTGTCATTCAAACAGAAACTAATTCTCCCTCACTTTCAGTTGTTGCTCAAGGAGAATTGATGGCTTTACCTCCATGGCTTAGTTCTTTTACTCCTAAAAGAAAGAAGCAACATATCTCTCCTGTCATCTTTGATTTCTAGCATCTCAAGCAATCAAAACCCAAGGTTGCCAAAAGAGCTAAGACGATTTCAAGAGTAACAATGGATAGTAACAGAATGAAGGTGGCTGAAATTGTTGAGCCAATTATAGACAAGCCATAGGAAGAGATGCAAGTTGCTGATTACAAGATCACAACGGTGGAATTGGGTAAACAAACACATGAAGTAGTCAGCATGATGCTCAACATTCGGTAGCCTTATTGGTGCAACGGTGTGATGAACTTCCAGCGAAGAAGAATAAGCTAGAAGAGGAAAATGTGCAGCTTGTTGCAGCAATCTAAAAGATCACCAAGTCTTCTAATGAAGGGGACAATCCTTCAATTTCTTTAAATGCAAAAGAATCAATCCAAGGAGTTGAAATAGCTGGGAAAATGTGCAGCTTGTTGCAGCAATCTAAAAGATCACCAAGTCTTCTAATGAAGGGGACAATCCTTCAATTTCTTTAAATGCAAAAGAATCAATCCAAGGAGTTGAAATAGCTGCTCAAAAGGTACAAGCGCTGGATTCTTGGGTAGATCAGCTCCATGATTTATATACCCAAGTGTTGAAAGACGTTTTCCAAATGATGGTCAAGTTGCAGACCATTGAAAAAAAATTGAACCAAGCTTCTGATGTTTTCAAACAAAACCTGGAAAGAGTAGAAGGCAATTTGATGGTTTGGCATAAGATGCCTCAAGAAGAGTTGAATGTTCTTCAAGAACATGACATCATTCCTTCCAAAGTCATGTATTTAGAATTCAAAGAACTCTTGGAGAACAAAGTCCTTGTTCTCAAATCACTCATTGAGAATATTGATGATGCCATGAAATTACGCACTGAAGCATTGCAAGATGTTGTTTCTCATTGTGAGAAAGCTTCTTGTAATATTATGGATCAAAATGGAGAATTGTTGCCAGAAGAAGAAGTTCTCTCAGATCTCCAGTTGAAGATTCACCATGAATGGAGAAATGAACAATTTTTAGTTGTATCGATTCAAGCTTTGGTGAAATACCAAATCTTCTTGCAGGAAATACAGTCTTCTCTTGAGAAGAACAGCATTACAATCTTTCATTGCAGCGATGTTATTGTGAAAACCATGATCGTTGCGAAGAATACTCACGAACCGAATCTTGATGAACTACAAATGATCATCCAAAAGTTTGAAGGATTCATAGACAAACATGCTGTAACATAAGTGTTTTTCAACACTTGGTTGTATTTTCAAATTTGTAATTTCAATATTGTAGTTTCCTTTCTGACAAGCTTACTTGTAAAAGCAATTTTGTATATTGTCAGTTAAGTCATTACTTGCATTTTTGTAATTACAAGTAGACTGATTACAAGTCAATTTAAAATAGGACTTGTAATTTTGAATAAGTCGTAGTAGTTGAATAAGTCATGGTGGTTGAGAGAATTTCTCAAGTTAGTTGAGATCCTCCCACCTTTTTCTCAAGACTTCTCTCCTATAAATACTTGAGAGGGTCTTTTGTAAAATGCAACGTTTGGAAAGCAACCAAGTAAACTCTACTAAATTTACAGCAAGAAAGACTTTGTGTTTTTTATGTGTAAATTGAAGTTGAAAGAAATAGAAGAAGATTGCTCAAGGATTGAGACTTTGTGCTAAATATTTTGAGTTTGTGTTCAATATTATCTTTCTTGCTAGTGTTTCTATAAGAGCTTAATCAAATTTGGTTTGCAGACTTTATGTTGCAAGTATTAAAGATTAATATCCGTTAGAGTAGATATTTTGTTGAGAGAAGTTGTAGGACTTTGTGTCTACACTTGTTCTTGAGAGAAAGTAGATGTAGATTTTATGATAAGAAATAGTTGGGAGACTTTGAGCTCACACTAGTTCTTGTTGTTTTATGTAGAGAAGAATAAGATGTTTCAAAATTTGTGCTACCATACTATGTTCTTGTTATCATTAATATAGAAAAGGGTAGATAGGATTTCACATATTCAAGACTTTGATCTTGATATTGCTGTCCCGTCCCGAAGGAAGTGACGGAAGTCTTTGTGCTTTCAGGAAACTTCATTTCCTTTCTCTCACTTTGTTTTATAAGTTATTGCTACTGTTATTTTTAATTGCTATCACTTTTCTATGAAGAGAAAAGGATATAGTTTTTCTTGAAAGAAGAAGAAAGATTGTTGTCTCATCCATTTTTAGTTTAAGAATAGTTTATAGATAGGGGGAGCCTTCCCTTAATTAGGAGAGTATCATACTCTCACGCTGTGGCTGAAACCACAATTTTGCACATCCCCCAGGTGTACAAAGTTTTCAACCAGCACTTTTCTCTGCTAGGAGCCTACCTTTTATCTCTGATCAAAATTAGAAATTTCCCTCTTTGTGACAATCACTTTCTGCACATTTCCTTTTGTTCAGAATTAGAAAATTTTCCCTAGTGGCTGGAAAATGTCACATTTTCCCAAAAAAATAGGTAATCACTGCCACACCTTTTATTTGCTGCAATCCCTTTCAATAAAAATATATCTTCAATGTAATCACACCTTGCTGTAGCTGCTCATTCCGAAGTAAAAACATCCTTATGACATTTTCTCCCCTAAGCAAAACAATTTGATCTTTTATTCCTTGTGTGATAAGATAACTACTTCATTGCATATTTCTTTTGATCCAACTCTCTAAGTATCTACTTGAAAGGGGTTTCACTTTTAGATGAAAGTTCTCCTCAAGTGAAGATTATTTAACCCTATTTGCCTCAACTCTTTATACCTTCCTTTGAATGAAGGCATTTCACTTTGCTTCCTTTACTGGCAAAGATATGTGAATTTGTTCCCAATGTGAAAAATACTTTTACCTTTCTCATCATATATACTTGCACTGGAAATATTACCCTAATTATTTCTCTTTATTCTCCATACAGAAATACTTGCATCTGCAGAACTGTTTGTATAACCTGTATAAATATTTGACATTGATATTCCCTTCCATCGTACAGATTTGGTCCACGCTTCCATGGCAATCTTAGCAAATTGATCCCCTCAGCATTTTGCATACTCAACACACCCTATTGGTTACGTGTGCGTACTCGATGCCTCATTTCAGCAAGGCTATTGGAGTTACAAAGTCACATAAATTAAACTTAAACACTCAGCAAGGAGTAGGCATGATGCTGAAATTATTGAATCAAATCATTTGCTAATTTACACATTGTGACCTGCACTTTTGTTGTGCTCCATGAAGTGGTCGATCACATCATAAGAGCAGGTGGAAGTGTACAACGAAGAACCTCATCTCGGCTTTTTGGAACCCCCATTAAAAGTGAATAGTTTGACACCAAAACCTTTGGGACTGCTCACAAGCACCAAGCAAACATGTCTACAAAATCACTGACCTCCCCACATTATAACATGCTTGCACGGAATACTTTGTGGCATTTCCAACACGCCCTTTGCTATACCTGCATTTACTACGATCAATAGGGGATACAAAAGTCACAATGAATGTATCCATCTTGTCACATCGGATCAATCCAACCTCAAGGGTATTGGCAGGAGATTGCAAGGTCCATAGCCAGCTCAGGACTCCATTTCATCTTTCACTCATTACATGCGCTTTCGAACTATCCATCGTTCACTCCCAGCATTGCTCATGTAGTCATCTCATTCCACAGGCTACACACATATGGCGGCTACAATTATTGCATCCTACAAAAGTCTTCCTTTCAAAGGCATGAAATAAGCATCATTGCTTCCTTTGTTGCAAATGAAACAAAACCTTTGGATCTTGCTGATTGATGCAACTTGTGTGTATTTAGCGCCTGTGGCAATCCACGTTTCAGGCAAATCGGTTCCTATGATAAGAGCCTCTGCATTTTAAAGACATATTAATGTCTTCTTCACTCCTGCGCATTCATACAAAATAGATTGTGGACACTGTACATTGGAGGAACAAAGGCAATCACTATTCAAACCTAACTCCTCCTATCGCCACATATTGCTCCTTCACTGCGCTACAACAAACCCTCGACATTGTAGGGAACCTCGCCCCAATCCATGTGCTACCCCTCCAACTCATTGTAACCAATGATTTTGACTCTGGTCAATACCTTCACAAGGGCCATTTGACTGCTTCAAACATTCAACCTCCTTCACAAATCTATCGCATCATGGATCATTTACTTCGCTGCTCATGAACTCAACATTGTAAAAGAATTGCCACAATCAAGTCAGGTGACCAAACCCTAATCTTTTGTCCCCCCGCTATCTTCTTTATGCGCCCTAACATTAGTTGCGGGGGTTGAATTCCCCTATTGGCTTTATTTCATCTTTTTCTCCCCGCAGCAACTTTCTCCAACCCTGCTTCACAACATGGGGTGGCAGGGTGATTACTCTGCTTGCCTCCTTAGATTGCCCATATGTACCCCGCAGGACCTTTAGTGTGCCTCTCCTTAGGCTGTGAGATTGCAGGAGGATTACTCTCCCGTGCCTCCTTTCTTATCCCGCATAGCCACTCATATGCCTCTTCATGCCTGGTGGGGTGGTGGGGTAAGCTTTTCCCCACCAGCCCGCACGCTTCTTTCGCACGCCAAAGAGTTGTACGGGGTAAAGAAATCCTGCCCTTGTAATGCCTTCACGAGATGCTTATAAGGTTGCTCTTTTGCTTGCTTCATACATGTCACAGGGAGGGGCCCACCGCCACTTCTTAAAGAATTTAAAATCATATAATATTTGAGAATTTTTAGTGGGACGATTTTGACCACATTCAATCAAGCCCACCCTGAATCATTATAAAATGATTTCTTCTTTAAAATTATCACAATCAACAAATAAATAGTTGCAAGATAATTTATTTTACCCTTATCTTTCGCATTAATAGGCACATAGATGTGATAGATGACTTAAGCAGTTCCCCCTTTTAATGGACCCAAATAACAAATTTAAAATTTGTTGACTTTAAATCAACAAAATGGTTTGAACCATTTTACTCACCACTTCATCTAAGTTAATTGTATATACGATATTATTTAAATCAAAACAATACGTTTTCTTTTAATAGACTTTAACTTATTTCACTACCCCTCAACATTTAGTCGGGCCCCAAAGTAGGCCCGACTATAAAAAATTTGTTTCTAGACAACTGACCTGTTGAGAATGCTCCGGCACACCAATTGGATGAATTCTGGGTACGCGAATTTGAACAGACATTCATTAAATTTGACATTCGGCACTTGTGAACTTTGAGAAAAACCACCTAAGTAGCTCCCGGAATCAACTTCAAAAACTAACGAAATCACCTCCTTAGGGCCTATGAATTGGCACACTTGTAGAGTGTTATACAGCAAATACAAAACGCCAAGCAGTGTTTCATGATGACACTTGAGGTGAAAAATTGTAATCCTCAAAGTCACCCACAGCTGTTTTGTGAAACTGCACCTTTCAAGTCACACTGAACCCTGTACAAACCTTGAGTTGAAAAAATAGCAAACCTTTGTTTCAAAACCCGCCACTTGGCAAACTGGCACATTTGGATACCTGAGCAGGTGTGCAGGAGGGTTTGACCTGATTTGATCACATGTGTGAAATATTAACCCTCAAAGTTGACCTCTCTGAAAAATCTGGAAATACTGATTGCAGAACCCTGAAAAAGTTCATTCGGAATGGGCTTTGAAAAGATATCGAATGATGAGCTGGGGGGCTACAAACCGGCAAAATGGTAGATAATTATGTAGGGAATCACAAGGTACACTTGCTTTTGTATGCAAGTCAATAGGTGATCAAATAGGAATTCAAATGCGGGGCTACTTTCTGCAGATTTGCACACTTCAGTTTACAAATCTGAACTTTTTGCAAACGGAATGGACTTTGAAAACTTATCAAATGGATTCATGGGGCTTCATAAAAATGTAGAGAATCATGGGAAATTATCAGTCAGGATTAATACTCATCCGGTGCAAAGATGCAACCTCTCAAATTTGGTCTCCTCAAAAAGGTGAAACACTTGCAAACAGCAAACCAACTTCAGGAACTCAAAACAAGGTCTTCAAAATCTCATCAAAAATGATCAGTGGAGGCTGCAAATGATCATAGGACATCTCTGGAAGTTGCACAACACTTCCCCAAGGAGATTATATAGATGTTTTAATGTTTTGTTAAATAAAATTCAATGATTGTTTTATTTTTATTTTTTGAAACAAATGTTTTTAATGGTAAGAATAAAAATTTATTATTTTAAAAAATATATATCAAAAGTATTGAATTTCAACTTAAATATTAAATACTGTTTTTTATTATAATAACACAAAAACGGGTTTTTTTTTTTAAACGATCTATAAAGGATATTAATAAAAGATATTAAATAAATTTAAAAATATATAAATTCTTAATTAATATCAATAAATTTGTTAATATTTCAGAATTTTGTACTTAATTTACAGGTTGACCATGCACAAAATCACAAACTATATTGTAAATTTGTAATTGACATTTTGACAACCGTTACCATCTAGTTATTATTTATGTTGTGGTATGTTTTGTGCAATGTAATCAGCAATATGAATATAAACAACAAAAATCTATTTTTTACAATTCATGTGTTGAAGTTTCTATTTTATTTGCCTACAATATTTCTATGCTATGGAAATGCCCTTCAATATAAAAAAAAGTAGTTTTTGATAGTTTTTCTGCAATTTTTTACAATTTTTTATAAATCCGATTTTTTCCCGATTTTTTCATTGTACTTTTGGTTTGCCAATTAATTCCCCAAATGATTAATGCTACTATGGTATGCATCATGAAATCTTGTTGTGTCTTCCTCTAGATAGGTTGTTCTTCCTCAATATCTTCAGTTGTTTCCTTGTCAAGAAATTTAACCCTGAAGGTCATGGTATTAGTTGAAACTCTCCCACCATTAGCTGAAGCTTTTTCACCACCAGCTGAAGCTTTTCCTCCACCTGAACTGCTGCCTTCAGCATCATTCTGAATGGGCCTATCAGCACTTAGTTGCTGGCTCATTCCTCTTAAAAGTTGAACTATCTCCCTCATGGCATCCCTCACGCTAGTATTAATCTCTCTAATCTCCCTAATGAAATCTTGGGGATTTGCCTCTTCCCTATCACCCATTGCCTTCTTCTTTTCCCTTTTGTGTCTTTGATCCCTATCACTCATCAAACCACAGGCTGGCACAAAAGATGGCTCTGATACCATTAAAATACACTAGTGCGTTGAAATTGAAAAAAAACTCTTAACATTTTAGATAATTACAGCAATAGTCCTGAAATAGAAATTAAGGCTTGCAACCTCAACTTGGGGCCATCAAAATAAATGTCGATATTTCTGTATTCCCAGAATATATTTATATAAATGCTCGCAATGAAAATTAATACATGGAGCTAGCAAACATTGATGAATCATCAATTTCTTTTAGAATACACAGAGTTCTGCTTATAAGCCCTTGGTGACTGGCAATCTAAGTCTCAATACAACCTACAGCCTGCTTCTTTACAATTAATGCAAACATGTAATATTCAGACCATAAAATCATTCAGTTTGTAGCAGAAAACTCATACTGTGTATTTGCTGCTTATTATTGGCCCTGGATTGAATATCCTTGGGGTTCCTTGGCACAATTCCCTTCAGCTACGATATTTCCTGCAATCTGATGTTCCCCTCCTGCCTGGCATCGACTCCTTACAGGTCCCTGAGGTTGATGTCTCAGAGACCCTGGAACAGCAAGTAGCAAGGTTTTTGTCTTACTACTACAGACCTCTTAGGTTGAGGTCTGAGAAGGTATATGCATTTAATTAATGCATGGCAAACTAAAATTTCTTCGATGCCCCTAACAGCTCCCCAGCCACACATATAAATACAAAATACTGGTCGGTTAAGGGATAACTGTCCTAGGTCAGCCTGAGAGCCGACTCAATACAAAATTTATTTAATTATTTATTGAACACACTTTCTCCTAGGTCGGCCCAAAACAACTTATTAAAATATTTAATAATTTCATTCATTAATTTTATTTATTTAATTAAAATAAGCAAATAGATGACCTGGCCAACCTGGGTCTAGCCGGGGTCATTACATCAATGGAGTGTGCCAATAAGAACAATACAATAAAAGTGAGATCTTATGGTGTGACACACACCAATACAAAGAGTGTCAAAGTCAAATTTAAAACACTAGAAAAAGTGTATAAATGTGAAAAAGAGTGCACAAATACAAAGGGTGTACAAGTAAACTGAAAAACATGTCAAAAATTGCACCAAATGATCCTAAATGCATGCCTCTCCAAAGTGTGGACAAGCTTTATTAAAGGAAAAATTCTTCAGAGTTTTCAATGAAGTTACAATAGGTTTTTCAAGTGATTTCAGCAGGTTTTAAGTGTTACATAAGAGGGGTTCATCCTTATTTTTCATACCCAAACACTAGCAGAATTTACCATATGTTTTTAGTCATCACATATACAACAGTTATCAGCGGGGTTTAATCATTCTCAGACAAAGGTAGAGCAAGGCTGATTCTGGTAGGTTTTGACAGAGATATCCCAGTCTTTCCATCATTATAAAGTTTTGTGCCGATTTCAGAAACTTTCCATAAGCACCATGAAATAGAACTTGTTGCAGGTTCAATATTGGCACATCATTCTTTTGCCTCTATTTTTGAACATTCACAGCAGGATTATAATTAGATTTTTTAGTGTTTGTCTTCCTTTCCAGTAGTTTTCAGCAAATTTCAGTCATTGTTCTTATAAGGCACTGAGAATTAAATCTTTTACCTCACTTTTCATTCTAGCACCAAGGTATTTCAAGGCCATCAGTTATACTTTTCATTTAATTCCTATGTCATTCCCATGAGATAAAATAGTCATTATCCTAAGGTTCACATATTTGACATTTGCTAACAACTAATAAGTGAATCCAAGTCGACGGAAGACTATTAGAGTGCAAAACAACACAGCTGATAATACAATTCGTAAACTCTTCTAGGATGACAATATAAAAACACAACATACAACTTATCAGGAATCATTCAATGAGTGATGAACCTGGTGATATCCGCTTGCCCAGTTATTTCCTGCTCCTCCTCCATGATCAGATAAATATATGTTTTCATGATTATAAAGATTTCGGTAGTCACTGTTTTGAATGCCATTTATAACTCTAGGCTCCAAATCCATCAAAAGGGCTCGTGGAATGTAGTGTTCATCATCTGCTTGATAAAAGAACACATCTTTTCTATCACCTCCCTGTAAAATAAAAAATGCTTGTCAGAACCAAGGATTGATCAAAAGGCAAGTAATGGCTGAATTACCCTCACTAAGATTGCATAAGTAAAATGCCTAAGGAATTTTTACAAGGAAAGTGAATAGGGAAAAAACTGATGGGATACTGAAAAACACTGTATGGTCAAGGGTAAGTAGAATGCTCAAGGGTAAGTAGAATGCTTAAGGGGAAGAAGAGTGCACTTGGAATTGTCAAGGGATCAAATTCAGCATGACTTTATACTCATCCTAAGCTTTAAAAAACGAGAAATGTGGAAAGAATGACAAACAACCCAGGGCAAGGGAATCAAAATTGCTTGGCATACAAAACAGTGATATCAATAAAATATAAAAGTAGAACATTAAAATCCAAACAATTTCAGAAGATTTTAAACACAAACATAAAATTTAGCATAAATTTCCAAAAAATTTATGTAATCCCCAATTTTACTTTTATGATTTTGATTATATGCAAGTAAAACTTCAAATTGTATTAAACCCAACAATAACACCATAGCATTTTTCTGCAGATCAAAAGTCAAATCCAACATCTATCCTTGCCAATAACGGTCCAATATGTGTGATGAAGCATGCATGCTATCCTATTAACTATATAGTCTATGCCATATAACAGAACAAGATGAGCTAGCTTATATCCCAATAAATAATAATATCCAACTCAAAATTATCTAGCAGATGCCCCTTTGCAAAGCAAGTGACCTGTACAGAACTTTCAGCAGCTCCGTCACTATGCCACACTGCCTCTTCTGCTCTGAAACACATCAAAAGGACCTAGACCACAATAGGAAACTCATTGTTGCTATTATCTATATAGCCTCAGCAATTCCAGATCATAATCATACCCGATTTGTAATCAAGCTCTGTGCAACCCAAAAGATGAAATGGACAAAAATTGCAATGCAAATGCATATTCCTTGAAATGTGGCAATAGTGTTGTACCCTCCTTTCATCTTAATTACTCGCATTTTATAATTAAATGATTAAATCTTGCTGAAATTGTGTAAGAGGTAAGGGGAATCGCCTTGATTTAATGGACAGTAAATTGGGAATTTCAAGGGAATGAAAATACCAATCAATTGCACTTTTTCCCTTTGATCTTCATGTTGTTCGAAAAAAAGAAAAAAAAATGGCATCAAGTATAAGTGTGAGCGGATCTTAATATGGACACTCATAAAATATAGAGACTAATATTCTTTTCTTTTTGAAGTTCCATGATATGTTGTACACCTACAGGAAAAAAAAACTTATATAGTCATTTTTCATGTCCAAACACAAGCCATTTCTTGTCCAATTAGTCACTACAGGATCATTGCCACCTAAGTTCATTAATGTTGTGTTCTTGAATTCTTATCAGCATCATTGTATAGCCAATGCCAGACAATTTCCAATGCATCAGCTCAGACAAAGAACAGAACTTGAGGAGAGCCAAAATTGTCTAAGTCATGAAAAGTTGGCATCCCGGAGCACCAATACACTAGACCACCAAAAATTAAGTGGAGAAGTTGGTGTCCGATTGCATTAAAACATGCCAATACACTAAAGTGCCAAAGAATGAGTTTTGAGTGAAAAAGTGGCACTTCAGTGCTGAGGTATGTGCCAATACAATAGACCACAAAAAATGTGTTTCAAGTGAAAAGCAACACTCCAGTGTATTGGTAAATGTACTAAACTATGTCCAAACAAAAGTTAAGTAATAGATTAAAAAAATTATAATTGAAGTTTATTTTTAATTATATCAAGGGGCATGTGAAGGGTTATGTCCATTGCAGGTAAAAAAAATTAAGAGAGACCAAGCAAGGAGAACAGGCATCATTAAAAATACATTTTTATTATCTGATTATTACTCCCTGTGGGCATCGAACTATGGTTCAGTTAACCTTAGGACAAAAAGCCTCTAGGGTTTGGAATTGTAGGACGAAAAGCGATTTGATACAGAGATCACCATCGTGCAGCTCTGAGTTTAAATTAGAATATCCTTACAACTAGCAGCAGATTGTGACTTTCTAAGGGCAACTATAAGGCAGTTTACAGACAGGAAAAGGAGTTTCACTAAGTAATAAATCACTGCAGTATTTAGACAGATTAACAGCCACTCAAAGGAACTAATTTAGTCATTCTGAACTATATTCTGAGCAATAAATCTGATTTACAGAATAAACCATTATATTAAAAAAATTAAAAATAAACAGGATATCAAAAAGGGTCCAAAGTGCATGCTCTACCAAAGGGGTGCCGAAAAAAGAAAAATGCATAAATGAAAGGTTGAAAATGGCATACCAAGTCAAAAGTGTACTTTTTGCCTAAAAAGATATAAAGCAACGTATGACCCCAAAGTTTTAAGTTTGGTCTGAAATTCAATAACAAATTTGAAGAAAGCGAATAAACACTATTAAAGCAAGATCATCATTGTTGCAGGTAGAAAAGACAATTGCTTCATAATGTAAAAACAATAGTCTGCATTCTTGAGATGCAAAAAGTGTTTTTTGATCATTTGTGTAGAACATGCTTGCAAACTTTTAGCACAAACCATTTCCTCGATTTGTTTTAGATGTTAAAACATAAGATTTCAAGCTTTTAGAGTGATATGCCTAGGTAAAAGGAAATATGTAAAGAGTAAAGACAATCATCAGAGAAGTCAATCCATTCAGAATAGCTATTTTTTGCTGCTACCATCTTTCACAAGCCACTTTTATTTGAAGAAATCTAGAAACAATTTCTGTTAAGCATTTAAGTATTTAGATATTGCTTGGTTTTCAAACAATCTATTTTGGGCAAATCCTTTAATTAATATACTTTTTATATTTATCTTCAATATATTGCACTGCCATGTAAAATATGCAATTGATTGATTCCATCTTTGCAAAAACTTATTAATTAGTATGTTGTGCACTTAGATTGAAGCGAATGTTAATTTTGTGCCTACTTGTTGCTGAGATTGTTGTTCAAATTAATTTGTGTGACTTTGTCTATGTGCTTTGTCACTTGAATATAGTTCAATAATAAATGCAGAATTTGCCTTGCAGTTTTTATTTATTTTAGTGTTTGCAACTGTGTATGTGACTCCAACATTTAACTCATCATATATTCTGTTTGTTTTCAATCCAATTCAGTTCTTTTGTTGTACTCGTTCTTTATGGTTTCTGGTTTGGCTAGAAAGTGTGAGAGTTTGTTGGTTGTCATAGGTTAGGTTATAAAATCATAAAATATGTCATCTTGTCTAGAAGATTTGTTTGATCTTGTGCATATACTCGAGAACAAAAAGATAGGTCTTTTCTTTAATTTGACCTGCAGAATTATGTCATTCATATTCTTAAAAATTAATGTTTATCCCTGGAAATTCTAAGGATTATTTTAGCATTTTGATGCAAGGTGTAGGAGTAGATAGGTGACTCCTCAACACCCGCAAAATCCTGCAAGACCAAAGCAACTTCCACAAGAGAGAATGGAAAGATAACTTGCAATATAAGGATGCATAAAATGATTGATTGAATATAAAAAATACAATGAGATGTCTTGTTTATAAAAGACAATGAGTGATGTAGCATGAACAACTAACATGACACAAATATTAAACGCCTAATGCAAATATTAAATGACAAGGTAACTAAAAATAAATAAGAATTACAAGACCCCATCATAACTAACTTTTAGAAATGACACCGAAGCCCTATGTTAATTTAACCTATGAATATATCCCCTAACTAGGAAATTACAAGGTACAAGACCTTGACTAGGTACTAGACATTGTTCATTTTAACACAAGGGAGCTTCTCCTTCTAAGATGAAGAAAAGTTCATGCTTACACATTGTTACAGTTTTTGTTGTCCTCTAAGGAATAAATTAAAATGCTAACATGATACACTACATAAATTCTGAACATGGGAAGTTAATATTATCAGTTGCTTAGTATGGGAGGATTGCCTATTAACATTCAGAGTCTCAATTGTTTTCGCAGGAAAGAGCCATGAACTAGAAAGAAGATAAGAGTAGAGGGCGAAATTTTAATTGTTTTCCCCAACTCTCTGAATTGATTGTGGGCAAAATTTGTAGTTGTGGAAGATTCATCTTAGAAAGAATGTGTTTTCAAGTTGTGTTTGTAATATGTAACTTGACTGCATTAATAAAGGTTCGTTCTGGTATTGAAGGGGAATGAATTAGATAATTCATTTGCTTTTATTTTCCACTTGTATGGTCAACTAAATATATAGTGTGATACAGAAAACTCCTCTAAATAATAATAGGTGAACTCTTCTAAGTTGCACTAAAAACTTCTTACCAATGAACAAAGCAGCACTGCAGGCAGATTCAGACATGAAACATTTATAACAGCCATGAAACTTCCTTTTATGCATCTAAGATTTAGAAGTAGAAGCATGTCAGAATTGGTTTTCTATTTGGCCCCTTCAGGATTGTTAGTGAAAATGTATTCAAATTTGCAAAATCTAAACTGGGTGTTTGATTTTCTTCATTATATACACACGGCAGAATAAGCAACTGAGCTGAGCAATCGTTAATGAAATTTAAGCTCAGATATTTCTCCTAAACTCCATCAATCTTGAGAGCCTCTTACTTTCTCGGAAATACTAGAATAGATAGATTATGCCTATCAATGTCCATATCCTCATTCCCCAACCTGTTTTGGAAGGATTGAAAGTACTTATGTTTATCAATGTTCTTGGCCAGAATTTACCTTTACAATTAGATATTGTTGTTTCCAACAGATGTATATATATCCTGTTAATCCTTAATGCTTATTCCTCCAATTTGGCGTTTTCTACTGAGTTGCCAGTATAAGTTTGGGTTTGGGTGTGGCTTTCAGATTCAGGTACAGGGGTGTGCCAACTTTTCTGGGCCTGGAGTTCAGTACAACTTATGTACAGACATACAAAAATATTAAAAACTATAGCCAATAATAAGAGCCAATGGTTAGACCAATAATGCACAGGCAAACTCAAATAAATAATCATATTGCACTTCATCAAGAGCATTAAAATCATCAGGTGGTTCATTACAACCACTAACAAATGCCACTACAATACCACTACTAGCCACATTTTGTGGCCCACTCTTCACTGATGAGTCAACTAATTAAATTTAAGTGAATGAATCATCCAAATCAGAATGCACTGATTCTACATTCCTCATTGCCCCTTCCTTAAGAAGTTGGAATGCACGGACCAATTCCTCTGCCTTTTTCACAGCTAGTTCATAACAGTTAATTGAGTAAATAAAAGAGTATGTGCTTCAAGTCACTCTTGTGGATAAGTCTATTAGACTTCAGCTCTTAGCTTTGTTTCTTTTCCAGGTATAAGACCTCATCCAGCCAGCACTAATATTCAACATTGTACATGTATTTAAATTAATAAAGAGCGCATAACACATTTAGCAGCATATTTATCTTGCCTTTTACACTATTTGCATAAGTTTTCTCCTGTATGTCCTGAGTTATAGGTCTTAGGGCTTTAAGCTCAGCTTGCACACTGGGGTTTACAGTTTGTAGAATTGTTCATATGTAAAAGAAAGGGAGACCATTAACATAGTTTAGTTGATACTTGATACATTATAATGTAGTGCTTTGTTTGGTTATTTCACTATTATAGTTCAAGTCATTTTATTATTGTGAAGATTAAGTCCCTAACACAACTGAGACAATGTTTGTAACAAGGCCCTAGTCAAAGCAACCTGATCTTTAGGGGTCATGATTAAGAAAATAATATGCACTGCATCCGAAACAGGAAAACTCATTAATCCAGAGAATTTTTTAATTTATTTAGGAAAACAAGTACCACTACAAGGAACCCTCTCATTGTTAAACACCACTTGTTTATATTACTACACAATATAGTTCCTAGGTTAAAGCCCCATAGCCATATCCTATTGCCCACAAAGTGTTGTTTCATAATCATTATTTTTGGTTACAGGGATACTACCTGCATATAGAAAGTGAGGGCAACAAATTAGTGCTGATTTCCAACACATGAATGAAGATAAACATCAAGTAATTTTAGCCATATGAATTAATGCTCTATGAAAGCTTGATGGCGGTCATATCATATAAGGTCTTATAACTATCAATCACAAGCATATCCTGCAGTGACCACATTGTGTGTTAACAGCCTGAACATGGTTCTCTTGCTTCCATATGTGTGTGCATGTTGTACACAGGTCCTCTTTCACTACATACACAACCTCTTTGACATCACATTATAACTCTTCATAATTCTGCATCTGGATCATCTATTGCTTACTAGCTATTAAATTATCTTCTAGGTTCAAACATATTTGCTTGCAGTTTCTAAGAGTGATACATGTTCAATCAGAAGGGTATACAAATGTAATATGGTGGACAAATATCAAATTTATTAACTCGGATTTACATGGATCTCTATCGACAATGATGTCACCAGCCATCCACCCATGGTGCACATGCCATATACCCTGCTAGAATGCTGCATTGTTAAACATTCAATCCAAGATTATGCATGTGAAATTTCATAAAGTGTCAAGATTAAGGTGGTCAAGTTGATTCCATTTAATAAATGCAAGGCATGGTCCAGTGAAATGAGTTTAGAAAAGTCAGATGCGTAGGTCAAACCTTATACACAAAGCATAAGTTGACACTTTAAAACCTAGACAGCATAGACAGGTCCATTAGGTTGCTCAACAGAGAAGACTATGTATACCATCACATAACAGATATCCAATGCATTGTTGCCAGAATTAGCCCAAGACTTGTCGGTGCATACTATCATTTTGTTCCTTACCTATATTTATTTTCATTGTGTTCCCTACCCATATTTATTTTCATTTTATTCATAAGTTGCAATTGAAATGCATGATATTAGAAGTGCTAGTACTGACTCGAAACATTTATCCTTGGACTTCTACCTGTCTTCTCTCACATTATTGCCTTAGTCTGGAGCTATTCAAATGGAAGGATTCAATGTGTCAATCATTATATTAACACATAATTACTTTTGAGATTGTGTTTTACTCATATGCTTGGTAATGCTGTATTATTAGTGCCAGCACACCCATTTGTTTGACCTGGGTGCATTTCCAAGCGCCAGCCATATTACTTTATAAGAAGTTTTTCCCACCCAGACTGTATGATGCCTGATGTCCCTCTCTATGCAAAAAATTCATCCTTATCTGTAGCCATACTTCCAAGCTGCAGTTCAGTTATTCATTTTCAAACAGTTTTAACAGCTTCCTTCAAATTTTTATCCATCAAAATTACAAATCCAGAAAAACCAAGAAAAAGATTAGTAAATAGCAAGTTTGGACAAACCAACATAGCTATGGCATGAAAACAAAAGGAATGACATCAAATACAATGCAATTTTAGTTTAAAACATTTTTAGTTCCACAAATTGGTGTTGCACTCATTGTAAGAAGTGGATCAGTTAAGACTCAAACCTAGAACCAACCAAAACAATAGCACCACAAAAGTTCTTACCACCTCCAATCTAATGAAAAATTAAATTCCGAACCTAGTTACATACAAAGAATATTTTGCAACAGATGCTCCCATAACTGAAAGAGAAAGTAAATTGTGATAAAATTATTAATTAAAATAAGGTAGATAGAGATGCCTGTGTAGCAAAATCTTCAAGAATGCCTTCTTTGCTGATGCCGTGTTCAAGGCAGAGCTGCTTCCAGAACTCCATACCGATCTGGTTTCCACATTGCCCCACTTGCAGTGTTATGATCTCCCGAGGCATTTTTCTTTTTCTCTTGGAAAGCAAAAACAAGAGGGAAACCTCAAGCTGCAGGAGCCACTTCAAATTGCAATTGAAACTAGTGTCGCGTAGCAACTATTCCCTGCTATTGTAACTATTCCCTGCTATTGCACCACAATTGAAAATTACTATGTGTATTGAATAATGAGCTCTGTAAAACTCACAAAATGTTATATGAAGAGTTACAATGGTTAAAAATGTAAATAAATATTTTAGAAGTATTTGCTGGTCAGAACCACATTAATATTATACTAAAGCAAACTTGACTTATTTATAAATATTTTTTTTTTAAAGGATATGATGATAATGATATTCAATTTAAAGAACACAAAAATTAAGATGGAAAGTAAATGTGTGTATCGAAGTTTTTTAAATAGTTTGAACATATTACTTACAAATTCGTTCTCAAAAATAGAAATGCTACAACTCTCTTTCATTAAAAGAAGGTATATGATACTCAATGCCATTGTAATAATCCATAAAATTATAGTAATTGAAAAGATGTGTCAACTACCTATAATATCCTATTTACAAGAGAATGATATAGTCAAACAACTGAAAACTTATCCCTACATCTAAGTTGAAGAGTACATTGAAGTCCCTTACCACCAATGCTATAGCTAAAAAATTCCAACTTTCACTAAGGCGAAGTCAAGAAGCCGGCATTGCAAATGAAATTTAGATGTCAAATATCAGTGGGAACTTACAAAATTACTAGTCAAGTGTCCAACTTCTAATGTTTTTAGTTTAATTATACTTTAAGAAAAAAGAAAACATGGTTCCACTTCCAACAACACTCTGTTGCTCTTACAATTAAGAAAATTATTGTTAGTGGCAAGATCAAATTTGTTATTTCAATATATCAGTAAAATGCAAAGAAAAACATTTTTTATGTCTCCATTAAAATATTTTTTTAATATATCCCTGAATTTAGAAAAAGAATAATTTGAAGTGTATCCTTGTTCGGGGGATTTCGGGATTAAATGGTCAACCTGTTAATAGAACCAAGATCAGATGGATTCCTCCTCCCAATAGAGAATTCAATTTGAACTTCAATAGTGCATCTAGAGGTAACCCAAGATTGTTAGGTGCAGGTTGTGTCATCAGAGGCTCGCAAAGGAAAATAGTTGTATCTAGTATCTACATTGAAAAAGCTACAATTAAGGACCAATAACGAAGCAGAGGCTGAGGCACGCCTCATTGGACTATCACTGGTTAACACATGAAACATAAATAAAATTTGTATCCATGTGAGCATTTATCTCACCAAACAAGCCAAATAAATCAATGTTTTGGCAGTTCCACGACAATTTGAAAGGGACTAACTTCAAGATATCATAGTTGAATGCTAAAACAAGATATCAAGGAAAAATTTTACGTCAGAGTATTACAAAATATATAGCCATGTGATAATGAAAAGTGGAACTGATATAAAACAGAATTGATATAATGAAAAGTAACTCATGAAGATTCAATAAGCTGTAACTTACAGTTGCATTCTAAGACAAGATATCCAAGAAACATTCCACTTCAGAGTGTTCAGAAATGCACGGCCCCGCATTAATGAAAACTGGAACCAATATCTAACTGCATCATTATAATGAAAAGAAACTCACATAATGATAAAACTCTTTACTCACAAATATTCAAGGGTAAAATATTCAAGCAGTTGAATTCAACACCGAGTTAAATTCATGTACATATACAAACATTAAGGGCAAACATAGACCCTAAAAATATATCTCCAAACACCAAAAGCATCAAACTCATAGACAAGCAAAACCATGACTAAGAATCAAGAAAAAAAAAAACCATGGGCTAAACAACGCAAAAAAAATAAAAACACAAACACACCAAAAGCATAGTATATTCTAAATCCAAAATAGAAGGATCAACTAAAGCATTACTAAAATAGAAAGATAAAATCCTTAACAACACAGTACAAATGCTAACCCTTTCCTATCTATCTTCCCTCTTGAAAAGCAAAAAACTTGGTACCATATTTAGTGCAACCACTACAACTGTCATTAACAAGCCCTTGATCCACTAATTTCATGGATCAGCCATAGCTGTTGCCTGTACAATAATAAAGCAACCCTAGTACATAACCCTTTCAACATCATTGCCTGAGACCCCACAACTGCCCTGTTAGATGTGTATGCAAAATGTGGAAGCATAGATGAGGCACACGAAGTGTCTAACAAAATGCCTCTAAGACGTGGTCTCATGGACCGAATGATTCCAAAATATGCACAAAATCAGTTTGTGAAAGAAGTCTCTAGAAACTTTCTAACAAATGTACCTAGCGGGTGTAAAACCACATTCAACAATCATTGCCAGCATTCTTCCCACCCATGCCAAAATAGGAGCTTTGGAACAGAGTAGGGACATCCATGAAAGCATAATGAAAGGGGTACTTAAGTCACATGTTATAGGGTAGCTACATGTTATGCATGCAGCTTGCCCTGCAAGACATGCATGCAAAATGTGGAACCACCATATTCAGGGAACAGAGACCTACACAGCACTTCAGGGCAATAGTCAATACAAAGGCTACATAAAAGATGAATGTAAAACTGATAATTGGTCAAAGACCATTAAATACACATGACTTTGTGCTTCATCTAAAATTAGTTCTGCAAAACTTCAAATCTAGTTAGAATGAGAACCGACGGCAAAATCCAATCAAACTACCATAAATCGACAGAATTTAATCTCAATAAAAATATATAAAAATAAATAAATCAAATTTAGGGGCTGTAGAATATTAGAAGGAAACCATGGAAACAAGAATTTAATTGCAGCAATCTCTTGTCTGCTTTTCGGTTTAATTTTTTTTCCTTCAAGACAACATTGTATGTACTATTACATGAGTTCACATGAAGGTATTCTGTAAATATAGTTGTATGAGATTTTCCTCGCAGGATTCATATCAGACCATTGAACAGATTTCCTCTTAAACATCGGTACAGAAAAAATCTAAAAACGCTTTATTATCTATTACAACACATGCTCTACCACATTTTAGAGAAAGAATTATGCCTACATTTCACAGTGAGGGTTTGTGCACATAATGCAATTCAGTTCACATACAATGCACAAAACACGTAAATCAAAACTCATATACTCTGTATTTCCCAAAAAACGCGAAATGAAAACAAATATACAAAAATTTAAAATCCTGAAGGATTTAAAAATACTAAAACAAATAACCCAAAGAATGCAGAATAGAACAAAGATTTGTCCTCTCTAAATGGATCTCGATTTTGTCTCCTTCATATCGAAGAGTTGCCTCAGGTGCTCTGTAATGTGACGGAAAATCTACGGCCTTTGGAAATGCGAGCAGCATTAGAAGAAAAAAAGTTCGGTTGATGTTAATTTTTTTTCAACCAGAGGTCTGCATTTGTAAAAAAACAAGTGCGCTAGTATTTTTGTGGGGTGGGATTTACTGTCATTGTTTCAGGGGTTTACAACAGCACCTAGTAGTATGCCTCCCAAGTCTTCATATATACAAACCAAAGGTGTGGCGCGGGTATGTAATAGAATGATTGTGAACGTACAGTATGTTAGCAAAAGCGACAGTCTTTGAGCTCTTAGCAAGTCAATGTTTCTGATTTTGACGTTAACAACAGAGATCATTTCTATGATCATCCAATGCGTATCTTGGATTTGATACCGTCCATTCTCAATTGTACATGTAAGTGAGGTCGAAAGCTCCCAGAGAGAAACGCCTATCGGTGTAATAACAAGAACAACATAAAGCAAAATGATTCACAACCCTAAGCCTTTGCTTATCAAACAGAATAATTACATGTCTAATTTTTTAGCTCGTCAACTTATACTTTACTAGCAATCAATCGAATGAAGCAATATCAACAACGAAAACATCGAATCATCACTTTAAGCTGCAGAATAATGTTTAACGTCTTCAATTATTAAAACAAAAATACAGAACTGAAGGCCAAAACAGTATAGACATTTGCACTTACCCTTGTCGAAATTTGTTTAATTGTCTGGGAAATCGCATATCTGGATGAAATTGAAAGGGAAATCAACAAGAAGCCCGGAAGCCCCACCCTTTCCTGCAATTCATAGAACCGCTACAACTAGACCACCGATCTTACTAGAGAAACTTCAGAATTCTCGCATTTCGCTGCTAAGAAAGAAGATCGCTTCCAAAACATCAAAACAACCACTATTTCCCCCTATTTCGCAATCTTTGCCCCTCCCAGATCATGAATTCTGAAATTTTCGCTCTTAAATTTTAATTTACAATATCAGTAGAAAAGGAAAATGCTTTGTTTGGAACAAAAATCCTAGCTCTATTTTTTTAAAATTAGTTTTAAATGTTCACCAGTTTTTCTGTCTCTTGGAAAATACAACCTCAAAAAATTTGGAGGGAACTACATTTAATGGTTAGAATATATAAAGTTATATAATGAGTGGGTTTATAATAATGATACGTTAAAGGTAAGTATAAGATATCAATATATTATAGGCAGAATATTTAAAATGTGATTAGAAATTTAAATGTCGGTGTAGACACTTAAAAATAATTATTTTTAATTCCTCACATAATTAATTATGTTAAATCAAATTCTCCTCAATATTAATTAAATTAATATTGTCACTATGGTATGTGACTGATTTATTTAATAAATCAATCCCTTTCTTTATTCTTCTAAAAATTAAATCCTCACAAATCTCCCTCTTAGCTAATTAGTTTCAATTAATTAGTTAACCCACATGATTCCTACAAATCATCTTCTTAATTTATCATTAACCTAATAAAGTCTTCTAGAAACTCCCTAAACTCACTTAACCTTATTCTTCTAATTTTTAATTCCCTCCACTCATTCTCTCTCCTAGTCAAATCCTCCTACAAATCCTAATCCCACCTAACATTTCCTCTAATCCCCATCCTAGTGATTTGCTAATGGCTAATCATCATGATTAGCCACAAAGTCAACCCCTTGTCCCTTCCATCCAACCACTAGCTTTAAATGCTCTTCTCCTAGGTGAATGTGAGATTTTCGAAATCTCACATTCCTCTAGGCATCCCCTCTCCCAAGGAATTTTTAATTCCTTCTTATTCCTCCAATCCTTATGATTATCCCTTTTTGGAGAATTTTTAATTCTTCATCTCCATTCTTTAAGGAATGTCACATCTCTTGCTCCTCTCAAGGCACATTGGGAAGCCTTCCCAATGCACTTTGCTCTTCTTAAGGTACCTTGGGAGATATTCCCAATGCACCTTGAGGAGTGTGGAGACAAGAAATGTCTTTAAGGCATATCTCTTGGTCTCCACACCCACTCTTGGGTCTTGTGTGAGCTCACAAGCAATCCTAGCCCCTCATCTTGAATCCATCCTAGTCATCCATTCTTCCTCTCCTCCTCTTATACATTGAGGACTCCATCCCTTCATTTTTCATCTCCAAGTTTAGTAATCTTATGTTGTCTTTTTGAGCCTAGAAAAATCATTTTAGCATCCTTATCATGTCAAAATCATCCTACATTCACACTTAATTATCTCATCTCCATCATCTTCCAAGATCCATCTCATTTGTGCACAACATTGGAGAACCATCCACATCAAGCAAGCAAAAGGAGCACATCAAGTGGAGCATCACCAAGGGGCGCCTTCACTTCATCAAGCTCAATCCGAAGGAGAAGGTAAAATAGCAAGGTGAAATGGTCTCTTCATGATATTTTAGCATTTTTCATGTTTATTTCATTATGTTTTGATCATTTTCCCTTCTAATCTGTTTTCTCTTCTTCATTTTGGCACGCCCGGTGGGACCCACATCCCTAAGAACTAACGTTTTTTATTTTTTTTATGAGTTTTTGTGAGTTGTGAGACGCGGATTCTAGAATAGCGCGACTACAAAAAAAACAAAAAAAATCTTTGGTGGCTCTATATTTCAAGGCGAGCGCTCTATGCATTCTCCCATCTCCTCCTCATTCCTCTTCTTCTATCTTTTGTTTCTTTTCTGTTTCTGTTTAATTTTAATAATCTGTCTAACCACAGGAATTAATTAAAAATTCTGTTTCTGCGTGATCGTCATTTCTGTTTCTTTTCTGTTCCTACGCGATCCTCTTTTTTTTTAATTTAAAAAAATAAATTAAAAAATTCAAATTTGAAATCTGATCTGTTTAATTATAATCTATCTGACCGCAGTAAAGTGTGGAAGTAGGAGAGTATGCTCTTGTCTATCTAGACAATCAGAAATCCAAACCTTTGGCACTTTTCTGTTCTGTTTAGCGGGACTGTCTGCTCTGTTTAATCCATAAAATTACAGTAATTGAAAGAGATGTGTCAACTACCTATAATATCCTATTTACAAGAGAATGATATAGTCAAACAACTGAAAACTTATCCCTACATCTAAGTTGAAGAGTACATTGAAGTCCCTTACCACCAACGCTATAGCTAAAAAATTCCAACTTTCACTAAGGCGAAGTCTAGAAGTTGGCATTGCAAATGAAATTTAGGTGTCAAATATCAGTGGGAACTTACCAAATTACTAGTCAGGTGTCCAACTTCTAATGTTTTTAGTTTAATTATACTTTAAGAAAAAAGAAAACATGGTTCCACTTCCAACAAAACTTTGTTGCTCTTACAATTAAGAAAACTATTTTTAGTGGCAGGATCAAATTTGCTATTTCAATATATCAGTAAAATGCAAAGAAAAACATTTTTTATGTCTCAATTAAAATATTTTTTTAATATATCCCTGAATTTAGAAAAAGAATAATTTGAAGTGTATCCTTGTTCGGGGGATTTCAGGGTTAAATGGTCAACCTGTTAATAGAACCAAGATCAGATGGATTCCTCCTCCCAATAGAGAATTCAATTTGAACTTCAATAGTGCATCTAGAGGTAACCCAGGATTATTAGGTGCAGGTTGTGTCATCAGAGGCTCGCAAAGAAAAATAGTTGTATCTAGTATCTACATTGAAAAAGCTACAATTAAGGACCAATAACGAAGCAGAGGCTGAGGCACGCCTCATTGGACTATCACTGGTTAACACATGAAACATAAATAAAAGTTGTATCCATGTGAGCATTTATCTCACCAAACAAGCCAAATAAATCAATGTTTTGGCAGTTCCACGACAATTTGAAAGGGACTAACTTCAAGATATCATAATTGAATGCTAAAACAAGATATCAAGGAAAAATTTTACGTGAGAGTAATACAAAATATATAGCCATGTGATAATGAAAAGTGGAACTGATATAAAACTGAATTGATATAATGAAAAGTAACTCATGAAGATTCAATAGGCTGTAACTTAAAGTTGAATTCTAAGACAAGATATCCAAGAAACATTCCACTTCAAAGTGTTCAGAAATGCATGGCCTTGCATTAATGAAAACTGGAACCAATATCTAACTGCATCATTATAATGAAAAGAAACTCACATAATGATAAAATTCTTTACTCACAAATATTCAAGGGTAAAATATTCAAGCAGTTGAATTCAACACCGAGCTAAATTCATGTACATATACAAACATTAAGGGCAAACATAGACCCTAAAAATATATCTCCAAACACCAAAAGCATCAAACTCATAGACAAGCAAAACCATGACTAAGAATCAAGAAGATAAAAAAAAACCATGGGCTAAACAACGCAAAAAAAAATAAAAACACAAACACACCAAAAGCATAGTATATTCTAAATCCAAAATAGAAGGATCAACTAAAGCATTACTAAAATAGAAAGACAAAATCCTGAACAACACAGTACAAATACTCCCCCTTTCCTATCTATCTTCCCTCTTGAAAAGCAAAAAACTTGTTGCCATATTTAGTGCAACCACTACAGCTCTCATTAACAAACCCTTGATCCACTAATTTAATGGATCAACAACAGCTACTGCCTATACAATAATAAAGCAACCCCAGTACATAACCCTTTCAACATCATTGCCTGAGACCCCACAACTTCCCTGTTAGATGTGTATGCAAAATGCGGAAGCATAGATGAGGCACACGAAGTGTCTAACAAAATGCCTCTAAGACGTGGTCTCATGGACCGAATGATTCCAAAATATGCACAAAATTAGTTTGTGAAAGAAGTCTCTAGAAACTTTCTAACAAATGTACCTAGCAGGTGTAAAACCACATTCAACAATCATTGCCAACATTCTTCCCACTCATGCCAAAATAGGAGCTTTGGAATAGAGTAGGGACATCCATGAAAGCATAATGAAAGGGGTACTTAAGTCACATGTTATAGGGCAACTACATGTTATGGATGCAGCTGCCCTGCTAGATATGCATGCAAAATGTGGAACCACCATATTCAGGGAACAGAGACCTACACAGCACTTCAGGGCAATAGTCAATACAAAGGCTACATAAAAGATGAATGTAAAACTGATAATTGGTCAAAGACCATTAAATACACATGACTTTGTGCTTCATCTAAAATTAGTTCTACAAAACTTCAAATCTAGTTAGAATGAGAACCGGCGGCAAAAATCCAATCAAACTACCATAAATCGACAGAATCTAATCTCAATAAAAATATATAAAAATAAATAAATCAAATTTAGGGCTATAGAATGTTAGCAGGAAACCATGGAAACAAGAATTTAATTGCAGCAATCTCTTGTCTGCTTTTCGATTTAATTTTTTTCCTTTCAGACAACATTGTATGTACTATTACATGAGTTCACATGAAGGTATTCTGTAAATATAGCTGTATGAGATTTTCCTCGTAAGATTTATATCAGACCATTGAACAGATTTCCTCTTAAACATCAGTACAGAAAATATCTAAAAACACTTTATTATCTATTACAACACATGCTCTACCACATTTTAGAGAAAGAATTATGCCTACATTTCACAGTGAGGGTTTGAGCACATAATGCAATTCAGTTCACATACAATGCACAAAACACATAAATTAAAACTAATATACTCTATATTTCCCAATAAACGTGAAATGAAAACAAATATACAAAAATTTAAAATCCTAAAGGATTTAAAAATACTAAAACAAATAACCCAAAGAATGCAGAACAGAACAAAGATTTGTCCTCTCTAAATGGATCTCGATTCCATCTCCTTCATATCGAAGAGTTGCCTCGGGTGCTCTGTAATGTGACGGAAAATCTACGGCCTTTGGAAACGCGAGCAGCACTAGAAGAAAAAAAGTTCGGTTGATGTTAAATTTTTTTCAACCAGAGGTCTGCATTTGTAAAAAAACAAGTGCGCTAGTATTTTTGTGGGGTGGGATTTACTGTCGTTGTTTCAAGGGTTTACAGCAGCACCTAGTAGTATGCCTCCCAAGTCTGAATATATACAAACCAAATGTGTGGCGCGGGTATGTAATAGAATGCTTGTGAACGTACGGTATGTTAGCAAAAGCGACAGTCTTTGAACTCTTAGCAAGTCAATGTTTCTGATTGTGACGTTAACAACAGAGATCATTTCTATGATCATCCAATGCGTATCTTGGATTTGATACCGTCCATTCTCAAATGTACATGTAAGTGAGGTCGAAAGCCCCCAGAGAGAAACGCCTATCGGTGTAATAACAAGAACAACATAGAGCAAAATGATTCACAACCCTAAGCCTTTGCTTATCAAACAAAATAATTATGTGTCTATTTTTTTAGCTCGTCAACTTATACTTTACTAGCAATCAATCGAATGAAGCAATATCAACAACGAAAACATCGAATCATCACTTTAAGCTGCAGAATAATGTTTAACGTCTTCAACTATTAAAACAAAAATACATAACTGAAGGCCAAAACAGTGCAAACAGTTGCACTTACCCTTGTCAAAATTTGTTTAATTGTCCAAGAAATCGCATATCTGGATGAAATTGAAAGGGAAATCAACAAGAAGCCCGGAAGCCCCACCCTTTCCTGCAATTCATAGAACCGCTACAACTAGACCACCGATCTTACTGGAGAAACCTCAGAATTCTCGCTTTTCGCTGCTAAGAAAGAAGATCGCTTCCAAAACATCAAAACAACCACTATTTCCCCCAGTTTCGCAATCTTTGCCCCGCCCAGATCATGAATTCTAAAATTTTCGCTCTTAAATTTTAATTTACAATATCAGTAGAAAAGGAAAATGCTTTGTTCGGAACAAAAATCCTGGCTCTATTTTTTAAAAATTAGTTTTAAATGTTCACCAATTTTTATATCTCTTGGAAAATACAACCTCAAAAATTTGGAGGGAACTATATTTAACGGTTAGAATATATAAAGTTATATAATGAGAGGGTTTATAATAATGATACGTTAAAGGTAAGTATAAGATATCAATAGATTATAGGCAGAATATTTAAAATGAGATTAGAAATTTAAATGTCGGTGTAGACACTTAAAAATAATTATTTTTAATTATTTTTAATTCCTCACATAATTAATTATGTTAATTCAAATTCTCCTCAATATTAATTAAATTAATATTGTCACTATGGTATGTGACTGATTTATTTAATAAATCAATCCCTTTCTTTATTCTTCTAAAAATTAAATCCTCACAAATCTCTCTCTTAGCTAATTAGTTTTAATTAATTAGTTAACCCACATGATTCCTACAAATCATCTTCTTAATTCATCATTAACCTAATAAAGTCTTCTAGAAACTCCCTAAACTCACTTAACCTTATTCTTCTAATTTTTAATTCCCTCCACTCATTCTCTCTCCTAGTCAAATCCTCCTATAGATCCTAATCCCACCTAACATTTCATCTAATCCCGCTCCTAATGAGTTGTTAATGGCTAATCATCATGATTAGCCACAAAGTCAACCCCTTGTCCCTTCCATCCAACCACTAGCTTTAAATGCTCTTCTCCTAGGTGAATGTGAGATTTTCAAAATCTCACATTCCTCTAGGCATCCCCTCTCCCAAAGAATTTTTAATTCCTTCTTATTCCTCCAATCCTTATGATTATCCCTTTTTGGAGAATTTTTAATTCCTCCTCTCCATTCTTCAAGGAATGTCACATCCCTTGCTCCTCTCAAGGTACATTGGAAAGCCTTCCCAATGCACTTTGCTCTTCTCAAGGTACCTTGGGAGATCTTCCCAATGCACCTTGAGTAGTATGGAGACAAGAAATATCTTTGAGGCATATCTCTTGGTCTCCACACCCACTCTTGGGCCTCGTGTGAGCTCACAAGCAATCCTAGCCCCTCATCTTGAATCCATCCTAGCTGTCCATTCTTCCTCTCCTCCTCTTATAAATTGAGGATTTCATCCCTTCATTTTTCATCTCCAAGTTTAGTAATCTTATGCTGTCCTTTTGAGCCTAGAAAAATCATTTTAGCATCCTTATCATGTCAAAATCATCCTATATTCACACTTAATCATCTCATCTCCATCATCTTCCAAGATCCATCTCATTTGTGCACAACATTGGAGAGCCATCCACATCAAGCAAGCAAAATAAGCACATCAAGTGGAACATCACCAAGGGGCGCCTTCACTTCATCAAGCTCAATCCGAAGGAGAAGGTAAAATAGCTAGGTGAAATGGTCTCTTCATGATATTTTAGCATTTTTCATGTTTATTTCATTATGTTTTGATCATTTTCCCTTCTAATCTGTTTTCTCTTCTTCATTTTGGCACGCTTGGTGGGACCCACGTCCCTAAGAACTAACATTTTTTTTTTATGAGTTTTTGTGAGTTGTGAGATGCAGGTTCCAGAATAGCGCGACTGCAGAAAAAAAAATAAAAAATCTTTGGTGGCTCTGTATTTCAGGGCGAGCGCTCTACGCATTCTCCCATCTCCTCATTCCTCTTCTTCTATCTTCTGTTTCTTTTCTGTTTTTGTTTAATTTTAATAATCTGTCTAACAGCGGGAATTAATTTAAAATTCTATTTCTTTTTTGTTTCTGCGTGATCGTCATTTCTGTTTCTTTTCTGTTCCTACGCGATCCTCATTTTTTTTTATTTAAAAAAAAAAAAAAAAAATTCAAATTTGAAATCTGCTCTTTTTAATTATAATATGTCTGACCGTAGTAAAGTGTGGAAGTAGGAGAGTATGCTCTTGTCTATCTAGACAATCAGAAATCCAGACCCTTGACACTTTTCTGTTCTGTTTAGCGGGACTGTCTACTCTGTTTAATCTAGGATATATTTTGTGTTTGTGGAAAGTGTGGAAGTAGGAGAGTATGCTCTTGTCTATCTAGACAATCAGAAATCCAGACCTTTGACACTTTTCTATTTGTTTAGCATAACTGTTATCTACTCTGTAATAGAATGCTTGTGAACGTACGGTATGTTAGCAAAAGCGACAGTCTTTGAACTCTTAGCAAGTCAATGTTTCTGATTTTGACATTAACAACAAAGATCACTTCTATGATCATCCAATGCATATCTTGGATTTGATATTGTCCATTCTCAATTGTAAATGTAAGTGAGGTTGAAAGCTCCCAAAGAGAAACGCCTATCGACGTAATAACAAGAACAACATAAAGCAAAATGATTCACAACCCTAAGCCTTTGCTTATCAAACAGAATAATTATGTGTCTATTTTTTTAGCTCGTCAACTTATACTTTACTAGCAGTCAATCGAATGAAGCAATATCAACAACGAAAACATCGAATCATCACTTTAAGCTGCAGAATAATGTTTAACGTCTTCAACTATTAAAACAAAAATACAGAACTGAAGGCCAAAATAGTGCAGACATTTGCGCTTACCCTTGTCGAAATTTGTTTAATTGTCTGGGAAATCGCATATCTAGATGAAATTGAAAGGGAAATCAACAAGAAGCTCGGAAGCCCCACCCTTTCCTGCAATTCATAGAACTACTACAACTAGACCACTGATCTTACTGGAGAAACCTCAGAATTCTCACATTCCGCTGCTAAGAAAGAAGATTGCTTCCAAAACATCAAAACAACCACTATTTCCCCCAATTTCTCAATCTTTGCCCCGCCCAAATCATGAATTCTAAAATTTTCGCTCTTAAATTTTAATTTACAATATCAGTAGAAAAGGAAAATGCTTTGTTCGGAACAAAAATCCTGGCTCTATTTTTTTAAAATTAGTTTTAAATGTTCACCAATTTTTCTGTTTCTTGGAAAATACAACCTCAAAAAATTTGGAGATATCAACAATGTGTAAAGTTTCCTCATGAGGGACAAGAGGTCATTATAATTACAGACTCTAGCCAATATTGCAATAATCTAAAACAAACACAAGATACAAGATTTCCACATAACAGAGAATCAATATATCCTACCAAAGAAATTCAAGAAAAGTTATGGGAAACTTTTGAGAAAAAGCTCAAATTAAATGATGAAGGAATGGGAAAATATTCTTTGCATAATTTTCCACTTTCACCTAAATCATATGGAAAGCCTATAAATATCCAACCATGGATCTCAAAAAAATTAAAGGAAATGTTTAATGGAGCATTTGTTAGAGCTGGAATATTTGCAGAAGAAACTGAAGACAAGGACATTCTTGGTTGGTTGTACAAAGATGAAAATGAAACTATAGCAACAGCTGTAGAAGTCAATATTCCCATAGAGCAATATGGCAATGGTTATAAGATCATGCAAAAAATGGGATATGAAGGAAAAAGACCAATTGGTAAGCAACAATCAAGGTATTTCTGAACCTATTTGTCCTCACTCGCAATCTAAAGAAGATAAATCAGGACTTGGATAACTAAAATCAAATCAAAAGAAACATAATTATCAACAACCAAAGTGGAGAAGGAAATCAGTCTCTAAAGAAGAACAATGGCAAGAAAAGCTACATCAAGCAGCAAAAATAGTAGCCAATAAGCAAAAATAAGAAGAATATGAGAAACAACAAGAAGAACTTGCAATCAAAAGAGAAGAAGAATCTTGTAAACAAGTTCAAAGAATATGAGAAAATGCTAAATCTGAACAAGATATTCCAGAAGCAGTAAAAGCAAAGATGGCAGAAATCGGAGAACTTTTTGCCCCATACAATATTCCTATATGGTACAGTGGTGTAATCCTAGACAATAGTTCAGAGACAGATTCAAATGAATATGAGTGGGGTCCAGATGTATCATCTAGTGTATCAAGTGAAGAAAAGAATGAAGAGAAAACAACTATCACAAATGAAGACTTGTCTTTTACAAAACAAAATATAGAGTTAGAAAGAAGACAAGAAGAACTCAGAATCCAGAGAAAAGAGGCATATACAAGACAACAAAAGAAAGAGGATGAAAAAGACCAAGAAGTAACGCCACAAGAAGCACAAGCAGATATGGATCAAGCATCAGGAAATATCATATTTCTATCAAATGAGGATTAAGATGTACCAATGTATGGAATAACCATAGAACTAAGAGATCGTCAAGTAGGATTGACTATTAGTCCAGAAGAAGCTAAGTTCGAGAGAAGACATAAGCTAGCTAAAGAATCCTCTATATTATGTGCACAAGTATGTAAACTTCAAAATACAAATGAATCTATTGAAATTAATCAAGAAGAAACTTGCAGTACTAAAGATGTGTGTGTTGATATAATTCATTCGTTTGAGAGAAAAATGTTAGATAAAGAGTCACTTGAGTGTGAACCACAAAATACTAATACTGATTTTGTTAGAACTGATCATAGAACACTTGGGAGAGACTATTCTCAAGATCATTCTATCTATGACATTACCTACTCTATGCCAAATTATGACTATTATGTCATGAACCTTGAAGCACCTAACAATGATGATGACTATGACTTACCCCTGCTTCACCCAAAACTAATTGATTGGGATAACCTGGAAAACCCTAAATTGGATGTCTTTTCCAATGACCGTGACTTAGCTATGTATCTTAATGTTGTCGAGCCGATAACACCTAAGATATCTTCCATCGCGGAATCACATAACATTTCTTGCAATTAGGAGAATGCCAAACTTTCCAGTCGCAAAATTGAAATAAAACAAGGAAAAATACCTAGTGTTGAAAACCATTTCATGGAAACACTAGATCAATTAAAAGGAAAAATAAAGGACATATCTGACGGTGAAAACCTCTTTGAGGCGCCAGAAGATGGAAAGTTTGACATCCTCCCTGCGTATTTTCAGGAGAGATTTGTTATTCTAGTAGAACCAACAGAAGTAATAAACATTGGCACACCAAAGTATCCCAAGATACTTTATTCTGCTACATCATTATTAGATAAAGAGAGGAAAGAATAAATAGAATTCTTCAGACAAAGACAGATAAATTTTGCTTGATCCTATGCAAACATTCCAGGACTTAATACAGATCTTATCATGCATCATCTCAATGTGGATCTGAAAGCAAAACCAGTTAAACAAAAGCTAAGGAAGATGCATCCACACATCGCTCTCCTTGTAAAATCTGAGCTAAATAAGCTATTAGATGTGGGTTTCATAAGACCTGTTGCCTATCTAGAATAGGTTTCAAGCATTGTGCCAGTGTTAAAGCCAGATAAAAGCATAAGAGTTTGCACTGATTTCAAAGATTTGAACAAGGCATGTCCCAAAGATGATTTCCCACTACCCAACATTGATATAATTACGGACTTATCAATAGGACATGAGATGTTTTCATTAATGGATAGATTCTCAGGATATAATCAAATAAGAATTGCCCCTGAAGATCAAGAAAAGACAACATTCATCTGTGCATGGGGTACTTATTGCTGGAATGTTATGCTATTTGGGCTTAAGAATGCAGGAGCAACTTATCAAAGAGCTATGACAATAATTTTTCATGATATGATGCATACATTTATGGAAGATTATGTAGATGATATACTTGCAAAATCTCATACAAGAAAAGAACATTTGAACATCTTGGACAAGATCTTTGATAGGCTTGAAAGATATCAGTTGAGATTAAACCCAAAGAAATGTGCATTTGGAGTAACCTCTGGAAAACTTCTTGGGTACATTATATTAGCTCGTGGAATTGAAGTAGATCTAGAAAAGGTCAAAGCTATCATGGAAATGGAGTCATCTAGGAACATAAGTCAATTGTGTTCTTTACAAGGAAGGTTGCAATCAATCAGAAGATTTGTCTCTCAATTAGTAGATAGATGTCATCCATTCACTCATCTTTTACAAAGAACATTCCATTCAAATGGGATCAGAAGTGTAAAGTATTTTATACAAATCAAAGAATATCTCATGAATCCTTCAGTACTTATATCACCAGTCAAAGGGAAACCATTGTTACTTTATATCTTAACGATAAATGTATCATTAGGAGCTCCCCTAGCACAACATGATGAAGAAGGAAAATAAAGAGAAGTGTATTACATCAGTAGAACACTTGTCGGCTATGACTAAAATTATACATCTATAGAGAAGACATGCCTAGCAGTTGTATTTTCAACTCAGAAGTTGCGACATTATATGCTGACTCATTCTATGAAACTGATAGCAAAAATCGATCCAGTAAAGTATTTGTTGAACAAGTCAACTTTGACAAGAAGACTGGCAAAGTGGGTTATGGTACTAAGCTTGATATAGAATATGTTGATCCAAAAGTTATCAAAGGACAGGTCATTGTTGATCAATTAGCTGAAGCACCGTTACAAGATGATATACCATTGCACATTGAATTTCCTGATGCAGACATTCTGACAATAAGTACAAAATTTTGGGAGTTGTACTTTGATGGTTCTTATACACAATATGGATCAGGTGCGGGAATTTTGTTCATCGCACCTCAGGGACACACAATTTCAGAATCATAAAGACTACAATTTCCATGCACATACAATACTACAGAATATGAAGCATTGACTATTGGTCTCAAAATGGCTATTGAATGGAATATCAATGAATTACATGTCTATGGTGATTTACAATATATCATCAACCAGATAAATGATGATTATCAAACTAAGGATGACAGGCTCATGCCCTACAAATAGTTGGTAGAAGAGTTTAAAGAACACTTTGAAGAAGTATCATTCACTCATATCCCAAGAAATGAGAATAAAGCAGCTGATGTAATGGCTACAATAGCATCTCTCTTGCAGAATCGAGAGAATCAATAGTGTTATGAATTCCTGGTGGAAGATATCTTAACCCCTACCATTCAATCCCAACATACCTACATGATTTTCCATATATCGGGAACCAGTCAATACTAATACGACTAAACTTATCAATACTTAAAAGAGAATATCCTTCCTCCTGACCTATCCCACAATCAGAGAAGAAATTTTATCTGTTACTCATCCCGCTATACTATTATTGTTGATACCTTATATAGGCAAGGTCTAGATAGCACTTTATTGAGATGTCTCGAACAAGAAGAATCTGATAAAGTTCTTAACAAAGTTCACACAGGTATTTGTGGCACACACTCAAGTGGATTAACACTGGCTAAGAAACTTCTTCATATAGGTTACTATTGGCCTACTATGGAGAGAGATTCATTCACATATGCCAAGAAATGCAAACAATGTCATATCCATGGGAATCTCATCCATGCACCAACACAATAATTACATCCTATAGCACAATCATGGCCTTTTTCTCAATGGGGCCTTGAATTGGTCGGTAAGATAAATCCTTCATCCTCTAATGGACATAAGTTCATTCTGATTGCTACTGAATATTTTACTAAATGGATTGAAGCAGTACCTTTGACAAAAGTGACAGAAAAACAAATATCATCATTCATCTTGAATTATATAATCTGTCACTATGGAGTTCCTATGATATTATCACTGATAATGGACGACCATTTAAGAATCAAGATGTGAAGGAACTGTTGGCATTATGTGTATGAGGATATAATGGAATGACATTGTATGTTGTCATTGATGTCAATATGTTGAAGAAGAGAGAACCGGCATGTTGTTATGTGAACGGGCATGTGAGAGAGAACCGACATTGTGAACTGGTCTATGTGCCAAAGTGAAGCGGTATGTTTTGATCAAGGTGAACCAACATGTTGATATGGGAACCGGTACATGGAACCTGTGTATGACTACTGGTTGGTAGTCTCAGGGTTTCCGGTTGGTAATCTCAGGGTTTCTGATTGTTGAGCTTCAAGCTTGAGTGACTCAACCGATGACTTTGTGTGATGAGTTAGCTTTGCAAAGAAGGACAGACTGTGTTGCCACGTCAGCCTTGTGCGCGTGAAGGATCTTGCATGAAGGAGCTTATTCCTATCTTCCTCGGGAATGTATGAAGCTTGTAAACGATGAAAATGCGTGATGGGTTATCAGCCGCCATGAAGACGGTGGAGAACGAACAATGGAGAGTATCTTGAGATCGGATCAAGATTGTTGCATTTAATGCAATATGCTCAACGGTCAGGATTGAATCATTTGAATTGCTTAACCTAACAGGTTTAGGGTTTAGGGTTTATGCTACCGACCTATCTGTTTCCTATAAGGTCAATGTTATGTTTCTTTCTAAGATTGTTGGCAAAAGTTGTGTGTGTGTATCCAAGTGAAGTGATACGTGATTCTTGCCAGACCAGAGGAGAGAAGTGATATCTGTAGAGTGTAAGTGCAGAAGGTGAAGAGGAGCTAAAGCGGATCTACATTGGCATTAAGTGCTATCATCAGATCATTGTAATACCTATTGATCTTTAACCACTTCAATAGTTGTGAAATCCCTTAACAAGGTAGCCTTAATCGGCTTGTTGTAAATCCTTTAACAAGGTGACTCAAAGCCATTGAAAACCTCAAAGCTATTGAGTTCTTGAAATCTTTAACAAGGTAACCTTTAACTGGGTTTAACCCTTAACCGGGTATAGTAGCCATCCCTCAACTGGGTGATCCCTAACAGGATCGGTTCCTAGCAAAACCTATTGTAATGTCTCTAACCAGACAGGACTCCTAACAGAGTGGACTTCCAAAGAGTTCAAAACAACTTGTGGGTATTCATTCCCACCGTGGTTTTTCCCAGTTGGGTTTCCACGTGAAAAATATGTGTGTCATGTGTGATGCTTCTTTCTTGTGATGCTTTGTTATTTTCTATCAAGCATGTGATGATTCAGTGTCTTATGTCTGTTAATAAATCATGATGAGCTAGCTGCTATTATGTTTTGATGATAGATTACCTGTTCATGCATAAGGGTAAAATGGAAGTATAGTATTGAGTTGAGTGGAAAGCTAAGTGAGTAACCGGTTAATGCTTGTCTCAGTCATTCTTATCTTTACCAGTTGTACTCTGTTTCAAATCGGTGTCACTGTTTGCTAGTCATTTGAAAGTGTCTACTGTCTGACCGGTTTAGGTCTGTGTTTTTGTCTATACTGATTCACACCCCCCTCTTAGTACTGGTTTGGTACTTATTGTTCATCATTAAGTTATCAATTGGTATCAGAGCATCCTTCAAGGCCTCTGCGTTGTAAGCTTAACCGCTTGAGGGAAAGATCCTATTGTGATGATGAAGAGGGAAGGTCCAAAGTTCAACAGAGATAATTTCAGTATATGGAAAGACAGAATGAAGATATTCATTAGAAGCATGGGTGCTCAACACTGGAGCTATGTTGAGAATGCTTATGTTGCCCCTACCGGTACTCTCACCGATGACCAAAAGAGAGAGATGCAGGAGAATGGGCAAGTCATGGAAGCCCTAATTAGTAGTTTATCTGACATTGAGTTTATTGATGTCCAAGATAAAGTTAATCCCAAAGAAGTATGGGATACTCTTGAGAGTATCTATGGTGGTGATGAGCATGTAAAACAAGCTAAGGAAGAAAGCCTTAGAGGGAAGTTTGAAGACATGCAGATGGTTGAAGGTGAAACCATTCAACAGTATGGAATAAGAATCAAAACTGTTGTCGGAGATATCAAGAGTGCAGGTGGTAAAATAGAAGATTCCACTGTAGTAAGCAAAGTTCTGAGATCCTTATTACCGGTCTATGCAATAAGGGTTGCTTCTATTCAGGAGCTGAGATCAATAGACAAGACTAAGGTAACCCTAGACTCCATCATTACAAAGTTGACAGCCTATGAGCTAAATAGTTTTGATGGCAATATCCAAAAGACTAAATCTGCCTTTAAAGCTTCTGTTGTACCATCCAGAAAAGGAAAAGAAGCAAGCACCAGTGATGAAACAAGACAGAGTAGAGTAATGGATGATGAGGAGTTTCTGACGGAATTTGAAGCTCTTCTTACTAGGAAACTTCCAAAAGGAACCGGTAAATACAGAGGTAAGCTCCCTTTGAAATGTTTTTCTTGCAATCGGATAGGACATATTGCTATAAACTGTCCTAATAGAGACAACAAGGATAAACTGGAAAGGTTCAAGAAATTCAAAGGAGGAAACTGGAGAAACTTTTTTGTTGCAGTTGATGAAGGTGTCACAAATGAGGAATCAGAAAATGAAGAGAATGAAGACATTGTGTTTGTTGTTGTAAAGGAAGATGTGTCAGACAAGAAGGCTCTTGTCTCCCTCTTTGATAATTCCAATGAGTGGATTATTGATAGTGGCTATTCTCACCATATGACTAGTGACCGAAGCAAGTTTCTATCCTTGGAAGAATATGATGGTGGTATGGTTTGTTTTGGTAATGATGCACCATGTATGGTTAAAGGAAGAGGGTCCATCTCTCTGAATGGAAAGAGTAGTGTTGACAATGTGTATTGGGTTGATGGTCTCCGACACAACCTTTTGAGTGTTGCCTAGTTGAATGATAGTGGACTCACTCTGGAATTCAAGAATGGAGTGTGCAGAATCAAAGGAAAGAATGGTGAATTGGTGGCCACCGGCATGCTGACCAAAGGTAACCTATTTCAACTGAATGCTAATATCAGTACCTGTCTTATGGCTAAGTTTGATGATAGTTGGATATGGCATAGGAGACTCTGCCATATAAACTTTGATAACATTGTGAAGGCCAATAAGATCAAGGCAGTTAGAGGATTGTCGGTGCTGAGCAAACCGGAAAATCCTTTGTGTAGAGAATGTCAACTAGGGAAAATGTCTTCCTAAACTTTCAAAGGTAAATATTTCACTGCAGACAATTTACTTGATCTCGTGCATACTGATTTGTGTGGTCCTATGAAAACTAGGAGTGTGCAGGGAGATGGGTATTTTATGATTCTTACAGATGATTGCTCAAGAATGATGTGGGCCACATTCTTGAAAGATAAGTCTGAAGCCTTTGGAAAGTTCAAAGCTTTCAGAGCACTGGTTGAAAAGGAAAGCGGTAGGAGAATCAAATGCCTTAGAACTGATCAAGGAGGGGAATTCACTTCCAGTGAATTCAACAAGTACTGTGAAGAACATGGCATCAAGAGGCAACTGTCTGCCCCCTAGACTCCACAGCAGAATGGCCTAACAGAAAGGAATAACCGGACAATGGTTGAAGCAGCAAGAATAATGCTGATTCAAGGAAAGGTCGCTCACACCTTTTGGAGAGAAGCAGTGAGCATTGCAGTCTACACAATGAATCGGGTACTCATCAAGAAAGGTAAAGACAAGACTCCTTATGAGTATTGGACCGGTAAGACTCCTATAGTTAGCTACTTTAGAGTATTTGGTAGCAAATGTTACATCAAGAGGAGTGAACATCAAGGCAAGTTTGAAGCTAAATGTGATGAGGGAATATTCCTAGGATATTCCACCAAGAGTAAAGCTCTGAAGTGTTACAACAATAGGACTTAAAGAATTATGGAAAGCATCAATGTGAGAATTGATGAAACCTCTGAGAAAACTGAGGAAACCGACAATAAGCAAGCAGAAAATGAACTGGTAGTAACCTTTTGGGAACCGGTTGCCAGTCAACCAAGTACCAGTAAGTGTGTTCCTACACCGGTAGATGTAGATGCTAATACTGATGGAGAAGAAGATGAAGGAGAAAAGCAAGAGGAATCTGTTAAGACTATTCCTCGGTATGTAAAGTTGAACCATGATCCTAAGTAGATCATAGGGGATAAGGATGCAGGAATCCTTACAAGAAGGAAGATCAGAGAAAACTCATGTATGATCTCTAAATTTGAGCCTAAATCATTCAAAGAGGCACGTAAAGATGAAGACTGGATCAAGGCAATGGAAGAGGAACTTGACCAAATAGAGAAGAATGGTACATGGTCCTTGGTACCCAGACCGGAGCATAAAAATGTCATTGGAACCAAATGGGTTTTTAGAAACAAGCTGAATGAGGATGGCACAATGATTAGAAACAAAGCCAGACTGGTGTGCAAAGGATATGCCTAAGAAGAAGGAGAAGACTATGGAGAAACCTTTGCTCCTGTGGCCAGATTGGAAGGAGTTCATATGCTTCTTGCATATGCAGCTTTTAAAGGAATCAAGGTATATCAAATGGATGTAAAATCTGCATTCCTAAATGGTGTACTTGAAGAGGAGGTGTATATAGAGCAACCAAATGGGTTTTCCCTATCTAAAGATAGTGACATGGTGTGCAGGCTACACAAAGACTTATATGGTCTAAAGCAGGCACCTAGAGCATGGTATGAATGCTTGCATTCCCATATTGTGAATATTGGATTTGAGAGAACAAGTGAAGATAGCAATATCTACTTGAAATCTGAAGGTGATCATATCCTGATCTGTGAGGTATTTGTTGATGACATTATCTTTGGTGGAGATGACAAGATGAGTCATGAGTTTGCAGATGAGATGAAGAAAGAGTTTGAGATGTCACTCATAGGGGAGATTAAGTTCTTCATTGGACTGCAGATTCAGCAGATGAAAGATGCACTAGTGCATTCGGGTCAAAATTTCGACGGCAAATCATTGGAATTTTGACACAATTTCGTCGCACTACCGACCAAAAAAGCCGTCAAAAACTTTGCGTCGGACATTCTGACTATCCTTGTGGTCGTCGCAATTCCGACATCACCTCCAACCTTTCCAATGGCCACCATGGATGCTCATACCCCGAAAGAATACCGTCGCGATCTCGTCCTATCGTCGGAATTCCGACTCCAAAGGGTAGAATTATGACAGAGGAGTGTCGTTGGATGCACAACATCCTCATTGGATGTTCCATTAGTTGTCATCAGAATTTTGACGAAGAGAGATGATGTAGGTCAAATGGCTTTGTCGTCGGTGAATAAAAGCATTAAACGGGTTCTATTTTTAAAAATTGCATTAAACATTTTAATTTATTTGATTCAGTGTTATTTGCAAAAAATGATGATGTTTCCTTTCTCCAAGAATTGTCTAGGATCTTTCCGTCAGATAATATGTAACATTGAATGACTAAATTTTTTCTTTACAAATACTTATTTTATTTAATTATTATCTGAGCGTGAATTAAAATTGATATCTGTACGGAAGCAGAACATACAAGTTGAAGAGTCATGTGCAAGCAAATTTCCTAAAAGAAAGCAAGCAGGCATTATCTTGAATGACATGGAAACAAGCTCATCAGCTGCTTAGAAGAGAGCAATTGGAGAATGGCAGAGGAAAGCGTTTAAGGGTGATAAATAGATAGATAGTATGCAATACAAACAAACAATGTTTGGAGTGTCTGATGTGACGTCTCTAATTTATGTCCGGAGGGACTAACTGGTTTTGGAGTTCCTACGAAACCTATTGGGCCACGCTTGGAGGAAATCAATGTGTTCATGCAAGGAGCACCTTTTTTCTATTATGAGAATGATACTTTTGCACCGAGGGATATTTGGAAGTCAATATCCAAAAAATTCTATAGTGTGGAACAAGAGTTGGCGGACCTGAAGTATAATTGTCAGCTTTCAGAAGACCAAGAGGTTATGTACACAATCTCCCAATAGAAGAGCAATTTCAAGAATTACCTCTCCCCCCCATGACTATTCAGGAAGCACTTCTTCAAACAAAGGACTATTGGCCTCCATGGGATCAAAGAAAAAAATTAAAGCATAGACTCTAGACGATGTGGTGGTGTCCTTCATGAAGAACTCTACATTATAATTGAAAATTCACGAGGGAAACTACAAGATAGTGAAGAGAAATACAATATTGAAAAGTGGGAAGAATGGATCTTAGTTTGGGTGGGGCCAAGTCAGGTGGCTCCTGTAGAGGTTGACGAGATAGAAATCATATTAGGATTTGAAAAAGATCACACTCGCGGAACTTCGTGTGCGAGTGATCGATTGTGGTGTTTGGGTAATGAATTCCAAATAGATACAGTTGCATGCCATCAGGATAAAAGTCTTTAATCAAGACATTACCCATTTGGAATGCAACTGTATCTATTTGGAATGCATTACCCAAACACCACAATCGATCACTCGCACACGAAGTTCCACGAGTGTTATCTTTTTCAAATCCTAATATGATTTCTATCTCATCAACCTCTAGAGGAGCCACCTAACTTGGCCCCACCCAAACCAAGATCCATTCTTCCCACTTTTCAAGATTGTATTTCTCTTCACTATCTTGCAATTTCCCTTGTGAATTTTCAATTATAGTGTAGAGTTCTTCACGAAGGACACCACCACATCGTCTAGAGTCTATGCTTTAATTTTTTTCTTTGATCCCATGGAGGCCAATAGTCCTTTGTTTGAAGAAGTGCTTCCTGAATAGTCATGGGGGGGAGAGGTAATTCTTGAAATCGCTCTTCTATTGGGAGATTGTGTACATAACCTCTTGGTCTTCTGAAAGCTGACAATTATACTTCAAGTCCGCCAACTCTTGTTCCACACTATAGAAATTTTTGGATATTGACTTCCAAATATCCCCCGGTGCAAAAGTATCATTCTCATAATAGAAAAAAGGTGCTCCTTGCATGAACACATTGATTTCCTCCAAGCGTGGCCCAATAGGTTTCGCAGGAACTCCAAAACCAGTTAGTCCCTCCGGACGTAAATTAGAGACGTCACATCAGACACTCCAAACATTGTTTGTTTGTATTGCATACTATCTATCTATTTATCACCCTTAAACACTTTCCTCTACCATCCTCCAATTGCTCTCTTCTAAGCAGTTGATGACCTTGTTTCCATGTCATTCAAGATAATGTCTGCTTGCTTTCTTTTAGGAAATTTGCTTGCACATGACTCTTCAACTTATATGTTCTTCTTCCGTACAGATATAAATTTTAATTCACACTCAGATAATAATTAAATAAAATAAGCATTTGTAATGAAAAGATTTAGTCATTCGATGTTACATATTATCTGATCGAAAGATCCTAGACAATTCTTGGAGAAAGGAAACATCATTGATAATCATTTTTTCCAAATAACATTGAATCAAATAAAATAAAAATGTTTCATGTAATTTTTAAAAGTAGAACTCGTTCAATGCTTTCATGCACTGACGACAAAGTCGTCTGACCCACACCATTATGCATAATAGAACAAATCAATATAATAGGCTATTATAAAGAATATATACAAAAATATGAAAGAACATGCAATTAACATTACAAACCCATAAACCATTAAATAGTGAAAATAGATATAAATTTGTAAATGTTTCCCTATAAACACCACAACCATAACCAAAACAAAAAAAATTCTTACCCGAAAGAACTTAGCTGGTGAGTTGCAAGTCTACAACATCTCTCAGATGATCAAACCGTTTCTTAATTCTGTTCATCTGGTTAGTCAATGGATTTAGTTGCATGTTCAAGTTTTCTATTTGAAGCCTTCTGTTTCCCTATATTTGAGACATAATAAAATTCTTGTGAGTAGGAAATTGATTCAGGAGTTACGTGTGAAGAATTTGGCAAAGTAAATGATGACAATCAAACTCAAATTTTATCTGTCTTGATTAAAGACTTTTATCCTGATGGCATTAAATTAAAGTTCTTTCTCTATTTTTTGGTGATCTTTGGAGTAGAGGTTGCTTTGCATTGACCTGGGATACATTTAACTTGTGTTGTATCTGCGGAAATATGTATCCTAGGACGATGCAATGCAACCTCTGCTCCACCAATACCAGATAGAAGAGAAAGTACTTTAATTTAAAGCCATCATGATAAAATGCTTTCAAGACATATATTAGGTACAAAAGGAAGCCTACCCTGTCATTTGAAGGGGTTTACCTACAATTCAAGTGATCTCTTAATTATAAAATCAATTCAATTCCAAGTGAACATGCAATCAAGCATTCATCAAGAATTGAAGGAGAAATCAAGTTAATAAAGATATCATCTTTTAAATTAAGAAATGGGCAGGAGATTAAGAATACAAACCTTCCATATTGCACACTTCAAGGTATATTAAAATTAGTTTAAAGTGTATTCATTTAGGGACCTTTCATAAAATATTCTCAACTTACATATCATAAAAGGATCTTAAAATATTCATTGTTTATAATGATCAGAATTTGGTTGTTCCATGCACCTTCCTTTACTATTTTAAAAATATCATCGACCAAAATATTGTGCATCAGTAGTATGGAGTGCATTTCATCTATTTTATGTCTAAATATTTCATCATACCACTTTCTTTTCAAAGGTGACTGATCAATCGCGGTGTTTAGGTAATGCATTCCAAATAGATCCAGTTGCATAAAATGCTTTCAAGACATATATAAGGTATAAAAGGAAGCCTACCCTATCATTTGAAGGGGTCTACCTACAATTCAAGTGATCACCGTTAGCATTTGAATTCAAACAGTGTTCTCACGTTTGACTGCATAGAACAAAGCAAATGGCATAAGAAACTCTCATCTACCTCACAGCTGTCATAGAATACCTCCCCAAGGAGATATTCTCATGTCCTTTCCTGCTTTATGTTGTCAATGAAATACATAAGCATCCTCACAATGCAGTCAATGCAACAAATAGATTTCCATTTCGATCAGTTTTATTTGCCAACGTACTCTCTACTTGTGCTAAAATGGGAGCTTTGGAACAGAGTATGGGCTTCCATCAAAGTAGAAGGTAAGGGCAATTAATATCATATGCTTACAATTGGAAATGCTCTGTTTGACATGTTTGGAAAATATGGAAGTATAGACATGAAAGTGCATGAACTATTTAGTGAGATGCATCAAAGAAACACGATCTAATGGAATGCTATGATTGCAGGATATGCACAAGATGTGTTTGAAATGGATTTATAAACTTCCAACCAAATGTGATTAGTGAGTACATAGATGTTGTAGTGTGCAAGTGCCCAGGTACACATGCATGCAAAATATGTAAGCTTAGATAAGGCACATGAACTATTTGACATAATGCCTCAAAGATCACACAATATCCAATGACGGTTGGGAGAAATAAAACATCAATTTTTTGATAATCTTAAATATTTCTTTATTCATCACTATAAATCTATTATGAATTTAGTCTCAATATTGCAGAAATTTATTCTATTATGAATGCAATATTTAGGGATGTAATCTTTATATATATTTTTTAATTAGGAAAAGATCCTAATAGAATCCCCAACTAATTAATCTAGAGAAAGATACCACTAAAGAAAGAAATTCAATCCTCACCACTATGGTCTTGAAGGCTTTTAAGACACTTGGATTCCTATTTTGGCCCGCTTTTCCTTGACCCTATGTTAAGATAGTAAACTAGTTTGAGAGAATCTATTGGGTGGGAAATTGTGTATGGTTGCAATTATTTTCATGCATGGAAAGTGATTTAAAGTTTGGACCAATAGAGGATAAGTATTTCTTGAACCTTCAAGGACATGTGTAGAGCACCGCATGGATGTTTCCCCATTATTGAACTCTTTGAATATGTAAGTAAATTATTTTTGGTTGATGACACAGTAAGTGTGGTATTTGTCTTTTCGATATGTTGTGGATAATATTAATCAAATATGGATTTTTTTTGATGCTATATACACCATGTTTTGGATTGAATTTAGGTAAGCGAAGAGGTAATGGAAGAATAAAAGAGGTACACAAAGGAAGAAGAGTGAAATAGGTGGTTTGGGATGGAGGTTACAAGTATATATGATAATTCGTATGGATAATTTGTTGTCTATAAAGAGGCAAATAAGCTATCACAACTTCAACATGAATGAATGCCTCATCTACAGAAGCAAAAGGTACCTCTAATGGTTTTAAAATTTGTCAAAATAGTTATGATATACCAAATAATCAAGTGGAATATCCTTTAGGTAACTAATATTATCTTCAAACTATTTATTTTGATTTTCATCATATCCTTTCCATGTGCATTTCCCTTGGTTTTAGTCCCATTTTTTCTTTATTTTATTCAAAACAAAATTTATAGATGCCTCTACTTGTCTCACCACTCATTAATTGTTTTGGATTTTCATTCCATTCACCAAGGTTGGCATCTATTCTAAGACTTTGTGTCATGGCCAAGCTAAATGATTTGCCTCTAGTTTCTCTCCAATCTAGTCACCTAGTAGCATGTGAAATCTATCTCTTCCTAATTATTATTCTCTCCATCTTGTTAATGACCATTTCATTAATGAATCCTTCCTCATAATTTTGGATAAGTGAGACAATGTTAGCTCAAGGAATCTTTTCAATCCTCTTTCAAGATTCTTTCCCAAGTAATAATCTTGCATATTGGAAAATAAATTACACTTCTATTTTTCCAAGCTACTCTTCCTTATAATGTTTAGATTTATTCTAAAGTGCTCATTGTGACTCATGTTTACTACTCTTCCTATTAGTCTCATTCCAATATCTCCTACAAAAATATGGAATGATTACATTTATATTTTATTTGTGTCTCCTAAATATCCACAAAATTTGGAACAATAATACAAATTTTTAATAATATTTAATTGTAAAAGAAAGGATTAAAATGGAACTAAACACTCTAAATAAATTAATCATGGTTAAAGGGATAAAATAGGATCCATCTTCTTACAGTCTAGGCCTTAGAATATATTTTATTAACACTTCACCTTTTGCCCTTTTTTCAATTCAAGTTAGTTTAGAACAAAAAGCATCACGAGATTGAAATATCAGACGATCAAGTTCCAGCTATTCAAGCATTCGACAATTCAACTTAACTCCCCTTGTGATACTAGAATTCACATCAACCAACTATGTTTATCCACACGTCATGACCTAACATACCAGAACCTTCGAGTTGTCTCAAGTGATCCTTAAGCAAATCTCCAACATTTGAGTAACTTTGTTCAAGAGAGGATAAGATACTTTTGGGTATTTTATTCTACGTTCGCATGTGCATAAAAAACACATCAACACCTCCCAGTTGTCAATGGATAAGCTAAGGTTGCTCTATAATGAATGGTTTATAAGGCACACCACTTGATGAAGGTTTTGCAAATGGGGTGGCAAGTTGAATGGGTTTGATCTTGGGACAATCTACATGGTTAAACTTGCTTGATTTAGAGTAGTATTAGTATGGGTGACCTCCTAGGAATCCCTAATGCTTCACAGCTATGAGCATCACTTTGATGAAATGAGTACTAAGTGATCCATTCTTATGAGGGGTTCATGTAAACTACTCATGAGAATGGGCCAGCTTGACTCTAAAACTATGCAAGTGAATCTTGATATAAATATCATAGTATGAAAGTCTTGTGAAAACACTCATTCTTCTAGCATTGAAAGTTGTGAGAGGGTTATTAAGGGGATTCTTGTGTGTATAGATTCAATGTATAAGTTCAAGATAGATTTTGAGGTGATATTTCTTTCCTTTTGGTACATCAATCTTTAAATTGGATGTTCTTTTGCCTTCATGGTAGGGAGTAAGTAATTTTTATGTGGGTTCCTTTTTTCATTCTTGGATTATTAAGGAAAACATAGTTTGTGAAGAGGAGGTTTTGCTTGTTATCTTATAAAAAAATTGGGTATTAGCTATTATAATAAATGATAGACAAAACAATGTCCTCTAAGGCTTTTGAAAAGAAATATCTATATGATGGATTCTCTTCCCAATTTATCTTCAAAGTTATTTAGTAAATATTTGGGAAACCAAAATAGGGTATGTTGATTTGCAAAGGAAGAACTAAAAACAAAAATTCCCAAAAGAAGATGTGTTAGCTAATTATTTTTGTTCCTTTGGTATTTTGGAAGTTGAAATGTTCCTTATATCTCTTCAATCTCCCAACCTTGTTCCAACAACCATAAAATTTTATGATTGGGATGCAAGGGAGATTAGTGGATTTGATGGGTTGGCTTTGGCTAGATTCACCTAAGACAATTGATGATTTATTAGGCATTGTTGTTGTCGATGCATTGTTAAGGTTATTATGGTTGATTATCAAAGCTAGTGGGATTCAAATATAGAGGCATGTTTAAGATAATTCTTATCATTGGTTGGTTAATAAAAATATGGTTTCAAGATTGATGCACAAACATATTAGAAGGGCACTTTTATGATGTATGTGAAATAATCTCATTATTAAGCAAAATAATAGGTAATCTATAGGCAAGAATACTCCATATATAGATATTCTATATGAGGGACATGACTAATTCCACAAACTATAAGATTGACTAGGCTTTTTTCATTAGTGGAATCATATAATAGCTAGTGTGTATTGTTGCCTAGATGCATGAATTTGTAGTTTCCATACAACTAAGAAATGATAATGTTTCTAAGTACAAACCAAGTGGGAACTATGGACCCACTAATCTTATTTGTAACCACTTGCCACGACTATATTATGATAACTCTCTTATTGATAATAGAGAGTATCTAATACATTTATTAAGGCCCTGATTATGGTCATGGTAGACCACACAAAGATTGACTTCCATAGGCGGCTAAGAAGGTGATCCATGAACAAGAGTTTGTTTCATTCAATCCTTAACATTAACTATCATTAAGGTGGAAGAAGTTAGTGAACAACCTCTTATGCTACCTAGGTACCCTAATGTCATATTATATTAGAATTAAACAAGTAGTTAGAGTTCATTCTATTTTTAAATCCAAGCATAGAGGGGGGACTATAATGATCCATCATCATTGAGTGTTTTTAATTAGATAAGAAGGGATTTTGAAAGGGCCCCGATCCCTTGTACAAAGAGAAAGATGAAGCATTAATCCCAACAAAACAACAAAACAAAACAACTCCAAAACAACAAAACAACAAGAGGCGGAATAACTAAAGCAAAAATGAACCATCCTAAAATCAGGGTGGTTTAAAAAATTGATCCAAAGCTCTTTGATTGAGCACAAAGGAAGGACCCTTCTCTCCAAATCCTATTTTCTTGAGACAATGAAGGGATGTAATATCATTGGCACATCCATCATTAGAACCCAAAGCATTATATATCCATGAACAATCCAAAGGGGAAATCCCTTGATTAGAATCAATATTTTGAATCTCCTGGGAAATAGGGAAAGTTTCATCCTTATTTTTCTCCTTACAAGCATGACAAATAACTGAAGAGTACTCATACTCAAACTTCTGCACCCATTTTCCAAATTTAGAGATAGGTTAATCTGGGTAGGGAGAGCTTGATCGCCATTGAGTGAGGATGCCAAGAATATCTTTGATATAGATAAAAAAATGGGATTAAACCAGGGCTCAAGGACCCATCTACACAATAGCAATCATATTACAAGAGTAACCACTGCCATGAGATATGAAACTTAAAACAATGTGACAAAGATATTACTATGTATAACTTGAGAGCATTCAGAATTATACCCTTATTTGATCCAAGGGGTTATATGGAGGAGAAGATAGTGAGAAAGTATGTTTATGTGACTAATTTAGAGATTTTTTTGGAAAATTTTGCCAAAAAATCTCAATTTAGAGAAAGTGATTATTGTACTACCTTACTTTGTTTTGTCTTAGCTTGAAAAAAAAAGTCTAGTTTAGATTATTTTCCTATAAAGCAAAATACTCTAACAATATTGTTATCAAATGCAAATATTTAGAAGCTATTCCATATGATATTCTTGATAAAACTATTTCTTTTATAGAATCTAGAAAGGTAAATATTTTAAGATTTGACTATGGAGATAGCCACCCAAGATCTAGAGGTCTAATGGAAAGCACAACAAAATGAGAAGATCAATATGACACGAATAAACTATATTCCTATCAATGAATGCAAGTTTACAATACGAATGAATGAGATTATAAATAGAACCCCTTGATTATATAGGTCAAGATGAGACATGTAGGATATCATAAGATTATGAAAGTATCTTAATCTTACGATATGAGACATAAAGTGATAAGTATCCTATGTATACCTTAAGTAAACTTAAATGATAAGGCATTAAAATGACCTAATAGTGGAAGTAGCTAGGTAATATCCCTATTACACCAACAATTATTGCTACTTGTTCTTTGATTCATCTCATTGATATGGTTAAAATTGAAATAATTCATTTCATCAATCAGAACAAATATATTCAAAATTTTACTAAGCAATAAAACAAGTCTTGTGATCCTTACTTTCCTTAAACTGGCCCCATTGGTTGCCAGCCCTTTACTCACAAGCATTACTCTCACAAAAAATACAAACTCATTTTTTTGTAAGTGATCCTTTAGTCATCATCATTTTCATGCTCCGAGCACACTTACCTTTGCAAGTGCAAGTATCCCAAGCCTCGATCCAAAACTATAATCTACTATATTTGCAACAAGCTTTGCCACATCACTTCAAATTGCTCTTGTAAGAACACAATTGTAAATATGGATTGAGTTTCCTTCAATCCTAGCCTTTGTTAGGATTATTCAGTCTTAACCACCCAATTACCCATTTCTTCTATAAATATGCCTCATTTCCTTCATTATCACAATCCAAGTTTTTCATGCATCCAGATTATAGTCTACTTCATCAAGCATTGCCTCTCTTTGTTAATCATCATCTTAACCATTTAGAAGTATATTAATATAGTATATTATCATAGTTTAATATCCATATCATAGCATGCTCGCTTATTTATCATAGCATAATCATCATCATAGCTAGCTTTGTTATAATCTTATAGATCTTAGGTGCATCTTGCATATAGATCACTTTCATCCATTATCACTCATTCTTGGAGTTGTCAGTCCAAAGTCAATTTCTCAATGATCTAAGAGAAACCATTGACTTGAGGAATCCTATGAGATAGAGAACAATGAGACACACTTTGAAAGATTAGCATGTTTAACTAGTTTAGCTTAGTTAGTCTTTATATCTAAAAGTTTCATTGGTATGTTAGTTTTTGTCCTTTTGATTAATCCACTGACACCACTATTTTGGCATACACTATCAATGGTACCAACAAGTGACTTAAGAACCATCATTACTCATATCTCACATGTTTCTAATCACAAGGATAAAATACATCTATTTAGATATGTAGACATAACTTATGTGGATACCCTTGGTATTTAGATTTTAAACCACATTTCACTTCTAGAATCCTTTGACCATTCATATATTTCATACATCATTACCATTTTTTCTAGAAGCTATTGCAATAGTAAATTGTCACAAAGCTAATAACATAAATATTATGAATACCATGTTACATAGTATGACATTATCATATAAGATTACTAAGGTAAGTAGTGTGACATGCAACCTATTTCAGCTAGCATAAAAATGGTGGAGGATCTCTTATGATAGAATTATCTAAGCTTGTGTAAAAAATGTGAACTACTTGACAAAATGCTCAAGGAACTATACAAGAATGTAAGTGTTTGTTTTTGTTTTTGTAGAATCTCTCAAATAAACATAAGACTGTTAAGTAATCAAGCTAAGACTATGTCAAGTAATCAAGCTATTTAAATATATATTGTGTGTCATTCTTCAAGCTCCCATAACAATTTACTTATACCAAAAAGACACCATAATGATAGGTAGTTTGATTTAATATGCACTACTTGCATAAAAACAACGATATGAAGAAAATTAAAAATCAATTCTCTAGCAATACTTTCAATAAGAAGAATTAAATAAAAAGGTTATTTTGACTATTGAATTTTTAAGAAATAACATAGTAGAAGAGCGACCACTTATCACAAAAGAAAACACTAGCTTATCCAACATTCCCTTTTATAAATAGTATGCTTACACTCTAAATATAAAACTCAGAAAATAAGGAAATAATTCCTCCAGAATTTGGGTACAATAATGCAACAGTGGAGAGGAATATTTTATGCCATAATGTAGAACAAGCTACTAACAAAAGTAGAACATTTACCATGGAAAACTTGTGGCCACAATAAGAAAACTCATTAAACCCTTTTTAACTTAAATAACAAAACAGTCCCAAATTATATGTTCAGTACAATGTCAAGACCACTGAATTTACTCAGAGAGCATAGCATAGAGATTTCCAAGTTTAGAGTTTCATTGATTCTAGTTAGTCAATGTTCCCCTAGCTATGGAAACTCTTCAATATTTGCCCCACAATTTTGAAGCACCTTTTGTTAATCTGGATAGTGCCTCTGTCATTGATGATGTTGTATAGAGCATTCATGTCTACTAGGATAGTTGTCATAGGACTGAAAAATGAAGTGGAGCTAAAAGAAAGGGGAATCTAAATGGTATATGATAAATAGTACTTCTACAATATACATCATTCAAATAAGACATTCATTTTTTTATTTTTTTTCTGTTATTCATGTTCACTTATCTTTATATAAGATCTTAAGTTGTATTCATACCTATTAAGGACAAGATGACTTCTTCCTCCGTCCGTAGCTCTTATTGCTGTTGACGGAGGCCCGGGTGTCGCCTTTTACACAACCCATTTTGGGCTCCCTTGCGGTCGTCCTCGCAGGTTATGTGCCAACCCTTGGCACTTTGTGCCCGTGGCACTTTGTTCCCCCATTCCCCGCTGTGGCCATGTTTGTCACACCAATGATCTCCACAGGTTTGCTACAGAGGCGGGATTTTGAAAAGAGGCGGGATTTATGAAATGACTTGGTCTTTTTTTTTTTTTTTAAAGTAATGCACGCCGTCGTCGGAATTTCGACGAACGCGGGCACTTTTTCTTAAAAAAACCCTAATGTTATTGCCAATTCCTTCTCTGTCAAAACCAAATGTTGCATTATCGTCAGAATTCCGATGAAATCGGGCATTTTTTCAAAAAAAAATCAAGTTTGATCACAATATACCTTCTCCGTCGGAATTTTAGGCTAAATGTATTAGTGATGGAATCTTTATCACTCAGTCCAAGTATGTCGAAGAGGTGTTGAAGACCTTTGGCATGTAAGATAGCAAACCGGTTGGTACACCGATGGTGACTGGTTGCAAATTATCAAAAGTGGATGATTCAACATTAGTTGATGAGAAGGAATACCGATCAATGATTGGTAAGTTGCATTATGTAGTGCATAGCAAACCGGACATTGCACATGCAGTTGGCATTACTGCAAGGTTCCAGAAAAGTCCAAGAGAATTCCACTTGGTTGGAGTCAAGCAGATTCTTAGGTATCTGAAGGGAACAGTTGACTATGGATTGTGGTATCCATATAGCAATGATTTCAACTTAAAGGTATTCACAGATGCTGATTGGGCAGGTAATGTGGACGACTGGAAGAGAACAACCAGAGGTGCATTCTTTCTCGGTGGTAGACTGGTCTCATGGATGAGTAAGAAGCAGAGTTGTATCTCTCAGTCTACAATGGAAGTGGAGTATGTTGTAGCTTTCATGAACTACACTCAGACAATCTGGATGAAGCATGTATTAAATGGCTTCAAAGTTCCTATATCTGAACTGGTAAGCATATTCTGTGATAACACAAGTGCTATCAATATTTCAAAGAATCCGGTTTTACATTCTAGAACCAAGCACTTTGAGCTTAAGTATCATTTCTTAAGGGAAAAGGTTCAGAACAAAGAGACTGCACTGGAACATGTTTCCAGTAAGGAGCAGTTAGCAGACATATTCACCAAGCCTCTCCCAAAGGCTACATTTATGTACTTAAGAGGTGAATTAGGGGTACTGCCCCTTCAGGAGGTGAACTAAAGGTTTTTGCTCCACATCCATCAGGTATTGCATAGTCAATTTTTTTTGGATTGATGTGTTGAAGGATGCTAATCCTTAGGGGGAGCAACATAATGGAACAGGGAAGTTTGTGCCTCCACTTTGGCATTGTTGTCAAAGGGGGAGAAGAAGTGAAGTAGAGAAGATATTTGCAGAAGAATTGACATGAGAAGATGTGAAGCGAAGAGATATCTTTGTATATTGCCATCAATGCCAAAGGGGGAGATTATTGGCATTATGTGAACCGGTATGAGGATATAATGGAATGACATTGTATGTTGTCATTGATGTTAATATGTTGAAGAAGAGAGAACCGACATGTTGTTATGTGAACTGGCATGTGAGAGAGAACCGACATTGTGAACCGGTATATGTACCAAAGTGAAGTGGTATGTTTTGCTCAAGGTGAACCGACATGTTGATATGGGAACCGGTACATGGAACCTGTGTATGACTACCAGTTGGTAGTCTCAGGGTTTCCGGTTGGTAATCTCAGGGTTTCCGGTTGTTGAGCTTCAAGCCTAAGTGACTCAACCGATGACTTTGTGTGATGAGTTAGCTTTGCAAAGAAGGATAGACTGTGTTGCCATGTCAGCCTTGTGCGCCTGAAGGATCTTGCATGAAGGAGATTATTCCTATCTTCCTCGGGAATGTGCGAAGTCTGTAAACGGTGAAAACGCGTGATGGGTTATCAGCTGCCATGAAGACAGTGGAGAATGAACGATGGAGAGTGTCTTGAGATCGGATCAAGATTGTTGCATTTAATGCAATATGCTCAACGGTCAGGATTGAACCGTTTGAATTGCTTAACCTAACAAGTTTAGGGTTTAGGGTTTATGCTACCAACCTATCTATTTCCTATAAGGTCTATGTTATGTTTCTTTCTGAGATTGTTGGCAAAAGTTGTGTGTGTGTATCCAAGTGAAGTGATACGTGATTCTTGCCAGACCAGAGGAGAGAAGTGATATTTGCAGAGTGTAAGTGTAGAAGGTGAAGAGGAGCTAAAGTGGATATACATTGGCATTAAGTGCTATCATCAGATCATTGTAATACCTATTGATCTTTAACCACTTCAACAGTTGTGAAATCCCTTAATAGGGTAGCCTTAACCGGCTTGCTGTAAATCCTTTAATAGGGTGACTCAAAGCCATTGAAATCCTCAAAGCTATTGAGTTCTTGAAATCCTTTAACAAGGTAACCTTTAATCAGGTTTAACCCTTAACTGGGTATAATAGCCATCCCTTAACTAGGTGATCCCTAACAGGATCTGTTCCTAGCATAACTTATTGTAATGTCTCTAACCGGACAAGGCTTCTAACAGAGCAGACTTCCAAAGAGTTCAAAATAGCTTGTGGGTATTCATTCCCACCATGGTTTTTCCCAGTTGGGTTTCCACATGAAAAATATGTGTGTCATTTGTGATGCTTCTTTCTTGTGATGCTTTGTTATTTTCTGTCAAGCATGTGATGATTCAGTGTCTTATGTCTGTCAATAAATCATGATGAGCTAGCTGTTATTATGTTTTGATGATAGATTACCTGTTCATGCATAAGGGTAAAATGGAAGTATAGTATTGAGTTGAGTGGAAAGCTAAGTGAGTAATCGGTTAATGCTTGTCTCAGTCATTCTTATCTTTACCAGTTGTACTCTGTTTCAAACCGGTGTCACTGTTTGCCAGTCATTTGAAAGTGTCTGCTGTCTAACCGGTTTAGGTCTGTGTTTTTGTCTGTACTGATTCACCCCCCCTCTCAGTACTGGTTTGGTACTTATTGTTCATCATTAAGTTATTAGGAACTATGTGAGAAATTCCATATCCAACATAGGTTTTCTACTCCATATTATCCACAAGAAAATGTTCAAGCTAAGGCATCAAATAAGACTATCTTGAAAATCTTGAAGAAAACATTCAATGAAGCTGGAAAAGACTAACACATTCAGCTAATTCCTGCTATTTGGGCATAGCAAACCAACATTCGCACACCAGTGGGGGAAACTCCATATTGCTTAGTCTATGGATCAGAAGCCATATTACCAATAGAAGTAGAGATACCTTCTCTACAAGTTTCCTTGAAAGGTCTTATACCAGAAGAAGAACAATGAGTCTCTAGACTTCAAGAACTTGAGTTGATTTGGGAACGTCACCAAAATGCAACAGATCATTTGAAGGCATATCAATAGAGAATGGCAAGAAGTTATAATCACATAGTCAAGCCACACATTTTTCAGATTGGAGATATAGTTCTAAGGGAGAATCCGAGAAATCAGCAAGACCGAGAAAAGAAGGGTAAATTTGAACCAAATTGGCTAGGTCCTTTTGTCATAGTAGCAGCATATGGCTCAGGAGCATACAAGTTATTTACTCCTGAAGGTGATTGGTTTGATGAACCTATCAATTCTATCCATCTCAAGAAATTATATGCTTGAGATGTAAAGTTTTGGAAAAAATCAATAAAAAGCATATAAATTCCTGAAGAAATGAATAAAAATTAGAAAAGTAGAAAATACCTAAAAAGCATAAAACAACGAAAGCGAAAAATTAAAAAAAAAATGCAATAAATTTAGATAGTGAAAACCTGGTAAACAGGCGCTATCTAAAAAGTGAGTTTTTCCATCTATGAGATCGCTTTGCGTACCTATCTATCCATCCCTTTGCATCTATCGCGTCTGTCTATTTGAGCTCATCCATTTCATCTTTCGCATTTATTGCTCTGAACCATTAGTAGGAAATATGCAACTTAACAACATTTATCAAACTTTCACATACTTGTCGTAGTCACTGTCTTAGATTTTATCAGATTCAATCAATCTGCATTATATCCCACCATGATGTGGATTTTGATCAATTTCATACATCCATAATAAAGTTTTGTTTCCGTTGGAGGAAAAGTCCTAATTCCTTTTGCAAAGGTGATCTTTTAAACCTTTGAAAATCCAAAACATTCATAAAACTTAGAAAAACCAAAAATACCTAGGATTTTGAAATAGATAACAACCAACAAAGCAACGAAGATCAAGGCATTTTTATAGCCACTGAATCATGAAACTCAGAAAATAAAGAATCAACCAACAAGTAATAAAATATTATCAATGATCATTCATCAAGATGATTATAACAGTTAGTGACCATGAGAACATGTGAATGACATCCAAGATTCAGTTTTTATATCTTGATTTTATTGCTAAATCATGTACTCTATGCGACTCGAGGATGTCCATGACTAGAGAAGCTATGATGGGACATGATTATTTTCTTTGATTATTGTCTGTGGTTTATCTTTTATTAAGGTATGTACTTGTCTAAGGATATGATTGGAAAAAGATCAAGGAGGATGTTCCAAGTCATGCATGAAAGGGGATGATCCTTGTCTGTTCTACAAGAAATACTTAGGTCACCTTGATTCATTATATCAAGTTGCTTGTATTAACTTGCTATATCAAAATCCATGTAAGAAATACTCAGGTCAACTTGGATATTTATGTCAAGTTGCTTGTATTTTCAACATTTTAAAAAGCTCAATGATGAAATCAAGCACTGTTACAAGACAACATATGAAGAATGGCAGTATCATTTTTAGTTAGATCATTTTTTTAGATTAGCTCATTATTCATCTGCATTATAAGCATTCATTATTAGTTGCATTTCATTTCATTCATAAATCAACGGTCATAAATAAAGATTGAGTATACTTGGACAAACAAAAACAATTTGCATTTGATCATTGTAGGTTCATTCATCTTTAGAATCATTTCAATCGTCATTCATTTCATTTAGTTGCATTTCAATCATTGCATTAGTTTGCATTCCATTAAGTGCATTTCATTAATCATGTAGTGTATCATTATTATTATTTGGATTAGGATCATTATCATTGAAGTTCATTAAGATTATTTAGTTGCATCTTTGCACTTAGATTCATAATCATTATAAGCATTACATATAAAAATAAAAAACATTTCATGTAGATCATTTGCATTCACATCATCCTATGCATTAAAAATGAAATAAAATCAATCATTCATTTGCATTCCCATATTGATCATTTCATTTGCATTATTTAAGTTAGTAATCATTTTCAAGTGCATCAATGCTCACCAAATCATCAAAAAATCAAAAGCACTCATCATTTAATCATATAGAACATCATCATCATAAAAGAAAAGAAAATCATCCATGTAATCAATGCATATAGATCATAATCATATCAAGTAACATGCATAATAAAAGATAATCATATAGAGTCCATGTCTGCATATAGATCATCATAAAATAATTAAAATTCCAGGTATACAATGATATCGGATAAAAAATACAAGTGCCTCATCAAATATAAATCAAGTCAAGGTTGTCTTGTGCCACTACCACCTAACTTTGTCTGCCTCTGTGGTTGTGGGCGAGAAGATCCTCTAGATGCCTGTCCTGCACAATAACCACTCCTCTAAGGAGGTCCCATGACTCCACCACTGCTAGTATCCATCCTCACAATGGTATGATAGCTACTTGCCCTTTGGATCTCTGTGACTATATCCTCATATAATCGTCACTAGTGTGATGTCTCCTTCTCGGCCCAAAATAGTGCTCTAACGATATCAGCTAAGAGAGTGCTTGATCCAACCTGTTGAATGTGATCAAGGAGACCCTGAGTATCCTGTTGTCTCCTAACAACCCCATCTCTCTCTATCATGAGTGTTTGTACCTGTGCTCTAAGCTGCTCTATCTGTGCTCTAAGACTATCCAAGGTCTCCTACTCTGGCACATCTTTCTCTAGCACATCCCGCTAAGGAACATGACCCGCAATCCCCTCATCTCCACCTCCCTGTCCGCCTGCTAGAATCTCATCCCGAGTATCTCTCAGAACCCATCGTCTAATAAGTGGAACATGGTCCTCTGGATCCTCCTCCTCTCCATCCTGAGATGCAATAACCCTAGGGTCTGGCTGAATCTGACCAAAATCAATGCCTCTCCTACAACCCCCATCCAGTCTAGTAATCTTGCCTCCTCCTGTAGAGGGTAACCCTCCCACTGATCTCATACCTACCCTACTAGTATCCCTCCCAATTCGTCCTGTATCTCTCCCACCCATGGGAAGTGGTATCCCATTCCTACCAACCAGCCCAAAAGGTCCTCCATGAACTCTCAATCGACCTCCATCTCCTCCCTCATCTCCATCACCCTAGGCCTCCTGAGAAAGCCTATGTCCCTCCACGATCCTAAAAATCATACTGGACTAACTCACCAGTCACAGGAATGTGGAGAATCTTGTAGTCATCCTCAAGTGTCACACTAATCTCACTAGTGGGCAGGTGGAAAGTGTTATGCTCTCTATGCCATCTCTCTTCTAAGGCAATCAACAATCCCCTATTATGGGTAATATCAGGCATATACAACAAGTGGCATAATCCACAGGCATCTATGTGTCTAATCTTAGCCTGTGTAAGCTCTGGCACTAAGTGGCGCATGGCTGGGAATTTCTGCCGACATTGGAGAACATCGGCTTTCTCCTGTTTAACAAGAGAATTTGATCTTTATCAATCATCACTCATCTATCTACCAAATCAAAGAGTGCTAATCTATCACATCAACAATTGGTACATCTTTTCAAATGAAGCAAATCAGGCTATCAAATCAATCTAAACCTATCAAATCATGGTTTCTATCAATCAATGAAATCAATCAAACTCTGCAATGCTCTTCATCAGAAACTGCATCGATTTCTTAGAGCTAATTTATCAATTTACCAATCAAATCAAATCAAATCAATCAATCGTTTATCCTATCATTCAACATTATTAAATTTCTATCAATCAAGACATCAATCACCTATCAATCACAATTGCGCATCCAAATGCATCACTCACATCATCAAAATGAATTTTAACATGAACAACATCAAACAAATTTATCTAAAACAAAAGCGTTAATCTTTTTAACGAAAGCGCTATTCTATTGAACACAGGCGCTGAAACACACATATGCGTGAACCTTTTTGGTAAAAGTGCTAACCCTTGGAACAAAAGCATGAAATAGTCATGTGCGCTACCCTTTTAACATATGCGCAAATACTCAAAGCATAAGTGTTGACTCAACAAAAGTGCTAACATAAATCACAAAGGCGTGAACAAAATAAACAAATGCGCTAAAACTATCAAAAGTGTTAACATCCAATGCAAAAGCGCTAATATGCAAAACAAAAGTGTTAAAACATAAAGCCAAAAATCGAAAAAAATCAAAATAGCCTCACACGCACAGAAAAGCAAAGAAAATCGTATGACAAGTTGCAAAAAAAAAAAAACTTGGGATAAGGTACATACCGGATAACCATAGTCAAGAGATCGCTGATATCGTCGAACATGCTCAAATCGATGGTTCTTGAACGAAATCACCATTTTGACACCTCACCAAAGACAATTCTCTTCAGAAGCTGACAAGGATGCAAATGAGATTAAAATTAACTTTGGTTAATTTTATATTTACCATTTGGAAGGGTAATTAATGATTTTAAATGGGGCAATTTTATTTATTTTTCATAAAATGAATTTAATTGAAGGACCTTTTCAATTATCGTGAGATCAATCGCTTATCCAAAATTTTCATCAAATTCACTTTCAATCTCCTGAGGGGGCACACAATCAAGATTTTATCTCCATCAGGCATATTATCGAGACTTGATTTAATCTTTGAAACAATGTTGTCTCGACATCATTTCAAAGAAGGGCAAAATGTATACACATAAAAATGGCTATGAGCAATCGAATAAATATTTTATATTTATTTAATAATTATTCTTCTATTAAATAGTTAATTTTCAAAGATTGATTTATTTAATTCATTTCATGTCTTTATATTAATTAATTTAATTGAAATATTTTCTTAATAAATTCATTTATCCTTTTCCTCTAATCAGTTAATTAAATATCTAATATTTAATTATTCCTTCAATCAATTAAATATCTAATATTTAATGGTTATTCTTTTATCCTATAGTCTTAAATATTAAATAATTTCTTAAATTATTTAATTTCATTTCCAACTCATCCTTTCATCTCCACTTCATCTTTCCTTTGCCAACTCATCTATCATATGGCTAAATTAATTCAGCAAAATTAAAAATTAATAAACATTTACTAGCCACTTATCTCCAACTTCCAAAATAAATGAAATATTGTGTGCGTACACATATTTCTTAACCTTCTTCTATATTCTTTCCAACATCCCTATATCTTAGGAAGGACTTGAGTCCACTTGTCCTCTCATGCCTAAATCTTCTCCAACCATCCCTAGATTCCCCCAGTCAGCAACCCTGTCAAGGTGAGATGAGTGACACTTGTCTTCTCCTTCCCCTTTCTCTCAACCTTCACCTTTTCTCATAGCCATCCAAATCTGCAGATCTGATCATGACCGTTGATCTAGGACACATCATCTTATCCTCTCAAAGTTTATAAATGTGGGAGTTTGAGTTGAGAAAGAGATAGTCTTCAAGTGAGTTTTCAAGTTAACAATTTGTGAAAAATTATGCATCCATGAGTTTTAATCTTGAAGAAATTTAGCATAATCATTTAGCATTGCATATCATAGTATCTGTTAACTATCAGTTATCAGTCCATTCTTCGTATGCCATCTTGGAAGCTATCAGTGCTTGTCTGAGAGCATATCATCTGGAACCAGGAACAATGGAGTTAGGACACAATGAGACTTAAATCATGAAGGTAAAACTAATGCTTTTATTTTAATATTGATTTCATGTAGTTTCATTGGTTGAGTTTGGATTTCCTGTAGCATTTCCTTTGTATTTTGTGAAACTAATATGTTGTAGGTAGTATTCTGATGATGAAATTCAAGTCGACACAGTTGTTAAAGTTGTCAAATTTTGGGCTCATTTGGATAAAAGATGTAAAAGTTTCTCAGTTGTTGTCAAAGTTTCTCAGTTGTTGTCAAAGTTTCTCACTTGTTGTCAAAGTTTCTCAGTTGTTGTCAAAGTTGCTCACTTGTTGTCAAAGTTGCTTAGTTGTTGTCAAAGTTGTCAAAGTTGTCAGAGGTCAAAGTTGTCAAAGTTGTCAAAGTTGCAAGATAGGCTAGAATTGATTTCATTCATTGTGTGCACAAACCAACATCACGAGTGCATCTGGGTGGGCAGGTTTATGCTAGGTGTGCTCCTGTCATGCCTCCCAAAATGGAATGTTGAGAGCCATAACCTACCGATGCGATCTCTCAAGTGCCCTGAGTCCTAAAATTGTCAAACTTTGACGTACTATTTCTCCCAATCTAGGATACATATATTCGATCTATCTGAACTTGTAGGGTTATGTTAGGCTCATCTACAATGGCCTATCTCAGTTTTTGATGACTTGGAGCCATTTTCAATTGGTAGCATTTTTTCGCCTGCTACAAAAACCGTCAGTTGCATGCAATGCAAAGTTGCAAGATAGGATAGAATTGATTTCTTTTATGTTCACAAAATAACATCATGAAAGCGTCTGGGTGGGCAAGTTTATGGTAGGCATGCTCCTGTCGTGCCTCCCAAAGCACCAAAACGTTGAGAGCTATACCCTACTGACGCGATCTCTCAAGTGCCCCAAGTCCGAAAAATTGGCAAACTTTGACGGACTATTTCTCCGAATTCTGGATACATATAATCAATCCATTTGAACCTGTAGCATCACATGAGGCTCATCTACAATGGCCTATCTCAGTTTCTAACAACTCGGAGCCATTTTCAATTGGTAGCATTTTTTCGCCTACTGCAAAATCGTCAGTTGCAAGATAGGATAGAATTGATTATGTTCGTCATGTGCACAAACCAACATGGCAAGCGCATCCAGGTGGGTAGGTTTATGCTAGGAATTCTCCTATCATGCCTCCCAAAGCATCAGAACGTCGAGAGCCATACCCTACCGACACAATCTCTTAAGTGCCCTGAGTCCAAAAAATTGTCAAACTTTGACGGACTGTTTCTCCCAATCCAGGATATATATGATCGATCCATTTGAACCTGTAGTGTCACATGAGGCTCATCTACAATGGCCTATCTCAGTTTCTAATGACTCGGAGCCATTTCCAATTGGTACCATTTTTTGCTTGCTGCAAAACTCGTCAGTTGCATGCAATGCAAAGTTGCAAGATAGGATGGAATTAATTTCGTTCATCATGTGCACAAAAAAATGTCACGAGCACATTCGAGTGGGAAATTTTACATTGGGCATGCTTTTGTCATGCCTCCAAAAGCACCGGAACATCGAGAGCCATACCCTACCGACGCGATGTAGAAGTTGCTTGACAACTTTGACAGATTGTTTCTCCCAATCCAGGATACATATGAATGATCCATTTGAACCAGTAGTGTCATCTGAGGCTCATCTACAATGGCCTATCTCAATTTCTAATGACTCGGAGCCATTTTCAATTGGTAGCATTTTTTGCCTGTTGCAAAAACTGTTAGTTACATGCAATGCAAAGTTGCAAGATAAACTAGAATTGATTTCGTTCGTCATGTGCACAAACTAACATCACGAGCATGTCCAGGTGGGAATTTTTATGCTAGGTATGCTTCTGTCATGCCTCCCAAAGCACTGGAATGTTGAGAGCCATACCCTACCGACGCGTTCTCTTAAGTGCCCCGAGTCCAAAAAATTGTCAAACTTTGATGGACTGTTTCTCCCAATCCAAGATACATATGATCAATCCATTTGAACCTATAGTGTCACATGAGGCTCATCTACAATAGCCTATCTCAGTTTCTAATGACTCGAAGCCATTTTCAATTGGTAGCATTTTTTGCCTACTGCAAAAATCATCAGTTGCATGCAATGCAAAGTTGCAAGATAGGCTAGAATTAATTTCGTTCATCATGTGCACAAACCAATGTCACGAGAACATCTGAGTGGGAACATTTACACTAGGCATGCTCTTGTCATGCCTCCAAAAGTACTAGAACGTTGAGAGCCATACCCTATCGGCCCGATGTAGAAGTTGCTTGACAACTTTTTTGACAATAATGACATTTTTTGCTCAAATTATATCTAGACTCAATCTATGACTCGCATGACCCAATAATGACTCAAATAATTCTCCATGATTATACAAGAATCAAGAATTCTCATGATTGACCTTATCAATAATGGTCATGATTGACCTTATCACATCATATAAACTCAAAACATAGTCACATATTATTCAAAAATTTGCCTCTAAATATGGACAAATCAGCTCTTGGCTATTTAAATATACAAAAAATGTGTTACAAATCATCTCATGGGCTTTTATACAAAATTTGGCATTTAAATATGAGCGATTTAGCTCATCGGCATTTTAATATACAAAATTTGGCATCTAAATATGTACAAATCAGGTCATGGCCATTTAAATATACAAAATTATGCCCCTAAACATGTACAAATCAGCTCATGGGCATTTATATATACAAAAAATGAATATAGAACAATTCGCCGATGATATATAAAAAATTCTCAAAATCATTCTACTCTTAAATGTAGAATCAATCAAGTGAGTCTTTAGGATCGACTCTAACCTGTATTGTGTCAATTATTGCCTCGTGGTCAGATTCATGAACTTTCCATAAAATCTTGTTATGAGGTCTACCACGATACTTCATCAAATGAATATTTTTTGCAACAACAAGGTTAGAGAAATGAAGAATATGTCTATGTGTTTCAAAATCCTCAAACAACCAAACATCAACATTCTTGATAGGGTATCTCCTAAGCCATGTTCAGGACATAGAAGTTTTTGTTTTTCGGTACTGCCATTTATGCCGTATATGAGATGATGATAGAGAATAAGAAGTCTGATCTTTATGAGTTTCTCCAAAGTGATCTTAGCAAGAATATTAAGAAGATCAAAGATTTTAAGAAACATCCTTTCAAGTCCGACACATTGCTTCTATGTCTGTTTTTGTTTTTCTACTTTGTGCAAGAGGTTCCAGGTGTTGGTCTAATGCAATGGGCATTTGATAGACCTGTAGGAGTTCAAATCTAGGAACATCTATACAATTCTAGCGACCCCAAGGTCTACAACAAGAATCTATGGTGATACTTCAAGAACTTCTAGAAGGAAATGCACCAAAGGGAAAGAATCCCTAAAACTATTGTAGAGAAATACCAAGACACCATCTTCTTCATAGTAGATACTGATCAATGTTTGATGGAAGTTGTAGAGCCTCAGACTATATGGATTATTCCTGTTTATGGTGAAAAGTGGATAATGAAAATAATAATATTGAAAGAGTAAAGTAGATTCAACCACAAAACCCTAGTCTAACAACAACAAAGATCCACCATAACATATGAAGATTACCCAAGACAATGCAAATAAACAAAATCACAAAGATTATACCATCACATGTCCACTAGGGTTTGAATCTCCATTCTTCCTATCTCCACTGATCTTGCTTGATATATTTTCTCTCAGATTTTATGTGTGCACGAGACCTCAACAAAGAACGGAAATGTGGTTGCAAGTAGGCTTGATCGCATATGAAAGTTTGAAACCGTAGTTGAGGAGGATTGATAATGAGAGAAGCATCCTCTTATATAGAAGATGCTGTAAGAAATGAAGGGATAATATTAAGAGGTGTAAAAGATGGATGGTCGGCTAGGATTAGAGGGTAGGTAAAGGAAATAAGAAAATAATGAGAGGGTAGGTAGTGTAGGAATTAAGAGATGAATGGCATGTGTCATGGGTAGAAAAGGATAATGAATTAATTAAATAAATAAAGATTTATTTAATTAATAGAAGAAGTGGGATCAATTAAATAAATAAAATATTTATTTTTTATTTTTTATTTTTTATTTTTTTATGGTAAGTGCTATCAGATGTTGGTATAGCGCCCTATATTAATAAAAGAAAATAAATACATACTTATGTTATCACATATCCTAAAATCTCTTCAACTAAGGAGAGAGCATAGCTACAATAAGAACTCGACTACAAAAGCCTTGGTAGATACACCCTGACCAGCCCGAACACTAGTATCCTATTCCCTAATTCTTTCTAATAAAGCAAAGAATATCCACCACTGCATCCCCTATGCTGAGGAGATTGTCAGTTGACCCCTTTAAAAGCCACCAATCATCTGAATCCAGGAGCCTCTTGAAATTGTTGAGGTTGTCGCTCAACACACTTGCCTTGAAAGTGCACCAAGCCTCTCTCGCGAACAGGGCCTTTCTTCTCTGCTCTGCTCTGCAAGTCGCCTCTCCATTAGCCTCCTCTTCCTCTCTATTATTCGAGTCTGTCACCTCTTCCATGCCCTCGTCCAGCTCCTCTCCCTCATCTGCTTCCTCCTCTTTCTCTCCTTCTGCATCCATTTCCTCAACTTCATCACCATCAGACTCCTCTTGCCTATTTCCCAATGAATCCTCTATGTCAGATGCGGAAGAAATGTTATCCGCAGGCTCAAAATACAGCTTTAGGATGCTCTCCCTGACCCCTTCTCGCAGTTCAAAAATTGCATCTACCACGACATCGATGTTCATCGGGTTAACAAATCCTTGCATAAAACCGATACCTTCCACTCGTGACTCTAGGATATCCACTATGGGAGTGATTACCGCTCCATAGACAAGCCCATCACACCAATGACACTCTAAGATCAAAGCACAATCCATTAGGGAGATAATTGCCCCACAAATTTCTTCCTCCAGCACGAACAGGTTGAGGCATTGTCACTCCAGAGAGTTTCCATAGTTAACACAGCTCAGACCCACAAAAGGTGGTATTTTGGCTATCCAATCATGATACATTGGTCTCTATCTTGTTCCTCCTTAAATAAAATGGAGAATGCTGGAAACATCCAAACTCCCATTCCAAAGAAATCCTATGGGATCTGTGCACTGCACTCTTACTTGCTATCACATATTGTGATCTGCCAGAGGTGTGACTAACTTGTACCTGTCACCGCCACTTTCTGTAGACTAGAAATCACGAGGAACCGATACACAGTTCTAATTTCCCTTTTATCATACAACTATGCCACCTATGGTCCAATTCACGAGAGGCGTTAACATCAATCAATGTCTAACCAATCCCCGTACGAGTCAAATCTAGGATCTCAGTTAGAATGGCTTCCAAAACTATTGTGTCTACATCCTCTTTGTCAAATTTGATTGTACTAAGATCCTTATCAATCCAAACATTGGCCAAAAGGTCTGCCACCTTATTTCCTTCCCTAAAAGTATGTTTGAGTTCAAAAGAGTTAATAGATCCCAGAAGCTTATTGATATAAGGTATCCAGTTACCTAGTTTCCAATTTTGAAAGCTAGATTTTGAGATACCGTTAATGATAATCTGTGAGTCTCCTTCAATGATGACTTTGTCATACCCTTTTCAAACACATAATTCCAATCCAATCGCCAATGCCCTTATCTCCACTTCATTATTTGTGGCAAAGCTCGAACTCCCAAACAAGCCTCCGATCAATTGTCCCGAGGAATCTCTAATGACCACACCAATACCTAAAATCTTAGGATTCCCTCTACTCGCTCCATCAAAATTCAACTTCACCCAATCACATTGTGGAGGAATCCATCTAACTAGCTTCCTATTGGTTTTGGGAACTGGAGGGCACCCCAAACCCCAGTCCTTGAGCAACCAATTGTGTTCCATATCCCTGTCCCAACTACAATACCTGAATTATTTAACTTTGGGGGGCTTGCCATTAATCACTTCTTCAATTGCCACCTTGATTTTGAAAATCACCTCCTCCAACGAAAGATAAGATTCTCTGAATATCATCATGTTCCTCTCCTTCCAGATGTGCCAAACTAACAAATCAGGGGTAATCAACCACAATCCACTCCACTTCGAATGACTTGCTTTAGACCACGCAAGAAGGAAATCTTTAAAAAGCCATTTTTAACCGAAAAGAAATGCAATTTATCCACGAGCCAATCCCAACATGCATCCACGAAGGGACATTGAAAGAGTAAATGATTAGCTATCTCTTCACTCCCTTTGCAAATAACACACCAACTCGGTCCTGAAATCCCAATATGCTTCAATCTATCACCAGTCAGAATTTTGTCATGTAGTGAAATTCACATAAAGGCTCCAGCTTTAGGAAGACCAATGCTGTTCCAACAAAGATAATAAGGCCACTTGCTTTCTCTCACTCTGTGACGTTGAATCTCGTACCCCAATTTCACACTATACTTACCCAATTTGGATGCACACCAAAATATGGTGTCCTCCTATTTCGACTGCAAGACGCATCTGTTTTTCAGAAGACCTGCCAACTTCAAACACAACCTTCTTTCTCCAATATCAATAGATTTCCACCCCAACACCCCACCATTACTCAAGTTGTCATTAACATAATCTTTAACAAAAAGGCCAACCTTGCTTTCAACCTCTTTGACCCATTCCTGTTCTGCAAATAAGTCACCAAGCACCTGCTCACCTTCCCATGAGTCGTGCCATAACATAGCCATCTGGCCATTGCCAATGCACCAAGAAATATGATCGGTAATGATGTTCCTACAATCCCACAAGAAATTCCAAGTCGAAGAACCTCTAGCAGTATCGGCTATGGTAAGGATCCTATTCGAATTCTCCAAATCCAAATATTTCCTCCTAAAGAGTCTACACCATAACTTGTTCGGGTGTTCATACATTTTTCAAGTCAATTTCACCCCCAACACAAGGTTTTGAAGATCCATCTTTCTCAGCCCTGCTCCACCTTCTTCCTTGAGAAGGCACATGGTATCCCAGTTGATTAGGGGAATCTTCCTCTGATCTTTGGCACCTTCCCACACAAATTTCTTGAGCAAACCATCCAACTTCCTCCCAGCCACATGCGACATCTTGAAACAAGACATACTGTAAATCAGAATAGCTGAGAGGACAGCTCTGATCATAGTCAAACGTCTCGCTTGTGAGAGCCATCTATTTTTCCACTTGTCAGACTTCGATTGGCACAAATGGATCACATCTTCCCAGATATGACTCTGCCTGCAACTAGAGCTGATCTGAACCCCTAAGTATTTGATGGGGAACCCCCCAATTTTAAACTCCAAGAAGTTTGCAATTTTGGTTTGAAGAGGTATGTTGGTGTTGAAGAAGAAGACCTGTGATTTGTCCCTGTTCATCGCCTGTCCCAAAGCTTGAGTGTAAATGTCCAAGACATTCTTGATTTCCTTCGCTTCTTTCATGGAAGCTTCACCAAACAAAATTGTGTCATCCACGAATTGTGAATGCGTGATGGCCTCAATATTTTAATGCACCCTGATGCCTTTCCAAAAACCTTCACTATTTCTCCTTTTGATGAAATTGCCCAACACCTCTGCCATTAGGACAAACAAAGAAGGGGAAAGAGGATCCCTTGGGCACAACCCATTTGTGGCCTCAAAGAACCCACAGACCGCTCCATTTACAATCATAGAAAAACTCACCGAAGAAATACAAAATTTAATGTAATCAATCCAATTTTTAGGAAAGCCAAATTTATCAAGAACACAGACAAGAAAATCCCAAACCACCCTATCGTAAGCTTTTGCAACATCAAGTTTAATGGTCATACCTTTTTGTTTTCCTTTCTGCATGGAATGCAGCACCTCTGCTACCAAAATGATGTTGTCCGCTAACTCTCTACCAGGTGTGAAGCCATTTTGGTTTTTAGAAATTAAATTAGGCATGATTTTCTTGAGTCTATTGGCCATAGATTTCGAAATAATTTTGTATATCGTGTTGCACAACGAGATAGGCCTAAAATCCACCATGGTTACATAATCTTCTTTCTTGGGAATCAACACAATCATGGTGTGGTTCAATTCTCTAACAAATTTATGTTTTTTCCTGAAGTCTTTGTTGGGAATCAACACAATCATGGTGCCGTTCAATTCTCTAACAAAACCTCCTTGTATCTTATTACATTAATTGTTGTCATAAATGCATGTTAGGTAGGTCAATAAATGCATATTAGGTATGTCGTAGAAATTTGTCAAGCAGTACAAAAGATGGGAAGGTGCATCTGCGTTGGTGCCAGGCATGTCTAGGTAGGTTAGGCGCGTCTATGTCGAGTGCGAGAACGTTTGTGAAATTCAGGCGCATCTGTGCAGGGTAGGCATGTATATGCATGACAGAGGAATGTCTGTGTGTTTTAGGTGCAATGTGAAATACAAAAATGTCTGTGAAGGATGTAAGTGCGTTTGTGTCATGAAAGCTCATTTATGTCTTCAAGGTTGAATCGATAGTTCTGTGATAAACATACATTGTTGATTGGATAAGTTGCTGAGAGGATACACTCAAACAGGTCCTCTAAGGAAGACTAGGATAGCAGATAGGGATAGGATTTCTAATTATGTGATAGAACATATGTTGTCAATCAGGAAACTACTCAAGAAGATACACTCAAGAAGAGGCCCTAGGATAGGATAGAGCAAGGCACTTCGAGATGAACAAGGAGTACCATAGAAATTGACAATTTTGTGATAGAACATACGTTGTCAATTGAATTAGGCTGAAATTGACAATTCTGTGATAGAACATATGTTGTCAATTAGATAAGCTACTCAAGAGGATACACTCAAGTAGGGGCCCTAAAAGATAAGATAAAAGCAACACTTTGTGATGAATAGGGAGTACTACTAGGATAGAGTGCCATATGATAGATATAAGCACTAGGATAAAAGAGCAGCACTTTGTGATGAATAGGGAGTACTACTAGGATAGAGTGCCATATGATAGATATAAGCACTAGGATAAAAAAGCAACACTTTGTGAAGAATAGGGAGTACTACTAGGATTGACATAGTTGATTTGCTTGACTACAGGAGGACCTACCTATGCTAGAGTCATGAGAGAGATACCCTTCGACTAAGGGATTACGACCAAAGATGACATTGGAGGATAGAGAAGTAGTTGAGGCTATGACGAGAGAGATACCCTTTGACTCAGGGATTATGACCAGAGCTGACATTGGAGGATAGAGAAGTAGTTGAGTTTTGGGTAAACATGGGATTATTGACTGCATTAGCTAAGAGATGGCACTCAGAGACATGCAGTTTTCATTTGCCAATGGGTGAGATGATAGTCACCTTAAAGGATGAATACAAGATACTGAGGATATCGATTGTTGGGGAGTTGGTTCTGTACGATCGAGAGGGAGACAGGGATGCTCTAAGACAAGTGTTTGAGGATCTAGGACTGGAGATGAGGGAAGGACATGTGGCTTGGGACACCATGACGCAGACAGGATTGGCTCTATTGGTGCTGCTGGTAGGAGTTATTAGTGGGTATCTTTGTCCAGAAAAAGTGACATGAGGGTTGGTTGTGGGATGGGGGAGAATTTTGGAGACATTGGTGATGGAGCACACCAGATTTGCATGGGGGTTGTGTCTACTGGCACACTTATATTATGAGTTGCATCAGTTTGTGTATCATGGATCAACAAGATTGGGGTATGGAGTGACATTATTGCAGGTATGGGCATATGAGAATCTTCTTGTTACATGGCCGATACACCTTAGAGGCAGGGGAAATGGGCGCAATTATGTGCATTTGTATGATATGATTACTTCTCAGCCATAGATTGGGAGGCTAGAGTATTGGCACCGATTGATCGATGAGGTAGACAGTGTGATATGGAGGCCTTATCAAGATTGTGAGGAGTGGAAGGATGACACAGTGGAGTTGTCATATGTGTTCAGGAGTAGGTATCTGATTGGGCGGACACCATATGTCATTGAGAAAAAGTTGATTGATAGATTATGCAGGCAGTTTGGTAGGTTAAATCAGATGCCACGGGGTTCAGGGATGTATGCGCGGACAGTGAGGGATCAGGCACATTTAGGTCCGTTACTATATTATGATAAAGTAGTGGCATAGATGTTGGAGATGGTTCCCATGCCTTGGGATATTTGGGTAGATGTGGAGGACGCAGGGATGGATGTGGAGTATAATGCATTTTGAGCAGAGCATCCATTTCCATGGCTCACAGATCCAGGGGAGCTGATAGAGGGTGATGGTGGGGATGGTGGAGATGATAGTGGGGATGGTGGAGGCAGAGGTAGATGGCGAAGGCGGGGTGTAGTAGCAAAGAGGAGGGTGGCTCAGAGGAGAGAGGGAGGAGAGGAGAGGTAGGCTCATGTAGTCAGGGGTAGAGGTAGACTACCTTTACAGGTGCCAGCAACACAGGTTCCCAAATAGGTATAGGGATAGGGACAGGGACAACCATAGGAGCATCCACAGGGTGAGGGGGGATGAGAGGAGGAGGATGAGCTACTATCCTTGAGAGATCTTCTAGGGACAGGTAGATGAGATTCAGGACCTAGAGAGGGATGGGGCTAGGCTGAGGAGACAGTTGAGGGACATTAAGCAGGAGAAAGATTAGGCTATTCAATGCTACATGAAGGTTGAGACAGCATTGAGGGCAGGTAGGTAGGCAGGCAACAAAGGATACAGGGGCCAAATACGCCTATGTTCTGTGGGAAGGGGATGAGATAGCCTACTAGAGAAACTTGTATTATGGAGCTGCACCACCAAATCAGCGGGCTAGGAGCTTCTGGAGACCATCGCAAACTATGACAACCACTAGAGGGAGAGATAGGAGACAGACGTCTAGTGGTGGGGTCATGGGTCCTCCACCACCACCAGATAGAGGGGACAGGATAGATGATCCTAGAGTAGGGACTTCCAAGGCTCAGACTCTGTCGAGGCCAGTTGGCTCTGAGGGAGGGAGTTCATCATAGCCTTAGAGGGCTCGCTATGTATCAGTGTTGTATCATTTTTGTATGATGATGCTTATCATATGGATGCTAATATGTACATGATGAAATGCAATATTTTGTTCTTTTATGTTATGCAAATATGAATGTATGAAATGCAGATGAATATGATAATGCAAAGAACTATTTACATGATGAGAATGTAAAATGTGCTAACATGTGTTGTGTGCAGGATGTGATGCAATTGTGATACCTATATGTATGTATGAAATGAGATATGCTAACATGTGATGATATAGATGCAAACTACATGAGATGCAAATATTTTTGGCGTGTCATTATACTCAGTCATGTGATAACAGGCTACACAGACTCAAGGATAATGGAGGTCAATCAAGAAAGGGGGATGGAAGATAGAAGATATGGAAGTGAAAGAGCTTCTTGTTCTATTATCATCATTGAGCTTTATTATGGCAAATAGGTTATGACAATCGAGGTATATGTTCGACCCAGAAAGTCATTGTAACTATTTGCATGGAGATCAGACAGTCACAAAACAAGGAATGCCCTAGTTCATACTAGACTCACAGTGTCCTCATATCCTTGGACAAGTCATAGCATTACTAAGAGACAATCCACAAACAACAAAGAAAAATAGGTGACGATACCCCATCCTTGCCTTTCTAGTCAAAGACATCTTGGAGATAAAATCTTTAGTCTAAGACATCCTGGAAAAGCTAAAAGACATATCACCAAAAGATAAAATCAAAATAAAACCAAGACTCGACACCAACATCCACTGTACTCCTCAAGTTTAGTGTCTCTTGTCACTTGTATAAGTCTATTTGATTGTGGTCACAATTTTTTTGTTCACAAAAGGATAGATAGCATTGAACCATAATGTTGTCTGAGTCTGTTGAAAGAGTTGATTTGCTGAAGTCCATTGTTGTTGTTACATCTCATTTGAAACTAACTGAATCCATGAAATTGATACTTTATTGCGGAGAAGGTGAAACTTTATTGAGGATTTGTGATTCAAGTGTTTCTTTATTGTGGATTGTGCGCAGATAAACTAAAGAAAACTGGAAGAAACTATACTCCTCAAAACGTGTGATGGTCTTAGTTCCACACCCATCACTAGACTTATGATTTTCCTTAGCCACAAATAGGAGCTGATTTATTATGGATGGAAAGGAGTGAAAAGGAAGGATTATTAGGAATGGCTAACCAATCTTTGGTAGATCAATAACAAGCCATGATGGGAATGGATAAGTTTATTATGGATGGATAGGTTGTGAGTGTGTGCAAAGTGAAGGATGAGATTCAATCCTAAAGGAGGGAGGAGCAATGTCTCTACACATGGTGCCAGTAACCCAATTTTCACCATGGTAATTGCCTAGAGCGCCACCGAAGTGGTTTTCATTGTTGGACGAATTTATTTCTCTTTACTTTTTTTGATTTTTTCAAAAAAAAAAAAAATTTTTGTGTCACAAAGTGCTTGTTTGCCAGGTTTTCACCAAGTAACGATTTTTTATTTTTATGATTCTTTTTGTATTTTTATATTTTGGTAATTTTCAATTAGGATATTCCAAAGAGCTATGTGTAAAACTTGAGAAGGTGCATGATATTGATAGGATCTTCCAAAGGTTCTCCACCTGGTGTCGAAAGCTGATATGCACCTGATTTGTAGACTACTTTGATGACATAAGGACCAAGCCAATTTGGTTCAAACTTGCCCTTCTTCTCTATGTCTTGCTGAGTTTTAGGATTTTCCTTGAGATCTAAGTCACCCACCTCAAATGTGTGAGGCTTTACTTTGTGATTGTAGTTGTGTCATTCTTTGATTGAATGATATGCAGCTTGAGTGACTATCTTCCTTGATAAAGGAACCGAGATAGAATTACTAACGTGTGGACTACACAGGCCCGTATGCGTGTCACTTGAAGAAGTTTGGGCATCCCTAATAACAAAGTCCTTTGAGGAAGCTCCATTAAAGGTCCATGATGTATCGCCAGAAGGGAAAGGATGCATGAAACAAGTGGATGAGTTATAAAAGGCTTGTGATTACAAAAACAAGTGAAAGTATCATGGCATGATGGAGACTTAGGATCAACAAGTATGATTTTTGACTTAGAATTGTAGAACTTTTGCCCCCAGTTATTTTGATACTAGGGGAGATCAACTCTTTCTCTTTTTCTTTCATAGGATTTTTATCCTTGACTTTGATTTTTGCAGAGTCCAATAGCTTTTGATTTGGATTTGGACTAAAGGCCTTTTCTTTATTTTTTACTTTTAGAATTTTCTTTTCAAAGCTTGATTTTTGATCCCCAATTAGTAAGGGCTTTTATAATTCTTGTTGATTCAAGTCTAGGAGAGAAGTAGAAATGGAAGGAGTGGATGAAGTGGTAAGGCTATATGATTTCTCAAGAGGGTTGGCAATACATTCAATAGCTTCTTCGTTGGAACCACTCTTAGGACTATTGATATCAAGAGTTGCTTGCACCACTAGAGGAGATTTGCTTCAGACTTAGTAGCCACAACACTGGGTGGTTCATACCTAATTCCTTAATATTGCAAATTGTTTTTAGGTTGTTCCTATCAACTAAATGTCTTAGGAGATAGTGGGAGTTGATCAACATGAAAGATATACTCACCACATCCCATGTCTTTAACCTTTAATTTTTCTTTGATCTCTGCGTGTTTTGATGTAGAATCTTTCAAGGATTTTGGATCAACATATGCTGATGAAGGAACAACCTCTCGATTGATAGGGATTGTTATTTCTGATCTAGGTTGCAGATTGTTGCAATATATGAATGGGTTTGGATCATCTTTGATGGTCACTTCAACTCCATTATGTGGGAACTTGATACATCGATGATTTTTTGATGGTGTTAGGACCCAGAGGCAACTGAGAGGGGGGGATGAATTAGTTGTCAATTAATTTCATTACAAATATAACTTAATCAAACTTGATACTTAATACCAATAAACCAAACTTAATGCCAGTTGACAGATTAGTAGTTAATATTAATACTGGTGAAACTCAATGCATAAAACAGAAAGAGAAACAACATCCACAACACATAACACAGAGATTTGTACGTGGAAACCCTATAAGGGGAAAAACCACGGTGGGAAAAATTACCCACAATCAGATGATACTACTGCAAATAGTATGTGTATACAAATGGGGTTTGCACATGCAGAAAGGCCAACCGCCTAGAGCTCACTGCTCAATCACAAAATATGAGTCACATTGACTACAATTGGATGGTTAAATCCAATGATAATGTACTTCTCAAAGTAGCATCTCCAATGCTGGATTCAGTACCGGTTAAGCTCTGATAACCACCTTCAAACCTTCCTTGAACCTTCTCTATGGTATGCTCATATGATCTTCAATATTCGCACATATCATGTTACAAAACCATATACCATATATCATTATCTTCCTTGTTCCTCTTTTTTCATCTCACAAATGAGATCTTACATATATACCAAAACCTAGGACCAAATGTATAGGTCGGCTTACCAAGAATATTACAATTAAACCAATTACAAATAAGTCAAGATGTGATGCATCATGTCGGCTCAATACATTTACTACAATATCCAATTAATTAAATCATCTCCATAACGTGTCATGGTGATTTGGAATAGATAATGCATGTCAGTCCATAACCTAGACCAATTTGTTGGTAACAACAAATATGTCAACCCGATTAAACCAATAACCAAAATACCAGAACCAAGTGTCCAAACCATGTCTTCGACATAACCAAGTGATCTCCAGATGGTAACAAGCCATCCTTAGTGTCGGTGAACAATATATCGGTGACTGCATAAGTCACTGAAGTTGTCGGTGAACATAATGTGTTGGTTCAACATAACCAAAGATCTCCAGAAGGATAAGTGTTGACATCAATGACAAAACTAATGCAACACATCCATAATACCAACAAATGGAACAACTCTCATTTCATGAATCCATGGGTGTCCCAAGAGTATGTTGTATGTGAGATCTAGATCAAGGACTTGACAAACTACATCCTTTGTAACTAGCCCTACTCTGAGAGGTAAGGTGACTCTGCCCTTGGATGAACACTCTTTGCCATCATATGCCTTGATGGTAATTTTGTTTGTAGCATTCACAACTTTATCTAAATATTGGGCAACTATATTATTGTGCTCAATGTACAAATGTTCAGACCTATTCCTCCATCTATCAGGACTCGTTTGATGCAGTGCTTGTACATGAAGGCTTCATTGTGTAAAGGTGCATTATTCGTTTGGCTTAAGGAAGCATCGTCAACTTCAATGAATGTAAGGGAATGTGGAATGGAAAGATATCCCACCATGGCTTGAAACTGGTCCATGTTCAAATTAGTGGGGACAGAGGTTTCTCTCAAAGTTTTATCAAGGATGGCTTTATGTGCGGGGGATATGCATAAAAGCTCAAGGATGGAGATAAGCGCATGCATCTTTCCTAACTGTTCTACTAGGTCGTACTCAGGTTTGGCTGATGAGGAAGTGGTGGTTTTAGCTGGAGCACCTTGCAGGGTGACCGTACCTCGACTAGTTGTGACATTACATTCGGAGGTAGATTCAGAAGAAGGTACAATGCCTTTTAGGATAACTTTGGCTCTTTGAGTAGAAATTTTAGGCGTTTTGTCCTTTATAACAATAGTAGAAACATAGTTGTCCATTGAAATGTGATTAATGATACAATCATAGTCATAAGGCATCTTGGTGTAATTGGCTTGATTATTTGTGGCTTTGGCTTTTCCCTTGTCATGTTTAGGGAATGGTTCCTCAAACATCTCATGTTCTTGATTGGATGCATGTCCATCAATCTCAATGTCACCTCTATCAATAAGATCCTGTATAATGTTCTTCAAGCGATGGCAATTCCCTGTTTTATGTCCCTTTCTCTTATGATATTCACAATACTCATCATCATTCCACCAATTTGGTTTGACTCTTGGCTCATATGGAGGATTGTCTGGAATTGTTATTATCTTGTTTGCCACTAGCTTCCTAAAAGCTAACTCAAGTGGTTCTCCCAATAGGATGTATTTCCTTTGTGGTTTTGAAGTTGCTTGAGTATTTACTTGGTTGTCTGTAGAAGAACTTGATCTTGAAAGAATGATATTTGGTCTCACTGTGTTAGCATAAACAACGCCATCATTTATTGTATTCTTGTTTTTGTTCCAAAATCCTGGCTTGTCCTTTCCTTTAAAATCTTCTTTGTTTTCTTTGAATAGCTTGATAATACCTTGCTCAATTAATACTTTCTCTATTGCTAAGCCTTTCTTAATGACATCCTTGAAAGTGGACAAACAAGCTTTCCTCAAGTCATAACCAATTTCTCTATTGACATTCTGTGTAAACATCTCTACCATTTATTTTTTGTGGAATTTTGCAAGAGAATCTACTAGATAAATTCCTCCATCTTTGTAATAATGATGAAAATGACTCCCCATATTTCTATTTGGTATTGCACAAAGTGGCAACTGATATATTTGTCTCTATGTTATATGAAAATTTTTGTATGAAAGCTTCTACTAGATCACCCCATGACTTAATTCCAGGTGGAAGTTGGGAGAACCATTCCATAGCTTGTTCACCTAAGCTTTGTGGGAACAATCTCATCAAGTATGTTTCTTCTGCTGCTACCTCAATGCAAGCTGTGAAAAACTGTCTTATATGTGCCTTAGGGTCCCCTTTACCTCTGTATTTATCAAACTTTGGTGTTATGAAGTGTGTAGGAAATGGAGGCATTGGAATGCTTTTATCAAATGGATTCGAACATATATCTCTCATTGTGTAAGCTAGTTTTGGTTTATTGATGTCCTCCATCTTCTTTTGTAAGTCCTTTATCTACTGTTCCAAATTGTTTTTGGGTGGAGACCGACTTCTTGGACCATATCCCATACCCGAGCCATCGAGTGGAGGAGGAGGATACTGCATATATGGACGGTATTGATCATAAACATGTTCATATGGAGGAGGTCTATAATGATACTGCGTATAGGAACCACTTGGTACAGAGTCATAATGAGGAATGGAATATCTTCTTTGTCCATGCATATCATACTCTATAGGCATGTCATGAGTTTGTTCTTGTGTAGTGCCTCCAAATTTGACACGAGGTTTTCTTGTGTCCAAATTTTGAACATGCATCTGGATATCCAATTATTTTTAAGGTTGGTCCTTAGCATTAGTATGCGATTGAGTATATTTATCTGCATAAGATTTCCATAAGGGTCTGGATAGACGGAGTTGCTCATGAGATGTTCTTTTGTGAGTATTTGGGACCCCAGGTTTTTGAAACAAGGATGATGGTGACTCAGGCACAAAATGTGGTCCTCTATTACCTCCACTATTAGGTCTCCTTTTATCCATGTTGAGTTGACTTTCTTGAGTAGGTCAATTTTCCACTATTTGGGACATGTCAAAATCATGAGGTATCTTAGCTCCACTTTGTGCCATTACTTGTAGAAAATATTGTCTATCTCTTCTCATGATCTCTTCAACCAATCTATTAAAATGTGGATCCATGATAATTTCCTCCACTTCTGTTGAATGTACTGAAATGTTGTCAACATTGTCATTTTGTGCATCATTGTTGTTTGTATCATCCATGTTCTCAACATTCTGAATGTTTCTATAGATGTCCATATCAAGTAATGTGGTATGATTAGAATTGAAAAATATATCATTGTCATACTCATAGCCACTCATGTTTGCAGACTCTTGAGCCTCTTTAGCTTCCCTCCTATATTTTTGGGAATGAGTTTCAACCATGAACTAGGTCTTGACCAAGATGTGTGAAACTAGATGAAAATGGAAAGAGTATGGAAGACCAAGAGTTGGATGGAATGTAAATGAATCTGAGGTTTACTTGCAATGTCCAAAGTGTAAGACCAAGTATGTATGTAGTAGAGTAGGTGTGGCTTCTAAAGAGATGATAGATCTCTTTATGAGGTAAGTTGACCTTAACTCTAAGTAAGACCAAATGAGACCCAAAGGTGATAGACCTTGATGAGGGAGCACTTAGCAAAATGTTGTTGTATGTATTGTGTTGACAAAGCAAGATGAGGACAAGCAAGTGACCATTTGACTCAATTTTAGACAAATGTGAATGTAATGCAAGGTGTAAAGCAATGATGAACTTTGTGAGACCCAAAAATAGGCTAAATTCTAGATGAAAGCTCGAAGAAATAACTTAGGAAGCTCAAGAAATCTGAAACTGATTGCTTTTGTTTATTGGACTGTAAATTTTCTCCAATACTGAACACAGACAAGCCTGTATACTTCACAGACACGGTTAGCCAACACAGACTTGACTAGATACTGCACATATGTGTTTTTCAGGATCTTGTGAATACAGTTTAATAAAATGACACAAATGTGTTTATGTTCTACATAGGTGCAGTTATAGGAAACAAACATGTTTCTGTTAGACACAGACACGTTTCTAAAACCTGAGTGCAATTTTTTCCAATTTGTAAAGTTGTTGTGACCAAATTAAAATTTTTGACTATTTTTCGTGACAAGAGGACCCAATATTGATGACTCAATGTTTGCAAGTGTTTGGACTCAAAATGACTCAAAGAAAAGTGTGTCATTTGATGTAAAAATGTTTTACATACACTCGAAGACACAAAAGACACAGTGTTTTGATGTTTGGTCTTGAATGTTTGAATGTTTAAAAGAAGAGAAGCACAATTCCTATGGTTGGCCAGGACAATAGTTGTTGATCCCACATGGGGTTTCCCCCGAGGCTACGCTATTCAAAGCAGATACTTAGATGCTTGACCCCACTAGCTCCACCCTCGACACTCACTTCTCTGGGGCAGCCAAGCACCAGTCCCCATGAAAACTCCTCGTGGCGAACTTTGTATCTCTTCTAAGAACTGTATGTGTGTGGGCTGCTCCATAGATCCGACCTCCTACCCCAACAACTAGAAGGATTTTGGCTTTCTAAAACAAAAAGGTACTAGTAAGGGCATCTGCTCATGTGGCCATACATGTGGCACTTTCAGCCCTATAAATACAGAAGGCTCCCAGTCGGTAGGGGTTATGCCCTACTATTGATCAAATAAATTTGATCAAATGGGTTTATGGGGAGACATAGTGTTGGTATGAACTAATCAACACACGTTACCCATGGCTTTCACCATGGATATGGCTATTTATAGTGGTTCGAAAGAGCGGGGTATTACCTCGCAACCACTTGGGTCGTTCCCTCTTCACTAGTAGTCCTAGTAACCACACGGGGAGGCAGACCCTCTAATGATAAACACAAAAGAGCCTAATGCTCAAAACACGAAAGACACTGGTTGAATTTTAGTGCACCAATTGAAGTGTTTGCTAGACTAAGAAGACAAAGCAATAAATTTTAAAATCAAATCTTTACCAAAGTTCCTGCACCAAGATTATTAGTAGTTTTGAAATAATACCCCTCCTGCAAGCACACAAGTTAGGTAAATTTTAGATCCAAAAGACTTTGTGAAATAGGGGCCTTCGACAATGCATCTTTTGACAAATTCAAAGATCTAATTTTTCATGAGTTCTTTTGCATCTTTAAAACCAAAGAACCTCTAAAATTTCAGGACATTTCAAGAAATGTAAGAAAATCCAAAAAAGTTTCTAATTTGCTCCAAAATTTTTTTTTTATGAAAAATCATAAAAAAATTATAGAAAATGCAAAATTGATCCAAAAAATCAGAATTTTTTATTAGAAACTCCTGATAGAATTCCAAACCCGCATAAACAAATTTCTACAAAAATTCCAAGCAGTTTGTGAGATATGATCAAAATAATGCAAAACCCTAATTTTTAAAGATCGGATTTTTTAGGAATTATTTTGCATCAAAACTAAAATCACAAAGAACATATACTATGTATAATTTTGAGAAATTTCCAAAACTATAAAAAATATCCGAAAAATTCGCTCATTTTCTCTCAAAATTAATTTTTTTATGAAAATACATAAACAATTCATAGAAAATACAAATATGCTCCAACAAATCTGATTTTTTTACTGAGCACTTCTAATAGTGTTATCAACCTAAAAAACAAATTTTATGCCAAAATTCCAAGCAGTTTATGAGATCTGATCAAAATAATGCAAAACCCTAATTTTTAAAGATCCGATTTTGAATGAATTATTTTGCACCCAAATTTAAATAAAAAAAATAGAATCCCTTTATAATTCTGAGAAATTTCCAAAAATATAAAAAAAAATCCGAAAAATTCAGTAATTTGCTTGAAATATTAATTTTTTATGAAAAATCATAAAAAATTCATAGAAAATGCAATTATGCTCCAAAAAGTCTGAATTTTGTATTGAGAGCTCTTGATACTGTCCTCAACTTGCCAACAACATTTGGTGCAAAAATTCCAAGCGGTTTGTGAAATCAGATCAGATCTCTCCAAGATCTTAATCTTGTGTCCAAAACCCTAGCTGCACAAGGTTATTGTCCAAATCGTTTTACAAAACAGAAATATAGGGTTTAAAAAAACCTACAAAAAAAACATAGATCTAACAAAAGTCCATGTCCCACCGGGCGTGCCAAAATTTTTATGGTGAAAAGTGGATAATGAAAACAATAGTATTGAAAGACTAAAATAGATTCAACCACAAAACCCTAGTCTAACAACAACAAAGATCCACCATAACATATGAAGATTACCTAAGACAATGAAAATAAAAAAAAATAAAAAAGATTATACCATCACATGTCCACTAGGGTTTGAATCTCCATTCTTCCTATCTCCATTGATCTTGCTTGATATATTTGCTCTCAGATTTTATGTGTGCACAAGAGCTCAACAAAGAACGAAAATGTGGTTGCAAGTAGGCTTGATCACATATGAAAGTTTGAAAGCGTAGTTGAGGAGGATTGATAATGAGAGAAACATCCTCTTATATAGAAGACACTATAAGAAATGAAGGGATAAGATTAAGAGGTGTAAAAGATGGATGGTCCGCTAGGATTAGAGGGTAGGTAGTGTAGGAATTGAGAGATGATTGACATGTGTCATGGGTAGAAAAGGATAATGAATGAATTAAATAAATAATGATTTATTTAATTAATAGAAGAAGTGGGATCAATTAAATAAATAAAATATTTATTTAATTTAGGAAAAGGATTATTTAAATAAATAAAAGTATTTATTTAAATGAGGAAAGGCTAGAAAGGGATAAATGAATTAATTAAATAAATAAAGATTTATTTAATTAATAGAAGAATTAGGCTTAAATAATTAAATAAATAAAAATATTTATTTAATTAGACAGGACAATTTTAGGTGTCTAAAATTCCAATGGGCTATGAGTTCGATGATCAAATTTTGGAACTGTATGCACAACATATGTTGAGCAAACCAGTGGATCCCAATGAGGAAAGGTTTGGAACATATAAAGAGAAAAGCCTAAAATTGCATTAGCGGTTCAAGAAATCGATGATTCAAAAGAAGGTTCAGAAAGAGGTTGAGGCCCTTGCAAAGAGCATGGGAATATCAAAGGAAGCTATCCAAAAAGCTAGAGAGGAAAATATTCTCTTTGAGGAGCAGACTATGAAGAAGGAATCAAAACTGAAAGCGCCCAAGCTTATTTTTTAGTGGGTTCATAACCATATTGGAGAATTTGTAGAAAGGATGGGATAACCACCTAGACACATTGAAGAATTGTTATGTTGATATCTTCAAATTCTTGTGAGTAAATAGGACCGTGTGTACATATGTAAATAGCATTTTTGGCTTCAATTTTTTGTCTTCGAGACCTTACCTTTGTCATTGATGTCAAAGCGGGATAATTAATGAGTGAAAAATGTTGATCTTAGGGGGAGTTACTGATTTTTGGAGTCAGGTAGTCAGATTTTTGGTTGCAGTCTATATATCTTCATTTTGGTCCGACACTTAGTCATTTTTTACCAAGTGTTGTCATCAATGCAAAAGGGGGAGATTGTTGGCAAGAGACATTGCATTAATGATTAGATGTTGTCATTGATGGAAACTTGAGTCAGATATCCAATTTGCAGTTCATGATTCATTCACACCGGAAGATTGATTGAGGTTTAGTAAGGTCTATGAGAAGAATAGGTCATCTGGTAGAGTGTACAATGTTGTGGTTGGTGATTTAGTTGTGTCGAGTATTTGCAGTTACGGATCTTAGAGATGAATTGTGGATTTGTAATATGCCTTATCCTAGGTTTTTGACCTTCAGTGATAAGTTTTGGGTAAGTTGGAAGATCAAGTAGACATGTTTTTGGTTAGAACAATGTTCATTGGCAGTAACATGTGAAGATTCATTGTGCGGATCATGCAGAGTGATTTTGGTGGTTGTTTGCATGGTCAAGGTAGTTAAGATGACATATGAAAAGCATGTGGACATTTTGTTTTGGTCTTCTTAGTTGTTCCTGGATTGGATTGAGCTGACTTGGGTAACATGTTTCATGTTGTGTGTTACGCATTTTTGGACCGACATGGAATTGATCTAATTTGATGTTGTAGATATATTAGACAGATTGATTTGATCATTCGGTAGATAGATGGTTATGTGTGAAGTGTGTATGAGTGATTGTGCATAGTTTCACATGCATGGTTGAAAGATTGGTGCTTCGGTATAATGCAGAATATCAGAACAGAGCAGAGTAGCAAAGCAGAGTGTGATCATGTGTTTTGTGCTTAACCGAAACTATACTTAGGAATTTGTTGATTCTATTAAATAGTTCAAACCCTCTTGTATATTTTTAATCATTTTGTAAGGTAGTGAGCCTTCCGAATTGTAGCCCTTATTGTAAACATTGAGCAATGAGCTCTAGGCAATGTGCCTGAATGCATGTGCATTCCCCTTATGTAATATTTTTATACTTCTAACAAAGTATATTAATATTGTGGGTTTGAGTCCCACTGTTTTTTTTTCCTTAGTAGGGTTTCCATTTAAAAAACGGTATTATGGTGTTGTTGATCTTGGATTTGTGATTCTACACTTTTCTTTTTTATTTGCATTATGTGGTTGAAAGATCAAGTTATTAAAGTTAAAAATTGTTGAGCATTGATTCACACCCCTCACCCCCTCTTAGCGTTCCTTGATTTTATAAGGAGCACCTCAACCATTTGACAAAAGTATTGCATGGAATAATTAAATATCTCAACAAACGAATGAGATGTAGTGATAATGTTATAAAAAACCTCAAATAGTTTGTTAAAATCAAAATAGATTCAACATAGTCCTTTGAAGGAAAATCAAGGAAACAAATGATGAGACAATTTTTCTTTAAAAAAAAAAAAATCACATGAAATTTAAAAATGAAAAACCCTTGGAGATGTGCAAACAAACCAAAGTTGAAAATATAAAATTAAATAAAAGGAAGGAAACGAGACTAATGTGATGCCATTAAAATTAAAGAAAATGTTCAAAACCTATTGGGAATGGCATGAAGAGAGAACACAAAGGAAAGAAACACAAGAAAGGTCCAAGTGGTGATGAACCAAAATAAGAAACATAACCCTAAGGCACAACACACACAACAAATAATCCTAAAAAGCATTGTAATCTCTAGACAAGCTAGTGATTTTAGAACTTAGGGAAGATGAAAAGGATTCTTGAGAGATAAGAAAAAAGGAAGAGTAAAATAAAAACCAAGCCAAAATAATGATAAAAACCCTAAACTTGTGCACAAAATCACCATTAATGGGTGTTAGAGAACTAAATAAAATGGTTGTAGTGAGTTAATGATAGGTCATATCTCATGTTAGAATTTGAGGTGTTAGAGGTTTTCCCCTAAGCATACCATCAGGGAGAACCCCAATAATTTAATGAGGTAATCCATCAACCACTTATAACCTTTGGTGATAAGAGAATTAGACAAAGTATTTCCATCATTCTAGGATGAATTAACATGAAATCCAATAACTAACTTATTGTACAAGATAGAGAGGGAAAGGAAGTGTCAAAGAGTCAAGGGTGGTTTTATTATAATATCAATATGAAAAACCTCAAAGTTTGATAGAAAACAAATGACAAAGAAAATAAAAGATGAAGGAAACACAAGGGAACTATGAAGAAGAAGGGGGAAAAAAATAAGACTTGCTCATTTCTCAAGGAAAAATGGAACATGGGCGAAAGATACAATGAACATATCATTATTTTTAAAATATTATATCCTTGAATATAATGTTTAAACACAATAAAATCCAAGATTTTAAATTGTTTATTAATAACTAATTATTTGAACTAGTTAAGGATTGAATTAGATTAGTTTTTCAAGTGGCATTAGCTTAACAATGCACATTTTTTTCATTTTAAGTGATTCTTCATGTTTCATGGAGTTGAAACATAGTCCTAGATATCATTTGGGTTATTAGGCTTGATGGTAAACCATTGTCTCTTTAACATCAAATTTTGAGTCTCTATGGATCCCAATATTTGTGTCAGTCCTCATACACTATCCTAAATCACCCATTTTGGAATTGGTAAATTTACAAGTAAATTGGGTGATTATAGAATAGCTAGGTAAAGATGGATTAGAAATATGGGCAATTTAACTATAAAAATGGGAGATCCTCATAAATGTAGTATTTGCTAATATATTTTGCAATCTTTTGCTCTTGGATATTTGTACCTTATGGTCTAATTTTCCTTTCCAACTTCTTGAATTATAAATTTATATGTTCTCTATATTATTGATTTAATCTTTAAGATCATTTACTCTTTAAACATGATTGTAGTTATATCTACTAATAGTTGATAATTAAAATTTTGAATGTGAATCATGTAGCCATTGTTTTAACTTCTTATCTCTACAAAACCTCCTCTAAGGCCTATGAGACCTAGGTTCTCATGATAAACCTATATAAAGGATAATACATATGGTTTTAAAACATGTTTTAACCTTTGAGAGAATATAAAAAAAAATTATAAAATTTAATTGTTCATTATTATATTAAAATAAAAAGCATTAGATGATAAAAATAGAGTTCCAATGCATGTATTTATCTTCCCAAAACAATAAGGAAAGGTGTCAAGGCTATTTCCACTATTGCAAAACTAGTTTTTCCATCAAATTATAGGTTTGAAAATAGAATTATCAGTTGTGTGAATTTTAATAAATGCAATTTATGTTTTACAAACAATATTGTTCTCTTAAAAATAAAATTCATTTGCATAATAGATTGCAAGTAATTCAATCATTTTGTGAATCTTGACTTCTAAGAGTTTACAAATCACAAATAGTATAAGAGCTATTTAAGATATTGTTAAAATATTTGTAGTTTTGATCTATTTAAAATAAAACTTTATATTTTCATGGAATATAATAATTGAATGTTAATTTTATTATTTTTGTCATATAAAAGAATACCAATAGATAATCAGTATTTTTTGAATCAATATATATTTATATATGTTCTATGTATCATAAGTTATACAAACATGTAAATTAATTATTATACTCTATTTTAGAAAATAGAAACATTCATGTGATAATCATATATATTTATGTTGGTTTCAAAGTAGATTTTCTATGGTAAGAAAAACCAATGATTAATGAGCATTAATATATGTTGTTGTTTATTAGTTTAATATAATATGTTTATTCATTCATTTAATGTAATAATGCTAATGCATATTCAAATAATATATCAAATAGTATTCATAAACACAAAGATAAGAGTAATGTAATTTTTTATAAAACAAGTATAAGAGTAAAGAGATTCATTTCCATGCATATAACCAAATCAATAAGCTTTACAATACAAACCTCATCCTCATCGCTTTAAATTACTATATTATTCCACAATTCTATCCTTTATTTAAAATCATTTATAAAGACTATCTTGATAATACTTAGCTTGCTTAACTCATCTAGACTTCATTATCCATATTGGAAAGTACTCCAATTGGGTATGATCTTACATTGGGTTTGATCTTGAATTTTGAAGAGAAATGGGAAGAAGATAAAAAAGAAAAGAAAACTATTGTTATCCCAAAATAGTAAAATTTGTTGTAATTAACTTTAAATATATGGGAAATTGTTTTTTGGCACAGCTAGAAGGAAGTCCAAAGTGAAGGAAGACAAGATATGGAATAAAGGATGACATTTCTTAAACAAATCTTGTGTAAAAGTGGTTGTTAAAATTTGTTGTACTAAATTAGGTCTTGATTAGAAAGGGTTTTAAATTTTGTACATGTAAAAGATTAAGGGAGGAACATGCATGTATCTAGAAACAAATGTTACACAACATAGGATAGATCTGGCTAGAAGAAAAAACAAAACTTACAAAAGAAAAGAACTAAACAACTAAGAAATGAAATTGTATTAACCATTTTATCTATTATAAGGTTGGATCCCATGGAGGAGGGCTTCCTAAAAAATAGAGCTCCTAAAATATTTTAGGAATATTTTAAAGTTTGCAATCCCATGAATTTTGTATTGCACTTCATCTTAAAAATTTAAACTCCTAAATTTAAGGATGTTGGTAGTCCCATCTTAAGTTTAAAATCTTAAATTTAAGAAAGTTGGTTGTAAATAAATTTAATTTTCCATCTAAAATTCAAATGATTGACAAAGGGCATAAAATATTCTTAAGTTGGTGGGCCAAATTTCTTCATGGGACCACCTCTTCCTAAAAAAGAGCTTAAGCCCCCTCCATGGGTCCCATGAAAAAATTCATAAGACCACCAACCTTAAAATATTCATAAAAAAATCTCAGCAAAAAAAATCTCAGCAAAAAAAATCTCAAGAGTTTTAGCTCTACTTTTTAGGAAGCTTCTCTCCATGAGACCCCACTCTAATATACGAAAACTCAACTGAACATAAATCATGCATAAAGTGTTGGTTGGAACGGAAAGAAGAGGTGGAGTGAGTTTAACTCGTAGTTCTCTGTTGTTAGTTTAAATGCAAAACATGCAACGCCTGTTCTGATTGCGGTGCAACTGTAATCTCACCGTAAATCATGGAGTAAACGGAAGCTAACAAAAAAAGAAAAGAAAACTATTGTAAGCCCACAACTGTAAAATTTGATGCAATTAACTGTATATATATATATATATATATATTTTGCGTTGGCGGGAAACCTTTGTTCTTGCATAGCCAGCTCTTGTCTATAGGCAGCGAGCAAATTTAACCACACATTCTTTGTCCTCTGGATCACCCTCTGCTATTACTTTTAGGGTTATAGATTCTAATCTATAACTATGTTTTCTCCTTGTTATCTTGAGGGCCACATGCTTAGAACCCTGATCCAGATGACAAAGAATGTCTGGTTAAAATTGTTTGCTGATCTCATACACACTGCACAGTGGACCAAATGCGAATCATGTCTGCTTTAGGGGACAATTGAAGGACTTGTTGAAGCGGCAGTCGTGGAGAGGTAGGCAATCAAGTTTATGGAATTTAGCTATACAATTCACAATTCTGCTTGCTTGCTTGAAAGTTTTCCTTGCAATGCCTTATAATTCAGTTGTGTCTTGCAATCACCGTATTCCATGAGATGACTTTCTGGTGGTGCATTGTGCAAGATATGTTAATAAGAATGGGTCTCTTATCTAGAAATGGCGTTTATGCATTATAATCTACTATTCTGTAGAAATCTTGAACCAAGATTATTTATTTTGATAGGATATAGAATGTCGTGTTAATAGAATTTCTTGATGTCTAATTAATTGCTATCAAATGATTTTGGGAAGCGCAAATTAGTAGCTCAAGATTATGGGAGTGCACCAAATGAAGAAGAGGAGAAGCTGGGTGTATGATGCATTAAGAAGGAAACCCATTAAAGACAATTAGAGCAAGATAACTGATCTGGGTAATGCCTTCCGGCTCCCAAATCAATTAATGGGTCCTATTCAATATCACCATGTTTTATGCTTAAGATTTTCTTTAGATTTCGTCTATTTGGATACATCAGTTAAGATGGAGATGCAAGCATATATAGTTGTTAACATTTGGGATTATATCTAAGAGGACTGATTTGAATATTCCCTTGGATGTATGAAGTCTCATATTACAATATTGGTCTTTATCACCATTATTACTATTTGTGTCCTATGTTTTATGAAATTTTTCTCACACAAGAGAAACTAGAGTTTGAACACATATTCTTTGATTACTGTACAATCATTTTCCACCCTATATAGTTCAATTGTTTCACAAAGCTCTTAAATATTAAAAGCCATTTTCATTCGATTGCATGTTCTGGGGTTCTCAAATAGCCAATTCTTGTTTATGGGCAGCGAGAAAGAAGTCCAAAGTCTCTTCAATCCACTGTTTGGCTTGCATGGGATATCCAACTCAAGATAATAGAGAACCACAAGAAAGTAAAAGGGATTGCTATGGCAATTGATATTGATTTTGAATCCTAGCATGTTATGTAAAAGGGTCTTATTAGTTGGGGACTTTTGCTTAGAGTTCATATTACTAGCGAAACATATATCACGAACCATGTATGAATTAAATCACTGTGGCTTAAATGACTATTATGCAGGGAGTCTTCTGTGATCTCCATTCTCTACTCTAGCAGATATATGGTCTGTTGGATGCATTGCCTTTGAACAGTCAAGAGAGGGCTGTAAATCACCTAGGCTTAATGATGGAACTCCTTGGTGTGATGCCCAAGAAAAGACAACAGTTTAGTTATAAAGAATGTGAAAACATAAAGAAAATGTTGCTATTTTACGCCAATGTATCAAAGTGATGTGGATAAATCAAGAAATGGTGTAAGAATTTGTGAAGCAAGAAGCCAACAACAGCCTAAGAAAATATTGCCATGAATGTTTGAAGTTTCTTGTTACTATTTGTGGCCTATTTTTTTGGTGAATTTCTCTCATACAAGAAGATTCTTGGACTACTGTAGCAACGTATGAGAATTTGTGGATGAAAATATTGCCATGGATGCATGGTCTTCATCATCGTAATTACCATTTCTGCCCTGTTTTTGTGAATATGTTGATGAAAATATGAATTTAAATATAGAAGAATTTCTCCACGTTGTTAACTTCAATTATGCGCAGAGATTTTCAATATTAAAATGTTTTTTTCAATGTTGTATGCAGTAAGTTTTGATTATTTTGATATCACCTGTTTGAGTTGCATGTTTAAAAATTCCTACTGCCTGGTTACTTTAGTTAAGATGGAGATGCAAGCATAGAATAATCATGAATAGTTGTGACATTTGGTATCATTTATAAAAGTACTAATTTGAAACTAGTTTTACTTTGTTGAATTTGTCATTGTCCATTCATAGAAGCTTAGATATCCCAATATTTCTATTTATAAAAAACATTCCATATCTAAGAAATATTTACCAGCATTCTAAGATGATTCTTTATGGTGGCATACTAGATGAACATTTGACTATAAATATCAATTAATAGAAATTTAAAATTTATATATATATATATATATATATATATATATATATATATATATATATATATATATATATATATATATATATATATATATATATAGAATTTCAGTTAATTAGTGTGCTCACTATTTGAAACTATTCATATATCCAAGATCTTCTCTAAATAAAAACTAAGTCCTAAATCCTAGCTTTATGGAAATAAAATAATGCATGGATATGTCTTACAACCCGTGGAATTGAGTTGACAAACTAGCGACTTTCAAAACATGTTTTCATCCTTAATCAACTCTTTATGGCATTGGGTGTCTTCATAGATGATATTTTCAAGCATGTAAATGGACTTCATGTAAATTTTGATGCAACGGTTTTCTTTTGATGCTCCAAATTGTTATGTTCTTAGAGTAAAATTTCTTTATGTTATCTTCAAATTTTAATGCTCCAAATTGATATGTTAAAGGTGGTTAGTTGGAGACAATCGCATATTTTTTTATTTTATTAGGTTGTCGTACTTGTCCCAACTCTTATTTATGTTTCTTATGTGAAACTACTAAAACCTAGATATCTAAAAATCCAATTTGAATGGTACAAGAAAGGGAGGGTTTTTGGTTGCTTGGCTTGGCTTGTCTTGTCTTGGAGATTAATGATTTTCAAACTTCTTTCTAAGTGCCACTTCTTGGTATTGTTCTTTTGATTTAATTAATTTTTGAAATATCTTTGTAAAAGTCTAGCTTGAATAAAAAACATTAAAGAAAGTTTTTCATTTTAAGGGAAAAAAAGAAGTGAATTCAATTTATTTTTATTTATCATTATGCAATCTTTGTTTCGGATGAAAATAAAAAAGAGACAAAATAGAGGGCTTGAGATTACTTACTTAAACCCTTTCTTGCTTAGGAGATTGCATTTGGTTGAAGTTTTAGGATTGGAATTATGTGGAGATTACAACTTTCTTGCTAAACACCATTTCTTGGAGGAATTATTGTTTATAAAGGTAATAAATGGACACCTAGATTCATGATAATTATTATTATTTTTTGTGTGTTAAAGCCTTGCTTGAAATTTTTATTAGAAAACAATTTTTTAGAAATGAGTAAATGTAAAATTATATTATGTAAAATTTAATTATATTATGTAAAATTTAATTATATTATGTAAAATTTAAAAATATGTGAACAACATCAATATAATGAGCATATAACTTAATTATAAAATAAGGGATACCCAAATATGTGTATTATATAAAAATAATGAACATGAGACTAATTAGGTGCTACATTTTAAAGGAAGTATCTTAGTAATGAAGTTCAAGTATATATTGGCTAAAATGATGTTTAAAAATATGTATTGTATTTTTAAATTATGCAATGCATTGAAAGAACATCTAAAACGCTATATTGTATTGGCAAGTGTTACCAAAAAGAGGTACTTATTAATGATACCGAATATCTGAATAGTCCTAGCTTAGTTTTAAAACATTGAGGGAATGTCATTCGTTATCCCACACTAGCAGTCTTCCTTATTTTTTATAGACTCATGTAGTCTACCTTGTGAATAAGAAACCTTGGGGTGATGTGTCCTCAATTATGGCTAATATATGAGTTCTTGGTTTTTTTATGATTGATATCCATGGAGACCATCTCTTATTAGATAGAGGGGTGCCCAAAATAGTTGGGTGCAATTGATAACCATAATTATTAGACAATAGAACATGACATCACATTATGCAAATATTTTTAAAAATGCATAGAAAATTATTATATAAATTTTTGAGCCATACCATGTAGTTCGCAAGGATTAGTTTACAATGGAACATGAAATTATTTTATTTTGTATTATTGATGGAATCAAGGCACGTGTTTGTTAGATATCTCAGATAACCAGTGGACAACTGAGAGGTGGGGGTGAATCAGTTGTCAACAAGTTATGAGATTTAAAGCACACACAACCTTCTACCGGAATGCATAAACCAAATATCGGAATAGCAAATATAAAAATTAAGCACAAACTTAAATCACAGAACATTAACCAACCATCCACAACACATAACACCAAGATTTATACGTAGAAAACCTGCTAAAAGGGAAAAACCACGGTGGGAAGCCTACCCACAGTCAGATAATACTTTTGTAGTAAGTATGTGATTACAAAGAGAGGGGCCTGAACATGCAGGAAGGCCAACAACCTAGAGCACACTGCTCATCACAAAAGGAGCCTCACTGACTACAAAAGAAATTCAGACTACAATCCAGAAAGATGAATGAACTGAAAGAATAACATCTCCTATGACCGGGTACAGTTCTGGTTAAGCTAAACATCAGAGGCCTTAAACCTCTTTCACAAACCCAATTCGATCACCTATGATTAACTAAAACCTCTGCATATGATTACAACCTTATTCGCACATAGATAATCCCATAACCATTCCCATTTCATGATCTACAAAGAGATTTTACATCATATATATATACCAACCCAGGACCTAATCAATTAGGTCAGCCACCTAAAAGATAATACAATAAATCTATTATATAAAAATGCAAACCAATGATAAACCAAGTCATACTAAAACCGAAACAATGTGAATCAATCGATAAATCCAACTGGTAACGCATCAAGATCAACTACCAATGCGTTACACAAACCGATCCATAACCTAGATAGCACCGGACCCAAAATAGGTCACCAGAAGTCAAATACAACACCACCAATCAACTAGAACATGAACAAGTTAATCAACAACATCCTTATAACCTTCTAGAAGCTGCACCAACACCACTTAAAGTGCATCAAAAGATCTTCAACAAAACTCTACTAGTAAAACTTTTACTAGTAACCAAAAGACTTACTAGAATAAATAATAGCTTTTGAATCATCAATTCCCAAACCAACAAATGGTGAAGCGCATCAGGAACACATGAATGACCAATCCAAACCAATTCCACAAACCAGAGCATACCGGATAAGAGTCTCCAAATCAACATCAAAGTCCAACCACTCTATCGGAAGCTAGTAGATAACTGGTATTGCCATCAATAACAAACATCAATGCACCACATAATCAATTCCTCCAAATTGCCAACAATCTCCCCCTTTGGCATTGATGGCAACACTAGATGTGAAAAACATCCAAGTGCCAAGAAATGCCAAACAAGTCTCCCCCAAAGGAAGACAACCAACAATCTCCTCAAAGTGATATGAGAATCATTGACCTGAAACAAACTCCCTCCGTGAAAGATATCTCTGTTAAGCTCTGATCTCTCCCCTTTTGACTGATATATCTGTTAAACTCTATTTTTCACATATATCTCTCCCCTTTTGACATGAATCCCGGAAATCTGACATCAAAGAAAAAATATTAAACCTCTTAACAACACAGTTGACTACTCCCCCTGAGTAGTAGCACCATCACATCAATCTAGAATGAATAATAGCTCTAATAAATGCATGTCAGACTGATGCCAATCTGCATCACTCAAGTCTCTACCGAAGGGGCAAAAACTCCCAATTTATCTCTGAAGTACTCAAATGATTCCTTAGGCAAAGGTTTAGTGAATATATCTGCAATCTGCTCTTTAGTATTCACATAAACCAGTCTGACTTCATTTTCTTCCACCTTCTCATTCAGAAAATTATACTTGATTGATATGTGCTTTGTCTTAGAATGAAATGCCAGATTCTTTGATATGTCAATAGAAACAGAGTTGTCATAGTGAATAACTATCGGTTCATTGCAATCTATCCTTATATCCTTCAACATTTGATTCATCCATAGAACTTGTGTACAGTTAGTAGCAACAACAACATACTCAGCTTAAGCAATAGATAAAGAAGACATGACTGTTTCTTGTTGATCCATGAAACAATTTTCTTTCCAATAAAGAAAGCTCCACCGGATGTGCTCTTTCGGTCATCAACATCTCCAGCACATTCTGCATCTGTATATGCACATAGTATAAAGTCATCATCTTTAGAATACCACAAACCATACTCAATTGTTCCTTGTAAATATCTGAAAAATCTTTTTCACCACACTCTCATGATTTTCTCTAGGATCACTATGATATCTTGATACAATACAAACTACACTCATTATATCTGATCTAGTCTGAGTCAAATATAACAAAACCTCCAATCATAGATTTATACCTTGTAGGATTTACCAGAGTTGATACATCTTTCTTTGTCAATTACTCACTTGTAACCATAGGAGTACCAACCAGTTTAGAATTTTCCATACCAAATTTCTTCAATAACTCTCTAGCATGCTTAGTTTGACAAATGAAAATACCTTTACTAGTCTGAGTAATCTGCAAATCTAAGAAATTTTTTATCTCCCCAATCATAGACATTTCAAATTCATTCTTCATATTATTAGAGAATTCCATACATAACCTATCCTCACCTCCAAAAATGATATCATCAACAAAGACCTCAACAATCAATATGTCATCATCAGTGATCTTATAATACAAGTTACTGTCAGAATTACCTTTAATGAAACCAAGCTTCAAAAGATATTTATCCAATCTAGAATACCAAGCTCTAGGGGCTTGTTTCAATCCATAAAAAGCTTTCCTTAACCTGCAAACCATGTTTTTGTCATCTGAAAGTGAAAATCTATCAGGCTACTCAATATAAACTTCCTCTTCAAGATCTTCATTCAGAAATGCACACTTGACATCCATTTGATAAGCCTTGTATTTCTTATGTGTATCATAAGCAAGAAATAATCTCACAACTTCAATCCTAGCTACTGGAGCAAAAGTCTCATCATAATCAATTCTTTCCTTCTGAGAATATCCTTTGCATACCAATCTAGCCTTATTCCTCACAACTTGTCCATCTTCATTCAATTTATTCCTGAAAACCCATTTAGTTCCAATAACATTCTTATTTTTAGGTCGGGGAACTAAAGTCCATGTATTGTTCTTTTCTATCTAATCTAATTCCTCTTCCAAAGCTTTCATCCAACATTCATCTTTACATGCTTCAATTACTGATGTTGATTCAACTTGAGAAATTAAACATACCTCTTCAGATTCCAACCTTCTTCTTCTCATTACTCATTTTCTCTTTTCTCTAATGATTTGATCTTCTGAATGATTTAACCTTACATACCTAAGAATCTCCTGACTTTCTGTTTCCCTTCTTTGATCTTCAGTTACTATTGAATTTTCTAATACTTCTAGAGTAACTGGTTCAACATTTTGTTCTGATACAGGTGCTACTAGTTTAGTTATGATCATCTCCACTTTTGGTTCTTTCTCATAAGTTCTGATTTGACCTTTGTACTTCTCATCCACCTTGACATTAGCAATCTCCACAATTCTTTGCAATCTTTTGTTATAACATCTATATGCTTTGATTTCATTAGAATAACCAAGAAATATCCCTTCATCACATCTAGGATCAAACTTTCCAATGGAATCATCTCTTCTAATATAGCATTTACTACCAAAGATTCTAAAATACTTAACTATATGTGTATGACCAAACCATAACTCATAAGGTGTCTTACCGATGTCTCCTTTGATATGAACTCTGTTGAATGTGTACACAGTTGTGCTAACAACTTCTCTCCAATAGATATGAGGTATATTAGCTTCCATCATCATAGTTCTAGCTGCATCCAAGATAGATATGTTCTTTCTTTCTACAACATCATTCTGCTGAGGTGTCCGGGGTGCAAACAAATGTCTCCTTATGCCATGCTTCTCACAATAACTGTTAAATTCACAGGATGTGAATTCACCACCTTGATCAAACCTTAAGCATTTAATCTTTAAACCAGTCTTTTTCTCAACTTTAGCTTTAAAGATCTTAAATTTTTTAAATGCTTCAGATTTCTCCCTTAGAAAAGTAACCCACATCATTCTAGAATAGTCATCAATGATTAGCATAAAATATCTATCACCCTGAAATTTTTTTATTCTAGCAGGACCACATAAATCAGTATGAATAAGATCAAGAATATCATTAGATTTGTCTTGTGTACTCTTAAAAGAAGTTCTAACATGCTTTCCCATTTGACATTCCTTACATATATCGGATTATAGGGCTTCACAATCTTAGGTATATCTCTAACAACCTTAGTTGAAGTGATCTTTATAATGCAATCAAAATTCACATGACACAACCTCTTATGCCATAACCAACTCTCATCAATTTGTGCAATCAAATATGTCTTCTCACCGTAGTTCAAATGAAAGATGTTACCTTTAGTCTAAGTACCAGTTGCAATCTCCAATCCAGATCTGTTAATGATCTTGCAATTTCCATCCTTGAATTGTAATTGAAAACCCTTATCCACCAATTTTCCTACACTCAAAATATTATGCCTTAAACCTCCAACATAATAAACATTATCAGTATTATTCTTACCATCAAATGATATAGTTCCTCTTCCTTTTAGTATACATGTTTTGTCACCTCCAAATCTAACTAGACCACCATCAAATTCTTGCAAAGATAGAGACTTCCTTTTATCTCTAGTCATATGATGTGAACATCCATTGTCTATTACCCATTCATCCTTGTCTTCAACTTTAGCAACAAGGGCCTTCTCTTCATGTGCCAGAGCATCTTCCTTAATAGCCAAGAATACCCATTCCTTTCCATTATCAAATCCACTAGCTGAATCTTGTGTCGGTTCATCATTAGAATTAGTCACACCTTCCTCATCCGCATAGTAGCATGATTTGTCTTTATTTCTCCTATACTTATGTTTGTTCTAATAATCATGGTTAGGCTTAAAATATCTTCTCTTTCTTCAAATCTTCAATTCCTCTCAGGATATCTAGATGCAAAATGACCTATCTTATTACATGAGAATATTTAAAAGGTAATTTTCCTTCATACTTGCTTCATGTCGGACCTTTAGGTACTCTTCTAGAAAATAGGGCTTCAAGTTGTTCAAACTCTTCATCCTCTTTCTTCATTTCCTCCAGTTCCTTCACATATAAGACTTTCCAATCACTCTTGCTAGTTGATGATGTAGATGCATGAAAAGAAGATCCATCCTTTGTTGCTCTAGGAGGACCAAATTCTTCAAGCTCAAAAGAAGACAATTTTCCAACCAAAGTATCCCCATTAACAAAATCATTAGACATTGTTCTCAACTCATTAATTGCAGTATCCTTCATCTTGTAAGCCGGTGGCAAAGCTCTTAGTACTTTAGAAAAAATCTCATCTTCACTCAGAGATCCACCACGACACTAAATTCCCATGACAATTTCATTAACACTTTCCATAAAGGCAACAAACCTTTCATCTTCCTCCATTTTCAGGTTCTAATGCCTCACCCGGTAACCATCAAGTTTAGCAATTTTAACAATAGGGTCACCTTCATTCAGAGTCTCCAAATTCTCCCAAATAGCTTTAGCAGATGATTTGTCTAATAGTCCCATAACTTGCTGATCAGAAAGTCCACACAAAAGGGCTTCTCTAACTCTACAATCATTTTCAATGTCCTTATCCAAGTTTTCTGGAGGAGGATTTCCAAATGCCGAATTATGAGGAGTATATCCTTTCTCAGTCATCTCCCAGATCTCCTTGCCAAGACATCTTAGATGAGTCTCCATCTGAATCTTCCATACTCTGTAGTTTGTTCCATCAAGCCTAGGAATTTCTCTCCAAAAAAAAGTTGTAGATGAATTTCAACTATTAGATGCCATAGGATCTTCCTCAAGCGGTTAAGCTTTTGCAGAGAGGACCAAGCTCTGATACCAATTCTTAGATATCTCAGATAATCGATGGACAACTGAGAGGGGGGGTGAATCAGTTGTCAACAAGTTATGAAAATTTCAGCACACCTTCTACCAGAATGCATAAACCAAATATCGAAATAGCAGATATAACAATTAAGCACAAACTTAAATCACAAAACATTAACCAACCATCCACAACACATAACACCAAGATTTGTATGTGGAAAACCCGGTAAAGGGAAAAACCACAGTGGAAAGCCTACCCACAGTCAGATAATACTTCTGCAGTAATTATGTAATTACAAAGAGAGGGGCCTGCACATGCAGGAAGGCCAACAGCCTAGAGCACACTGCTCATCACAAAAGTAGCCTCACTGACTACAAACCGAAAAGATGAGTGAACTACAAGAATAGCATCTCCTATGCCTAAATACAGTTTTGGTTAAGCTCAACACCAGAGCTCTTAAACCTCTTTCACAAACCTAGTTCGATCACCTATGATTGATGACAACCTCTTCATATGATTAAAACCTTATTCACACACAAATAATCCCATAATCATTCCCATTCCATGATCTACAAAGAGATCTTACATCATATATACACCAACCCATGACCTAAATAATTAGGTCAGCCACCTAAAAGATAATGCAATAAATCCATTACATACACGCAAACCAATGATAAACCAAGTTGTCCTAATATCGAAACAACGTGAATCAATCGATAAATCCAACCGATAACGCATCAGGATCAACTACCAACATGTTACACAAACCGATCCATAACCTAGGTAGCAATGGACCCAAAATAGGTCGCCAAAAGCCAAATGCGACACCACCAATCAATTGGAACACGAACAAGGTAATCAATAGCGCCCTAATAACCTGCTAGAAGCAACACCAACACCACTTATCAAGTGCATCAAAAGATCTTCAACAAAGCTTTGTCAGTAAAACCCTTACCGGTAACCAAAAGACTTACTAGAATAAATAATAGCTTATGAATCATCAAGTACCAAACCAACATATGGTGAAATGCATCAAGAACACATGAATGACCAATCCAAATCAATTCCACAAACCAGAGCATACCGAAACATACCGGAGAAGAGTCTCCAAATCAACATCAAAGTTCAACCATTCTACTGAAAGCCGGTAGATAACCAGTGTTTCCATCAATGCAACACATAATCAATTCCTCCAAATCACCAATAGTATTTACTCTCTTGAGTGTGTTTGGCTAGTCTCTAGTGAGATCTAAGTGAGATTTCATACCTCCCTTGTGACTAATCACTCATGGCTTGATCAATAGGGCATTTAAATATGTTTTGATTTCATTCCTCGAGGTTTCTTTTAGTATTAGATGTGGGACAGGTGTACCGATGAATTTGAGTACTCTATCATTAGTCATGAGGAGACTCTTATCTTTTTTATCCTTCACTATGTTGGGTGTTACCCTATGGTGATTGTGTAATCCTTCTTCTTATGTGATTCTAGTTGATGATATGTGATAATGAGCTATTACATGTGTATGTCATGATTATTAGTGCGAAAAAATTGATCCTAAAGTAAAATTTGAGACATTAAAAGCTCACCTAGACAATATATGTAGAAACTCTATCACAAGTAAATATAAAAATAAAGAAACCATTGGTTTTCAAGAAAATTTACTATATTTGTTAGAATTTATAAATTACTCATCAAGTTAGCAAACCTAAAGTAAGGAAATAAAGAGTGCAAATTCCTTTTCCTATCTTCGTGAAACCATTAAAGATTTTCTCTATTAATTTTGTAGGAGATTTCATGTAAGTATATATGGTCATGATAACACATTTGCAATAGTTGACAAGTTTATTAAATTTTATATTTGAACTACTACTAAAAATACAACATCAATAAATAAGGAATTACAATGTTTTAAATAATTTATTGGTGAACTGTGGGATTCCTAAGTTTATAATTTTGGATATAGATATGAATTTTGTTGTTTTTTATACCAATATATCTATTTATGAGAAACAAAATGTGATGCAAAATATTGATACAAAAATTCGCACAAAAACAAAACTAGAAAAATCAACAATAACTTAAATTTTACAATAACTCCTTTAAAATAAGATCAAATCTATACTATATTACCTTTCATATTGTCCTAATTAATCTTTGATATTATAGAAAATCATTCATTAACATGAAAGAGATATAGCTTTCATAATTTAACTTTTAAAATAAAAAATGGTTTTTCTTACCTTCTTGATACCAAGATAATGATTTGATACTAGTTTTAATGAAATTATTTCAGGTAAGATATGGGTAGAATCACCCTATAGATTGGGACATGCATCATTTTGAATAGACCCCCCATATATTTTCTCCTAATTGACACAAATTAAATGTATATGATAATAGATATGTTATATATTTTAAATAGTACATAATATTGGTTTCAATATTTTAGGAGTCAATTTCAAGAGTATATTAGTGAGAGGACCAAAAAAAGCATAATATCATCCTTAGAAATCATAATAATGGTAAATATCACCTCAAAATTCACATGTTCTAGTAGTAATAGTAGAGGATAAGGAAGGTCATAATAAATATTTAAATAATGATTATGATCCTTGTAATTAGAGACTAAAGATGCCAACATTAACAACAAAACTACATAGAGGGTAGAGAGGGATAAAAATAATAAGGTTTAAGAGAAGGAAAAACATTAATATATCCAATAGGAAGCATGATAAAAAATAAAAGAGACCACCACAATGGACACCATTTATTTATAAGGAGAGATAAATATTATTGTTCAGATATTGCAATTCATATAATGAAAAAATCTTAAATATAGTGTATATTACAAGATAAATTATTTTAAAATTACCTACATATATTGACTTGATAAACCCACATAAGAATCTGATAAAGTGTTAATAGAAATATGATGACTATCTTTACCTATATGTTTTTAAGGAAGGTCCAATGAACTCCAAAGGATCTAACCTAGCTAACTCAACTAAAAAGAGAAGTATTTTCTTAAAACATTTTAAAGTTTATTCTAATGCCATGCTCTATTAGAGATAATAGTAAGAAATCAAACACATAGGCGGAAAGAAAGAAAAACCAAACTATCCTTGAAGGTTCCTTAATGTTGTTACTTAACAACTCATAGAAGCATGAAAGGAAACTATATCTAATATAATTACCAACTTAACCATTCACTATGAAATGATTATTAATGAGAAAGTTAACACATTTTGTAAGATTAATTTCCATTCAATTTCACTATAATAAGAAACTTAATTGGATTCATTCAATCCTTAAGTCTAGGTTTATTTTAGAACCCAAATCCAAATTTTTCTATAATTCATTTGAATAATAAATGACTAACACATATTATATCCAAATTATAAAATAACACCATTACAACTAGCTATCATTAATCCTACAATCTTTTTTACTTAGCTTACAATATTGTTTACATCATTCAGCTTGTAGGTGTGTCCAAAAATTAAAATTACATTTGATATCCATATAACATAGAAACAATATAATGAATGTATCAGTCTACCTCTAATCTACATAGAAAAATATATTCAAGAGAAACATCTTGAGTGAGAAGAAAAGCCAATCCATGTAACAAACAGGTCCAAAAATACTCGACTGAAGTAGGTAACTACCTCTCGACCATGTGGAACCCGAAGGCCCACCCCCGTGCAAGGAGATAAACATAAGACCCAAATTCACACAAGAAAGGGTTAAAGAAATACAAGGTCAATACCTATGTCCATAGGATAATAAAAAGAAAGGCACACAAATATGTACAACACAACAAGGACAACTCCAGAGGACTTACAAACTACAACATGAGAGTAGGACGCTAGTGCTCACAAGGAAATAGTGTCATCACATAGCCTCGGTATGGGTTATCCCGATAGCCTCCATAGACCTTGACCCCCATCCTAGTTATCCTAGTAGTCTCTCCTAGCCTTAGCCCCCATACAAGACTCATATAGAACCAACATACCTTTTGTGATGATAAAGCATTTGATCTTTCCATTCTAAGCCTTCCCAATCTCATCTTGAGCCTAAACAAGCACTCAAGGCCATGAGTGGGGCATTACCATTATCTTGTTTAATATGAAATACAACCTTATGTACTTTAATTAAGGTTATTACTCTTGGACACAAGATGCCATTGAGAGGGGAGGGGTGAACCAGTGGTTTCCAATTCATAACCTCTTAATGCTAAGAGTGATTACCAGTTATCAATCCTAATACCAAGCTATGATATCTGTAAGATAAAACAAGACAACACAATGCAACCACACAAACGCACATCACATAACACCGGTATATACGACGAAAACTCAAGATAGGAAAAACCTCAGTGAGAAATATTGTTGGAGACTACTTCTCCAATCAAGCCTCACAAGAAAACATCCAATTACAACATTTAGGGCACCAACCCAAGGAGTACCACTTCTGCTTTGGGGTACCAACCCAAGGAGCCCCAACCCCTGATTTTAGGGCATCAACCCAAGGAGCACTAACCCCTACACTGAGCTCCAACTCAGTGATTATGATATTATAACATCAATACAAAAGTAATCTCTCGGTTACAAATGATTTTTGTAACCTCTCTAACCTTTCTTCTTTGTTGCAACCTTACCGGTCCAGCCTATGCTTCTTCTCTATCAGTACACTTCTCTCTACACAGTGTTGGTTTACAACTTGTCGGTTTAATTCCTGCTTTGATCTTCTCTGTTTCTTCTCTCTGGGATCATTCTTCTCTTGTTCCTTTACCCGTTACTTCACTTGTTCACAAGTTAACACCACTGTCGGGCTTAATGACAGTTTGTCGGTTGCTTCACCCTCGTCGATTGCACTCTCCTCACCGGTTCTCTCTTGAGCACAAAGTCACTATGATCTTCAACAAACTTCACTGACTGGTTGAATCTTTTTCTACTCTTTCACTCTCTATCCTTTATCACCCGGCCTGCAACATCATCACATAACTTTAGTCATCAGTCGACATACTTACACTTGATTTTTCCCGCCATGACTGACATTCAAACTTCTGGCTGGCTAGGGTTTCTTCATTGGCCCCGAGGTAGACCAAATCCAATTAGATATTTGTCCAGAGATCGACCGCTTGCAATAGATCAATTAGACTTTTCCAGATCCCGCTACGTTCTGAACACGTTTGCCTTGTTTGACAAACATGGAACTTTCTTCGGTCTGCACATTTCAAACACCTATGAAGCAATCACATAGATAGCTTCACCTACCCCTGATCATCACCAGGATAGTTGGCCTCGATCAAGAAGTCAATAAATTAGGTCTTTGTCCTTTGATCAGTCTAGATCCACACTCTTCTGCTCTCGACCCGTGAAATGTGCTATCAACATTAATGTCGACCAATCACCACCTACTCCACTGAAAACTCTTCACTGACCATCGTATGCATGACACTTGTCTCCTACGTGTCATCATAGTTGGCATCCACCTTTGCTAAGTCTTCTATGTCGGTCCAGAAAATATCACTGACCAACCACACAATCGGGTTCATCTACCGGTTCATAGACCCTATCGGTTATACCCTTACCAGTCTGCCATCAACCTTGCACTTTGCTTCTGTTCTGATGGATCACCTAAACTAGTCAGCACACTTGCTAACCTACCTTATGATCACCTTCATCAGATGGGAGCCTTCTGCATCTACACTTTGACAATATTACTGGTGGACATACTTACCAGTAACCACCCTGATGACATCATGTCATGAACCTTCAATATACTTCATTTGTCTACATCTTCTCAAACTTTCCTTCTTCATCAATAGACCGGTCATTTTCCTTGAAGATTAGTATGCTCATCTCCATCTAATGAGAGTCTTCACTTGTGCTCTATCCTATATATTGGTAGCCCTAGTTGCCAGTGGACACTACATCTAGCTTCATGTCGGTAACATGCAAGATAATCATCATGCAAGAGGTCTTCAACTGTTATTGCACCAACCTGCATCTTCATTTTGGTTGCACTCTTTGTCTGTAGCTGAACCTTTCCTTCCTCTTCATCTGAAAGGTTCTCTTCTTAGCCGGTTTGTCAAAGTGACAAACTCATCATCTTAACTCTTTCTTCTTTGTAGATCTAGTTCTCATCTTTGATCTCAAACTCTAGAGGCTTCCTCATCTTCCACTTTGGTCATCTGATCTATGCATCAAATCACTTGCCTTGGCTTACTCTAGCTATCATATCCCAGGGATGTATGATATATACCATGTATATAATGGGATGAGCAAGGTATTAATACCTACCCATAGGAACGGATCTATGTCACCTACTAATATTAATGTGATATCCCAAAGGAGTAGATGCATCTTCAACTTGATATATGACCTGGTAGCTTTCTCATATGCCATCCTTGCTTACTAAAGTAACACATTCTTTGTCAATCTTTTCTTCATCCGGTGGGAGTCCTGATGTATACCATATAACTCTTACTGGTGACCTGCACCTACTTCACCTCCGGTGTTGATGTGATTCTTGTAACATTCCACCTCTTCATCACCATCAACATCCCAGCATGTTTCTCTCTTATCGGGCACATGCTTACTGATTGACATCAATGACAACACAATGCCAACAATCTGCCCCTTTGGCATTGATGTCAACACTCATGTAGTATCTGATATACTATAGATACTTTCTCCCCCTTTGACAACAATGGCAAAGGTCACTGATAGGGTTTCTTTCATCCTTATCTCTATCGGGCACTAATACCAAATGATACAAATTTGATACTAATGGTGTATTCTTCCTCTGTGGGGATTGCACTGACACCAGTTTGTTGATAGCAATCAGGAACTAATCTAATATATTCTCCCCCTATGCAATTAATTCTTCTTTTTTGTTCTCAACCGGATAAGTGGGTGCTTATCTCCTCCTCTGCAGGCAGGTTTTCCGATAGTCTAGGCTCATATTCCTTTCTCTCGGTGATTCCAACTTGTGACTTTTATAGATAGATAGGTTGAATAAACACCTTCCCAAAGTCACCAACATACTGGTGTTGTCAACCATCTACCGGATCTACCACCGTGTTTAGTATGTCTGATACCAATCAGAGAATATGGTGGTGAACTCCCCCTGAACCACAGATCTCAGGTCTTCTTTTATCCGTCAAGACCTAAACCAGGGCTCTACTATGCACCTTATACAAATTGAGCTTTACAAATGTGATCAACTAATGATCTTTCAGCTCCATTATATCCACCATAGCTTATGACATGATCTTAAATAAACACAATTCCATACTACATCACTATCATGTCAAAATATCAAACCAGTTAGCCCAAAATAATGTAAGCTCATAAGGTCAACTACCAGGCCAACACATGTCATTCAGGTCTTTTCCAATATCACCTAAGACATACTCACTTCAATCCATGCAACCAAAGCATCTTTCTCTAGCTCTTGTCTTCTTGTGTCAATTTTTTATTCCAAATGCAAATTAGCCATCCATCGACACATGCAGCAGTGATCCATCTGTCATCAGCTGGTGTGTAGCCAGAAACAACAACTATACACACTGCCATCTCCTTTTCTTCATTTATATCAGCAGCAACATGTCTTCTTCCACTGGAGGGGTGAATGATATGGTCTATATGTTGGTCCCCCTTAGTCCCGAATCTCCTTTATGCCTTAGGAGATATCATATGTGCATTGAATGCATAGTGTCAGTCCATGGTCCTACTCTCTTCCTTCTTCCTCCAAACCTTCTTGGTTTCACTCTTCTTCCCATTTTCAGTCCTGGGAGCAAGTCTTATATTCTTCTGTTGATTAGTCTTTGCATTACCAAAATTTGCAGCATGACCAGATGCATTGTTGTAGAAGCATGCTATGTTCATTCCAATCAAGTGATTAGGGGACCTTCTATCAAACTAGTTTAACCATCTCCTTCTGGTCAAGTTATTGTGGGTAGCTACCAGAACCTATGGACCTCTGGATCCTATAGAGACATTTCTCCTTTGGTTCCATGCAGGTCTTTGTCTCTCATATCTCCTATTACTGCTTTCATACTGAGCATGTTTGTTCCACCAGTTGTGATAGGATAGAGTGTTCTTCATCCTGCACTGATAACTTCTATGGTCAAAACCATTGCAATTGTAACATGAAACATTTACAAAGCTGGGAGAGGGGATATGCATGTTTCTACTCTTTGAAGCTTTATGCCCATCTACATGATATCTATGGAAACCCATATTATTTCTCCTAGATCCCTTTTTACATTCTTCTGCTCTATGACCATAACCATTACATGCAAACCAGTAACCGGGGAATGGAGATTTATAACTTACAAACTTGTTCTGCCATGCGTGAGGAGATCTTGTTGGTTTGGCATCTCCATTTCTACTTCTCCAAGGATGGACCCTAGGTTATCTATTTTTTGCATTTATTTTTCCTCTATCGGTAGGTGGTCTTCTAGACTGTCTTCTCAAGTTCTTGCTACCGGTGAAGTTGTCTCCTCTCAGCTTCCCTTTCCTTTTGCATCTGCATTATTCCTCCTTGTAGTACCAGTCTTCTTCTTCATATCTTCACCAGTTGAATTTTGATCAATCTTCTTCCTTGGAGCATTTCTAACTGTGAAGGTCTGACCCTTGGTCTTTCCATTTGAGGAGACAAAAAAAATATCTTTGTTGGGGGCAGCCCTGCTTGTGGAGCATTCACTGGAAGCATATCCCAATCCTTTGGTTTCCTTGGAATGTTTTTGCTGATTCAACATTTTTTCCAAGGCATTAGTGTTGCCATCATACCGGTTTCTTACCTTGAGTTCATTTTTGCACTTATCAAGGTCTTTCCTCAGATCCTCCATTTCCTCTTTCAGCTTCTGACACTCTCTTTCTTTTGTCTCCACTTCTAGCTGCATCTCCTCACATCTTCTTTCATCAGCATAAAGGACTGATTTCAATTTATGGCATTCCTTTGGCATCTTCAAGTTGAGTTATCAATATGCAAACATTTTTTTTTGACTCTTAAAGGCATGTTCACAACTAATTACACTCTTCATGAACTAATTTTTTGTAACTCTTAAATTCATTTCTAATAGATTTCAGTTCACCAAGGGCACTTAGCAACTCTCGTTCTAGATCAATTTTAGCTTCATCTTCTTCTTCAACTTCTTCATCATTGCCAAACACATCTTGTCGGTGGTATATGTCTGCCTTGTAACATTATGATGTGTGCACTCCAGTTTTTGTCTCTTGTGCCATGAAGAGATGAGTTTCCTCTTCATCATTGTTGTTGTAGTTATTGACAGATCTTCCTCTATTGTCTGCACCATCATTCTTCTTGTTTTTGTAGATTGATCCAATGGTGGTAGGCTCATTTACATAGAGACTCTTTAATCTGTCCCACAAACTCTTTGCTGACCTACACTTGTCCACTTGTGAAGAAACATCACCGATAAATCCACTGAATATGGCCTTCATGGCTTCAACATTGCACATAGTTTTTCTTTCTACCTCAAGATCGGTGGGAGGACTGACATGACTAGGGATACCATTTATAATGGACATCCACACTTAAAACCCTAGGGAGGATAGGTATACTTCCATTAGATAACTCCAAAAAGAATAGTTTGAACCATCAAACACCGGAGCTGGGATGGACTCAAATTTGACCATCTTGTCCACAAACCAAAATCTACCCAAGCTCGATAAATCTTTTCTAAATGGGAACCTTTGCTTTAATACCAATTGTTGGACACAATATGCCACTGAGAGGGGGGGTGAATCAACGGTTTCCAATTCATAACCTCTTAATGTTAAGAGTGATTATCGGTTATCAATACTCATGCCAAGCTATTCTATTGGTAAGATAAAACAAGACAACACAATACAACCACACAAAGGCACATCACATAACACTGGTATTTATGAGGAAAACCCAAGATGGGAAAAACCTCAGTGAGAAATGGTGCTAGAGAATACTTCTCCAATCTATCCTCACAAGAAAACATTCGGTTACAACATTTAAGGCACCAACGCAAGGAGTACCACTCTTGCTTTGGGGCACCAACCCAAGGAGCACCAACCTCTGATTTTAGGGCACCAACCCAAGCAGAACCAACCCCTAACTTTAGGGCACCAACCCAAGGAGAACCAACACCTGTACCAAGCTCCAACTCAGTGATTATAACATTATAACTGTATACACCTAAAAATGGTCTGAAGATAGTTAATTAAATATGCAGTTATTTGATTAATTCCCCTTCCCAATTAATTGAATTCACAAGCAATTTAATTAATTTCTCTATTCATCTACTAGTAAATAAATCTAAATTATTTATTTATATAGTTCATCTCACATCCCCCTTTGATTAATTAATTCTCAATTAATTAATGTCTCCCCATACTAATCAATTCTTCTAATCCCTAATTAAGATTAACAAACTCAATTTTGTTGAGATTAATTACCATTTTTCAATTATTTGAATTTCTAAATTCAAATGGGCACATGGCTCCTAACTTTAACCACCCAACCTAACCATCCCCTTACTTAACCCATTCAATCTAATCTTGGGTCTAACTAAACCTATCCTATCTTGCACATTCTAACCTCCTTATCCTAACCTCTCATGGTGTGGATATTCTCTCCTCGAGACACATGGCACTTTTGCCACATGTCTCCTCCCTTGGACACTTGCCCTCTCATGAGCAAGGCTCCTTGACACTTGTCACCACAGAGATGACAACTGTTCCTTCCTCCAACCTCTTCTCCAACTTCCTCAATCTTGGCCCTTGATATCTTTAGATCAAATTTGGACCGTCGATTCCTACCACCTCAGCTTTGGCCTTGGAAATCCTATAAATACCCCTCATTTTGGAGCAATAAGGATCCAATCTCATATCAATTTATGCATTGTTATTATAGGCATATGGATCCGATCTCATATCAATTTAGGCATCATTACTATAGGCAATTTGCATTTCAATTATCTAGTAATTAGATTTGGAATTGATCATAGCATGTTAATCTAGTTTCTTACATCATGCATTTCATATCATCTCCATAGTCAATCATGATCAAATAGCTACTCAACTCTTGAGTTGCCACTTTGGAGGTCATTGCTCCGCTGAGAGCCCATCAATCCAACACCTTCAAGGTCCTCAAGAATAGAGGAAAATGGGACATTTCAAGGAAGGCTTATGGTTTGCGTCTTTGATTTAGTTTTTCAATTAATCTTTTCAATTATGTTTTTATTGTCTCATTATATGTGTATGCCTCTTATACTAACCACATTTTTAGCATCATATTAATTGGCACCCACCGTGGGGCCTAGCCCCTTTGATCTTTAACAAGTTTGCTTGCAGGAAATTTTATTGACAAGTTGATTAGCTCTTTCGGAGTGCAGATTAGCTCTCTTGGGCTCCCGAATCGCGTTCTTAGCCTCTTTTGTGGCGTTTCGACACCTCAAATGATGTTTATGGGAGATTCCTCAACTCTATTTTTATGTTTTTTTGTACTTTAGCGCTTTTAGTCCGTACTTTAGCATTTTTGGTATGTATGGTGGCATTTTTGGTACATTTGGCAGCATTTTTAGTCTGTTTGATAGCATTTTTGGTTTGCAGAACAACGTTTCTGGTGTGCAGAGCAGCATTCTTGGCACATATGATGGCATTCTTAGTCAATTTGATGGCATTTTCAGTTTTTTATTAATTTTACAAATATTGTATGTTGCATTCCTCATTTATGCTTCTGGACTATCATTTTCCCAAACCTAATTTGCAGATTGTTGGTTTTGCAGGTACTTATTTCGCTGTGAAAGACCGGAGTTATAAACTATTTCACCACCAAAGAATGCAATATAAACTACTAACTTTGTTTGCAGCCGCAGGATTTTGTACTTATATTTGTTAAATTAGGCACATAGACTAATTACAATAGAAATGAACAAACATGTCTTATGTGTCTTGATGATAGGAGAGTATGCTCTCACCTTTCTTAGGTGATCAGAAAGCTAGACTCATCCTTTGCTTTCAATAGTGCATATCTTTAGCGGGCTTGTCATAGTGGGAAAAAGTAATCACCCTGTGAGAATGACCCAAGTGAGTATAGTTGGACCTGAGCATTCCAACTCACTATAATAAATAGGTCTCTGATGATTAAAGTCTCAGAGGATGGGATTATTTGAGTTTTCTCTTTGAGATCTCTCATATCGGGCATTTTGTAGGGCCTCGCGGTCTCAATCACGTTTACGTGACTACAACTTGTTTCAGTACCTTGTTGGGCTATAGGCCTCAATCATGCTTGCATGACTTCAAGGGGTAATTTAAAACAGAATTCCTGACTAAGAACTTTAAAATAGAAGCTACTTGATTCACCTCCGAAAAGGTGATAATCTTTGTGCAAGAGAGATAGTAACTCTCCCAAGACACTTGCCATATCGTGCCCCCATTAGAATTTGGAGTCAGATAATATGATGTTGAGAATCCATTGCGTGATGCTCAGCGGCCGTATTCTGATTAGCTATTGGGTGTGTACCTAAGTCAGCAAGCAAGGTTTTTATTCTCAGCCAATCTCCTTAGGATATATTGATTGATGTGTTTTTAATAATTAAAAACCTTTGAAACAAAAATATAATCTGATTTCTGTGTTTGTAAGTCAAGTCAAGATATCATCCATTAAAATACAATAAAATTGAAAACTCAAACTTCAAACTGTCAAATTCACAAGTTTTGCAGCAGATAAGCTCTTTCAGTCCAAACAGTCGCACATACAGTCCAAACGGTCTCACATACGGTTCAAACAGTCACATTTATAGTCCAAAAATTAGCGTTTTTAGTCCAAATAGTTTCTCTTTTAGTCCAAACATTAGCTTTCACAGTTCAACCATTAGCTCTTTCAATCCAAACAGTCGCACCTACAGTCCAAAGAGCAGAGTTCCTGGTCTAAACAACAGCATTTCTGGTCTAAACAGTGGAGTTTTTGGTCCAAACAATAGTGCTTCTGGTCTAAACAACAACATTTCTGGTCTAAACAATAGAGTTCCTAGTCCAAACAACAATGTTTCTAGTCTAAATAGTAGCGTTTCTGGTCTAAACAATAGAGTTCCTGGTCTAAACAACAAAGTACCTGGCTATTTTGTCAGCGTTTCTGGTAAAATACATCAAAATCAGAAAACAAAAACAACCCATTTCTCAAATAGTCAAACATAGAGAGTAGGTCATCTTGTTGTGTCATTTAATCAGGTTATCTTCTATCAAACATAGATTCAAGAGAAAGACACACAAAGGTTTCAAGTATTCATCTCAAACAAGTTAAAGATCAAACAACTTAAAGTCCATTATCACCCTCTTTGATAAACTGATCACTCAAACATAGTTTCTCATCAGGATCAATCATCCTTTATTATGAAACTACAACGCTTGATCAGAATAGCCTCATTCTTTATCATAGGATATATCGTTCCTATTTGAACTTGGTCATATCAAAAATCACAAAATTTGCACTCCAAAAACTAAGATCAAAAAACTTGCAAACAAGCAAATACTTGACAAAAATCATTTCCTCAATAATTGATCACTTATTGCGGCACATTAAGCAAGATTTAATCACAAAAATATTCAAAACACAATGCCCATTTTAATTGTAGCACAGAGACATAAGATCACTGAAACATTGGAAATACCTGAAGATCATAGAAACATGACATACCAAAGCAAAAGACAAGAACACATAACAAGCCAACATATTGGAGAAATCAAACAAGTCCAGAATCAAAATCCAACCATATCAAAACTTAACAAGGATTCAAATACAGATCCAAAGAAAGGTGGCTCTTTTATGCAACTATTAAAAAGATCCTTAAAAGATTTGGATGAGAACAATCACAATCACGCACCTATATCTAGCAATGGTTCATCCCCTCATAAGCAAATTAACTCTCCAAGGCATCTATTCTTACACTTCTTAAAAAAGTGCAAAAACCTTCCATAACATCCTCACCAGACAATACACCCAAAGATGATGTTCCCCAAGGGATATCCATAATAGCCATCAAACCTATTTCAGAGGATCCTATTCAAAACCCATCTACTTCATATCCAAGCATTGATTCCTTGCAACATCCCCATAGCGCTTCCTTGCAAATTGAAGTCCTCATTCATAAAACGCTCGTTAAACGTGTCCTAATAGATGGGGGAGATAGCTTAAATATTTGCTCATTGAGTCTTGTCCGTGCTCTAGGTTATTCAGAAGATGCAGTTGATCCCCTAAAAAAGATCAAAATCAAAGCACATAATGAAGAAGAGAATTCCTCTAAAGGAGTTGTGGTATTACCCATTAGAGTGGGACCTTTGTAGAAAAACACAGCATGCCAAGTCCTAGATTTGGAACTACCATACAACATACTCTTGGGAAGACCATGGATATAGGACATACAAACTATTACATCAACATGTCATCAGTGCTTAAAATTTCCATACAATGGACAAGAAATCACAATATTAGCCGACTTAAATCTAGTGCAGTGTGGTAATAAATTGAAATCAACTCAAGAGATCATTGTTTAACATAATAGAGAGGAAGCATATTCAAACACACAATCCAAGGAAAAATCATGTGCATCAATTTTGTCAAACATGGAAGAACAAATGCAGCTAAAAGATCAAGGGAACAAAGAATATTCATTATCATGGAACAACAAACAAGAGCAACTTGAAATTGAAAGGGAAGAAGTAGATGGAGGTGTCAATGTAGTTCACACATATTCAGAACAAACGTTAGGAACTAGCCTACTTGAATCAGAATCACATACGAATGACATGGACTTAACCGAGGACGATCAGGATTTTCTTGTACGAGGTCATTCTAATGAGAGTATCGTCCTAGACATGGAAATACCTACTAAAAGCTTTGACATCTCTATCATGACTCCCAATATCTCTGAAACATATCAACCGGAAGATCCTTTATCCTTAAGCTATCCTAAACCTATGGACTAGGAAAATGAAGGACATACTGACATTGATACCTTACCTGATGACCATGCCATATCCTTATATCTTAATGAAATCAAACCTACAACAACTTTCACCAGGGATTCCGCTAACGTATCTTCAAGTCAAATAGGTGCCAAATCTCCTAATCGCAAAAATGAAAATAAAGAAAACAATATCAGGTATAATGGTGAAAACCATTTATTGGCAACATTAGATCATGAAAAAGTAAAAATAAAGGACAAATCTATTGGTGAAAACCTCCTCGAGGCGCTGAAAGATGGGAGATTTGACACCTTACATGTGTACTATCAAGAGAAGTCATCTATCCTAATAGAACCAGTAGTTATCATTAACACAATCGATCTACATCCAGTAGCAATCTCTTTATCAGAACCAGTAAGGAAAAGATATTTGAAATCCTTCAAAAGATGGCAAATCAATTTTACCTGGTCATACGCAGACATTCTAGGGTTCGATCCAGATCTTATAATACATCACCCGAATATTAGTCCAGGAGCAATCATCAATAATGGAACACATCATGGATCAAGAGTAGACATCAATAGAGGAACACAACATAAATCAGGAGCAGGCATTCTATTTATCAAAATGGCTACAAAATGGAACATTAAACCACTTCAAGTCTTTGGAGACTCTCAGCTTGTCATTAATCAAATCAATAATGACTATCAAATAAAAGATGAAAATTTGATGCCTTACAAAAAGATGGTGGATGATATCAAGAAGTACTTTGTAGAAATCACTTTTGAGCAGATTCCCAGAAATGATAACAAAGTAGCAGATGCCATGGAAACACTTGCTTCTCTATTACAAACACAAGAAAATCAAGAGAGTTATGAATTCCTGGTTGAAAAGTTGTCCTACCCTTCTCATAATTGTTCAGATTCCCAAACCCTTTGCCAACTTATTGGACATAACCACCCCATCATACCTCTTAATATCCCATACCTGAAATATAACACCTTACCTCTTGACCTATCAAAAAATCAAAAGAGAAACTTTATTCGCCAATCCTCCAATTATACTCTCATCATGGATACCCTATTTAAACAAGGTCTAGATGGTACTCTCTTAAGATGTCTCAAACAAGAAGAATCTGAGAAGGCCTTACATGAAGTCCATAATGGCATTTGTGGCACTCATTCAAGTGGTCTTACCCTTTTGAAAAAACTCATATGCTTGGGCTACTATTGGCCGACTATGGAATGAGATTCCTTTAAGATAGCAAGAACATGCAAACAATGTCAAATGCATGGGAATTTGATTCATGCACCAACACAAGAACTACATGCTTTAGCAACATCTTGGCCTTTTTGTCAATGGGGACTTGATCTAGTAGGAAAGATAAATCCTTCTTCATCTAATGAACACAAATTCATCCTGGTATCTACTAAATATTTCACAAAATGGATTGAAGTTGTACCTCTCATCAATATCATAGGAAAACAAATTGCTACATTTATCTTGAACTATATCATCTATCGCTATGGAATACCAATGACTATTATCACTGATAATGGGCGACCATTCAAGAATCAGGATGTACAAGAGCTCTGTGAGAAGTTCAAAATCTAACACAGATTCTCCACACCATATTATCCACAGGGAAATGGGCAGGCAGAAGCATCTAACAAAACTATCTTGAAAATTCTTAAAAAGACAGTGAATGATGCTGGGAAAGATTGGCATATCCAACTAAACCCTACTCTATGGACTTACTGCACTAGTATCCACACACTGATAGGTGCCACACCTTTCTCTCTTGTATATGGATCAGAAGCCATATTGCCAATCGAAGTAGAGATACCCTCTCTACGTGTATCACTAAAAGGACTCATCCCAGATGAAGAACAAAGAGTATCTAGACTGCAAGAGTTAGAACTAATCCATGAATAAAGACAAAATGCCTTTGACCATTTAAAGGTATATCAACAAAGAATGTGTCGAAGTTATAATCACAAGGTCAAACCACAAATCTTTCAATTTGGAGAACTAGTATTAAAGGAAAATCCCCAAAACTAGCCAAATCGAAAAAGAAGGGAAAATTTGAACCAAACCGGTTAGGTCCATTTGTGGTCACAACAGTATTTGGGTCAGGAGCATATCAGCTATCAACACAAGATGGAGATCAGCTCGAGGAACCCATCAATAGCATGCATCTGAAGAAGTTTTATGTCTGAAAAATCCAAAAACAATGAAAAAGCAAAAAAAAAAAAAATCAAATATGAGAAAAAGTGCAATAAAAACAGATGGTGAAAACCTGGCAAACAGGCACTATCTATCGGCTAGCTCTGCCATCTATTGGTTTGTGCTTTCTTTCACTTGCATTCATCTTCCATCAATGCTGATCATCATAAAGCCTTTGTACATATGCAAACATCCCAGGTGGCTTCTTGTCTTGTCATTGGGTATATCATAATGACTTTGTTTCTAGGCTTGGGGCAAAATCCTGAACCTAGCTGGGGGCAAAAATTTTTGATCATTTTGAGCTTAATCAAATAGGTAGAACAATAGTCATACAACGCTTGTCAAGCGAAAAACTAAGATACATCCAACATTGAACATAAGATCACATTGTCAACCATTAACTATCACATATCAATATAAACATGACAAAACAAATATCAATGGATGATATATCTTGACTCATGATCTTAACAGTTTGGCAATAATGGTTCAACTATTTTATTTGGATTTTCGCTATCATGATTTCTGAGTAACTCCAGGATGTCTTTGATTAGAGGAACGAAGAAGGAACATGATATTTTTCTTGTCTACTATCTGTAAATTAATCATGAATATATGCAAAGTTGTCTAAGGAAATGATCATCAGAATATCATGGAAGACATTTCGGACTTGCATATAGAAATGGTTAATACTGCCTGTTTTACGCAAGCAACACTCTGGTCATCTTGGTTCAATTATACCTCGATGCTTGTGCTAACTTGCAATATCAAAACCCAAGAAAGTAGTGCTCAGGTCATCATGGTTCAATTATACCATTGATGTTTGCACTCACTTCCCACATTTTAGAGGCTCAATGATGAAACAAAGCAATGACTCCATGACCAGTCCGATCATCGCATTGCATTTCATGTTTTGCATTTGCATTTTAAGATAGATTTGCATTTCATTCTGCATGGGATCACAATGCTCATCTTTTCCAAGGCCAAAGCTAACATGGTGTTATCTCTCTTATTACGGGATTGAGTACATTGGACAATAACAAAAATAATCAATTCATTCATCTTGCATGATAAGTTAGTTCATCTCATATAACCATTGCATACCAAGGCATCATTCATATAAAGCATCAAATCATTCATTCATTTAGTAAGATCATTGCATGACATTCATCAAATCTCAAATCATATAAAATAACACCATTGCATTCATCTCATATTAACATGCATGGGAAAATCATAAAAAAAATATAAACATAGAAAGCATTGCAATCATACAAACATCACATAGAATTATATGCATCACCATACATATTTGCATTTGCATACATCATGTAAATAATGCACCATCATATATCCATCATCTAGAATTTATAAGCATATAGAAATTAAAGCATACATCAAACGTTCATCATGAAAGTAACTGCATATCATAATCATATATCAAATAGAATGCATCCATCATCTCATAAATCATGTAGAATGAATAGGATTGACTGCATATCATATCATCAAAACAAGACCAATGTCCAAGGTACAATGATATCACAAAATATATGAGATACATCACAAATATACATCACAGGAATCATCAATATCTCATCACAAAAGGGTGTGTACATGAATACATCACTCTCTCATATCAGTGTGACCACTAAGACGCAGAGCAAAAAATCAGAATAATCAAATCATCAAAAAATCAGAATAATCAAATCATCAAAAAATTAGAATAATCAAATCAAGTATAAATCAAGAATAATGAAAAAATCGAAATAATCAAATCATTAGCAAAAATCAAAAATCGAAAAATCGTCAAAAATTTCCAAAAATCAAGTCAAAAATCTAAAAATCTAAAAATCGTCAAAATCGAAAAATAAAAAAATAAAAAAAATCATCAAATAAAAAATAAAAAATAAAAAATAAAAAATCTACAAATTGAAAAATCAAAAAAGAAAAAATTGCGAAAAAAATCGAAAAAAAAAGGGGTTCCCCCCCGGTTGGCACCCAAGGTGCCGCCCGCAGCGCCCAAGGCGCGAGCGATGGCGCCCGCAGCGCCTCCCGCAACACCGACGGTGTCGTGGTGGCGCCAGTGGCGGCCGCCACCGGAGCTCTGCCTCCGCTCCCCCTTTTCCCTCTCCCGCCAACATATCAAAATTTTCGAAAATAATAAAAAAATCATTTTTTTTAATGTAATTTTTTTGCAAAAAAATAAATGCATGAGATAAATAATTTTTTTTTTGAGAAGCAGATTGAATTTTTTTTCAAAAAAATCCAAACAACCCATTTCACGAATCCAAAAACCCATTTTAGCAATATGATTTTCTCCCCAACCCATCTGGTGAAAAACGCTAATAAAATTTTTGGGAGGCAAATGGATTTTTTTAGAATCTGGAAGAACCCAATGCGAATCTTATGCTACTCCCCCAAATATGCCAACAATAGCTTATTTGAATCTTCCTGCAACATGATATCAACAAACTGTCAGTTCTTTATCAATCAATCTTGTCAATTCTATCAATCTATCTCATCTGATTCTTTCTATCATGTCTTATACAGGATGAATCCTTCCTGGAACCAGATGTTTTGATCAAGTCTTATACAGGATATATCGTTCCTGAAACCAGACGCTTTGATCATCTTTGTCTTATACAAGAGGTACCATTCCTGAAACCAGACTTGATCTCAATCTCATCAATCCTATCAATTCAATCAAATTCTATCAATCATCACATCAAAGTGATTGAAGAACTCGCACTTTCATCAACCACAGTTGCAGGAATCATCCAATAGTCTATTGGGAAATCAATTTCGCAAAGAACCAAAAAAACTCCAAAGGTCAATTATCTCAATTGATCTCCTGAGGGGGCATCATCGTACCGCATATCTATCAATCAGCGTCTGGGGCATCATATCGGCATCATATCATCTCAAACATCGAATCCACATCATATCGGCATCATATCATCTCAAACATCGAATCAACATCATATCAAGATTTATCATCTCCAAAAATTGAATCAACATCATATCGAGATTTATCATCTCCAAATCAAATTAGTATCATATCAAAACCAAATCCGCATCAAATCAAGATCAAATCTACATTCTATCGAATCAACAACATCATCAATTAGGTTTTCTTTGAACCAATGCATCGTCACACATCGCTTCAAAGAGGGGCAAAATGCATACACCTGAAAATGGTCTGAAGATAGTTAATTAAATATGCAGTTATTTGATTAATTTCCCTTCCCAATTAATTGAATTCACAAGCAATTTAATTAATTTCTCTATTCATCTACTAGTAAATAAATCTAAATGATTTATTTATATAGTTCATCTCACATCCCCCTTTGATTAATTAATTCTTAAATAATTAATGTCTTCCCATACTAATCAATTCTTCTAATCCCTAATTAAGATTAACAAACTCAAGTTTGTTGAGATTAATTACCATTTTTCAATTATTTGAATTTCTAAATTCAAATGAGCACATGGCTCCTAACTTTAACCACCCAACCTAACCATCCCCTAACTTAACTCATTCAATCTAATCTTGGGTCTAACTAAACCTATCCTATCTTGCACATTCTAACCTCCTTATCCTAATCTCTCATGGTGTGGATATTCTCTCCTTGAGACACATGGCACTTTTGCCACATGTCTCCTCCCTTGGACACTTGCCCTCTCATGAGCAAGGCTCCTTGACACTTGTCACCATAGAGATGACAAGTGTCCCTTCCTCCAACCTCTTCTCCAACTTCCTCAATCTTGGCCCTTGATATCTTCAGATCAAATCTGGACCGTCGATTTCTGCCACCTCAGCTTTGGCCTTGGAAATCCTATAAATACCCCTCATTTTGGAGCAATAAGGATCCCATCTCATATCAATTTATGCATTGTTATTATAGGCATATGGATCCGATCTCATATCAATTTAGGCATCATTACTATAGGCAATTTGCATTTCAATTATCTAGTAATTAGATTTGGAATTGATCATAGCATGTTAATCTAGTTTCTTACATCATGCATTTCATATCATCTCCATAGTCAATCATGATCAAATAGCTACTCAACTCTTGAGTTGCCACTTTGGAGGTCATTGCTTCGCTGAGAGCCCATCAATCCAACACCTTCAAGGTCCTCAAGAATAGAGGAAAATGGGACATTGTCAAGGAAGGCTTATGGTTTGCATCTTTGATTTAATTTTTCAATTAAGCTTTTCAATTATGTTTTTATTGTCTCATTATATGTGTATGCCTCTTATACTAACCACATTTTTAGCATCACAATAACATCAATACAAAAGTAATCTCCCAGTTACAAATGAGTTTTGTAACCTCTATAATCTTTCTTCTTTGCTGCAACCTTACTAGTCCAACCTCTACTTCTTCTCTGTCGATATAGTAGTCTCTACACACTACCAGTTTACAACTTGTTAGTTTAATCCTTGCTTTAATCTTCTTTGTTTCTTCTCTACAGGATCACTCTACTCTTGTTCCTTTACCGGTTACTTCACTTGTTCACAAGTTCACACCACTGTCAGGCTTAATGACAATCTATTGGTTGCTTTACCCCCGCCAGTTGCACTCTCCTCACTGGTTCTCTCCTGAGCATAGAGTCGCCATGATCTTCAACAAACTTCACTAACTAGTTGACTCTTTTTCTGCTCCTTCATCACTCGGCCTATAGTATCATCACATAAATTTAGTCATGAGTCGGTATACTTATACTTAAGTTTTCTCGCCATTCCCGCCATTCAAACTTCTGGCTGGCTAGGGTTTCTTCATCGGCCCTGACACAGACCAAATCCAATCAGATCTATATCCAGAGATCGACAACCTAAAATAGATCAATCAGACTCTACCAATCCTGTTGTGTTCAGAACACGTTTGCCCTATTTAACAAATATGACATCTTCTTCGGTCTGCACATGTCAAACACCTATGAAGTGATCACACAGATAGCTTCACCTACCCCTAATCATCACCTAGACACTCGACCTCGATCAAGAAGTCACCAAATCAGATCTATGTCCTCTAATTGGTCTCAAGCCATACTCTTCTGCTCTCGACCCATGAAACATGCTATTGACATTAATGTGGACAAGTCACCACCAACTCCACCGACAACTCTTCACTGACCATCATATGCATGACACTTGTCTCCCATATATCTTCATAGTCAACATCCACCTCTGCTAAGTCTTCTATGTTGGTCCAAACAAGATCACTAACCAACCAAACAACCGAGTTCATCTATCGGTTCACAAACCCTGTCGGTTATACCCTAACCAGTCTGCCATCAACCTTGCACTTTGCTTCTCTTCCAGTGGAGCACCTAAACTAGTCAGCACACTTGCTAACCTACCTTATGATCACCTTCATTAAATGGGAGCCTTTTGCATCAGCACTTTGACAGTATTACTGGTGGACATACTTACTGGTAACCACCCTAATGACATCATGTCATGAACCTTCAATATACTCCATTTGTTTGCATCTTCTCAAACTTGCCTTATTCATCAATAGACCACTCATTGTCCTTGCAGATCAACATGGTCATCTCCATCTGATGGGAGCCTTTCACTTGTGCTCTATCTTGTATATCAGTATCCCTAGTTTCCGGTGGACACTATATCTGCCTTCATGTCGATAACATGCAAGATAATCATCATGCAAGCAGTCTTCAACTATTATTGCACCAGCTTGCATCTTCATTTTGGTTGCACTCTCTGTCTGCAGCTGAACCTTTCCTTCTTCTTCATCTGACAGGTTTTCTTCTTAGCCAGTTTGTCAAAGTGACAAACTCATAATCTTAACTCTTCCTTCTCTGTAGATCTAGTGCTCATCTCTGATCTCAAACTATAGAGGCTTCCTCATCTTCCACTTTTGTCATTTGGTCTATGCATCAAATTACCTACCTTCGCTTACTCTGGTTGTTATATCCTAGGGAGTCATGATGTATACCATGTATACTATGGGATAAGAAAGGTATTACTACCTACCGGTGGGAAAGGATCTATATCACATGTTGGTATTAATGTGACATTCTTGAGGAGTAGATGCATATTCAACTTGACAAGTGACTTGGTAGCTTTCCCGTATGCCATCCTTTCTTACTGGACTAGCACATTCTGTGTCAATCTTCTCTTCATCCGATGGGAGTCATTCTATATACCACCCAACTCTTATCAGTGACCTACATGTGCTTCACCTCTGGTGTTGATGTGATTCTTGCAATATTCCTCCTCTTCATCACCATCAACATCCCAACATGTTTCTCTCTTACCGGGAACATTCTTACTAGTTGACATCAATGACAACACAATGCCAACAATCACTTGTTAGAACAACTCTCCCAATGGGTTGTCTTGGCAATCACTTAGGATCTTGACCCCCATTGAGAGCCACTCTACCTTATGAAACTATGTCTACCTAAACCTAATTTTAAGCATAAGATGTAACAGGGATCAATAACAAATGAACATCATAATTTGATTCAATTAAGTCGCATAACAAATATCTAAAATAACATTGCATCCATATCAATAATTCAACAATAAAGCACATAAGACTCAATCTAATAGAGGAATATAGTGAAATAACACCAAAAAAATATCAAGCAACCACAGACATCCATAAAACAAGACAATATAGACAATGTGATCATAATATTTTTGACAATTAGGACCAAATCCTAATACCCATCCTCCAGAGCCTTCAAAAGACACCTAGAGCCCAAAAATGAATTGAAAAGACACAATCCCCAACACTTGCACACTTTCCAAGGATTTCTACACACTTTATTGGAAACTTGTGCACTTGAAGAAGATTTTTTCACCCTTGTAAGTCAGTTTTGCACCCTCATAAGTCTATTCTGCGTAGGTGAAGTATAACTAGGGTTTCTAGGAAACCCCACACTTGGACCATTCAATAGACATATAAAATAACTCAATTTCAAAAAAATGATCAAGACCCAGTTGAAAATTCTAAGTC